>NC_052048.2:94355293-95050495 GCF_903992535.2 Arvicola amphibius
GACTCTCTCAGCATCCTGGTGGCTGCCCTGGGAAAGAGAACATTCAATCCTAGATCTCTTCCCAGGCTCCGGGATGACTTAAAAATGCCCATGGTTTTTTTGTTGTTGTTGTTTTGGGGTTTTTTTGTTGTTGTTTGGTTTTGTTGGGCCTCAATCTGATAATGGACAATTGACCACATAAGTATTCAACGTAGTCAATCACCAAGATGGACAAGGGCATGGTGATACAACTGTATTCGGGCTGCAGACAAACTGTTGTAAGCCTAGTATTCCAATCTGAATGCAGAATGTCTGCCACAGGCTCTTGTGTTTGAACACTTGGTCTCCAGCTGACTGTGCATTTGGGGGACATTTTAGAACCTTTATGAGAAGAGATCTACTGAAGGAAATGAATTGAGTAAGGTGGGGGGCAGAGCTTGTGGTTTAGAGTCCAGCCCAACTTCCAGCTCTCCTTCCCAGCCAGTCTTAACATGAACATGCAGGCTGATGGAGTCCCCTACCATGGTGAAGTGTACCCTCAAACCATGAGCTTAACTAAATCCTTCCTTTTAGATATTCACAGTGACTGAAAAGCAGTTTGTCGGGGAAGTTCTATCTGTAGACGAGAACATGTGAGGAGGATGAGAGATGCCACTAAGTCCCAGGTTATATGTGAAAGAGACTCTGGTCAGAGACTTGGGATCTCAAGGGATAAGAAGAAGCCATGATCCCCAGCCTGACTTAACCCAGACTTTCCTAACTGGATGGAAAATGTAGCTGCTACTTCTTGAGAACCTACGGCACGCACAGGAGGGTGGCAGCACATTGTTTCCCATGATACAGTTCTCTCAGGCAATGCATCCTTGGGCAGTGGGATTACCCTCAGACTCACAGAGATCCACCTGCCTCTGCCGCCTGAGTGTTGGGATTAAAGGCATGAGACACCGCCGCCCGACTGTAAAGCGTTTTCAGATAACTCTAGCTTGTACCAAGTTGACAGAAGACTAGCACAACTTATTCCCTTGTCATCTTGACACAAACACATCATTTTAAAACCACAACCCTTCCTTTCTAATTCATCTCCAAGGTCTCACATTAAAATAATAAGTAACTTTAAAAGTCCCACAGTCTTTACAAATGCAAAGTTTCTCAGCTGTGGTCTCCCATAAAAGAAAAAAAATTAAACACTTTCTTACTTCAAGAGGGACGAGCCAGGGCACAGACACAATCTGAACAAAGCAAAACCACACTACCAACAGTGTGAATAACAGAATGCCCAGTGTCTGGGATCCACTCACTGTTTTTTGGGCTCCTCCAAAGGGCTTGGGTCACTTCTCCAGCTCCAGCTTTGTTACCTGTGAGCTCTACTATGCACTGACATTTTACACGCCTTATTCAGGGGGTCATCAGATTAAACAGGTGGGTACTGGTGACAGCAGAGGGTGGAGGAGAGTCTCTAGGGCACAAAGTGGGAAAGGGGACAGAGCAGAATTTGAATCTAGGCCTTGCTACCCTCATTTACCCTTCCCCATCTCCAGGCCTGCACCCAAAGATCTCAGTTTTAGCAGGAGATTTATTTGGACCTCCCAAGTCAGCTTTTGTGTCTGTTTGATCGTTAAGAACTTCTAATCACATAAAGGCCCGCGTGCTCTTGCGTGGTGCTGCAGGTGAGCCAAGACTAGCTAGTACATGCGCCGGTCAGAGCGTAGGCAAGAGCTGATGACCCAGGAGAATGTGGAGGGTCACTTTCATTAGGTGGAGGGCTTCACATCAGCTCCACCTGGGCCACACCGGCCTCCATCTTCGTGGTATCGCAAGGTGATTTTGGCACCAGCCACAAACAGCTGTGCTGGGGGAAAGGCGCCGCCCAACCCTTCCCCCTCCTACCCGCAGCCTAATGAGAACGAAGCAAGGCTCAGACTGTAATCCACCCGCGGCAGAAGCCAATCATTCCTCCTTGTTACTGAGCGAAGAAATGCCTCTCAGGGCGCCTTTGGCTCCTTACAAACAAAATAAAACAAATCCTTCCTATGGATTTCATTTGCCATTTAATGCAACCTAATGATTTCCAATTGAAACCATATTCATGTTTGTATTGACTTATTAATAGCACATCCATTTTCCACACAATAAAGCCTGAACATGAACTGGTGACTTTGACCAAAATGCATTAGGTAGCATTAAAGATTAAATAAACACTGTTTCTATGAGTAATGTTTAATGTCCTCTATTTGTCAGTCTATTGAAAATTGATCTCTGGGTATTTTGAGCAGGGGTTCCACAGGGTGCATTTTGAACATATTATGAGTCATGACTATGTATTAGGACGTGGAATGTTTTCCAGGCCGTCGGTGGAGCTCGTTACAACTTTAGAATATTCTGGTTAATTTGCACAAATTGTTCCAATGTTGACGGCAAAAGCCAAATAGTAAAAGGGCAGAACTGAAACACATGTGTGATTAAACAGCCACTCAGAAATGGCTCCAAGGGGCATGAGGAACCAGCCTTGTTTTCTCCTTCTGGGCCAGCGGTGGTATCTGCCGACGTGGTTCATCTTAGCTGGTGTTGTCTGGGTGGACTGAGTTCAGAAGTGGGTTCCCTTGCTACTGGAGAAGGGATAAAGCCTGGGGAGACCTTGTCTGCTTCTTGCTGTTCTCATCCTGCACCTATTCTACAAGGGAAGAGATGGTGTTTTCTCTGATTTTTGTATTCCCCATGCTTAAGCGATTTAATACCCAAGAGAAGCATACAGAGCCAGGCCCTGGCAAAGTCCTATAATCCCAGCTCTAGCAGAGGTTCAAGTAGGAGTGTTCAAAGTTCTAGGCAACCCTAGGCTACTGAGCAAGTTTGAATCGCCTTGACAACTCAGGGAGATTTTATCCTAAAATAAAAGATAAAAAGAAGGCTGGAACCATAGCTTAGGGAAAAAGCATTTGCCAAGCATACTCAGGGCCATAGGTACAAGCCCACAAAATCTACAGCAAGGAAGGCAGAAAGTAGGTGTGATGGTAAAGCACCTGTAACCCCAGCACTTGGGAGGTAGAGACAGGAGAATCAGGAGTTCAAGATCAGCCTGGACTACACAAAACTCTCTCGTACATACAAACAAGAAAAAGAGACAGAAGGAAGACTTCAACAGACTGATTATAATAGTTACAATTACAATAATTACTACGTATTGAACACCTTCTTAGGACAGTCAAGATGCTAAGTATGTGATACTCATTACCTCTAATTATCTCACTGTTACCCCAAACAGATTCTGCCCTGTATATACATAGTTGATGTTACCACTGAGACCATTATCCGGGTGCTATGGTTGAACATGAACTGTCCCCCGACAGGCATGTGAAACAAACACTTTGTCTTTAGCTGGTGATGATATTTTAGAAACATGTTGGAAAGCTTAGAAGGTGGGGGTTCTAGCTGGAGAAAACAGGTCCCTAGAGTGTGTCTTGGAAGGTTATAATAATTCCTCTTCTCTCAGCTTCCTGTCTAAAACAAGACGAGGAACTCCTCTGCTATAGGCTCTCTCCAGCATGATTGTTTTTGGCCTCAGGCCATGTCTTAGTTAGGGTTTCTATTGCTGTAAGGTAGCACCATAACCAAAAAGCAAGCTGGGGAGGAAAGGGTTTATTTGGCTCACACTACAGCATTGCTCTTCATCATCCCTGAAGGAAGTCAGGGCAGGATCCCAAAGGCAGGAGGTAGTGCAAAGACCATGGAGGAATGCTGCTTACTGGCTTGCTCCCCATAGCTTGCCCAACCCACCTTCTAATAGAACCCAGGACCACAACAAGCCCAGGGATGGCACCACCACCCGTAGCCTAGGTCCTCCCCCATTGACCACTAATTGAGGAAATGCCTTACAGCTGGATCTCCTGGAGGCATTTTCTCAACTGGAGCTCCTTCCTCTGATGACTCTAGCTTGTGTCAAGATGACACCAAAACTAGCTGGTGCAGGTCCCCAAACTACAGAGCCAAATGATGGCTCAAACTCTCTGAAACTGTGCACCAAAGCCCAAATCTCCTCCTATTAGTTAGAAGTTCTCTTGTCTTTGGCCACAGCAGTAAGAAAGATTACTAACACAAAGAAGCACACTTCTTTACCGAATCTTTTCATCCTTACTATGGAACGGCTAGGTTGGTTAAGTTTTCGCAGGCATTTTGCAAATGTAAATTTAGAACCCAGACAAGTGAGATCACCAGGTGTTTTTCTCCCTGCTCGGTTTATCTTCATGCCTTCCCTGACTCCTTGTATTGGATATGTATGCTCTTGGGTAATAAATATCATGACAGAAAACAACATAAGAGATAAAGGGCTTATTTTAAAGGTGCACACTCCATCATGGAAGACATACACGCAGGGAGAGAAAGCATGGTGGCCAGAACAGGAGGCTGGCTGGTCACGTTGTGTCTGTTCATAGGAAGCAAAGAGTGAATAGGAAGTGGGTCCAAGCCATAAAACCTCAAAAGCCAGCCAGTGGTGGCACATGCCTTTAAACCCAGCACTCGGGCAGATGGATCTCAGAGTTCAAGGCCAGCCTGGTCTTCAGAATGAATTCCAGGACAGCCAAGACTACATAGAGAAACCCTGTCTCAAAAAAACAGAAACAAAACAACAGAAAAAAAGGGGGGGCTGGAGAGATGGCTCAGAGATTAAGAGCACTGGCTGTTCTTCCAGTGGTCCTAAGTTCAATTCCCAGCAACCACATGGTGGCTCACAACCATCTATAATAGGATCTGGTGCCCTCCTCTGGAATGCAGGCATAGTTGGAGGCAGAATGTTGCATACATAATAAATAATTCTTTTTTTAAAAAAATTTTCAAATGTGTTGTTTCTTAAAGAAAAGAGAGAGAGAGAAGAAGAAAGAAAGAAGAAAGAGAGAGAGAGAGAGAGAGAGAGAGAGAGAGAGAGAGAGAGAAAGCCCTCATGTCCTGCTCCTAAAGACCCACTTCCTCCAGTGCAGCTCCCAGCTCTACAGCCTTTCCAAATGTGTCACTGACTGACTGACTCGGGACCAAGTATTCAAACACATGCACCTCAGAGGACATTTCACCTCCAACCACAGTACCGCCTTTCATCTCCCTTCCTCTTTGATGATGTATCATTATCCTTCCCATGTACTATCCAAGTGCCCCAAATATACTCCTCACCTTCTCTTTTTGATGTGAGAGGTCTTCATTATCTCTGGGGGCCAGGCAATGCAAACCTTGACACTTCTCACTGCAGAACAGTCAGACAGACCCAGGTTGAGGGACTCCCTGATATGCACCCTAGAGGGGTACCTGACCTGGGAACAGAAACAGGCGCTAGGGCAGTGGTTCTCAACCTGTGGGTCTTGGCCCCCTTGGGAGTCACATATCAGGTATCACATATCAGATATTTACATTAGATTCATAACAGTAGCAAAATTATATTTATGAAGTAGCAACAGAATAATTTTATTGTCAGGGGTCATCACAACATGAAGAACTGTATTAAAGTCTTACAGCCTTTAGGAAGGTTGAGAACCACTATTCTAGAGGCTTCCAGTTCCAAGTGAAGAGAGAAAGGCAGAAAGAACGCAATGTCTTGGGCAAGGGACAGCCTTGAGAGGTATAAACCGAAGGAGTGACACTGTCGGATGAACTTGGAGCCTATGAAATGTTCCTGGCAAGAGTCATCTCAACCACAGTCTTTAAAAGCTGCCAGCTCTATGTGGGTGGCATCTGGCTTCATCTCAGCATGTTGGATCCAGAGAGACCTTTAGCTATGAACTATCCTAATTCATTAGGAAGGCAAGGCAAAGGGGACGTTAATCCTCTCAGATACCTCTTCTAAGTGGTCCCTACTTCCTTGTGGCCAACCTCCTCTTAAAGCTTTCTATTGCCAACATTTCCATTTCCTTCTGTTCTTTCTCTGGTCTAGGCTACAGGCAATGAGGATTGCGTCTCTCCCATGGGACTTCCAGTGTGGTCTAGAACCACCTGTCCCATAGGGAATGGCGTAGACAATGGGCAGGTTGTCGGTTACAGTTGCATACAGACAACTATATTAGTGTGCCTCTTGCCATATGGCTATAGAAACATGCCAACAAGCCAGCCAGGCCCAGAAGAGCTGCAGGCCTCACCTGTTCCCAGTCTCCTGGAAGAAGCTCATCACTCCCTCTAGGGCCAGTGTTGGAATCCCCACAAAAGGAACCAAAGCAAAACAGAAACAAAACATGGCCACTGTAATTGTTCAGGCTGTTGTCTTGACTACTCGGAGTGGGCTTGCGCAGGCTTACACATTGGAGGTTGGCATCATTATCTGGATTTCCAGGTCAAGAACCTGAGACAAGTGATGGAGCTGCTCACAGGCACATAGTAGATAAGAGTCAGTCCTAAGATTTGGACCCAAGTAAAGCTGCTTCCCCTGCTTTTGGATTCCTGATGCCTGTTTTCTGATAACATTGTTCATGACTTTGTTCCAGACCCCGTCCACCCTCAGGTAAACTTTCCTGCCTGCTAATTCAACCAAAAGCCAATGCTACAGACCCCAGCCTCTGCTTTCTGAACACCTATAGTCCAATCAGAATGAGAATAGGCGGAGAGGACTCCCTCACTTCAGTCTCGCCAATTAAGTTTAGGACCAGATTCAAATCCTCTAGTATGCCTAGTGATTCAGTGTCGAAGAGCTGGACACGGCAGGATCCCGTGGAATCTCTGGTCAGTCACTATCACCAATTGGTACACACCCAGTAAAAGTGAGAAACTTCGTCTCAAAAGAGCCAAGTGTGTGGCACCTGAGGAATTAAATCGGAAACTAACACTCTCTCTCTCTCTCTCTCTCTCTCTCTCTCTCTCACACACACACACACACACACACACACACACACACACACTGTACATGTATAGGCAAAACACACGCAAACTTCGGTATGCATGCACATGTGCACACACACACACATTCATAAATGTCATAAAATTTATAATAGGCATTTACTGAGTGACCATTTGGGGTCAGACACTGCTTCACACATGGTTTTAGTCTAGTTTTTGTGGAAGTCCTTACCATCATCTTCATTTTAAAGATGAGGAAATAGACATGAAACTGGTGGGTTGAGCATGTACCGTGGTCACATGACACGGAGATATAAAGGCTAGCGTTTGGAGCCAGGGCTATTTCCTTTCCTTTCCACCACAAAACAAGATTGGGAGAGGTGGCTCTGTTCCTTAGGGAAGCAAGGATGGGTCACTGAAGCTAGGTCTCAGTTCTGAGGAATATTTCACAGACCTGGGGCCAAGGGGCACCTAAGCCAGCTGAATGGTAAGAACCAGAAGGGGCCAGGGAAGACTGGCTTGTTGAAAAACAGCTTACCCCCTAATCTGATGTAGGCAAAGGAGCCTCATGAGCTGTGCCCACACACGGCTCATGCCTGCTGTCTGCAGACATTATAACCTGTTGCGCTTTCACTCCTGGCCCTTGAGGATGACTTCCTCCATCCCTCTACACAGAACCTACAGGAGCAAAGAAGTTACATAACTCACCCCATAACACAGATCAGGCCTCGTTGCAGAACTCTCAGCTCTTCTGGTTAACCCCTCTGCCTTCCAAGATGCAGTATAGAAGAGAAAGAATCATCTGCTTGAACTGAGGGGCCTTGAACCCACTGAGCCTTAGATGGCTGTCAATTCGAAGTCTCTGTGCAGGTCTAGCTGCAGGGGCCAGCATTAGATCCCAGCCTGATCTTGTCCTTCTGTTCTTGGGGACGGAGGGCATCTGTTTACACACTGGAAACTGAGAGGACACAGTTGGTGTTCCTCTGAGGCATTCCTGTTGGATCAATAAATCTGTCTATGGGTGAAGGGCATAGGGCTGGAGGCAAGAGAGCTGTACCCAAAGGGCTGGGAGTTCAAGAAGAGGGTCACCGCCCTCCCAGTTCACCTTTGTCTCTAAATCATACAGGCTTGCCATGTCAAAATCCAGTCTGAAGGTTTATGTTTGTCATTTTAGGTTTTGTGTGTGTGTGTGTGTGTGTGTGTGTGTGTGTGTGTTTATATATACGTGTTTTGCCTGTGTATATTCCTGAGCACCATACTCATGCCTGGCGAAAGCAAAGATCGGAACTGTTATGATTGTTTTGTCTCTTTAAGAGACAAGCCATGCCCACTCCCTTCCTGCCTGCAGCCTCAGACCCCAACTCTCTTCCTGTCCCCTCTCTCGAAGAGGCAGAAGAGGCAGCTTCGGCCTTTCTCCCTTCTTCTCCACCTACCCCCTTCCTCTTCTCCTCTCTCTTTCTCTCTTTTTCTCTCTCCCCCTTCTCCCACTTTTCCTTCCCCTCTATAACCCAACTAATAAATATCTAATTCTATCTTGTACTATGTGCCTGTCTATGTGCTTCCCACCCACTGCCTGCTCACCCCACTGGATGGGCTTGCCAGGGACCAGCCGGCCGCCACGTGGCTGGGGACCAGCCACTTTGGTTTGTAGACCTGCCACCACTGGGGACCCACAACAAAACCTGCGTGGTGCGCCCGGGCCCTGCCCAGGGCTGGCTGCTCTCGGGACCTGCTGCAAATTCATAACAGGAACAAGGTGTAAGATCCCTTGGACCTGGAGTTATAGATGGTTGAGAGGTGCTATGCGGATGCTGGGAATTGTATGTAGGTCCTCTTTAAGAATAAGCGCTCTTAGGTGCTGAGCTAGCTCATTGGCCCCTGGATATGTTTGTTTGTTGTTTATGTTTTTGTTTTTCTAAGACGGGATTTCTCTGCATATGCATAGCCCTAGCTGTCCTGGAACTCACTCTTTAGACTACTGCAGAAGACAGCAAATGATATCCCAAATGGTTATAGGTCTCCAGTGGGAATACCCATGTCATGACACCATCCTGTTCCCCATCCCCAAGCCAGGAGGAGAAGTTCCCAGTTTCCCTAGGTTGTCCCTGAGCAGGCCACACAGCCAGGTCATCAATGTAGCCCCCATCTCCAAGCCCCTGCCCCCCCCCCCTCTCTCTCTCTCACACACACACACACCAGCATGGAAGAAAACACTTTCCTCCTACCCTTCCTGTGCACAGCAGCCCCTTTCCTCAGGCTTCCGCTCCTGGTATTGCTGCGTGCTCCCCCTCCTACCTCCCTCCCTACCCATGAAGTAACAGCATGGCCACTTGGTGATTTCTCTGCAGGGAACCCTAAGCCTGACTCTGAAACTGGACCGGGCTTTGTCCCTAGTAGAGAATGCCAGAAATCTTCATGACTCTCTGGCTCCTGTCCCTAACATCACAGTCCCCCACCCACCCCATGGAGGGAGAAGAGCATCCATGGCATGGATCCCAACCAGCTTGGTCTCCTGGGCTCGCTCTCTCTCTCTCTCTCCTCTCTCTCTCTCTCTCTCTCTCTCCTCTCTCTCTCCTCTCTCTCTCTCTCTCTCTCTGTCTCTCCCCACCCCAATTCACCAACTGGAAACAGTGTTCACCGGCTGTGGCCGCAGCAGCGGTTAGCACAGCAGGCTTCAAGAATGTCGCCTGACCGGTATTGTGGGAACACTTGGGCCTTCCAACCTCACAAGAAATGCCTGGGTGAGATTTCCTCGAAGGTTCCTTGCCAAAGGGCTTCTTGGCCACAAGAATCAAGTCCCCAGGGGTCTCCCCCACCCACCGACAACCACTTTAATAAAAAAAGGTCCTTTAGAACTCAAGCTGTAACAACACCTGATCAGCAGGAAGGAGAAAGGTGATGCCTCATGTAGAAATTTCAAACTTTTTTTGGTATAATCTCATTTTCTTTATGGGTTTTAGGCAAAGAAAGACATAGCAGGGAAAAAGAAAGTTTGGGAGTTTTTGTTGTTTGTTGGTTGGTTGGTTGGTTGGTGGTTGGTTTTGTTTCTGTTTTTCCTAAAAATTTGACTTCAGAGTTAGTTAAAAAGGATTTTCCCATCAATAAGCATGAACACTATATTCCCTGGATTGATTTCTTTCAGTTTATATACCAATTGCAGTGTCTCCCAGCCCCTCACATGATGCCAGCTCACTTTGAATAGTAACAACCAAAATATATATAGATGTATAATGTAAGTACTTTAACACACACACACACACACACACTCACATATGCCGACAGTTGGCTCACTTCCTCCCTAAACTCTTACAGCATTCTGGAATGATTTCAATATTCCTGTGTGAAAACACACCTTTGCTTTCAACGCAAGTTGCTGACTGGCTCCATTATGCAGGTGGTCCTCCGGTGTGTGCCTCAACGTCAAGCTTTTTTGCTTTAATTCCATCTCCTTTTTATTAAAGGAGTTGCAGACTTTTCTTCTTGCAATGCTGCTGCAGACAACACGAGTGACGCCTTTCAAAAGGGGCAATCCTTCCAATGTCAGTGACTGGGCGCTTTTAGAAAGAAGCAAAGTGTGAGCAGAGAAGGAAACTGAGATCCTGAGAGGGAACAGCTTATCCAACCTCATCATGAGCAAGCTAGCAAGAAAACTCTGATATCCTCGCTGCTGCTGCTGAGGGATTTGCATTACCAAGGCCTTCTCAAATCTTAGACAAACAAACAAATAGTACCTTCCTTCATGGACCCATTTATCTACCCCTTAAAAAGTTTTTCTCTTTCTTTAGAGTAGTCTTGAGGCCTTTTATTCTTTCTTTTCTTTTTAAAGATTTACTGTGTTATCGTGTTGGTGTGTGTGTGTGTGTGTGTGTGTGTGTGTGTGCGCGCGCGCGCACTCGTGCAGCTCTCACCTCTGGGTCTGGAGATATAGGCAGGTATGAGGTACTTGATATGGGTGCTGGGAACCAAACTCAGGTCCTCTATAAAAGCCACACAAGCCTTTAGCTATGGAGCCATCTCTAGCCCCTGGGGGCCTTCATTATGTTGTTTTTACCCTTTGCTTGAAAACATTGACTGCTTTTACACAGAAGAAGTCATCGATGTTTAGTGTATAATACCACAGATAACCCCATTCTGGCACTACAGTGGCCCAGTTACAGGGACCTTAATCTGGGACATCTGGCATGTCCAGATACGTCATGCTTAGTCCTCAGAATTGTCCCTATATCATTGGCTGGCCATCTGGTCCTTCTAGCAGGACACTGCAAAAACCAATTCCGCACTAACTGTCTATGATGATTTATGTCTGTGATATCATCACCTAGGAGGGTAACATTAGACAATTGTGATTTCAAGTCTAGCCTGGGCTACAGGGTGAAACCCTGTCTCAAAAAAAACAAAACGACAGTTAAGCAAACAAAACCCCTAAAGCAGGGCAGACAAAAAAATTCTTTTGGTGTTTTTCCTCACATAAGACACCTTCCCACAACATCTCTCCTCCCCAACCAACAATGTCTTTTCATTCACATCTCAGATAAATATAACCACAGTTATCATGAAGAGGCAAAGAAAGAAAAGTCCTCAGGAGGCTATGGATATGGTGCTGGGGGGCGACAACCAGACACAATAGAGACACTGATGCAATTTACTCTGGTTAGAGAAGGCATGCCAATCAGGCACGGTAAAGCAGACAGCAGCTGGAAGCGGAGTCCAAAAAGCCCTGTGATCCATGTTAAGTTTGGATGGTATCCTGTCAACTGTGGGGGCTATGGAAGCATTAAATAACAAGGCACAGCATGAGATTGGGCTTTAGAATTTTTAAAGTTACTAAAATAGCAGGTAAAGCTGAGTATGTAGGCACATACCTGTCACTTCTGTATTTGGGAAGTAAGGATAGTGTGAGTTCAAGGTCAACCTCAGCTACATAGTAAGAATGTGTCCCAAAAAGAAAGGAAGAAAGGAGAGAAGGAGGGAGGGAAGGAGGGAGGGAGGGAGGGAGGATGGATAGGTCTTTTTTCCTTCCCTGCCTTCCTTCCCCTTCCTTCCTTTCTCCTTTTTCCCTTCCTTCCCCCTCCTCTCTCCCCCTTTTACTACCTGAAAGTATAACTCAGTTTATACAACGCTCTCATCATCACAGTACCTGGGTTTGACCTCCCTGCATTGCATACAGCCAGGTATGGAAGGCAGAGGCAGAAGGGTGGGGAGTTCAAGACCAGGCTAGCTACAGAGTGAGTTTGTTTGATGTCTCAGACAAAATGTTAGTAATCATTACCTAGTATATTTGACTTTACCAACTTATACAAAATAATTATGTTTGTAAAAGTATCCCCCCTAGAGACAGAGGGAGATCAGTGATTTAGATATGCCATTTTGCAGTGTAGAGTTCTATGAATCAAGCCACTGAGGGAAATGAACAGAGTGGGTTTTTTTTTTTAATCACAAACTGAGCATCTGCATATATAAGTGTATGTCGTAAATGTTGAAATCAAAAAGAAAGCCCTATAAAACTCTAGGGCATTCGAGGATGTCAATGGCAGTTACCTGGGGGTGGGGGACAGGAGAGAATTGGTAAATAGACAGATTGCTTTTTTTCTTAATTTATCTCTGTATTATTTCATTTGTTAACACCTACATATTCTATTTTTAAAGTTATTGTTATTATTTGCACTAGGGTCTCATTTAGCCTAGGCTGGCCTTGAACTCACGAGTCTTCCTGCCTCCGTCTTCACGAATGCTTAGATTATATGATAGTGCTTTTTGCTTTGTTGTGTTGGAGTGCTCAGGATTTTAGGGCTCCCCCTTGACATACAAAATAAGCCAGAGACAGGAGAAAAATGGAAACTTGGAGCTAAGAGACTGCTTTTGGATTCCCATCAAAAGATGGGCTGGCTTGCCTAGGGCAGCAGCTGTGGGGAAGGGAGACTTGAAGTAGCCTTGAGTCCTCCAGTTAAGAGCTGGTTCTGAGCTTTGCAGTTTCAAAGGGACGACAAACGATTCTGTGAGGTAAGATGATTCAGGAAGGAGAGGTGGCTACCACAGGTGGGTTCTGTACCATAGCTGCGTGGTCTTGGGTACGTCACTTAAACTCTCTGATCCTCTACTTGCAAAATATGGTCATTTCTATCACATAGGATCCCTGACGGCAGGCTTTTTTAAATTTTTTTTTAAGTATCTGGTATGAATAGAACCTTCTCCTATTCCTAGCATGTTTCAGATACTGGGTAAATGCTTGCACTAAGCCCCGCTGCCAGAGGACCTCAAAATGAATTCTTTCTTTTCATCCCCACCCCTAGTCAGCACTCTCTCACAGCTCCCTATGCTGAACTTTTAGCTTTTCCCAGGGTATTCAGAACCTTAGAATCCCCCAAAGATATATTCCCTTGTGTTTGCTGGGGCCTGAGGACTCTTCTCAGAACTCAGGCACCTCCTCACTCCCTGCAGAAACCAGCGTTTGAGTGCCAATGTGATAAGAGATGGCACAGCCATGGGCTGCATTCTCTGTGGCTTGCTAGTGGTTGAGCTCTGATCTCTTCCGATGGAGGACTAGCGGGTCCCACACTTCGAGTCTGAAGGAGAGATGGAGGTGCAGTCTGTAGCAGCATGTGGCCGGGAATGTGGACAGAATGACCTTGGTGTGGCAGGGTTCTCAGTGAGTCTCCGGTGTGTACTGCCAGCTGCTTGTTAGATGTATGGATGGGATCTTCTTGTCACTTGCTCTCAGGTTTGTGGCCAACACCAATTTCTTAGGGAAAATGTTTCTCAAGGTCAGGTAGTGTGAAGGCTTGCCGTGTGCACAGCAGAGGACCATAGACTCTAAGAAAGCTACATCTCTCCTGCTGAGAAGAAAAAGCAGGCCTCATAGTCCCTGAGGGTCCCAGGTGGGTGGAGTCACCAAGAGGGAGAGAGACAATGAAGGTGGGCTATAGCTCCAAGATTCTGAGAGCAGCCTTTGAGAACTGGACCTCAACAAGGGTCTGTGGGGAGATTTCCAAGAAGGACTGTCCTTAACCTCCTGTGGGTGTCCCTGACTTTCCCTCATATGTGCAGACAGACGCAGACGGAGATATAAATAGTTATACAGAGAGAGAGAGAGAGAGAGAGAGAGAGAGAGAGAGAGAAACACACACACATAAACACACCAAGCACACTGACACACACATAGAGCTAGAAACACTCACAAAGATACACACAGGAACAAGGACACACCCAGATGGAGATGCACATGGAATGCCGACATATGCACAGATGGAGACAGACACACACACAAGAACACTCACAAGTGGAGACACACACACACAAGCACATATGGACACACAGACACACATAAAGGAAAAAGGATGGGGAGAAGATAGGAGGGAGGAGAGGCAGAGAAGATGTGTGGAGAGGGAGGCAGTGGAGAGAGGGGGCGAAAGGAGAGGGGGAAGAAGGGAGAAGATCTCAAAACTCAAAGGGGCCACACAGGACAGCCCACCCAGGCCTTCCAGGGCAGATAGGGTGTGGCTACAACCCTGCCCTCCCTCCTGACTACATCCATTGGGTCACTCCCACTTGGCAGTTCCTAATATATGCTTGTGAAGGTGTTGGATAAGATAATCCCACTGTGGGGACCAGAGGAGACTGCCAGGAGTAATATGACCAGGTGGGGTACCACAGCACCCAGTCACTCTGAGAAGAGAATTGTAAAGTATGCCAGGAAGGGGAAAGAACACTTTGGAGAGAGTCTCTGTGAGGCCCCTGAACCCAGTGCCTGCAACCCTGCCTGGAGGCTGGGAGTGCTGGCAGGCCCGGGCAGCAGCCGGCCAGCCTGATTTCCCTGGGCTACAGACAGCCTGGCTCCAGGCCCACCTCCCGGTGCCCTGGGCCTGACATCTTCTGGGCAGAGCCACAGTGCCCCAGGAGCCATGTGGATGGTGTTAGTAAACACGCTTTCTTGCGCCCAGCCTGGCAAGGCCTGTGGGCAGCGGGAGGGCGTAGAGCTGGCAGCTCCCACGGCTGGGCAGGAGGATGGGAGGGCGGACGGGGCAGGCAGACGGGCGGGCAGGCCGCCCTGCACAGCCAAGCCAGGGCCCAGAATGGAGCAGCTGCTCCTGTCGCCATGGAGACAGAACTGAACAATGAGCAGCCAGATATGCGGCATGGCTGCCTGGCACTGTGGCCACACACCCACCAAGCCCTCACACCTACACACAGGAGCTCGTGCACTCACACTCACATATGCATGCATGCATTCATGCATGCAAGGACATACACATGTGTGCACACATTGCACACAGGGTTGCAGGAAGGAGAAGGAAATAGAGAAACAGGAGAAGGACAGAAGTGTCCACAGGGAAGGAAAAAGATTGTGAGATGGGGAGCTAAGGAGTTTACAGCTTCAGGGTTGTAAAGTTAAACAATAAATTAATTAATTAATTAATTAATTAATTAAAAATTCACCCTTTGATTCTGTCTAAAAATACCTTTAAAAAAGCTCTTCAGAGGGTCATGTGGTGCCCTGGATTCTGGTGTAACAGGAGAGTTGAAGGGGTTCTAATTAGCAAAAGGCATCTTGAGTCAAACCACCTTCTTAAACAGGCGCTGCTGAGAGAGCCTCATAAAGCTGTTAGTCCCTGGAAATGAGGATATGTTTTTAAAATGGGCCTAAATTCCATGTGATCCCTCTTTCTGAGAAGATGCAGAAAAGTAGGCTGACCGGCTCAGCCATGGGCTGGAGATGAACCTTAGAAACATCTGGTTCAAGTCCTTCAAGGAAGCATAGGCAGTGGCATCCAAAGTCCTGGGTAGGGAAGGTCGGTGGGCATCGGCTCAGGTGGGCATCGCTCATGGGTACTTTCTGAGCACCAAGTTTCTCTTCTGAGGACTGGTGAGGTCCTGTACCCAGGAACTCCAAGATCCCCAGTGAGTACTGGCTCCTGCCACTCAGAAGAGCAAGCAGAAGGCTATATCAATATTGGAGAAACAGAGGCAAGAGGATTACCATGAGTTCAAGCCCAGCCTGGGTTACAAAATGAGACCTTGTCTCCAAAAGCATAAAAATAAATAAATAAATAAATAAAAGAAGGGGAGGGGAAAACAGAGCAAGCAGACATGATGTGGGATTCCCCTCTGTATGCTGTGAATATCATTGGATAATAAAGGAACTCCTTTGGGCCTGTAGCAGAGCTATAGGGGAACAGAGCTAAGTGGGGAAAACTAAACGGAATGCTGGGAGAAAGGAAGTGGAGTCAGAGAGAAGCCATGAAGACCTGCCGGAGTCAGACAGAACTTTACCCAGTAAGCCACAACCACATGGCGATACAGATTACTAGAAATGGGTTAAATTAAGATATAAGTGTTAGCCAATAAGAAGCTAGAGCTAATGAGCCAAGCAGTGTTTTAAATAATATGGTTCCTGTGTGATTATTTCTGTTCTGGGCAGTGGGAACTAAGTAGCGGCCCCCTCACTACACAGACCCACAGTAGAGTGAAGGTGCCCTATTCCTCCAGCAGAGTATCTACAGTAGAAACCAGGTTCCTTCTCCTCAGCACCTTACCTCCCAGCAGGCTACTTGATTTTTCTGGGCTTTGCCTGTTTATTGTCTTCCTTCTGAGCAGGTGAGTGCCCCAGGGAGATAGGTATCCTGAGGTCCCTGCTGGATCTGTTCAGTGGAAACTAAGAACACTCAGCCGCGGACCTGGGGTGTTGTCTACACCAACCTCCAGTCCTAGAAAGAACAGACTCTCAGGAAGTAATGCTGCCACCAAGGAGGAAAACCCAGGACACTGACAGCCACGTAGTTCCAAGGCTCAGGGCCGAGAATAGTGGGGATATAAGGGCCTGAATATTTTTCTGGACATAGAGTTTTTTAAAAGCGAATGGACTCTCTGAACGTGGCTGACAAGCAGGGCTGACTGAGAAGCCAAGGACAATGGCACTGGGTTTTCATCCTACTGCATATACTGTCTTTGTGGGAACCTAGTTTGTTTGGATCCTCACCCTCCTAGACCTGGATGGATTGGGGAGGACCTTGGACTTCCCACAGGACAGGGAACCCTGACTGCTCCTTGGACTGGAGAGGGAGGGGAGGGGGGAAGGGGAGGGGAAGGGAAATGGGAGGAGGGGAGGAGGTGACAATTTGTAAAATTATATAATTTAATTTTTAAAAAAGGAAAAAAGCAAATGGAGAGAGGAAGCAAAAGGAACAGGCATACTGGGAACAAGGGAAGGCTTAGGAAGGGAAAGGAAGACTGGGCAGGAAAAGGAGCCATGAACCCAGAAAGCTGATCAGGGTCTAGGAGGTCCCAAGCATCCCCAGATAGCCAGCACAGCACACAGCAGGACCAGCCTCCCAGCATCTACTCCACGAGGCATCATGACAGATAAACAGCAGTAGACATCAAAAGCACAGTTGGCTGGAGCCAGGCTCTTCCCCCAACACCCTGCATCATCTCCCCTTTCAGGATTCATCCCTTCTAGAAGAGTCTCAATCTCAGGGGGAGCCATCTGCACTGGCTCAGACATGGCAAAGGAGGAATTAAAATGGGAAAGGACCGGCAAGAGAGACTTGCTCCCCCTCAAGAACTGCCTTAGTAGATGAAGAAAAAAGCCAGGAGATTTTTAATCATGGCGAATTGCTTAAACTTGGGATTCTCATCTCCTTCGAAGCCAGAGCAGCCTCCACTGAGGCTGGTACTCAGCCACAGTCCAAACTTAGCCCAGCCAGGACACCTTGCCCCCCCCCCCCCTCCAACACTCACAAACAGTTGCTGGTCCTCCCAGGGTCCCTGCAAGGCCAGGCCAACAGGACCCTGCTTATCTAAGGAGATCTGACAGGACGGCAGCCCTGGGGGTATGGCCGCTGGCTAAACATATGGTACGTCGTAAATAGGACTTCCTTTTAGGAAATGAGCTGCTGTAATTAAATCCCCATTCATTTTTTTGTAACACACACAGAGAGACAAATAGATCTTTATCCTTGGGAGGCTCTGAAGAGAAAACTTTGTGGGGAGCTAAGATTCTCAAGTGTGACTTTTATAAAAGACTGCCTAGAGCCAGGTGAAATAAGAAGTCCAAATCCCTCCCTCCCTCCCTCCCTCCCTCCCTCCCTCCCTCCCTCTCTCTCTCTCTCTCTCTCTCTCTCTCTCTCTCTCTCTCTGGTTTGAGACAGAGAGACTTAGGGTTTCTCTGTGTCTCACTTTGTAGACCACGCTGGCCTCAATCTCACAGAGATCTGCCTGTCTCTGCCTCCCAAGTGCTGGGATTAAAAATGTGAGCCACCACTGCCCTGCTGAAGTCCACATCGTTAAGCCAGACCTAGTGGGTGAGTGGGTGGGTAAAGGAGCAGCTCTTCCCCAACAGGAAATGAGGAAGCAATCAAAGTGAAAAGATTGTATTGGCCTTGGCTTTGGGCCAAGGCAAGGATTGATTCTTCCCACTCCACCTACAGCAGTAAAAACTGCAGAGTATCACGAAACTTAGTCCTTGTTTCCACTAGGGTAGAGTGGATTGGGTTCGACCCCAGTGAGCCCCGACCGTGAGCAGCACACTGGGCTTGGCATTATGCTGGGACACAGGAGTGAGTAGATGCTGAGGAAGCCTGGCCATGGATTCTAAGCAGCTTACTAGGGCCCACGGTTTTATTCCACAGGGTATGTGGTGGGGGGCAACTGGAACCAAAGGGATTTGAGGAAACGGTGGGTTGTCCTGATGTGATCGGAGTAGGTGATCCTCCCAGGGGAAGGAATGGTGCTGAGGTTCGGCTGGGGTCAGGCACCAGAGACCCGGATGCAGAAAAGAGACACGTCTCTTATCTTTGGCAAGACCCAGTATTTGAACTTTTGCTGCAAGAAACTGTGAAGCATCTGTGAACTGGTACACAGGGGGCAAGAACAAACCATTATGCAGCTCGAAGTTCGAGGGTATCTCCAACTGAACAGAATGTGGTAGACCCAGGGTTAAGTTCAGTATGGGTAC
The DNA here is from genome assembly GCF_903992535.2 of Arvicola amphibius. Taxonomy (NCBI): domain Eukaryota; kingdom Metazoa; phylum Chordata; class Mammalia; order Rodentia; family Cricetidae; genus Arvicola; species Arvicola amphibius. The sequence continues at coordinate 94,374,027 of NC_052048.2, forward strand.
TGTGCTGTACTATAAGGAGATTTGCAGACCCTCTAGACCGCAAATACCAGGGCCCCTTCTTTCCCTAGTCACCCTTAAAGTCAGTGGGAAAGAAATATAAATGTTGGAAGGTGGGCTAGATTCCCTCCTAATTCAGATCTCTGTCAGCACAGAAAACACTGTCTGCAGCATCCCCCCATGCCTCTCCCACACATACAATGTCCAACAGCAACCTCTACACACACACACACACACACACACACACACACATACACAAACTCCCTCCACAAACAGTCCAGCTTGGGTTGGTTTACCCCAAGAAGGTAAGACCCTCAATACCTCATAACATCTTAGAAAGGGACGGAGCTGTGGAGATGCTTCAGTCGGTGAAGACTCAGCTCTCCATCCCTAAAAAACTGGATCTGACCTCTAATACACTTACAGCCCCCACTCTGTAGAGAGCAGAAGCAGAAGAATTGTTGAGGTTTGTTGATCGGAGTCCAGTCTAACTCCAAGTTCAGAAAGAGCAGAGGAACAAGATAAAGGAAAAGAGAGAAAAACACCCAACATCTCCTAACCTCCAAACATGTGTCTGGGCATGAGCACCTGAACAAAATGTTCACATACTATCTGTAGGGTAAGATAATTCAGAGTTTCCTCCGTCTAATATTCTTGCTGAAGCCATTTCAGGTTTAATTAGGACTTGATCTCCTTGATGGAGCATCCCATAGAAAATTACCCAACTCTATTTTAGGAACTTGAGGTCAGGATGCCCCAGCTAACTTACCTTAACTTTTCTTAAATTGCCTGTTTTTGCAAACCTCCCCCCTGGAGCTACCAAGTAACATACCAAGGTGTGGTTTTCCCCTTTCGTTGTGGGGTTGGGGTGGGTAATAGCATACACCTTTAATCCTAGTACTTGGGAGGCAGAAGCACGTGGAATCTGTGAGTTTGAGGCTAACCTGGTCTACAAAGTGAGTTCCAGGACAGTCAGAGTTGTTGCACTGAGAAACTCTGTCTTAAAACAAAAGCAAAAACCAAAACAACAACAACAAAAAAAAAATACCCAAAACACTTGATGCTATCTATGCTTGGGTCCGGAACACCTGAGTGTAGTCCCAGCTGGCTGGAATAAAGACTTTCAATTGGCTATAAGCAGTCTGAATGGTCATCCCTGGTGGGCCTCATAACGCATGTTCATGCAGAATACACACACACATACACACACACACACACACACACACACACAGTAAGAAAGGCTATTGGAAAGGACACCAGTACTGCTAATTTGATGAACCTGTTCCCCCCATAAGGGACCAAAGCAGGTCATATTGCAAACGAGTGCAAGACCTCTGACTGACCCATATCAAGGTCCCGACTCCACAGCCTTTAACCGGGTGTCTTTTTGTTAAATAGTTCCCCTTTCTGTGCTCTCGTTTTCTTGTCTCTGCAATAGGAGCAGCGGCAATTCAGAGACCTCCTAGGTTTGTCTTAAAGACCACATGGTCAGAAAGTCCGTAAAACTCTGGACACAGAGAAGGTCTCTGTCTATGCTTGCAGACGCTGCCAAGAATCGAACAATTGAAGAAGCCGGAGCACAAGCTCCATCCCTGCCTGAAATCCTGTGCCCTCCGTTCCATCACGTGTGCAAGGAGTCTTCCCTGAGTTTCCTGGATGGCTGTGATTTGCCCTCCACATCCCGTCCAAGTTTCCACCATAACACCACATGTGTGCAGAATGATCACACAGAACAGACGGAACTCACTCTCCACACAACCATCAGCAGCCCTATGGTTCTCCTGGCACTGGGGACCTGGAGACCTGAGGTACTGAAGAGGAAGGAAAGAAAGGCCCCAGTCACGGCTCTCATTTCTCTCAGTTTCTCTACTAGGCTCCTCCCAAGGTTAGGTCGCTCAAGTGTCTTCTGTCCCCTCATTTAAAGAAGGAAACTGAGGCCTAGGGCTTTTCCCAAAGTCTCGGGTAGCTACTCATAGGCTGTCTTGCTCCCTAACCTCCTTACCTATAGGGTCAGCCTCCTAGTTCACAACGGGCAAGTAGGGCAGACTGAGGGTGGGGGAGGGGCATCTTAGAGCGGACAGGCCAAGGCCCCGATGAATTCTGTACATCAGAGACACAGCCAGTGAGGGACAGCGCCATGCTCCATGGTCTTCTCATTCCCAGTCTGTGCGGTTGTTTTTGCATTCATCCCTCCTCCCTGTCACCGCCACTGCCTTTTGAGTAATATCTTGGTTCTAGTACCCCCCCTACCCGTGGACAGCTTCTCAGTCTACAGGACCCTTGTCATGCAGAAGAGACCCAGTGCCTGTAAATGGCCTCCTCGGGGCACCTCACCAGCCTTCCCATTGATTTTCCCTGTTTTACACTGAGCGAAGCAGCAGTTGTCACAGGCATAATTATGCTTTGCATCCACTTAGCACTCCCGAAGCTCCACGGCGCTCTCTATTACCTTGCGCTACGCTAACAAGTCCAAGAGATTGAGAGCGAACCCACTTCCGCATGGAAAAAGGAAAGGCACACGGAAATGCCAGCCTGGTGCTGCCTGGGTGAAAGACTTGGGGACATTTTCTCTCCTACACTCTACAGTCTTTCTGTGGAGTCTTATTTCAAAGGAGGAATAATGTGCAGGCCTATAGTTCAGTTAGAGAGTGCTTAGCTCGAGTTCCCAAAGCCCCGGGTTCAACTCTAAACACAGTGAGCTGAACGCTGAATATGAGGGCCCTACCTCAGCATGAGAAGCAAGAGACTAAGAAGTTCTTAAGATGACTCGGTGAGCAACGTTGTTTGTCACCAAGCTTGGCAGCCTGAGTTTAAACCCCTGAACTCATGACTTGAACTCCAAAGATTGTCCTCTGACTTCACACACACACACACACACACACACTTCTTTTTTGTTTGATTTTGTTTTTCATGATAGGGTTTCTCTGTGTGGCCCTGGCTAGCCTAGAACTCTATCTGCAGACCAAGCTGGCCTTAAACTCATAGAAATCTACCTGCCTCTGCTTCCCAAGTGCTGGGATTAAAGGCATGTGCCACCACTGCCCAGCTTAAACAAATGATTTTTAAGACAGAATTAAATTTTTTAAAGGTCCTCTTTGACTACATTAAGGAGTTTGAGGCCAGCCTAGGTAGGCTACATGAGACCCTATCTCAAAAAACAAACAAACAAACAAACAAACAAAAAACCGAAAAAGCAGGCATCATGAATCACTTTGCAGAAAGGCAGAAAGGAATATCATTTTGAGTTTGAGGAATGGCAAAACTGGCAGTTGAAAAAAAAAATGCCAACCTGGAGACTCCATGAGCCAGGAACATTCTGACCTCTGTGTGCCTCTGGCCCTGGGTGTGAGCCTGTGCAGGTCGTTCCTCTCTTAGCCTTACTTTGCTACCTACAGGATCTAGCGCCAGCCAGGAGCCCCTTCCAGCTTGCAGACTCTAGATTCCGTCTTTGGATTCCCCTGGTGGGGCAGTTTCCTTTATTTCTGTGTCGGGAAGGTTTTTACGGTACGGGAAAACTAGAGCAAGTCGTTCTTGACCGAGTCACCTAGCTGTGGGGAAAACTTGGAGAGAGGCTGGAATGCCTGGTAAATGATTAAAATGTGAGCAGACATTGTTCTGGCTTCTTCATGATGCAGTCATTTAATCCCAACACCGCTGTGTGAAACCTACTCCTGCTTGCGTGGGGGGAGGCCCATAGGTTTTTAATTCTTTGGGGGGAAACAAAGGCCCTCATTCACTCAACAGTAACTCAAGAGGGTGGTTTCTGCACTTACCAGTCAAAAAATGTTGTCTGGCCACGAGATCCCATCATCAAACTGAAGAGGCAGGAGAAAGCTCCCTTTACACTGGGTCCTTTTATGCACAGTAGAGCCTGCCTCTGCGTTTCCCTCCATATGAATAAGGTCTCAGGTTTATTTTATAGGGAAATGCACCAAGCCAGAGGTTTTAATGACAAGATAATGAGCAGGAGAGGACGCTTTTTTTTTTTTTTGCAGAGGGTTTGTGTTACAGAAAACAAAGCGATCTCACCATTTGTTTCTGAGGAAAGACTTGGCAGTGCCGTTCAGTCCTCCATTGGAAAGTGACTTCACACATGCACAGGACAAATTTCTACCTAATTTACCAAAGTTCCCAGACAGCGCTCCCTCTGTTCCCAGGAGAGTTCACGGAAGATGTGTAATTCATGGCTTAATGATGTGATACAAATTTCTTCATGGAAGACAAATAGGCCACCTTCAGATGATTCCTGAGATGTACAAGATGGAATTTTAACTGTATGTGGTGATGTGTGTCTGTAATCCCTGCAAGCAGAGAAGGACTGCCACATTGTAAGGCAGCTACATAGTTGAGTATCAGGTCAGGTGGGGCTACATATATATAGCAAGACCCTGTCTCACTCAGGGGCTGGGGAAATGGTTTCATGGTTAGAGAACATCTCTTGAAAGTGTGAGGGATGGAATTTGAATACCCAGAACCTAGGTTCACTTATCCATGATTCAAAGTGGAGATGGGACCCTTGGAGCAAGCTGGCTAGCCAGACTAGAGATAGCAATAAATCTCTGGGTTCAATTGAGAAAGCCTGTCTCCGTTAAAAAAAAAAATGGAGGCAGATATACACGTGCACCTAAATATGTACATGCACACACCATATGTCTAAACATGTACACTCCAGAGGCACATGCTACAAATATATAAATACATAAATGAAGGTAAGAGTGTTGTTCAAGGAAGGTCTGATGGCAAATTTGGACCTCCACATGAATGCCCATATTCAAACAGACATGTGACCATGCACTACTACGCAATTAAAACATCGTTCCAACGGACAGGATTGTTCCCGATCCTTCTAGGCCCACTTACGTCTTAGAATTTTCCTCATAGCTCCATCAGTGTGATTATTCCTCCTTGGGATTCTTGGAATTGTGTTTCCCTCTTTCCAGGTTTTATCCTATTCTTTGTTGTATGGCATGGCATTGTGTGTGTACTGAATGACTTCCGGCAAAACTGCATGCCAGCGGAGGGCTGTAGGAAGTTTCAAATATCTGAGCATGCTGGTCCTACTGTCCCTCCAGTCCCTAGCAAACTAATGGGCCCTAAGCAAATAGGTTCCCCTAAAGGAGTGAATGATTCTAGAAGCTCCGTGCCCTGCTATTTTCCATGAATAAATAATAAACAAGCCCCCCTTTTCTTCTTCCATGTTTATATGGATTTTAGAGAACAAACTCAGGTCACCAGGTTTGCACAGTTGAGCAATAATTGCCTGTACCCTCTGAACCACCTTGCTAACCTTCTACTAGAAGCTTCCGCAGTGATGAAGAATACAGTACCTCCGAGTGTCTGTCGCAGCGTGTGACACCAAGAGGGTGGCTTTTATCCTTCTTGGTTTTGGTTTGCAGACAGGGTCTTAGTCTACTATAGCTCCAGGCTGTTTGTGAGCTCACAAAAATCTTCCTGCTTCTGCCTCCCAAGAGTAAAGGCATGTACTACCATTCCCAGGCAGAGTTTGAATTTTTCTTGGGGTGAAATATGTATCACATAAAATTTACCAGCCAGGTGGTGGTGATACACAACTTTAATTACAGCACTCGGAAGGCAGAGACAGGCAAATCTCTCTGTGAGTTCGAGACCAGCCTCATTTAGAACAGGTTCCAGGACGGGCAGAGCTGTTATACAGAGAAACTCTGCCCACCTCCGCAAAATTATCTTTTTAATCATTTTAAAAAGATATTTCTTATTTATTTTGGTACATGTGATTATTTTACTTGCATTAATATTTTGTGTATCGTGCATATGTGAGGTTCACAAAGGCCAGAAGGTATCAGATCTCTTGGTACTAGAGTTATATAGATGGTTGGGAGTCATGATGTGGGTTCTGGGAATTGAACGAAGGTTCTCTGTAAGAGGAGTAGGTGCAGTTGGGCCGTGGTGGTACATGCCTTTAATCCCAGCACTCAGGAGGCTGAGACATGTGATCTCTGTGAGTTTGAGGCCAGTCTGGCAGGCTCCAAAGCTACTGAGAAATCCTGTCTTGAAAAACCAGAGAGAGAGAGAGAGAGAGGACGAGAGAGAGGGTAGAGAGATGAGAGAGACGAGAGATGAGAGAGAGAGAGAGATATCAGCAAATGTTCTTAACTCCTGAGTCATTTCTCTATCCCTCATTTTATCTTATTTGTTTGTCTGTTTGTTTGAGACAGGATCTCACTACGTAGCTCTGTCTGCTTTACTTGGAACTCGCTATGTACACCAGGCATTGAACTCATAGAGATCCACCTGCCTCTGCCTCTGGAGTCCTGAGATCAAACATGTGTGCCATCACACCCAGCTAACCATTTTTAAATGTTCAGGAGAAAGCCCTCACTCTACAACAAGAATAGTTAAGGTCTTCCTTTAGAGAGTCCCTGATTAGGGACTGGTTCTATTTTCACAATTCATGGCTTACCCTCCCAGCCTCATGTTGACAAGCATGGCACACACAAAGTACCCTTGTAGAATCCTGCTTCCGGTACAGTCAAATCACAGTGGCTGAGTGATCATTCTCCAGACTGATTGACACAAGGAGAGGCAGGAAACTGTGGTCTTCCTCCAGAATGTTGCTGAACCTTGAAAAATGGCTGCTTTTCTGCCAAGTGAGGGATTTGGGTCAGTTGCAGGACTTCATGTAAGATACCCACCCAACATCCGGCGGAGGGCAAGACACCCCAAGCGGGTGATCTTGGAGTGCTGTGGAAGTTGTTTGATCACATTGCAGGCAGAAACTGAAATGGACAAAGGGTTGCCAAGACTTAGGTCAACACACAGGACGTGTCAATGCACATTCGTGGTGAGAAGACACAACAGAGAAGAGTGGAAGATTCTGATCATCGGTGGAGAGAACCGGGAGGCAAGGTTCAAGTTAGTGCTGGGGAAGTTGGGGGACAGACAGGAAGTAAGGATGAGGGGCTGGGGTTGGGGTGTGTGTGTGCTCAGCAGGTAAAGGGAGCTTGCTGTGCAAGTCTGACAACCTGAGTTTGATATCTTAAGCCCATATAGAAATGCAGATGTGATGGTGCACATCTGTAATCTCAGCACTTCTATGGTGAGATGGGAGACAGAGACAGGAGAATCACCTGTCTGCTCATGGGCCAATTAGCCTTGAGTTCGCAGCACAAGAGCAGAAACAAGAGAGACAGTATAAGACAGAAAGTAAAAAACAAATCCTTTGTTCTCTGCCCGTGTGCATGCACATGCATGCAAAATAATAATAATGATTTTTAAATTGAAGCGCCCCTCTTCCTCAGATCCACTCCTTCCCTGTCTCCACTTCAGAAAAGAGCAGGCCTCCAAAAGACAACAACCAAACAGGACAAACTCAGGTACAATAAGACAAGGCAAGCTGGACAAGACAACCCAACAGGAGGAAAAGAGTCCAAGAGCAGGCAAAGGAATCAGAGACGCACCTGTTCCCACTGTTAGGAGTTCCACAAAAACACCAAGCTAACAGCCATAACATATAGGACCTGGTGCAGACCCTTGCAGGCCCTGTACTAGCCGCTTCAGTCTCTGGGAGCCCATGTGAGCCCTGCTTAGCTGATTCTGTGGACCATGTTCTCCTGGTATCCTCCACCCCCTCTGACTCCTACAATCTTTTCTCCCTCTCTTCCATGGGGTTCCCCAATCTCCGAGGAGAGGGACCCAAAGGAGACCTCCCCTTTAAAAAGATATCTTGGCATTATTACCTTTAGCAAATGTGGAAATCTAGCTCAGATCGTAGCTCCTCCTGAGAGATAACAGAGCCTGCTGGGAACAGAATGTGGAACTCACAGGGATGCACTGAGAAGGCACAGCCGCGTCTTTCCTTCCTGCCTTGCTCTGGCTTCTCCCTGCCCACATGACAGCACACCCTCAGTAACTGACTAGCAGGAGAGGTGCAGGCGGTGTCAGGGCCTTGTCAGGTGTCGCAGGTTCAGTGAGAAGAAAAGCGTGCATGAAGTCTGAAAGCTTTTGCTAGGAAACACGTGACGCCAGCATAGTGCAGGGTGTGGGAGAGGAGACTGGGAGCTGCTAAGTGTGCAACCCAGGTGACGACCAGCCATTGCCAAAGAGATTCCCAACTCAACACCTTTTCCTCTCAGCCATCCAGGAGCATGTGGAGGTGAGGAGTCTCCGTTTTTCACAGGGTGGGGCCCCACTCTGATCTTTCTGTCAGCAAATTCTTTCCATTGCTTGGGATTGAATCAAGGTCCTAACCCATGCCGCCATCGAACCCTTTTAAAAATAGATTTATTTCTTTTTTTCTTTTTTCTTTTTTGAAGCAGGGTTTCTCTGGGTAGCCCTGGTTGACCTGGAACTCACTCAGTGGCTCAGGCTGGCCTCGAACTCACATAGATCTGCCTGCCTCTGCCTCCCAAGTGCTGGAACTAAAGGTGTGTGCCACCACCGCCCAGCTGTTTTTGTTATTTTTAATAATGTGTATATGTGTGGGTATGTGTACACTAGTGTGGGTGCCTGTGGAAATCGGAAGTACCGAGTGTTCTTGGATCTGGAGTTACAGGCAGTTGTGAGCTGCCTGACGTCAACACAGGGAGCCAAACTTAGGTCTTCTGCAGGAGCAATATGTGCTGTTAAATGCTAACCCATCTCTCCAGAAGTATGTACTTGTTGAACAGTTGAAGGAGAGGCAGAAACAGGTGGATCCCTGGGAGGCTCCGACCAGCCAGACAAGCCCATTTAGTGAGTGATAAGAGGCTGTATCTCAAAAAGGAAGGTGGGGGGCACCTAAGAAATGACAATCTGAGGTTGTCCTCTGCCTCCCCCAGCCCCATGCTTATGCACAGGAGCACAAATGTGCCCATACACAGCCTCATGCATGTACTGCACCAAAGAAGCATGCACCTCCATTTGCAACTGGTGAATCCCAAGCCTACACAGCTCCCTCGATGGAGGGGCCCGCCGAGCACCAGGGTAGTATTTCCTCTGCTCAAGGCTTAGCAGAGGGCCAGCTTTAAAGGGATCTGGATGTCCGTAAGTGAGCATGTCTTTCCCGTTGTATCAGTTTCTAATTGTTCAGGGGAAGGGTCACAAGGATGTCGGGAGTATGCTTTCATCCCAGGCTTGGGTTTTATTTCGTTTCCTTCCTCCTTTCCAATTGCTCTTCCAGCTCCCTGTCATAAAGTTGCAGGGCTTTTAGAATTATTTATAATCTCATTTTAAGTCGAAGTGAACCCTTAAAAGCCTCCCATTCCTCCTCTGTGTTTATTTAGGCACAGGGACTGGTATAATCCGCAATGCGTATTGGGAAGGAACTGCCCTGTAAATATTTATCCGATGGACCCTAATTGGCTGTGGGCTACTTAGAGGGAAAAATGATTTTAGAGGAGACCCGATGCTGTGATGTGTGATGCTCTTGAATGAGCTCCCACAGGGAGGCCTTGAGAAGCCGATGCTCCATGGAACCAGAGATGGTCAGTGTGGGACCCAGGTGCCCCCAGGAGTCTAGAATGCAGGAGAGGAAAAAAAATGCAAGTCATTATAGTGACAACAACGGGCTATAGAAAGGACACAAGGAGGAACAACACTTTGGACTGAAGTAAGCCATGTGTGAGTGAATCCTGGAAGCTAGATTAACCTTGGCCAATGAAGATGACAGGGGTGGGGTAGGTGCATTAGGACAGCCGGGTACTAAACGTGAGAGGGCCGGGTGGGCCCTGGGAACAGGGACAGGAAAGAAGTGACAGCCTCCATTCTAGAAGAGTTCAGTGGAGGCCAAGATGGGGAAGCTGGGATAGGATGCTGAAAGGAAAACCAAGGGACGGGAAAGGGCAGTGTTGATCTGATGGCCAGTGACAAAGGACACGCTTTCTGTCCTATATAACCATAGGGATAGTTTCGGGACACTCTGCAGACAATGAAATCCTTGCGCATTAAGGACTTCATATAAGATGGCGCAGTCTCTTTGCTTCCTGGATGTGTGGATTTGCTTCACCAATGTGTGCACACTCTGTTTCATGCTGTCACCACCATGGATAGGAGCTCGTCGGGCCACCATGCCTTTGCCATCACAATCAGCTAAAAACTCTTAAACACACACACAAGCATACACATACATGCACACACATGCACACATACGCAATACGTGCACACGTGTGTGCACACGCGCACGCACATACTCGCGCAAACATGTGCATACACATACACACACGCATGCAACACACACGCACACATGCGCACATACGGAATACGTACACACTGGCGCGTGCGCACATACACACATGCACGCGCACAGGCACACACGCACACACCCACCCACCCACATTTGCATACAATCTCTGCACAGACTCCCACGTCACTTTACTTACAATGCTCACTGTGTGCTCTTTATAACTACCACAAAATGCCAGAGGCAGGCTTCATTGCAAAGAAAAGAGGTTCCAGAGTATAAAATCAAAATCTCATGTCCAGCTTATTGCTGACAGAGTCTAGAGGCAGCATAGAGCGTCCCATGTTCAGAGACATGAAATGTGACATTTGTGTTTCCCTCTTTCTGGGAAGCTGGCAGGATTCCGTCATGAGGGTTTCATGCTATCGGCTTAACCTAATCCTAATCGCTTTCCAAACACTCTGCCTCTAACTATCCTTCCCGTAAACGTCCCACTTCTTCATAGCTTAAGCTCTTGCACGTGTCAGCGGACAGGGACAAGCCAGATCCAAACCACTGTGCTAACACAGCGTAAAGGCCGTGTAAGAGACTATGAGACTTCACACGTTCATAGACAAGGTTAGCAGGAAGTACATGTTCAGTCCTGGCAACTCAATGTTTTTTTTTTTAATGTTTTTTGGTCTGTGAACAGTGAGTCCAAGATACGTCACCCACATAACATACACTGAAGACTGATTCTACTGCCCCTCAAAGTAGTGCAATAAGGACTGGGAAGAAAATAAGTGACTAGCAATAGTTGGTCCATCTCTTCCTTAAGCAGAGTAGCTGCTCTATTGAGTATATCTTAATGAATTAAGCTGGAGTCCTTATTCTCCCCACCCCCCTTGCAAAGCCTCAGCAATGGGCTCTTGTGGGTTATAATCCTCCCAGAGGGAAGCAATTTTATGAAGGGTGATGGCTGGTTTCCTCATTCTGGAGACATAGGAGACTGAGACAGGAGGACTGAATGTTCAAGACGAGCCTGGGATCCATAGGAAGATGCTGTTACAAAGAGAAGAAACAAGACGGGCACAGTGGGCATGCCCAGACTCCCAGCACTGTAGAAGTTCAAGGATGCCAGGCAATGCCTGGAATTCCAGCACTTGGGAGGCAGAGGACAGAGAATCAGGAGTTCAAGGCCACCCTCATGTAGTTTAAAGTCATCCTAGGCTACATGAGACCCAGTATTTAAAAAAACAGTAAGCCAGCAACAGTGGTATGTGCCTTTAATCTCAGCAGAGGCAGGCAGACTCTGTAGTAGGAGACTGCTCGTTTGCTCCTGGCTGCCCAGACCCGAATAATCGCACAGAAACTATATTAATTACAACAGTTTGGCCTATTAGCTCATGCTTCTTTTTAACTAACTCTTAAATTAACCCATTCCTGTGGCCTCCTGGTAAGGTTCCAGGGCATCTGTTTCCTTGGGCGGCTACATGACGGACTCCGCCTACTTTCTCTCTATATCTCTGTTTGGGTTTCCCACCTGGTTTTGCTCTGCTAAGCCACTGGCCGAAACAGCTTTAATCATTAATCAATGGTAATAAAACATAGTCACAGCATACAGAGGGAAATCCCACATCAGATCTCTGTGAGTTTGAAGCCAGCCTAGTTTACAGAGCTAGTTCCAGGACGACCAGAGTTACATAAAAAACACTGTCTCAAGAAGCCAAATAACAACAACAACAACAATAATAATAATAGAAGTGACTTTAACTATACCCAATGTCTTAGTTAGGACTTCTATTGTTATGAAGAGACATCATGACCACAGCAACTCTTATAAAGAAAAAAATTTAATCGGAGTGGCGTGCTTACAATTTCAGAAGTTCAATCCATTATCAGCATGAGAGGTGTACAGGCAGACATGGTGTTGGCTACATCTTGATCAGAAGGCAACAAGTGGACTGATTTTTACACTGGGTGAAGCTTCCGCAAAGGAGACCTCAAAGCCTGCCTCCACAGTGACACACTTCCTCCAACAAGGCCACACCTACTCTAGCCAAAGTCATACCTCCTAATAGTTCCTCCTGGGGCCAGTTTCTTTCAAACACATGGTAACTCCCTGGCATGGGTGCATGGGTAACCAGACTTTTTGCCATATGACAAATTGATATGAAATATTTACTCCATTGAGAGTCCCAAACTTTTATCACACTACTACAAAAATGATACTAGTGCAAACTTGTTAATGAAAGTTAACAACCTAGAGTATTTGAGATTATAAGAACACCTTGAAATCTAACAGGTATTCCAGGAAAGACACCCGGGAGAGTTTTTTCCAAAAATTTCAATTGTTAAACACTTTGGTAAAGTACATATCTTACTCAAGAAAGATTATGTATTTCGTACTTGAGAAAAGATTACACTTCCTTTACTGCCTCTATTGTAGATGGAAGTTTCTGTCCTATCTGGCCCTGCAGCTGTTCAGTCCCAAAGAAACACACAGAGGCTTATATTAATTATAAACTGGCCTATTGCTCAGGCTTATTACTAACCAAATCTCAGAACTTAAATGAACCCATAATTCTTATCTATGTTTAGCTACCTTTTCTCAGTAAGGCATTCTCATTTTGCTCCTTCTGCATCTGGTTGGTGACTGCATCTCTGCCTTTCATCTTCCCAGAATTCTCCCAGTCTAATTGCCCTGCCTGTACTTCCTGCCTAGCTGATGGTCAATCAGTGTTTTTTAAAACTAATACGAGTGCCAAATCTTTACAGTGTACGAGAGCATTATCCCACAGTACTCTATGGGGAATATTATGACAAAATTGTTGTCACATAAAGAGGCGCCCACCTCCCATGTAAGAAACGTTTTTGAGACAGATGACATACAGCTGGGCATGGTTACACACACCTGTAATCCCAGCACTCAGGAAGCAGAGGCAAGAGAATTTGCTGCTAGTGTAAGGCCAGCCTGGCTTACACTGTTAGAATCTATCTCAAAAAGAGCCAACTAAACAAATGAAAAAGAAATATCACAGTCAGCTTGGTGTGAATGCCTGCAATTCTAGCTACTTAGGGGCTGAGGAAGGAGGAATGTCAATGCAAGATCAACCAGGGAACGCCTTTAATCCCAGCACTCGGGAAGCAGAGGCAGGCGGATCTCTGAGTTCGAGGCCAGCCTGGTCTACAAGAGCTAGTTCCAGGACAGGCTCTAGAAACTACAGGGAAACCCTGTCTCGAAAAACCAAAAAAAAAAAAAAAAAAAAAAAAAAAGAAAGATCAACCAGGGAAATTGACTGAGATATTCTCTCTCTCTTCTTATGTATGTATATATGTATGTATGTATGCATTTTAAAAGGTTGGGATATCTCAAAATGGTAGAACACTTGACTAGCATGTGTAAAAAGTGGGTTCAATTCCCAGTATAGGAGAAGCACACACACATACACATACTGAGAAAAAAAAATACCTCTAATAAAAATAAAGAGTTGGCAAGGTAGCTCTTTTGGCAAGGCCTGAGTTTGAGCCCAAGGGCCCATATAAAAAGCTAGGTGTGGCGCTATGCATTTGTAATCACAGCACTGGGGAGGCAGAGACTAGTAAATCCTTGGGACTCCCTGGCCAGCCAGTTTAGCAGATTGGTCTATCTCCAAATCACGTGAGGGGTTCTGTCCCAGAAGGCAATGTGGATTGCGCGGATTGCTCCTGAGGAACAACACCTGAGTAGATGTCTATATATACACATTCACCACCCCCACCCCCACGCGCTCCCCGCCCCCCACCAAACAACTAAATAAACCCATCACAGATTTCCTGGTGTAATGGTTGTTCTGTCTCTTTAAGAGACAAACCACGCCCATTCCCTCCCCCATCCGCTGAGGCAGGCTGATTTTCAGCTTCCTGCTTGAGCTTTATCTCTTTCCATCTTCCTCTGCCTCTCTCCCCACTTCTCTCCCCCATCTCTGTTTTCCAGCTCTCTCTTGGAGAGACAGCTTTGGTCTTTCCTCTCTCCTCTCTTCTCTCGCTCTCTCTCTGCCTCTCTCTCCCCCTTCCCCTTTCTGCCCTTCTCCCTTCCCTTCCATAACACCAAAATAAATGTCCAACTCCACTCTGTATGATGTGCCTCTCTGTCTCTCTCTTGCCAGTTCCCCACTGCCACATGTTGACCTGGAGAGCTGCCGCATTGTCCTGTGCGCCATCCCTGCCTAGGGCTGCCCACTGCTGCGTACTTGCACCATCCCGGGACCCACTGTCTGCCGCCAGGTACCAGCTAGCCGCCCACAAGGCTTGCTGGGGACCAGCCACCTTCCTGCCAAGTGGTCTCGTGCACAGTCACTGCCTGAGACTGGCTGCTTACGGCAGCAAGCTGCCGGGAACCCGCAGCAAACCCATTACACCTGGGTCTTGTGATAATTGTTTCAGTCAGCTTTTGTGGTTTTATGTGCCAGGTATTGAAGACAGTCCTCCCTCATTCTAGGCAGGAGTTCTACTACCCAACCGTACCCCCCAGTCCTGTGTATGTTTTTGTGTGTATATATTTCTTAAATGTTACTTTCCGTACCTGATCTTGTTGTCCTAACTCTGTAGAGAGGCTCTCAACTCTGCTGCAGGGGATAAACTCAGATGTATCCAGTTTTCAGCCTACCTCCCACCATGTTCAGAAATGTAGCCAATGCATGGGCCTGTGGAGACAGCTGGGTGGTTAGGGCACGTGATGCTTTTCCAAAGGACCAGATTCAGTTCAAAACAGACCCTCCTCACTTTGTTAGGCCCCAACTCCCTATCCAGGAACCAACTAAACACGTCTCTGGATAAAATGATTCATAACTTCAGTTAACAATTCTTGGAGAAGGCTAACCTAGTCCTGAGGCATCTGGTTTTCTGGTGGGAAACGTGTCAAGTTCAACTGGGTTGTTCCAGTCCCAGGCTTTCCCTCCCATGTCGCTCTGCTCCTCTGCTCTGATACACTGTTACCACCTCACTAGTAAGCAGAACACCGTCTATTTCCAGGTAGACCCGCCACTTATTTCCACGTGTGGAATGAGTCATCATTCACAGTTCCAAAGAAAAAGGATCAGAGGAATTCATTAAGGCGGTTGAGGAAATATCACATCCAACTTGGGTGCTGCGGTTTCAGCCCCCTTTTCCCTTGGGGAATTGACTGCTGAGGGGTGGGAGAAGTGTCTGCCCAGACCCAAGGCCAACATAGTGGGACTGGAGATCGATTAGGTGGGGCAGTAAAGAACAAAGAAAAGGGGCTGGGGGTGGAGCTCCGTGTACAGAGACTGTGGGCTCTGAGTTCGTTACTCAGCACTGCAAAGAAAGCAAGAGCAACAGAAGTGGGAGGAGGAAGAAGAGGATAAGGAGGAAGAGTGGGGAAGAAAAGCAAGATGTTAGAGGGATGTGATCCCTAGGTCACCTTCCTACCACTGCGACCCTCTAATTCAGTTCCTCAGGTTGCGGTGACCCCCAGCTATAAAATTTTTCTTCTTGGTACTTCATAACTGTAATTTTGCTACTGTTGTGAACTGTAATGCAAATACCTTTGTTTTCTGATGGTCTCATAGGCGATCCCTGTGAAAGGGTCATTCGATCCCCCAAAAGGGGTCGCAACCCACAGTTAAGGACCCCACAAGGCTTCTTGGGGTCAGATAGTTTAAACTGTCCATTTGACATAACTTAAAACCACCTTGGGGGGCTGGAGAGATGGCTCAGCTGTTAAGAGCATTGCCTGCTCTTCCAAAGGTCCTGAGTTCAATTCCCAGCAACCACATGGTGGCTGACAACCATCTGAAATGAGGTTTGGTGCCCTCTTCTGGCCTGCAGGCATACACACAGATAGAGTACTGTATACATAATTAATAAATAAAATAAATTAAAAAAAAAAAACCACCTTGGAAGAGAGGAACAGTGAGAAGCTGCCTAGATCATGGCCTGTAGTCATACCCGTGAGAGGTTGGGACGAGGGCTGCTGTCTTAATTGGACCCTAAATGGTGTAAGAGTGAGGAGGGCAAGGGAAGCAGGAAGCGTGCATGTGTTTATTTCTGTCCTACTCTTGGGTGGGAAGTGACTAGCTTTAAGTTCCTGCCCTGATGATCATCTGCCCTCTGGAATTGTAAACAGCGTAAACCCTTTCTCCCCTCAGGTTTTTGTTTTGTTTTGTTTCTCTTTTCTTTTCTTTTTTTTTTTTTTAAAGATATTTAGCTCAAATATGGAATGGGTCTGGGTGGAAGTGGTCCTCCTAAGCCCCCTGTAAAGTTTGCCCTCAGAGTCGGGAGCATGCTTTTCATTTTGCTTGAGACAGAGTTTCATTATGTAGCCAGGCTGACTTTAAACCTGAGGCAACCCCCTCGCCTCGGCCTTACAAGTAAGTGCTGAGAGCACGAAGATGTATAACCATGCCCAGCCAAAAGACACTTCTGTCTCACTCCTATTCCTGCCCTTTTAAGTCATTGCCTGCAGGCTGCAGGCTGTCATTGCCCTCCCTCTGTAGGCTGTCACCTTCTCTGAGAAACACCAATCACTACACAATAGGTAGAGGACCCTTTCAAGGATCCTTGTCAGCCAGGTTGAACCCTCAGATCTCCAGCACACTGTATTGTCCTGGCCTGTCTCTTCCTCCTAGACAGGGAGTACCGAAGGCTGATGACTGTCTTTATCAGGCCTGTAGCTAGGGAATTCTGCACAGAGCTTGGCAAGAATAGACAGCAAACAGAAAGTCACTAACCTGAGTCCCTGCTATGGAGTGGATCTATTGAAGCCTTAGCCCCAAGACCTTAGGGTGGCTGCAGCTATAATCATTTTAGATGAGGTCAAACTGGGGTAGGGTTGACCACTAATGTATGAGTGGCATCCAAAAAAAAAAAAAAAAAAAAAGGAAGGAAGGAATCTGGATCTAAACAGTGAAGTCATATTTGGGGAAAACGCCACCAGATGACAGAGGCAAGGATGGAAATACAAGCCAAGGACACTAGGGATTACCAGCTGCCCACAGAAGGAGAAGGCTGCAACAGACTGTCCCTCCAGCCCTCAAGGAGCTACCTCCCTCAGACACCCTGAATGCAGATGTCCAGTCCCCAGAAGGATGAAGACTGAATTTCTAGCTTTTATGTCTTGCTGTGTGAGGAACTTTGTTACAATATGTCTAAGGAATTAATGCTACCTCCCATACATGCCCCACATCAACCCAGTTCCTTCCCTTTTCAGGGCGTTCTCTCTAGATTCTTCATTTCCTAATTCCTTCCTACTAAACTTAGTCACTGTTCTTTTGTGTTGCGTAACCTGGGATGTAAATGAGGTGAAGGTGACTGGCGTTTGAGTGTGGTTTCATGGAATCTATCTATCTATCTATCTATCAATTTATGTAAATGATGTGGGAGGGTCTTCTGTTTTAATAAAGAAACTGCCTTGGCCAGCCCTTAGGTGGGTGGAGTAGACAGAACAGGAAAAAGGAAGTGAGGTAGATGGCTCAGACAGTTGCCCCGCCTCTCCTCTCTGGGGCAGATTGCCGTGCCTCTCCTCAGGGAGAGAGAGATGCGATGAAGCCAGCCGCCAGGTCAGACATGTTGAATCTTTCCCGGTAAGACACCACTCATGGTGTTACACAGATTATTAGATATGGGTTAGTCAAGATGTGAATAAGAGGCTGAAACTAATGAGCCAGGCAGTGTTTAAATGAATACAGTTTGTGTGCTGTTATTTTGGGTTTTAAACTAGCCAGGCGTCCAGGAGCTGGGCAGGATGAAAATCAGGCCTGCCCACACCTCATCACTACATGTAAACACGAATTTATTATTATTAGGGGTGCATGTGTGCATGATGGAGGGTACACATGTGTTGTGGTATCTTTGTCAAGGTCAGAAACAGCTTTGGAACTCCGTTTGTTCCTTTCACCATGGGATCTGGGGAATAAATACAGCTTGTCAGGTTTTTGAATAGCAAGAGCTCTCACCTGCTGAGCCACAGAATTGATCCTCTTTTCTTTTCCTTTTTCACGTATATAAGAATATATGTATATATATGTGTGTGTGTGTGTGTGTGTGTGTATCGTTCTGAGTTACATTTAGGATGCTTTTAGACGTCAAATCCTGTAAGAAATAGGTTTTTTAAAAAAAAAAAAATATTTGTGGGGCTGGTGAGATGGCTCAGTGGTTAAGAGCACTGACTGCTCCTCCAGAGGACCCAGGTTCAATTCCCAGCACCCACATGGCAGCTCACAGCTGTCTGTAACTCCAGTTCCAGAGAATCTGATATCATAATACCAATGCACATGAAATAAAGTTTTACAAAAAAAATACTTGTGTCTAAAAACAAACAAACAAAAGCATCATTTGTGGCCGGGTGATGGTAGTGAACACCATTCTTCCCAGCAGAGGAGGCAGAGGCAGAGGCAGAGGCGGAGGCAGAGGCAGGCGGGCCTCCGTGAGGCCAGCCTGGCCTATTAAGTGAGATCCAGGGCAGCCAGGACTGTTACACAGAGAAACCCTGTCTTGAAAAGTCAGTAAAAAACAAACACACACAAAAAAAACAAACAAAAACAGTGAATGGATTTTTTATTTGTGTGTGTGGTGTGGGCAAGGTTGTTTGTGTGTGGTGGTGTGTGTTTATGTGTGTGAGAGGGCGGCTGTGTATTTGCGACAGCACTCACACGTGTCAGAGACAACCCCTGGTGTCAGGGCACACTTTTTACCTTGTTTTGAGACACAGTCTCTTGGCTGGCACTGCATTCACCAAGGCCGCCTGCCTTTTGAGCTTCTAGCTTTGGGGGCTTCTCCTGTCTCCTCTCCTCATATCATATGAGTTCAGGATTATAGAGGCATGCTACCAAGTCTGGCTCTGTATGGGTGAGGGGTAGCCAAACTCGGGCTCTTGTGCTTAGACCGCAAACACTTTCCGTACTCAGCCATCTGCCCAGCCTTTAGAATTCATTTGCAACGACCAGGAGACCTCAAAAAATGTTCCACAATAGGAGGGTCTAAGCAGTTGGGCATGAAGGCAGATCCTCTGTCTTCCTGTTCCAAAAAGGATTTCCCAGCCTCCTGGAGTGGGCTGGTGCCAGGACAGGGAAGCCCCGGTGCAGAAATGACAGGAAACTGGGTGGTATAATCTATCGTCCACGCCACAAAAGACAGGAAATCCAGAGCCAAAGGTTGAAAATCTGACCTCAGCTCACCCGGGCTTTGTGTCGGGCCCCAGTGAAAGACAGCAACACAAAGGCTGTGAAAGAAGCGATTAGGGTTTGGGCCCGGGGCAGGAAGAGATGATAGTCCCAGACCGAGCCACTAACCCTGAAGAGGTGGACAGGCTTCTGTCCACCCTGTGAGAACGTCTAAGAAAGGGCCTCCCTGGTAAAGGTGTACACGAGGCCTTCTATAAATGTCTACTTAGGTCTGTTTCAGCCCATCCAGTTCCTGGGCTCAAAGGCAGAAGGGGAAATGTTGGGAAGTTCTGAGAGCAGGGGGCTGCAAGTTCTGCCTTGGAATAATACCTCTCCCCATCTCAGGAGAAGATTATACAAACCGAGCTAATAACTTACATAACCCATTGCATTCGTTAGCATTTGCAATTTACCTTAGGTCCCTTATTCTATTTACTCATGTGAGGTTGGAATTCCTATGCCTTTTAGAGAAAAGGCCCCTGGCTCAAGAGTGCTGTAATGTGTGAGGCTAGAAGAAAGAGCAAAGAGCTCGTCAGTGCCATATAGTCTTGCCATATAGTCCTCGCAGCTCTGGACCACCTGCCACAGAGGCTCGGAGCTGGCTGGGGCCTCTCCCATCTCCTTGCCCAGGTCCTGGTCGGAGGATAGACATGAATTGATGGGACAGTGAAAGAGGTCACATACCTGGCAGGTATGAGATCCCCAAGTTTTGGCTACATCTACTCGGGTCATTTCTGCAAATTCTTGCCAGGTTAGCTAGGTTTTTTTAAACATTGTCAAAATAATCGCCAGCATCGATTGAGAAAATGCTTATTATGAATGTTGCCACTGTATTAATCCATCTCCTCACAATAATTCAAACCTACAAGGTTCTTTCTCTCTCTCTCTCTCTCTCTCTCTCTCTCTCTCTCTCTCTCTCTCTCTCACACACACACACACACACATTTATCTCAAGACAGGTTTTTATGTAACCCAGGCTGCTTTGCACTCCCTTACGTAGTAGAGGATGACCTTGAACCTTAGCTCACCTCACTGCTACCACCAAGTGTGGGGATTACAGGCTCAGAACATCATGAAGTACTGGTTAATCAGTTCTCTGGTCTATGGTACAGAACACCCAACCAAGCTTACCTTCTTCCTGCAGTGAGGCTGCATGAACGAGCACTATTAGCCGCTGCAGGCCCCTCTCTTTGGGATGTCCGCAAGCATCCTGCTACATGAGCGGCATCTCCAGCCCTTACTTTAACACAAAAGAGACAGAGGCAGCATTGGAAATACTGGTCTGAGCCGTCTAACAGCAGCTAAGCCTGTGGCCTTCACCTTCTGAAAGGCAACAATGCACGAGGGGACAGGCAGCCATCTTCCCATTACAACTGCGCAGGTCAACACACCACACAGAAGCACTCGACAAACAGAAGACAGACAGAACCCGGAAGGGATAAAAATCTCATTTATCGGCAACAAATAGGGTTGATACCACCACCCTGCCCTCAAGAAGCTCATAGTCCACCTGGAGAAGACAACGAACACAGGATCTCAAGACCAGAAGACCACAGAGACTGTTCAGTGGGGTGCACTCTAGTGTGAGTACACTCTAGGGAGAAGTAGTTCTGCCCAGCGTGGCTGCAGAGAGCAGAAGTGAGCAGACGGAAGAGTCAGAAACACCCCCACTTTTACTATTAGGAGTCCCACAAGAACACCAAGCTACATAAACATATACACAGATACACAGAGGGCCTAGTGCAAACCTGTGTAGGCTCCATGAGGGCTGTTTCAGTCTCTGTGAGCCCTGTGAGTCCCTGAGCCAATACCCCTTGACTGTTTTTGTTTTGTTTTGTTTTTTGTTTTTTTTTGAGACAGGGTTTCTCTGTGTCGCTTTGGAGCCTGTCCTGGAACTTGCTCTGTGCATGAGGCTAGCCTTGAACTCACAGAGATCCTCCTGCCTCTGCCTCCCTAGTGCTGGAATTAAAGTTGTGTGCACCACTGCTCAACCAACCCCTTTATTCTTAATGAGAGATTAAACCCCCATATAATTACTTTCAGAATATTAAGGACTGACTTTCCACATACAAAACAGATATTTTTATGTGTGTTTGTGTGGATATGAAAAAATCTAGAAAGACTGGCACCAAAATGTCAACAGTAGGTATCTCTGAGGGTGAGTTACTAGCAAAAGTTTCCTTTCTCTTTTTTCAATATTGCACTGTCTGGATTTTTTGTAATGACCATGAGTAAAGAGGAAGGGGTACTCTCATTTTTACAGACACAAAGAGCTACAGGAAAAGCACTTGGCAAAGTTAGGGCTCGGAAGAGAGCAAAGCTTCTTGGGAAGCATGAGGACTTGGTGGATTTGGTGTCCTTCACCTGATCCGTAGAAGACGGATGGGCAAAGGGTCTCCTGAGATAAGGGTGGAGCAGAAAGAAGAGATGAGCACAGCATGGACCAAGCCTTAAGGAAGCAAAACTCTGTGGTGGTCAAACCCACCCCCAGGGCGCCTGACACCCACATCTGGATCTCTCTACTGTGACTGGGGATGACCCACCCATACCCCAGAAGGAGGCACATCTGGATCTCTCTACTATGACTGGAGATGATCCACCTGCACCCCTCTAAGGAGGCGCAATGCCTCCTTCCTAGTGAGACTCCTGAGCACCAGAGAGGCAGTGGTATGGAGATGAAACATTAGTCTATGCAGCAGCAAATTCCACCACAGCATCAAAGGGTGCCTCGTTTTTGTTCAGAACGATCCTCTTGCCGACTAGGAGGACCCATGAGCACATTCATCTCTTTCTGCCTCTCTGGGACTTACTTGTGCCTCGAACACACGCTGCAGTCCGTGCCCCTACGTCGAGTCTGCCTCTCCATCCACCAGGCCCTTTCTCCCCCACTCCCAAGGCCTCCTCACACTGGTGCAATGGCAAGGCTCTCTGGATCCAGCTTCTGTTTTGCAGGCTTCACCTTCCCCAAGTTTGCTGGCTAGTTTTATATCAATTTGACACAAGGTAGAGTGACCAGAGAAGAAGGAACCTCAACTGAGAAAATGACTCCCAAAGATCAGGCTTGTAGGCGAGTCTGTAGGGCATTTTCTTAATTAGTGGTTGATGGGGGAGGGCCCCGTCCATTATGGGTGGGGCCACCCTTGGGTTGGTGGTCCTGGGTGCTGTAAGAAAGCAGGTTGATCAACCCATGAAGAATAAGCCAGGAAAGAAGGGCTCCCTTCACGCTCTTTGCATCAGCTCCTGCCTCCAGGATTCTGACCTGTTTGAGTTCCTGTCCTGACTTCCTTCAGTGACAAACAGCGATGTAGAAACATAAGCCAAAAACCCGTTCCTCCCCAAGTTGCTTTGGGCACGGTGTTTCATCACAGCAATAGTGACCCAAACTAGGACACCAAGAGATAGGCAAGAGTCAAGTCAGCAGTGACACCAAGGCCCTTCTCCCCTCTCCCCAACCCCTACCCACCTCATTCACAAGCTCACACCCCACCTTCCCTAGCAGGGTTGAAGAGAGGAGCTTGGGGTTTAATAATCTCTGTTAAACCTGTTTCAGCAGGAAGCAGCAAGAAGTGGCTCCGGAGAGGTTGGGGAGCCTGGTGATTTGCTAAGTTGCTGAATCATAGCATCATTTCTTCTGCTGGTTTCTGTGACTTTTTAATGTGTAAAAAGGAGAGCCAAAAATGAAAGGAGCACCAGACGTGTTGTGAGTCTCAAACACACCCCTTCATGCCAGGCTGGGTAGGACACATTTATGGGACAACTCCAGAACCCTCCTCCTTACCCTTGGGAAGGTCATGTCCGCGTTAAAGAATGCCAAAACAAACTCCCATCCCCCGACTCCAGGCCTTCCGGGTCCTGTCTTTCATAAGACGCGATTCATTAACATGATAGATCTCATTCTCTTCTGGAGGCCTTGGATCTGAGTACTTTCTTTTCTAAGTACTTGAGTGCCCTGGAATAAGGGCTCTCTCATTTACAAGCACCGAGGTAGCCACAAGTTTTCCCCCAAGTTAAATACATGTAAATACTCTTGCTAAAGGCCTCTGGAAGGTCTACTTACTTCCTATCCTGAGCTTTTTGTGAAGGGATCCATTTTCAAATTCTGAGGGATGCACCCCTCCACCCACAACTGGCTTACACCCAGGTGGTCTCATCCTGAGAGATCATCAGAAAGCAAGGAACACAGGAAGCAAGTACGCCCAGGGTTTGCACTCCTGGGGCTATGATCCCAGAGGAGGAAGGTCCCGACCTACATCCAGGTGCCTGAATTTGCAAATTCCCTTGCAAAATAGGGCTCCCCTTTCCCTAGAAACTGAGGGAGCATTTTATTCCTTGTGCTTCTCTGAGAACCTCTTCCCAGGTTGTGTTGGGCTTTTTCATTTGACAACTCTTTCTTTTAGCAGCTTTTGAAGACTGAAGGTTGGAGGAGACTCGAGCTAGCAGAAGGCCGGGCATGGCAGCATACATAATGCCTTAATTCCAGAATTTGGAGGAGGTAGAAACAGGTGGATCTTTGTGAGTTGCAGGCCAGCTAGGGCTACAAAGTGAAAACCCTGTCAAGAAAAAAAAAAAAAGGTGTGTGTGGGGGGACAGGGACGGGGAGGGGCGGCTAGCAGGAAAATTGAGTGTGGTGGTTCATGCCTGAAACTACAGCACTTTGAACACTCTGGGAAACTGAGATGGGATGATTGCCGTGAGTTCAACCCAACCTCATCTATAAAGGTGCTAAGATAGTGGGGCTAGAAAGAAAGACCTTGCCAAAAAAATAAAATAAAGAAATAAAGGGGGGAGGGAAGGAGGGAGGAGGAAGAGGCGGATGGGGAGAAGGCTGGACTGAGAAGAGGGAGCAGCAAACTGTGCAATGGGTCTCCGACATTTATCTGAGACCCACCAGCTTCACAGCCAACATCTCTGAGAAAGAAAATAGATTTTTCTGCTTTTATGGCCCTTGGATGGTTTCCAGATCTCTAATCCATAGTTCATGTTCATCCCCGTCTGCCCTGGACTGGGCCGGTCACTACTTTCCACACCCCTTAGCTGACCCTCAAACAAAAAGCTGGAGGACCTACGAAAGGCGAAAGGTGGCTTTGCAAAGCTGAAACTACTGTATGATGACGATGCGGGAGGATGGAGGGGAGGACGGGGTGGGGGTGGGGGGCCGCTGGACCTGAATGTCTCCCAGGACCTCAGTTTGAAAACCTTCAGTCAGCCAAAATAAAGAAGGAAAAGGAAACAACAGCCCTGAAAGAAACATCTTCTTGTCAAGAGATTTATTTTTATTTAATTTAAATACATTTAAATGTATGAAGGACAAAAGAGGGTGCCAGATCCCCTGGAGCTGGAGTTGTAGGTGGTTGTGAATCTCCCCGTGTGTGTGCTGGGAACCAAGCTTGGCTCTTCTACAAGAGCTGCCTGGCCCTCTTCACCCTTAAGTCTTTTAAGCATTGTGTGGAAAGATCACCTGCCAGAGGTGTCAAATAAAACAGCCACCATAGTCAATCTGGAAGTTTGCTTTTAAAGACACGCAAGAAAATCTCTGACTTTAATATTCTAATGTAGAAATGCAGGGCTTCCAGGTGGAGAGACGGTGTTCCATCAAGACAGATTATAAACTACTGGTTCAGTACACCCCGGGAAAGATTTCCTTTGTTCCGTTTGCAATGCTGTCTCATGTGCTAGTCCCAGCTGGCCTAGAAATCACACATAGACCAGTCTGAGCAATCCTCCTGCCTCAGCTTCCCAGGCGCCAGGATTATAAATATGCTCCTCCATGCCAAGTGTTAAAGATTTCTTTGCAGTTAAATGATTTACAAGAGTAAACTTGGGGTGTCCTTTCTTAGTGTTTCTCCCATTCTTGGGGCTTCTTTCTCATTTTTTTCTCACAGTGGGGGGTGGTGGGGGTAGGGAGGGGGCAGACTTGTACCCAATAAAAAGGCACCTAAGAAAAGCTTCCACATCTCACATCTCTACTCCCTTTTTAAAGCCCTTCTTCTTTCTGGCTTTGTGCCAAAAAGAAGCAAGCGGCTAACTCAACCCAAGCAAAGACTCAAGGTATGAAGTATTTGTTGCCATATTCTGTTTTCATTGGAGTTACAGAATCAAACATCGGCTTAACCATACTTCTCTCCAGTTCCAGAGGAAACAAACCTGTGTACCCTGCTCATTTGCACAAATTATGGCTTTTATCCCACAAGGGGTGGTGGGTGATTCAAAGCCGGGTGGGTGTGACACATACAGATACACACCATGCAGAGGGAGCTTGGGTACAGAGTTTATTTAGCGGGTATTTGTGAATGTGTAAGAATAAGGGAGAGGAGAAAGAGATGGGGGGGATAGAGAAAGAGAGAGAAAAAGAGACGAAAAAAAGGGGTAAAGGGAGAAGGGAGAGAGGCAGAAGCTACCACTACAGAAGAAAGATGCAGAGAGGGACAGAGAGGGGGAGGGGGGAGGAAGTGATGAAGTGCCTAGGTGGGAGGGGAAGGAGAGGGGAGATTGAGAATGGGCGGGGCTTGTCTCTTAAAGGGACTTGGTACCCAGGTGACAGGGCACGCCTGCAGATTACAACAATGGCTCTAGCTGGTTTAAAATAACTAGCCAAGTTTCCCCTATAGTAATAACAATTAGACTAATAAGGAACCACTGTACCAAGCAAAGTCCTGTTCTAGGGACAGTGGGTCAATCAGAAGAAGCCTACTGTGTGTAGAAAGGAGTTTGTTGCCCAGGGAAACCCACCAAAGTTGGAATCCAGAAAGCAAGCTGAAAAGAGAAAGGGTTACTGCCTTGCAGCCAAAGCCGGGGTTGAATATGGCCCCCAGTGAGAGCTCATAGATGGCATTCTTGTTTCCAAAGTCTGTCGCATCCCTCGAATGGTTTATGGCACTTGATCCTCGCAAGAATCTTGCAAAGTTATGACTTTTTATTTTATATTTGTAACACTGGGGATTGGACCTCGGCTCCTCCGCAAAGCTAGGGAAGCACTCAATGGATGAAAAACATGCCCAGCTCTCTTAACTCTTTGGGAGTTGAAAACAGCGCCGGCCTCAGCGGGAAGCGAATGACCTTCCTTTCGGGAGAAGGTGACCAGCAGACCTGGAGAGGGTCTCAAGGTTTCCAAGCATGGTGCCGCTGTTCACCAGCACTGCAGACATTTGTGGGTTTTTTGTTTGTTTTTTAGTGTATAGTCCCCGCTGACTTTTTCATCTTATGTTCAAGGATCCTTCTGCCTCTACCTAGGATTCCATGCTTAAACCTCAATCTGGAGTTTATGTTTCCAGCACTCTAGCCAAATATTCTACCAGCTGAGCTGCGTACCCCTCAGTCATCTCTTATTTTTAAGGTAGCGTCTCTCTATGTAGCACTGGAGATCCTGGAACTTGTTATGTAGAGCAGGCTATGCTTGAATTCACAGAGATCCCCCTGCCTCTGCCTTCCCAGTGCTGGGATTGACGGTGTCCTGAAATGATCTTGAAGGCTGTAGCCATTCCTCAGGATGAATGACTCTCATTCCTCAGAGTTGCAAACTGGGACTCGGAGCTCACCAGCTCCAACCTGTTCCACTCTGTCAGGGAATGGATGCGGCCAGAGTGAATTTCCCAGCCCAAGAGTAAAATGCTGGAAGCAGAGCTGTGAGTCAAGTCCAGTTGCTGCTTCCGCACTGTCTCCTACAGGCCTGCCTCCCGGACAGCTCTCAGTATGACTGTTGTGCATGCATCAAGTTCTAAGTTTTAGGTTCAACTCCCATTATCGAAACACACACTCTCCACTCTCTCTTTCTCTCTTGCTTCAGAAAAACTTTATAAAGAGCTCTGCTTGCTTTCCTATCCCTCACAGATTCTTTAACATGGGCCAGTGAGATGGTTGTCTCGGCAACAACAGGCTCTCACCCTTGAGCCTGATGGTACGCGTTCCATTCCCAAGACTCACCTGGTGGAAGTAATGAGCTGAGTCCCTCAGGTTGTCCCTCTGCCCTCTGTACTTCCAGTGTGGCATGCACCCCACCGCCACCACATACACATACAAAATGACTAAATAAATACGCTAAAAAAAATCACAGGATAAAGCTCAACAGTTAAGAGCTCTGGCTGCTTTTCCTGGGGGACCTGAGTTCGATTCCCAGCACCCACATCGAGTAGTTCACAACTATGTGGAAGTCAGCTCCAGGAGATCTGATACCTTCTCCTGGCATCTGAGAGTGCGCGCGCGCACACACACACACTCACACATAATCCTTAAGATAAAAATCCTTTAACCCTAACTGCCTGAAAAGTCTCAAGCCTGCTAGACAGCAAAGGGAAGGCCTTGCTCCACCGCAGCTCAGCACACATGCTCCTGCCAATCACTTTTATCCCAGCAGCCCGGGCAGTGTGTGTGTGTGTGTGTTCCCCAATTATTCATTGTCCCAGCCAGTGCCCATGCTTCCACCATAAAAAAGACTCTGTTACTTCTGGTCAAAGGTTTCAGGATGGATGCCTTGTATTATGATCCGCCAGTATCAAAAGAGATCAGGTAGCCCTGGTCAGTGGCCTATGAAGAGATTTCCTTTACAAGCCGAGAGAAGCAATAAACCATTGTCGGAGGCGTAGCTGTTCTGAGACACTCAGATGCCTAGGCTCTGACTCTGTCTTAAAATATCCAGAGCTTATATTCGCTTCTTTCCTTGGCACCCATTTCTAGGTTTCATGTGGCCTCTTTTGGGGAACAAAAGTCTGCAAAGTTCTCATTGAGGTCAGGCTTGTAAGTTTGCTTTAGTCATTTTTTAAAAGTAATTTTTCTTAGTAACATACAGAAGAAACACAGGAAAAATCCCATTAGTACCAAATCTCTCTCTCCTTCCTCTATAACAGTGGTTCTCAACCTGTGGGCTGCGACCCCTCAAGAGTTGAACAACCCTTTTACAGGGGTCGCACGTCAGAGATGCTGCATCTCAGATATTTGTAGTGATTGGAGCTGCCGGCCGCTTCCCGCCACCCAGCTCCTGGCCGCCCGGCTAGCTTTACCCAAAATAACAACACACAAACTGTATTCTTTTAAACACTGTCTGGCCCATCAGTTCCAGCCTCTTATTAGCTAATTTTCACATCTCTTGCTTTAACCCATATCTAATAATCTATGTAACACCACGAGTGGTGTCTTACCGGGAAAGATTTAGCATGTCTGACCGCGTGGCTAGCTTCATTGCGTCTCTCTCCCTGAGGAGAGGCATGGCAGTCTTTCCCAGAGAGGAGAGGCGGGGCAATTGTCTGAGCCATCTACCTCACTTCCTTTTTCCTGTTCTGTCTACTCCACCCACCTATGTTCTAACCTATTACGCCAAGCAGTTTTCTTTATTAATTAACCAATGAAATCAACAGATTGATAGAAGACCCGCCTCCATCAGATATTTACATTATGACTCATAACAGTAGCAAAGTTACAGTTATGCAGTAGCACCAAAAATAATCTTATGGTGGGATGGTCTCCACAACATGAGGTATGGTATATTAAAGGGTCACGCCATTAGGAAAGTTGAGAACCATGGCTCTGTAATTTTATTTATTTATTTATTTATTTATTTAAGCTCTATAATTTTTTTTTTGCTGTATTTTGAGGCAGGGTTTTCTCCCTGAACACAGAGCTCAGCAATGATTAAGTAGAGAGCCATGAGTTCCAGGGATCCGTCTATCTGCCCCCTATGGTACCAGCCGTACTTGGGTTGTAGACATGGCCACCTTTTTTATGTATGTGCCAAGAACCTCAACTCAGGCCCTTATGCTTACAACAAGTGCTACAGAATGAGCTCATCTCCTCCTCCAATGGTGTTATTCAACAAGCTTCTAGTACTCTCTCCATTCATCAAGCATGATTGTTAATGTTGGATGGACTTGAGGTGATTCAGTCTGACACCCTGGACATCATCCCCCTGTACTAGTCGGGGACTCTTCAACCCAGAACTTGTGAGTGTACGAGTCAGACTCAGTCCTGCAGATCCATCATGTTTGGATGCTTCTCTTTGAGAAGCTAGGCAAAGGAGTTAGTGGAAACACTTACTCATGTCCAGGGTGAGAGGAAGGAAGACAGACTCTGAATGGAGAAGCCGAGTGCCCTTGTTCAGGTGGCTGAACAGTCTTATCAATCACCTTGGATTTTCCCCCACAGGCCTAAGGACCAGGTACATCTGCACTAGCTTGCTTCCGCCACCCTCCGTGACTTCCTCTACGCTGGTTCACTTCTTTTTCTATAGCGCTCGCCACTGTATTGATGCTGTTTTGCTTTGTTTGTATGGCTGCTCTCCCTGGCTCCTAGATTATAAACAACAAGGAGGCAGGACGTGGCTGCAGTTTGCAATGTTGTCTCTTTGGTTCACTGATCTCTCCCAAGCACCGCAACTCCTGACACATGTTAGCATCTAAGTTAATAACATTAGTTGTGAGGAAAGAGCTGGAGAATTCTGTTGGCAAGGAGGCTCTGGTGTCACTCAGCAGCAAGCACAAAGTCCTTGGGTCTATCCCCAACACTGCAGATAGATAGCTAGGAGTATTGGCTCACTTCTGTTAAGTGGTCCCCTGGAGATGGAAGCCAGAGGGTCAAGATCATCTACAGATACATATTGAGATGGAGGCCAGCCTAGGCTACAAGAGACCCAAAACACTGGGCTATGAGGATCTCAGTGCCGGTCCTGTGTCCTGTGTTGGTCCAAGATTGCCCTACCTGCGTTCTGAGAAAGGAAGTGATTGAAAGATTGAACACCCCATCTAAACTCTGACCTAATCTTCCCTACTGGGTGAAGTTTCTCAGTTTTGGTACTGAAGTCTTCCGGTATTCAGACAATTGCTTCAGCTCTTCTTTCCCTACAGATAACTGAAGAGTTCAGACAGGAACAGTTTCCTTCAGCTAGGTGAGGAGAGGCAAACGCATCTTAAGCTAAGCATCAATATTTTTTAATCAGTTTTGATTTAAGTTTATTTTTATTTGTGTGTGTGTGTATGTGTGTGTGTGTGTGTGTGTGTGTGTGTGTGTGTGTGTGTATGAAAGTCAATGGAGTTCAGAGATGTCGGATCCTCAGATCCCGTGGAGATGTAGATACAGGCAGCCCAGTCATCTGACATGGGATGCTGGGAACTTCAGGTCCTCTGGAAGAGCAATGGATATTCTTAACCACTGAGCCACCTCCTCAGCCCTGATGTGTATTTATGATGCACCAAATGCAGAAAGGTTTATTTATTTATTTTTATGTTATGTGACATAAAGAAACAGCTTTGGAGGCAGGAATGGACTCCGGAGTTTATGTATGGGCTTCCCAGAAATCAGCAAAACAAGAACACAGTAGGAATTTCAGCCCAATGGCTTCCGTTCTGTTCTCCTATTTCTTTTTACATACTAGAGTTCTAGTTTACATACTAGGGCACACTCAGGCCCCCTTTGGGGGGGGACACAAACAGAGCTATTCACTTGACTGAGGTGTGCAATTAATCTAAGGTCATGTAACTTTCATTGGGTTTCTGGGTATACAGA
Source organism: Arvicola amphibius (assembly GCF_903992535.2). Lineage (NCBI taxonomy): Eukaryota > Metazoa > Chordata > Mammalia > Rodentia > Cricetidae > Arvicola > Arvicola amphibius. The sequence goes on from NC_052048.2 coordinate 94,404,786, forward strand.
TAAGGTTCTGAGGTTGATTCAGGGCTTGTGGATCTGTTGCGTAGAAACTTCGTAAAGGGTTGCTACTTTCTAGTTTGGGATTGGGGACTTTATGGGAATGGTAAGGGGCATTTTGCCCAATTTTCAACCTTGTCACACCACAAGAGAGAAGCTAGGCAGTGCCACAATCCCACAGCAACCATTAAAACAGCATGTGTGGGTATCACCCAGAATAATGACCCCACGGCTAACCTCACACCTGTCTGTCCAAGAAGGCATCAGACAAATCACTGTGCCCAGCTCCTCCTGGGGAATCTTTAGGTATTAGCTCCTCTCAAAGAAAACTATTGTCTATTAAAATGTAAAAACCACCTACCAACAGGGCAATTATTTGTGTAAAATAGACAAGTTAAATCACTTGCCAGTTTTATAGCTTATTCCAAATGTTGAGTTGGTATCCACATCCACCTAAAATGATTTAAGAATCAATGTACATGAAAGTGCTTTGATAATTAAACAGGATTGGCAAACACCTATAACCCCAGCATTTGGGAGAGAAAGGCTATTCAAGCTCATCCTAGGTTCCACAGAACAGAAGATTCTGAAGAACTCTCAAAAAATAGAGGGGGCTCTAGGGTTAAAAGCACTTGCTGCATTTGCAGAGGGCCTGTGTTTAACTCCAAATCCAGGGCACACTCATGAACAAAATAACTTTCAAGGGCTTTCACAACACCGATCATTATCCCACAGGTTAGAACAGTTATCTTAATGTTAACTATTGTAAGAAATGGTTGCTAACCTGTAGAACCCACAAATCCATATCCTTCTACCAAGTGGGAATAGCACCCTCCCCCGCCAGAATTCCACAAAGGCCCAGAAGTCTACCTAGGAAGGAAAACAGAGACTTGCATCATTTAACTGCTATTTATTTTCATAAACATGAGGTATTTCAAAGTGCTATAAGGTGCAGCACTAAATATATACATTTTGAAGAAATTAAACACAGAACTTTGCCATTTTACCCAGTTCTATGCACCAAACATGAACAAATACAGTAACAAGGAAGAAACAGGCTAGGAAAAAAAGGAATATATATATAGTAAAATTTCTTTACAAAAGTTTCTTAGTTCAAAAAGTGATAAAGTAATATCTACTCAAAACTTTCACAACTCATTTTCATACGAAAATATAAGTATCAAATTTAGTTATGTATCAGCATCATATTAAAGTATACAGGCCGTGTAGGAATTAGTACAGTACATAACAGATTAACAATATATTTGTATACAAAACATGCTCCTCAAACATTGAGGTATTCTTACAGTACTTAGGTGTGAACTTCCAGTCTAATACTGGCCGCAAGAGCCACCTCTCATTACCCAGGACGTATACAAAAGGCGGTGTATCAATGGTATTTACACAAGTGTTCCCAGGGGCATCAAATGGCAAACCCCCCTTCTGTGGCATCTGCTGGAACTTAAGCACCATTGTAAAAAGAAGGAATGACTGTTTGGAAACTTGGACTGGAACAAGGTGACTTCACAGCCTCCTGAAGCTCCCAACTGTCCTGGAACTTCCATGGCTGTCACCAGGTGATGTGGAGGAGGAAACAAGCCACCCAGCATCCCAGAACTCAGTTTCCCCACCCCCCAAGGTCATGGCAGAACCCCGTGTCCTGCCCCTTACTCAGATCCAAACTCGACAGGGGACCGATTTGAAAGTAAACCAACATTCTTAATGTCAACACAATGTTTGTTTAAAAAAAAAATCAAAATGTGCAAAGTGGCAGTGACTGTCCGTGTGAGAAGCGTTTAGCAAGTCCGAGCATGTTCGATCTTCTTTAGCAACTGCTGCTGCCTGGCCTGCAGTTTCTCCTTTTCCAGCAGGAGCTGGTGCTCGTTGGCCTGCAGGGCGTGGACGTACTCGGTGGCTTTTTTCAAGATGACCACCTTGGCAGCCTTCTCGTTCTTCACCAGCTCAGGCACGTGGTCCCTGAGCGTCAGGAAGCTGGAGCGCAGGTCGTTGCGGCGCTGGCGCTCCAGGATGTTGTGGTTGCGGCGTCGCTCACTGTCCTCCGAGTCCGAGTTTCGGGGGCTCAAGTTCTTAGCTTTTGCTGGGACAACATTCTTGAGGGGGCGTGGAGAAGCCTCGCTCTTGAGTTTCTTCTGCGGTGGTGCGTCCTCGCTCTCGACATAGGGTGAAGGCGCTGCATAATTGTGCTGCTGATGGATTGGAACACAGCGCTTGAGGATCAGCTCGCCAGCCTGTGCTCGCCCCACACCCAGAGCTGAGGTCTTGGGACGCACAGTAATGGTGAAGGTGGTGACAGCCTTGTTATTAGAGGAGGAGCGTCTCTTCTCCACGGTGACCACATCTATTTCCTCCTCTTCATCTTCCTCCTCGTCATCTTCATCATCTTTAAGGTAAAAAAGATTCAGGTAAAACATTAACATACACACCATTGTTTGGGTCTAGGGACAGAACCTAGATAGGTTTGGGCAAGATACACGCGCGCACAAGAGAGAGAGAGAGAGAGAGAGAGAGAGAGAGAGAGAGAGACAGAGAGAGAGAGAGAGAGAGAGAGAGACAGACAGAGAGAGAGAGAGAGAGAGAGAGAGAGAGAATATTCCTTTTCCAGGCTTCTATTCTCAATTTCTACGGGGCCAGAACACTTGCCTAGCCTGGAAGGACAACCCCCAAACCCTCCACAGTTAGATCCCTGGTGTTAAAAATAAGACCAAAAAACTTAACAAGAAACAATGAGCAGTGGGAGTCTACAAAAGGTTACTTAACCATCCTCCATCCTCAGTTTCCCCAGCTATTCAATGGGGGTAATAGCACAGCGTTTCAGTTTGGCAGACAATATGTAGACTTGGCGACAGATGCTCTGTAATAGGAGCTTTTAGCATAATCACCAGCCAGTCTGCCCCATGGATTTATTTATACACACTTCCACAGCCACCCTTCAGACTGGAGGCTCCTCATTTGGTGAAAACACATGGCTGGGTTTGATTTTTCCATCCTTAAACTCGAGGAACAATTTCATTGACTACGAATAAACAACCTTTGCTCTAGGAGCTCTACGCAGGAAGCAGTTTTTCATCTCGGCAAAGATCAAATCTCAATTATAAAGCTCTAATCCACAGTAGCTACACCTCATCCCAACGGGAGCAGCGCCCAAGCAACAACAACAAAATCCTATGTGTTTTCTGACTCCTCGTTTACTCCCATGCTAGGAGAGAAAATTATGGTTTTAAAAAACTGCAAGCATGAAAATCAAAACATCTTCTGCTTGATCTAGCTAGGACCGGAAAGCTGAACAATTGGGAGGATTCTTCTGAAGCCGAAATGTTAGGCTGTTCCAGTCTGTGGGTCCCTTTAAGCCAGTGTTTTGGTTTTCAGCCAAGAAGACAGCTGTTGGAAGGAAGTGTTTCCTCACCGAAAGCTGTCAAGGCACAGACATTAAAGGGACAGAGCCCTTTCAAAGTGCAGGCTTATCACCAAGTTTCCTCCCAGGAGCCTCAGAACGAGCCCTCCACAGCCCAGAAGGAAACTTAGACTTTTTATTGTGAAAAACACTGGCTTTCAAGGTCTAAAAGGAGGGTTAGTTACAGCTCCAAGGACAAGGGCACACAGGATTTAAGTAAATTGTTTGTGGTACTTCCTCAGCCCCAAGGAAAAAGCTTGTGTTGCATCCCACACCACCTACCGAAGAAGACCCAGATAAACGCACACAATAGAACCGCTGAATGGTTGCGGGTTGTGTACATTCCTAAGGAGGGGCTGCGGAAGGGACCCGCCCTCACCTTCAAGGGCACTGGGTTGTGGAACACAACTCAACTCAATTAGGTCAGAAATTCCAACTAGGAAACGCAAGTGGACCAGCCCTCACTCAAAACCGGAAAGAGGATCCCTGAAAATGTACACAACTAATGCGCTTGCTGCCAGCTGCTGAAGTGTGTGTGGGGGGGGGTGCCCCCACCACCACCAGGTCTTTCTGATCCTGACTTGCGTCAAGCACAACGCCGCCTGCTGGCCACGCACCAAGCGCAAATAGCCCACCACCCACGGAGGGCCCACAGTCCAGGAGGTGGGGGGAGGGAGGAATGGGAGCCTGGCATTCTCTTAACTTTTGGAAGCCTAAGTGGGATTGTGCATTGCCCTCATCTTTTGGGAAATCTTTCACCTTCACTGTCCTGGCCTAGAGGGACCTTTCCAACGCACTAACAGGTTTCAGCCTAGGTAGATTTCCGAGCCAACATCCTGATTGTGCTGGCCACCAACTTTTCCCACGGTGAGGGCAAGCTTAGAGCAAGATTTCCGAAGAGGATAGATGAAATTCAAGGGAAGGTGTAGCTGGGGAGAGGTGAGTAGAATGGGTCCACAGGCACGAACCTACGATAACAAAGGGACCGCAGTCTCCCGGACACACACTCCCCACACCTCCAGCCCCAGGATCCCAAGGAAGCAACAAGGACCCTGAACCAGGCTTTACCTGAGTCGCTCAAGGTGTCCTCTCCAGAGGTACTGAGGGCCTTGTGCTCGCCACTGTTGGCAAGACGGCCGCCTGCACGAGCAGGAGCGGCCACCGGGGCAGCAGCCGGAGCAGACACAGTAGTGACCACAGCGCTGGTGGCAGGGGCACTGATGGGGACAGCGGACACTGGTGCCGGCTCACGCTTGTTCACTGGGAAGGGGAAGACCACGGCGGGGTCCACGCACTCGGCAGCCGGGTGGGAGAGATCGGTGGGCAGGGTGGCCCCGGTGCGGCCAGCACTCGCCGTCCCGCTAAGAGCACGGCCCCCGGGGCTGCTGGCACTCACTCCCGGAGCCGGGCAGGCTGTGCCGGCGCCCGGGGGCCCGTGGCCGTGCTGCAGCTTCTCGTTCACCGCACGCTCCAGCTTCTCACGGGCGGAGAAGCCGCTCCACATACAGTCCTGAAGGATGACCGGGTTAGGGGTGAGACTACTCAGTCCCCCCAGACCGAAAGCATCCTCCTCTGCCGGGTTGCCCCACAGATCGGCCTCCGGGAGCAGCATCTCCGTAGCCCAATTCGAGGGCTCCGGGCTGTGCTCTGGGAAGGCGCGGCTGGGCGACAACGGGGGCGTGGGCAGCAGCTCAAACTTCTTCCAGATGTCTTCCCCCGGTGGGGTCGAATCGGGACCGCCGAAGTAGAAGTCATCTTCGTCCGGATAGAAGCAGGGCTGCAGCGAGTCAAACTCGAGGTCTGGGTTCTTGCAGATCATCCCCGGCATGGTGGACGCGGTGCAGCTGGGCATCTGTTCGCCTCCCGGGCGGTGACTGACCACTTTCCTCTCCGCTCTTTTTAATGTGGGGGAGTGCTTCCTTCCCGTGGGGAGCACAGAGTCGCGCCAACCTCCAACACTACATCCAACAGACAGACCAAGAGAGAATGAGCCAAGTGGGGGCGGACTGGTGGGGACAGGCAGTGGGCGCCCCCCAATCTCGCCTACAAGCTTCCCAGCCTTTCCCACCGCTCGAGAAGGTGGGAGGAAGTTGAGCCTCTCCTCCACTCCCTCCTTTTGTGTACAAGCTGTCTACGACTGTGGGTGGGAGGGGGCTTGCAGATGCAGGGGGTGGTGTGGCTCGGCAACTTTGGAAACTGCCGTTTCATTCACAAGGCACTGCCTGGGGGAGGGGGCAGTTCAAGCTGCAGATCCCAGCTCTTACTAGCACGATAGCCCCTTTTGCACCAGTGCAGGACACAACTGCTCAAAGGAAGTCCAGCTACCGGGCACGAGACTGGACTACCTTCCATTTTTGCAGAAATAAGATGCGGGAGCGCAAACGCTAACGGGATTAGGGAAACTTTATTAATTATTAAGGGCCTTTCTCCAAACAGACCAACAACAGACAAACACAAGCCCCTTCCACACAGCGCCTTAATTCTGGCAGATATCCTTGGTGCTCATCTTCTGCCAATATCTTATTTTGTCCCTTTGCAATTTCCTCCCTTTGGAACCCCCAGTCTCTTCCACCGAAAAGAGGCTGAACCCCCATTCCTAAGAATGGTGCAAGGGCGCCAGCGCGATGAGGGTCGCCGGAGAGAATCGCGTCCCCTAAGCTGGGGCAGCCGTGACCTACATTATCACTCAGCGCCCTAGCTTCGCCTAAACCCCTTTTCTTCCTTTCCGCGGCACCTTTTGGAGAACCCCAGCTTCGGGTGGGGAACGCACCGGCTCCCAGTCAGCTCACACTCAGACAAATCTTGTAGAGCCTGGCGAATTTCTTTTCGCTAAAGCTATCTCTCTGCCCGGGCCGGGGCTGTAAAAAGGATTAGGGCGGGTCTCTTCCAGCCAGGGTGCCTACGGGTGCTGAATTAGCTTTTCAAGGAAAGCCCCCAGATGGTTTTGTTTCGAAAGCAGATACGGTGTGTCCCCCACACACTAAAAAAAAAAAAATAAAATATTTTTTAAAAGCCGGCATATTTGGGCGCCGGGTGCAGAGCCCGGTTCAGGGGCTCGCCTAGCCGCAGCGCTCCGGCGTTCCCCCGGCGCTCAGGAGCTTAACAAGTACCGCTTCTTACCTCCCGCAGACTGCCGGGGATCCGGAGGCGACTCGGCGCTGGGGTCTCCGGGTGGGCTGAGGGGGAGGCGGCGGCGGGAGGGGGTTGTCCTCGGGCGGCTGCAGTGTGTGCGCGCTTACGCCTGGCTAGCGCTCGTTCAGCTCCAACCCAGTTCCCAGGAGCCCCCCGCATCCACCCAGCGCGTCCAGACAGATGACTGTCACTGGCTGCGCTTTGAAGCTCGGGGGATATTATTAACTGAAAAAAATCTGACACACCCGGGGGGCGGGGAGAGAAGGGGGCTGTGGCGCAGACGAGGGGGAGGGAGAAAGGCAGAGGCAAGCGCCTTTACCCCGCCCTCTTGATTTCCATAAAAATCAGGGGAGGCGCCAAAGCCTTTCGCGCCAAAAGCCATTTGCTTTTTTTTTTTTCTTCTTCCTTTTGCTGACTGAAGGCTGCAAAGCTGGGAAACCCGGGGCGTGCTCCTCCCGCCCTTTTGGACCCCCGGGCTTGCACCCGACGCACTCAGCGATCCAGCTGCGCGCCGAGCGATGTTGCGCAGCACCCACCCCATGGACCTGGCCATTACTTGGCTTTTCTTTTTTTTTTTAAACCCCTGGGTGTGTGCTGGGGGGAGGGGGAGAGGTTTCTAGCCTGGTCCCTGCTTGCACTGCCTTTTTGTGTGTGTGCAAGCTGAGCTCCAGGCCAAAGTGGAACAAGGCCTGGCAGAGGGACTGTTCGTGTGTGATCTCGAAAGAAGGCGACGGGAGTGCAAAATGGGAGGCCGAGGACGCGCCCACGTAGGAATGAGACCGCAGGAGGTTTCTAGTTTCAAATTGAAAGGAAGGGGCGCCCCCCTTGTTTGAAAATAAATAAGTGCGGGCTACGAGGGTGGCGCCGCATCGCTTTCTTCGGCCGAAGGCGACACCTCGCGGAGACGGAGCAGAAAGCGGAGTCGCACCGCCGGACCTCGAAGTGGGGCCACCCCCACGAGATAGTTGTCGAATCCTCGCTACCGCGGGAGGGATTGTGAAACGCTAGGATACTCGTCCCCCCACCTTTTCCAACCCGCCTTTTCGAAGCCAGCGTTCACTGAAATTCCGGGAAGCTGGACTCGGTACAAACAGAAGGAACTACACAGTCCACATCGCCCAAAGTACCTCTCAGCAAACCTTGAGTTCACATTGGATGGCATCAAGGAAAGCCACCATCAACTTGGCTTCTTTGTGTCCCCGTTGCCTCACTTACCAAGTGGTGTTAACAGAAAAAGCGTGACATCTTATTAAGACCTGACCGGGTGTATGTATGCATTTTTCATTCGCCCCGGGAGGGGGACATTTCCCTCCCTCCCGTCTCACTTCCGTTCAGGCAAACATTTTATTTCTTTACGAAATGATGGGGTTAAAAATAACCGCTCCTGTCCCCCAAAACTTTCCAATAATGGCCCGGGCCTCCTGTGGCGCCTCTTTCACTGCCACATTCCCAGTGGGGTGCGATTCACTCTTAAAAAACATTCCCTTAAGCTTGTTTGTGGGGGAAGCTTCTCCATTTCCCTCTAAATTGGAAATGACACCCCTCATTCACCTCCACCGAGGAAGAAGAGAATGCTAGTGAATCAAGTTCAAAATGCTGTGTATTAGCATGTGTGAAGGTTTCCCCATCTGCCCCTGAGTGCCTACATAATTCTGGGGAGCAGGGCAGAATCTAGGAAGTGGCCCATGAATGAGGAGGGAATCTCCCTTCTGAGCTCCTTTATTATTTGGATCACATATGTAAAAAGCCATTTACCCTTGCAAAAGCCTTTAACACTCTCATTTCCACACCCCTGGCCTTTTCCATTCCAAGCCCTCCCGCGGCATTCTCCCCCAAGGTGTTGGCTTTCCGAAACCTTTGCCTCCGTTTGTAATTAGACGTTCACAGCAGGAGCTGTATGGTAAGTGCTCCTGAATGTTGATGGAGGAGGGTGTCACCGAAAGGGACCCTTTAAGGAAGCCAGATCTGGCAGGTTAGTTTTGTTTATTAGAGACACAGCGGGAGAGAGATAGGTGTGACTCCAGAACTAGCTCTTTTTAAATTTTTGTTTCTCTTTTTGTTGTTGTTGTTTGCTGGCTTGTGTGTGTGTGTGGGGGTTAGGTGACTTTCTGTTTTTGAAATGGGGTCTCATATCCAAGATTGCCTCGAACTCCATGTTTTAGCGAGGATGACCTTGAACTCCTCTTGCCATCACCCAAATTCTAGGAGTACCTGCCTGTGCCTTCACGTCTGACTTCCAGAATCTTCTTCAGAACCTCAGCAGCCAACTGTATAAAGGACATTTAGACATGACTGCCTGGACTCCCTCAAGTAGCAGAAGGACTAGGAAAACAGGCCAAGACGGCCCAGTTAGTATGGATAAAAGTCCTCCCTCTTCACCGTTAAAAGATAGGATGTTTCAGAAAAGAGGGACCAGGGAGCCGATGACCTGGTTACTCTGCATGCCTCTGAGCAAATCGTTTATCTTTCTTGGGCCTTAATCTCGAATCTCCTGCTCTTAAGGCAAACCAGCAATTACTGAAATTACCAGCAAGTCTGAATCTGAAGGTTAGAAGAATGATAAAAGTCAGCAAGTATTTATTGGTACCTTCATTGGCAGGTAGAAAGATAAAAGACTGTTCATGGAGAAAAATTACCTAATAGCCGTTCTTGGTGGACTCACCAAGAAGCCCAGCCATTCCTCTTACAGATAAACGTAGAAGCACTCTAAGATTCCAAGGGATGCACATAAATGAAAGGAATCCTTGGCAGGCTTCGAAGCCAAGGCTTAGTCCACAGCTTGAGACCCAACATGGATCAGAATGATAGTTTCATGGATCTCACAACAGGAGGTTAAAAGGTTTCTCATAGCTGGGAGCATCTTATTGGGTCCTAACTTTCCCTGCCTAAATAAAGGTATAGTCCTTTGTGAAGGTGCATACTTAACACTTCAGCATTCTGGGGCTGGGTCAGGAAGACTGGGAGTTCAAAGCCAGCCTGGAGTATTCTCAAGACCCTGTCCCAACAAAACACAGCAAATAAAAGTTTGCTTATTAAATAATTTTTAAATCCCTGGAAACAGGCTGCCAAGATGGCTCAGCAGCTAAGGGTGCTTGCTGCCATGTCTAACTACCTCAGTTCAATCTCCAGGACCCACACTCACGGTGGAAGGAGAGAACAGATTCCTGCACATTGTCCTCTGACCTTTACAGGTATTTAGTGACATATGGGTCACACATATACACATTCTCAATTAAAAAAAAAAAAACCACTGCCAACTATTTGGATTAATTGTCCATTCATTTATTTTTAAAGGTTGGAGGAAAAGAGGAGGTGGAAGATGAGGGAGTGTTATATGGGAAGAAAGAGGAAGAAGAAGAGAAAAGAAAATTGGCATTCTGTATTGCACACAAAAAGTAAACTATGAAAATAGTTCAGATTTAATCGCAAAAAGTAAAACTACCAAAGAAGATAGATTCAGAATAGGAAATACACTTCATTAAATAGAAATGTGTGGGAATCTCACAAAATATGAGGCTTGAAGAAAGGTCAGATGACAGAAACGCGTGCAGTGTCCTTGAGCTACCTGGGGTTCTGAGGAGCTGAGGGAAGGAAACCTGGGCTAGTAACGCCATCTTCTCAGACCGATAAAGTCTCAGGTATTATTAATGCTGTCTGGAAGCGGCCCACAGAGTAGGTCAAGGAAAGTCTACCTTGGCTGGGTGTCACAGAATTAATCTCCACTGGGAGATAAGAAGCCCCGCGAGTAGATTCAGAACAGCTGAGTTACCTTTGGAGGATGTCTTTATGGAGATAAGGGCTATGCAGAACAAGCTGTGCCTACGCTTGCAATTTACCGCTCCATTACCCTTGAGTTCATCCACACTCAAAAGTGTCATATTTGGGATGGTATTTCCCAAGTGCCCTCAGAAGTCAAGACTGTATTCCCTGTGCTCCTCTAAACTGAGTGAGGGTCGGGAAACAGTCAGAGAGAATCTTCCAGGAGATGAACAGGTAATTTGCCAAACAGGAAATAAAAAGTGAGTACAGCCGTGAGAGGTACAAATTCCCCAGAGTCCAGACAACGCAATCGAAATCTCAAGACTAACAGTTCGGGTCTAGCACTTTGCCTCCAAGTGATGGTGAGGCTGGAGAGCGGGCGATAGGAACCCTTTCCTGTGCCGTTGGTGCATCTGCCCCAAGAGTAGAAATAATTCCACTCTCAAATTTACCCAATAAGCGATAATAAAGCCAGGGCTGTTGAAACGGCTCAGTGGGTAAATGCACCTGTTGCCAAGCCTAGAACCTTGAGCTTGATCCCTGGGTCTTACATTGTGGAAGGAGAAAATTAAAGTTGTCCCCTGATCTGGTCCCATCCCCAACAAAATAGATAAAATATAATGTAAACTAGTTTTTAAAAAGACTGAGGATGGTGGAACCTATGTGTGACATCAGCACTTGGGAGAGAATTTATAGCTAGATCCCGTCTCAAAACAAAAACAAAACAAAAAACAATCTGAGTCTAGGTTAGTGGCAAACACTTTCAATACTCAACTCTTTTCAATACTCAGCATTGGGGAGGCAGAAGAAGATAGATCTCTGTAAATTTGAGGTTAGTCTGTCTATACACTGAGATATATTCTACCAGAGAGAGAGAGAGAGGGATTAAGATATGTCACCAAGAATAAGCACTGCCCCAAAGTTGTCAACAGCAAAAACACTGTGAGACTTCCCAGTGCCTGTCAACAAGCTGGGTGCTTTACCTAAAATCCTAGCACTAGGAAAGCTGGCTCCAAAGAAATGCAAATTTGGTGTCATACTGAGCTAACTACTAAGACCAGCATAGGTTATATATAGTGAGTGGAAGGTTAACCTGGGTGGTGTTGCAAAATCCCATCTCAAAACAAAAGCCATATACCCGTGAATGCGTGTGTGTGTGTGGGGAGGAACACACACACACACACACACACACACACACCATGCACGAGTGTGCTGTGACCAGAAAGATGTCTCATTGGGTAAAGACACTTATAAGCCTAGCGACCTGAGTACAGTTCCCTGGGGCTTACATGGTGGAAGGAGAGAACCAGCTCCCACAAATTGTTCTTTGACTTCCATAGGCATGCTGTGGTATGAGTGTGACGCCCCTCCCCTCCGTTAATATTGGCATTTCCTCAGGGCCAGAAATATACGGTATAGTATATTTTAACTGTGCCTTTTAACAATGCTTGCCAGAGATAGCAAGCTACACTTCCTAGCAAGTCCTACAGACTTCGAGATGAACAGCAGATACTCTACCCTGCACTGTGCTGTCAGGCTATGGTGTTTGCTAGATTTTGAGTTATAGTTCTTTGTTTTTAAGTATGTATATACCTACACACACACACACACACACACACACACACACACATATATTGATGCTGGGAATTATACCTAAGGTTCTTCTTCATGCTAAGTTACATGCTCTATTACTGAGTTGATCCCAGTCAACGTTAACGGCTTTAAATACACTTAAACAAAAACAAAAACCACTTGTAATGGATTTGTTGGGATACACACCATCTAAATCAAAAGGCATGGGTAGGGGCTGGAGATGGCTCAGCAGTTAAGACCACTAAGTCGCTCTTCATGAGGAATTGGGTTTTCATTTCTTTTTTTTTGGCAGGTGGGGGGGTTTCATTTCTAGTACCCACATGGCAACTTATAATTGCCTGTAATTCCAGTTCCAGGGAATCCTATGTAAATGATAATAATTATTATTGTTATTTGAAAAGAAGCAAGTATAATAAACAGGCCAATTTAATACAGTCCCTAAAAAGAAAACACACCACACATACTGTAACGCCGAAACTCTCTATGACTAGAGAAGAAAATAGCAGGACTGGTAAGATGTCTCTTTGGATGAGGCCACTGGCCACCAAGCCTGACAGCCTGACTTTGATCTCAGAATCCAGAGGAAGAAGAGGAACAACTCCGGCAAGGTGTCCTCTGACCTCCACACACATACCAGGCCACACGCAGCCCCCACGACACGCCCGCAATAAATAAATGTTATTAAGAGTAAACAGGCAAAGAGTAAGGCATGGGTCAATGTATCTGGCGTTTGAAATATATGTGTCTTTCTATCTGTCTATAATATCTGTGATGGTTAGATTAATTATGAATGCGACACAAACTAGCCTCGTCTGGGAAGAGAGTTGCAATGAGAGGTTGTCTAGATCAGGCTGGCCTGTGGGTATGTCTGCCAGTGATTGCGTTAATTGACGTGGAGAGACCTACCACAATGTGGGCGGCACCATTCCCTAAGCAGAGGTTCCTTAACTGTATGAGTGGAGAGAAAGAGCTGGAAGGTAAGCACGCGTGCATCCATTCTCTCTCTCTCTGCTCTTGGCTATGGAAGGATCAGCTGGTTGAGCTTCTTGCTGCCCTTGTCTTCCCTGCTGCGTTGGACTGTACCATGGAATCGTGACCTAACTCCGATTCTCACCTAACTGGATGTTTGGGTTGTTTTGTTTTGAATATAATAAAACCAAACTGTTATGTATGTGAGGGGGTGGGAGGGGGTTTCTCTTGATGTAATCTTTTCACAATGGTGGGGTTAGTAGTAGATTTAAACATTTTAAATGATTTTTAAAATATTTATGTTATGTGTATGTCTTGTCTGTCGGTTTACGCTACATGAGTGCAAAGGATCATGAAGGACAGAAAAAGGCATGAATCCCTTGGATCTGGAGTTACAGGTAGTTGTGAGACACCTGATGAGGGTATGGGGAACTGAGCTTGGATTCCCTTCAAGAGCAGAATGCATTCTTAACCCTTGAGCCATTTCTTTCCAGTCCCTCTAAGTTTAATTATTTTTCAAAAAAACTTACTTGCATAGTTAATTATTTATGTGAAGCAAAGGATCCCTTCACAAAGTCTAAACTCACCCTTAAGTCTGTTTTTCTCACTTAGATTTATTGTTATTCTCTCTGACCACCTGCCACTGAACTCAGTGTTGAGGGTTCAGAGAGGCTGAGATGAGGCAAAATTAGCTGGTGGTCGAATTTGCATCAACAAGGAGAGCACAGCTGAGTAAAGTATATAATGTTAGTGTATGTTAGTGTATGTTGGTTTAAATAGAAATGGCCCTCATAGACTCATGTGTCTGAATGCTTGGCCCACAGGGAATGGCACTGTGGGGAGGTATGCCCTCATTGGAATAGGTGTGGCCTTGTTGGAGGAAGTGTGCCACTGTGGCCGTGGGCTTTGAGGTTTTATATGCTCAAGCCAAGCCCAGTATGGCACACAGTCTCCTTTTGCTGCCTATGGATCAAGATGTAGAACCTCAGCTACCTCTCCGGCACCATGCCAGCCTACATGCCTCCGTGTTTCCCACCATGATGATAATAGGTTGAACCTCTGTACTGTAACCCAGCCCCAATAAATGGTTTCCTTTATAAGGGTTGCAGTATCTCTTTTTAGCAATAGAAACCCAAACTAAGGCACAGAGGTATCCCAAACTAGGTGCATATTTTTGGATATTGGCGACTGGAGGAAAATTTCAAAGCCAGCATTGAAAGAATTTAGGGGGTGGTGGTGGCAGTAGTGGGGCTGGGTGGTGAGTAGGGTGGTGGTAAGTGGGTGGGTGAGGGGTTGTATTGGTAACAGCATTTTTAATGCTGGTTCTATATTGAGTTGTAAGGCAGCTCTAACACCAAGACTTGGCTCCACATCCTCCAAAGGCCAACAACACAGCCCAGTAATATAGTGGGAAGCAGACAAAAGAGGAGTCACATTGGGAAGAGGAACAGATAAAGAGGTCCAGTGTCCCCCCCTTACCCCCCAACCGCCCAGTTCATCTTTGAGGTCCTGACAGGTTTAGGATTGAACGGAAGGACAGTGGTCAATGTGTTTCCACTCACCATTGCGCCATCATTGTGTCAGCTCCAGTTTCTCTTGTAAAGTGGCCTAACAATTTGTAAGGACTGTGTGGGACCTGTGAACCCACTGCCTTGAAGCTAAGCGCCCTCTCCGGCTAGAACCAGGACCTGAGGCTTTTCCTTCCCCTAGCATGATGCTGCTAGGGGAATTGAGGAGACACACGTGTCTCTTTAGAATATACTGGGTTGAGGACAGGACACCCTAAAATGTGACATGTGGCTTGCTGAGCAATTTGCACTAAGAAACAAGGTCTTACCGATTTTTTCCCTCTGCCCTCCCAGCTTACTCCGAATCCCACCTCAGGCAAGATTCTTATGGATGAATCTAATTGTCTGGGACCCCTCTCCTGGACCTTCATCATGAGGGAGACTGGATTACATCACTGGGATGTTGAATACCACACCCCTACTTTGGTCATAGGCTCTTACCTGTTCATTGGGCCCATTCATCCTCCTGTTCCCCCGGCCATTCTTTATTCTCTATCAAGGTATCAGCTTCCTCTCTTCACTAGGAAAAACCTGTAAGCTTCATAATTTCACTGGGTTGTTGGCCTTTCATAATCCGATCTTGTGATTTTCCCAAGCACACTCTAAACTGCAAGCAAGCAAGCCTGTTATCTCCTCAAATTGAGCTAATATCAGTTTATTTCATAGACCTAGTTATTTGGCTTTCAGAGGATGAAAGGAATTAAAATATAATGAAAAAAACAACACCAAAAAAATCCCTCCAGTCCTATCTTCATTCATTTTATGGATTTAAAAGTGGCAGAGTCCAGCCTGTTATGTACTCAGGGGCTCTGTTTCCTGAATGGTAGCTTTAAGAGATGCCCCCCACCTCCACACACAGTGAAGCCTTCTCTCAACCTCAGAACATTCCAGACACTTGGGAAGAAGGCAGAGACAAGGCACTGTGGAAAGCTAAGTGGTTGGACGGCAATTTTGTTGGAGGGCTGAAATTTCTATATCCCCATTTTCCTGAAGCTAAAAACTAAAAGATGTCCCTGGAGACAGGCAGCTTTTGGAGGTGAGGGTGGGGGTGCAGCCTTTATGTAGGTGTGGAGGGCCTCAGGCTCTCTCCTGGTAGAGCGCCAGAAAGGGTTATGCTCTGGGTATGGGTCTCACGTAGAGATCCTAGAGGGCTACAAGCAATTCTGATTCCAGATCTGGACTTCCAACCGCTTTCTTGAAATCTCCTGGAGGAAGAGCCCTCCTCCACCTGTGTTCCCTATGCGATTATTCCCCTGGCGCCTTTGCAGGATCTGGTCCAGCTTGGTCTGTCTGGCTTTGCCTGCGGGCTCCTGTTTTGTTTTCTCTTCCAGAAGTCAGCACGTTAGATGTCCAGTTCCACCAAAGGCTTCTTGCTGACTTCACTCCCCCGGCGCCCCAGGCTGGATATAGGACCCCTTCCCCAGAGAGATGACCCAGACCCTCAGAGGAATTGGATGGAATTGGTAGAACTGGCTCGGGAACCTTCCAGCTGTTTTCTGAGTTTCGGACATGATTGATGATCAATATCAGTGACTCCTTCAGTTCATCTCCAGAAACTGTGGCTTCTGGCTTAGGAACCCTTTCTCTTTCTTCTCTGCTTATTCAAATTCTTTTTTCAGAGCTCAGCCTGAGGCTCTTCTCTTCTAGAAGAGACGTGGCCCCCTTCTCCAGCCTTGCTGTCTCTTCTCCCACATTTAACTCTGCTATTACCTTTATTATTCGGTTCATGAATGTGTAGCTCCCTTCACAGGACCTGCCGTTCCCAGCCTGGGAGCCCTCTACCTCCTTCCTGCCTTGGCGTCTTCCACCCTAGCCACAGAAACAAATGGTGGGTGGCAAGAACCCAGACCTGGAATTTTGGATCATCACAATGTACTTTTGTGTTATTTATTTGATTGTTTTTAGTATTAGCGATGGAACCCAGGACCTTGCACATAGCAGATGTCAGGCAAGATTTCCACCACTGAGCCCTTATTTCTTCATTTTTAAATTAGTAACTGATGTGAATCAGAATCCCTGATTTGGCTGCCTCCCTCCCTCCCTTCCAGTCCTAGTCCTCTGGCAGGGTTACCAGGAAGCCTATCGCAGAATTCAGTTGTCACTGCAACAGTCGTCACAATGGTTCTGTGTAAAAGCTACTGGCTAGGAGTCCACTCTCCAGCCAGAACCTCTCCTGCGCTGCACGCCTTCTTAACGCCAAGTAACCTTAGACCGCGACCTGAAACAAGAAATACAAAGTTTAAGCTGGTAACACAAGCAGGTAGATCACAGGGGCCGGGACCAGAGTTATTCAAGCCTAGAATGGAGTCTGATTTTTGAAAAATCATGCATGAGTCATTTAGCATCTCTTGGCCTCAGTTTTCTGGTTTCATCTATGGGAAACATGACCCCACCCCACCCCAACTCCTGCATGCTTTCCTACCACAGAGAGGAGGTGGAATTCCGAGCGGAAGGTTTTTGTTCATTTTGGGTTTCCATAACAAAACACCAGAAACTGAGTGCTTTGTGTAGTAAAGAACTCAGTTTCCCTCGTGGTTTTTTTCTTCCAAGAGGGAAGGGCTGCACCTGTTGATACCTTACTGCCAGGAAAATCCTTTGGAAGTGAAGGACATCATAGGCCAAGAGACAAGGAGTGAGTGGCCAGGTAACCCAGTAAAACTCATTTTTATAGCAGACATACTTTTGAGATAATCTATTAATTCACTAATCTATTAAGTCATCTATTAATGAGATAATCTATTGGCCCATCGATGGATCAATCCATTCATGAGGCCAGAGCATTAATCACCTCTTAAAAATATGGTTTTCTTCTTAATAGCTCATAATAGGGATTAAATTTTCACATGAGTATTATGGTTGAATGTTTCCTAAATACTCACGTGTTAAAGACACAATCCTTAGGGTGGCACTGCTGAAAAATTTAAGGTATCTTAGGAATCTTAGGAGGTCCTTGGGTCACTTCAAAGGAAATTTTGGGCTCCTGGACAGCTTTTCTTTTTCTCCCTCTCTAAGAGATGGACAGCGCCACATGTTAACCATTGACTTCTGGTATCACTACCACTGCTGCCCCTAATGCCATGAGCCAAAGCAAATTTTTCTCTTTATAAAGTTGATTGCCTCTGGCATTTTCTTACGAGACAGAAATCTGCCAGCAACCTCTGCGCTGTGAAGTGGAGCTGTTCGTGACAGTGCTCCTTGTGGTGTGGAGGAATGGCCTGGAGGACCTCAGGAGAGGAAGTCTGGAATAGTAGAGGTGAGTGAGTCTAATTGATTGTCGTTGGGGCTTTATTGGTTGCTTTTCTTTTCTGTTGCTGTGATGAAGCACCGTGACCAGGACAATGTATTGAAGGAAGACTTTATGTGACTTATAGTCCCGGATGGTTAGGAATCTGTCCTGGAAAGAGTCATAACAGCTAGCAGCAGGCATAGGTGCCAAGGGCAGGAAGTTGAGCCCATGTCTTCAAATACAAGCCTGAAGCAGAGAAAGCAAACTTAAAGCAGCCCGGGACTTTAAACTCTCACAGCCTACCCCCAGTGACTATTTCCTATGTCAAGATCATGCCTCCTAAACCTCACCAAATAGTGTCACCAATGAGGGACCAAGTGCTTAAATATTGAGCCTGTGGGGGCATTCCCATTCAAACCACTGAAGAGCTCATGGGAATGTGGGCAGTAAAGGTTGTGCTGATGAGATTTTAGATGGAAATATGGTCTTTACAAGGGACTCAAATGAAGTCCATCTTTGTTACAATGTGGCAAAGAATTGGAAGGCGAATCATCCATGCCCTAAGACTTGGCTGGAGGCCAAATTTAAAATTGATCCATTCCTTTTCACACTGAGGATCTTTCAAGGAAACAAACAAACAAACATGAATGTTACAAACGTATCACCAGCTACCTTTAGCCAGGCCCAGAGAGCATCAAAAACAGAAAGAGTTGAGACAGACACAGTGCAGTCACGTGTGGTATGGGTGCTGTTGCTAATGAAAAGAGGTCGTGCAGCTCTACACTGGGCTAAAAGGAGAGATGTTTGAAAGCATCTCAGAAATCACATATGTGTGGTCTGAATGAGAATGGCCCTATAGACTAAGTGTTTGAGTGATTGCTTCACCAGCTTGTGGGACTATTAGAGAGTGTGGCCTTGTTGGGGCTGTATCATTGGCGAGTGGGCTTTGAGATTCCAAAAAGCCCATACCCTTTCAGGTTAGTGTTCTCTCCCCCCCCCCCCCCCCCCTCTCCCGCCCCCTCTCTCTCTCTCTGTCTGTCTCTCTCTCTCCCTCATTCTCTTTCCTTCCCTTCCTCTCCCCCATGCTTGTGGACTGCATGTTAAGTTCTCAGCTGCTGCTCCAGGGCTGTACCTGCCTACTGGCTGCCATTCTCTTGGCCATGATGGCCATGGGTCACGGACTGTCATCCTCTGGAACTGTGAGTCCCTAATTAAATGCTTTGTTTTTATACATTTCTTGGGTTGTGGTGTACTGTTGCACCAATAGAAAAGCATAAGACACTACATTAGCACGGGGCAGGGGGCAAGTTGATGTGTTTTTATGTTTTCAGGGGTGAATTGTTTCAGTGCATCACTCAAAGTGGTGCAGCTTACCCATTATTGCCTCAAGGTTTGTTTCTCTGTGGTCAGCCTACAAAACAAACACTCAGAGGCCACATCAGCAGAGGCTAGAGATTCAAGCAGGCTGCTCTGCAGCGTGTTCTGGGGGCAGATCTGATGTCATCTGCATGACAAAACCGTGGCCAGTTTTGTAGACATATAGAACATGAATGTAATGAAATCGTGCCAACTTCTTCTAAGATTTGAAGGGAAGACTGAACACCTGGGAAGTGGAATGTAGGACTGGAATCTCTGCAAATGACTACAACAGAGGGATGCTTGGGACTGACCCTACAAGAGACCCTGGAAGACAGAGGTAAGAACAGCATTCTACACCTACCTCCCAAGGGGAACTGCGGGCACCATGAAAAAACCTGCCCAACACAGAGCCTGGGACGCTAAATCTTCATTATCAACTTGACTAGATTTAGGAGTCCCGCGGGAACACACTTCTGAGTGTGTCTATGATAGGATTTCTACAAAAGAGCTGTTGCTGAGATAAACCTGTGCTGTTCATGGCCTTTGGTCTATAGGAGGAATGTGGAGTTTGGGGACTTGACTAGAGAAACTACAGAATGCTGTAAATAGAACTTTTTTAAGATTTATTTATTTATTATGTACACAGTATTCAGCCTCCATGTATGCCTGCAGGCCAGAAGAGGGCACCAGATCTCATTACAGATGGTTGTGAGCCACCTTGTGGTTGCTGGGAATTGAAGTCAGGACGTCCGGAAGAGCAGTCAGTGCTCTTAACCTCTGAGCCATCTCTCCAGCCCTGTAAATAGAACTTAATGAGTCACCATAGTGAGAGTTCAGAAGACCGAAATGCCATGAGAAAAGCAAAGAGTAGAGGCTCGCTCGTGAGGTTTCAGGGGGCAACGAAAACCCTATCGTGAATGAATGGACTATAGGTCATTCATGTTGTATTCTAGCAACGACTATGGCTTCACTCTCTCTGTGTCCTGAGAACCTGAAGGAGATTGGTTTAAAAAATCGTGGACTAAATGTTTTGGTGTAGGAAATTTTTAAGATAGCATAATATTCTGATTGTGGCACGGTTACTGCTTGCTGCTCTTTCTCAGTCATGCAACAAGAGAGAGCAGAAAGACATGAAAATGAGCGATTTGGTGAGGAAAGCCTGGGGAGCAAGGGTAAGGTTGCAGAAGAGGAGGGAGCAGACAGGGCAGCTGTGTTTGGTGAAGAGATGAATGACATTAAAGTGACATTGTGAGCTCTTGACTGCACAAAGAGCTCTCTAAGGCACAACAGGAAAGATGCCCCGCCCCCTACAAAACCCTACCTACTTGATGCTCTAACTTGTAAAATATACATTAGAAAGGAGAGAGCCCGAACTGACACTGCTACCTCAGGGATTCTCTACTGGAAAACAACCACCCAGGAAAACATGCCTAAGAATTAGAACCTCAGAGCCCCAGCAACCTCTCCAACTGTGGTCCAGGAGATCAGGTGAAGGCACTGGTGATGTCAGAGCGAGGAGGTCATGGAGACTCGAATCCAGGTTCCAGAACATCCCTCAAGACAGGCACGGCCGATCCTCTGCGCGGAGGTCCTGGGAGGCCACTGTGTAGCAACGCGAAAGGAGGCACGAAGATGGAGGGGATGCCAGGATTCTGGGACAAGAATGTGTCTCTCTCTATTAGATAAATAGCAAAGCCACTTGTTACTATACAGTATCAATCACACAAAAACTCTCCCTGATCATTCCTAATCATTTAATGATCTTATTTGGATTATTTTCCCCCCTGCTGTCTACTATCTGCCATTCGAGATGAGAAAATCAGAGGTCAGGCTGAAATTTTCAATCAAACTTAACAGCTTGGCTTCTCTAAAACCTGTCTTTAAAAGAGGGGCTCTGCAAGGGGAGCGTTTGCTTGCTTGTCTATTTCTTTTTAGAAATAGTATTGTGCTAAATCCTCCTGCCTCGGCTGCACAATTAATTGTCCTATCCATACTTTATCATGATTATCAGTTTTCTTTTCCTGCCTTCCTTCCTCTGTTTCTTTCTTTCTGAGCTAGCTTTAATCTGGCTGTGCAGTAGAGCATAGCTCTTTTCAAGACAGGCTTTCTCTGTGCTCCAGCTCTGGGTTTCCTAGGACTCTCTTTACAGACCAGACTGGCCTCGACCTCGAACTCACAGAGTTTGACCTGTCTCTGCCTCTCAAGTGCTGGGATCAAAGGCAAGAGCCACCACTGCCCAGCTGCAAAGTGTAGCTTTAAGTCTCTCATCCTCCTGTCTCTGCCTCTCATCTGTTAGGATGACGGGCACGGACCACTACAAATAATTTTTTCAACACTGGGACTGGAACCCAAGGCTTCACACTGCTAGACAAACTCCAGCAACTGCATTGTATCCCCTGCTGAGGACCAGATTTCAAATGAACAAAACTGTAAGCATCAGCAAATGCTTGAAACATATAGCCTTGAGATGTACTTTAGTTATATCTGTTTATGTCTACTTTAAAAAAAATAATTGCAGCCGGGCGGTGGTGGCGCATGCCTTTAATCCCAGCACTCGGGAGGCAGAGGCAGGCGGATCTCTGTGAGTTCGAGACCAGCCTGGTCTACAAGAGCTAGCTCCAGGACAGGCTCTACAAACTGCAGGGAAACCCTGTCTCGAAAAGCCAAAAAAAAAAAAAAATAATAATAATTGCATTTATTTATTTTGTATTATGTGTGTGTGTGCATATCTGTAGGCACAGGCATGTCACCAAGTGCAGGTAGAAATCGGAGAACAACTTTCTTTGGTCTGTTGTTGCCATTTTCCAGGGACCAAACTCAGGGTGTGAGGTGGAGCGGCAAGAGCCTTTGCCCATTGAGGCGTCTTGTCAGCCATGTTGACACCAGTGCTTCATGCTAACTTGCTGAGTAAGCTAACTGAGCAGCCCCTCTCAATCGGATGAGCCGAGTCTGCGTTCTTGCTGCTTCTTTTCTACGTGGCTAAATATGGGTGTCCTCGCTTAGGTCTCACTTCAACGTGCAGGGTTTATTGTTTTCATACTCATTTTCTATCAGTGAAAACTACAGCCCCAGACCTCAGTGTTAGCAAACAGCACAATTAGAATCCAACTCCAGGCAACCTTGTATTAAATCTCATGCACACAATTCAATATGTATTTGTGCATACAATCTGATTTTGTTTTGTTTTGAGATAGTGTCTCTGTTACCCAGGCTGACCTGGAACTCACTATATAGCCCACACTGCCTTTTAATTCACAAAGATCCTCCTGTCTTAGCTTCCCACATGCAATCTAAATTTTTTTTAAAAAGATCTTTAATATTGTATATGAATTTTATTGGTGGTATTGAATAGGTGCTCAGTTCAAAGAAGGAAGGCCTCCCAAAGATATTATTCTGAGTCTTATTATGCAAATAACAAAGTTAGTTATTTTCCTTTTTGTTTTGTCCAAAACATCTTAAGTAAGAAAGAATTTATTTGCCAGGTAGTGATGGTACTCGCCTTTAATCCCAGTACTTGGGAGGCAGAGGTGGGTGAATTTCTGTGAGTTCAAGGCACTTGAACTCACAGAGTTAGTTCTAGAACAATTAGGGCTGTTACACAGAGAAACCCTGTCTTGAAAAACAAAACAAAGCAAACAAACAAAAAAGAACCCCAAAACAACAACAAAAAAATAGAAAGAAAGAAGAATTTATTTTGGTTCCCATTTTAAGGGTTCAGTCCATCGTGGTGGAAAGACAGGGCCTCAAGAGTGTGAGGCTGATGGTCACCCTGCATCCGGAGTCAGGAAGCAGAGTGAAGTCAGATAACGTTTATCTTCTTATTCAGTCTAGGACCCCAGCCCACGGAACAGTGCCACTCATATCTAAGGTGGACCGTCCCACCACCATTAAACTCTACTTGGAAACCCATCACAGACCCAGAGATGTGCCTCAAAGATTATTCTAGAACCCATCATGTTGATAATATCAACCATCACCAACTCTACACCTCCCAAGAGCTTCATGCTAATATAATCACTGGGGAGTAGTTTGGCTTGTGGTGAGTATGTTTTGTTTTCTCAGCCACAAGGATTCAAATCTCAAAAGACTCTTCAGGTCAGGGACAGAATTTAGCTCCAGAAATTTACAAGAGGAGAGGATGGTAAGCTATAACCAAAGAAAGAGTCTGGGAACACGGAGAATAATGCCAGCAGTAAGTGGAGATATCTTGACAGGTACTGAGATCCTGTCAACCACAAGCTTCGAGGAATAAGGCTTCATCTCTAGAGGAAGAATTCTGTCTCAGAGGGTTGGGCTAAGTTATTTTAAATTGATTCCCACTGGTAGGTTTTGCATTTATTTTTATTTTAATTTTTATTGCTGACAAGACTCGCATGTGGCCTTTGGGAGTTCATCCTTGAGTTGATCAATTCTTTTGTCTAAACTCACTTTGCAGTTGGATTATAAAACTGTTTCATTTCTGAAGGTCTGGGTTTTTAAAGGCCATCAATCAATTGTTTGGCCCTAATTAATTTTGCCTGAAAGCATCTAACGTGTTCACAGAAGCAGCAATTAACATGGAATGGTAATGCAATCACCATCTCAAATATTTAAACAATGTGATTATATAGTATCTATCAACAGAATTCTTGTTTTAAAAAAATACACTCAGAGAAGTAGATGCGGAGGCAAAAAAAAAAAAAATAAGTCTTGCTTCAGGGGTTGGAAAATGCAGCTTTAGTTTCCCTCCACTCCCAGATCTTCAAGGTACAAGACAAGCTGCTGCCAGCCCCCTTGTGCTGACTTCCGACCGGCCCCACACACCTTGGGCACTGGAGCTTCAACATGCCTCCAGTAGTCTGCATAGATCGTATCAGACAAAAGATTCACTGTGCTTTCTCTTGCAGTCAGTTTGCGTGGGGTCCACCCAGTCACCCTTTAGGCTCCAGGGAGAAGCATTCACAATTCTGCTCAGGGTTTGGTAGCACGGAACCAGGACTGATTTACCCAGACCCTACTTTGTGCCCACGGGGACCCTCTAAGTCTTCATATTTACCTGATTTTTCATAAATGTACACTATCTGTGCAACTTTCATAGCTATTGCTTCTTAGAGAGGTTTCTACAATGTGTGGCCCCGACATAGTTTGTGTCTTGCGGGAGGGAAGAGTTTATTTGGCTTACAAGTTACACTTTCTCGTGAAGGGAAGCCAGGGCAAGAACTCAAAGTAGAAACCGGGGAGGAATGCTGCCTTCTGGCTTGCTCTCATGGCTTGCTCAGCTTCCTTATGTAACCCCGGACCACCTGCCCAGCGGTACCACCCACAGTGGGCTGGGCCCTTCCACATCAAAAGTGAATCAAGAAAGTACCCCAAAGACATGCCCACAGGCCAGTCTGATGGAAGGCCCCTCAACAGAGTTGACAAAGACTAACTGGCACATCCCCAGACTCACCTTTGCTCTCCCTCATCTCCCCTCCACACCACCAAGCTCACTCTGCCGCTGAATTCTCCTTCATTATTCCTCAGACCAGAAACCTGGCCACCTCTGTTTTCTTCATTGTGCCTCTTTATAATCAGTGCCCATATTTTATTTCCATATAAACCTGGCAACAGAATGTCCGTGTCTATTTTTTCCCAAACACAGATGCTCTGTACTTAACCAGAGAGCTGGGTTCCAGCACACCTGGCACAGACTGAAAATATCTTAGGTGAGAAAGGCACATAAAACAGTCCAGATGCCTAATGTTGCAGCCTACCTCCACACAACAGTGCAGGGAGGGTAGCAGGCACTTCTCATGGTCCAGCTCATTGTCTCCATAGGTGTCTGTCTATCTGTCTGTCTGGGATCTGGGATCTGGGATCTCATATCCCATTCATCACTAGCCTGGCAAAGCCCTCACATTCAGACTTCAAAGCATGAGTTCTATGGATGCCTATTATTTTCATAACATAATTGCGTTCAAAATTTACAAGTCTAAACAAAAGTTGGGGACAGTTTACACTGAAGTTCATCCATTAAAAATGGATAGAAGAACCTTTGCCCCAAATGTCCCATGTTTTCTTCAGCCAGTTTCATCTCCATCCTTTGGCTTTTTCCAACATCCAGCCACCACAGTTCTCCATAGCAGAACTCCCTGGGATGAGGTTTTACTTGGTGAGGGATCTAAGCAACACCTTTTCTTCGAGTTGGCCAACACATGCAAGACAAAGAGAGATTATGTGAAGTGACATTCACTTGCAAAGTGACGACGCCTAGCAAGTCCAGAGCCCACAAACTAAAACTTAAGTGACTTTCAAAATGAGAAGGAAAAAATGAAATAATGATAGGATAGACAATAGTGATGGACACTTGAATTGTTTTATTTATTAAATTTTTTAATATTTCTTATTTTTGAGATTGAATACAAGGTACTGCACATGCTAGACGCGTGCTCTACTGGAGAACAAGATCCCTAGTTCTTGGTTTGTTTTTAGATAGAATTTCTGAAGTAGCTTAGGCTAGTGTCAGACTCATTATGTATCCCAGGCTGTCTGAACTCTTGATCTTCCTGCCTCTGCCTCTCAAATGCTACTTAGGATCACAAGTAAGCGCTACTATGTCTAATGAGTAAATAATCTTCTTCTTCCTCTTCCTCTTCCTCTTCTTCTTCTCTTCCTCCTCCTCCTCCTCCTCCTCCTCCTCCTCCTCCTCCTCCTCCTTCTTGTTCTTGAGACAGGTTTTCTCTGTAGCTTTGGAGCCTATCCCGGAACTAGTTCTCGTAGACGAGGCTGGTTTTGAACTCACAGAGATTCACCTGCCTCTGTCTCCTGGGTGCTGGGATTAAAGGTGTGTGTCACCACAACTAAGCTGTATATGATCCTCTTTAATGGGGGAGCCCACAAGGGGAAAAGAGTCCAGAGCCTGGCCAAGCATGCTCTCTGAAGGCCCAGGTCTTGCTTACCACAGCTTATTCCTTTTTCTAGGTCCCTATGCTCTTCTGTCTCTAAGCTATGTGCCTTGTGACATCCCTCAAGGTGTGTATGTAGAGAAGCCACACTTCCTACGTGAGTACTGCAGAATCCAGAGTGGGTAAAGACAAAACTCACTCCATCCAGTACTGTGCAAATAAATGTTCTCAACGATAATCCTGAAGGCTAAAGAATGGGTCCAACGGAGTCCAGCATGTCAGCAGATTCTCAACAGAGGTGACTCTATTGAGTTCCAGGGAAGCCATGAGTCTGCCTTAACTGGGCAAAGCACTGAGGAGAAGAGAGAACGAGTACTCAGCATGAAATGGAGCCTTTATACCAACCTTTTATACAAACCAAGGCTCAAGAAACGTATTAGGAGAGGGGCAGAAAGAACTAGAGGATGAGAGGCATGGCATGGCCACTGCACACTGAAACTCACAGCAGCTGTGACTATCTGCTCAAAACCTGAACAAGATCAGACTGGTCAAAATTCCAGCACGGACTGGGGTTTGATTCCTGAGACCCCACCCTTAGCTGAGGAGCTGGCGGCTACTGGGGAGGGAGAGTCAATTTTGTTTTTAGGGGTGAGGTCCTTGGTTGGTTGTCCATATTCCCAGTGGATGGCCCCACACCAATGCACGTGTAGCAGTATTATGGGAATTTGGAGGGAGGAGGAAGGGGGGAGGGGGAAAAGAAGAGGAGAGAAGAAGAAAAATAAACATGAAGTTGGGAAGGGGCCATGATGTTGGGGAGGATCCGGAGAAATTTGGAGATGAGGAGTGGGCATGGATCTGGTCAAAATCCTCAAAGGATAAACTAAAAATATTCTAAGAGTAGAAGATGAAAGTCTCATTCCGTTTACAGTTCTGAAGGCGAGTACCTTTAAGATCGAGGTCAGCAGAAGGTAAAGTCCATCCTGCCAAAGCAAGCGTCCACTGAGCCCCGGGGTTGTGCAGGGTGTCATGTGGTGAGAGGGACCGAGCATCCTATCTTAGGTGTCTTTTACTAATCTTATCTTAGAAAGCCACAAGTTACCTTCGTGACCTCATTTAACCCCAAATGCTTGCCTTACTTTGCAAGTACTATAGTTGTTCGTTTTCCACCAATTCCTTCTATTCATTTATTTGTTATTTCTTTCTTCTGTGGGCTTGTATTTGAGTGCACATGTGCTCCCATGTGGGTGTAGAAGTCAGAGGACAACCTGCAGGATTCTGTTCTCTCCCTCCACCGTATGGACTCTGGTCACTGAGCTTATGTCAGGCTTGGCAGCAAGTTCCTTTCCTGCAGAGACATCTCTTTCGTTTTCCACCCTCTTAATCCTCACAATGGCAATTAAATTTCAGCACATATTTTTTTTGTGGGCTCATTCAAACCACAGCGTATGTGACAATCCTTAGGTATTTTGCCATGGCTTAAGTTTAATTGTATACATGTGATGTGCTTTGCACAGTATACTAGCTTCTCTGAGGTCTGCGATCAAGTGAACTTTGGGTATTTTTTTTATTTGCTTGTTCATTTGTTTCTTTTGTTGCTTGTTTTTTGAAACAGGTTTCACTGTGTAGTCCTGGCTACCCTGCAACTTGCTCTGCAGACCAGACTGGCCTCCAACTCATAGAGATCCTCCTGCTTCTGCCTCCCCAGTGCTGGGATTTAAAGACGTGCACCACCACTCCCCAGCTTATTTTTTTTGAGACAATCTCATGTAGTCCAGGCTGGTCTTGACCTCTGGATCCTCCTGGCTCAGCCCCATGAGTGCTAGGATTATAGGCATGATTCTGGACCCTATGACCCATCATGCTGGGTTCAAGTATGATCTTTGTCTCCATAGGAGCAAAGAACACAGTCTTCCCTTCTCCCACGGAAGCCTATTCTGAGAGAAACATCGTGACTCAGCTCAATCTTTTTGGAATCTTATATTGTCGTGAGGTCCTGAACCATATTGCTTAATACCTCTCTAGCCAAATCCAGCTTGCCTTTTAGTCATCTTTGCCCAGAACCAACTTGATCAGAGCAGGACAGTACTACAGCATCTAGGACAAGAGCTTCTTTCACTGATATTCTAGAGTTTTCTTCAAGTAGGCTTGTCATCCCTACTAGTTCTTTTTCTGCTGTCGTAGGAGAATGCCCTGACCAAACCAACGTAAGAAAGGAAGGTTTATTCTGGCTTAGTGGTCCAGGGAGACAGCAGTGATGATGGGGGTGGGGGTGGGAGGGGAGGGCCTGGCAACAGACAGGGCAAGCGTGAAGGCAGAGACAGAAAGCAGGCTGAGCACAGTTTCATCCACATCTAGGAAGCAGACACCAGGGACAGGAAGTAGGGTAAAGCTATGAACCTTCGAAGCTCAGCTCCAGTGACATACTTCCTCTAGCAAGACTCTGTCTCCTGAAGGCTCTGACCCTTTCCTAAGTAGCACTGCCAACTGGGAAGGTCAAATACGTGAGCCCATCGGGAATACTCTTCATCCAAACCACCACAGCATCCAGTGGGCGTTCACGTGACTCCATGAAAGGAGCACGAATGGAAATCGGAAGCAGCATGCAGGAAGTCCTGCAAGGTACCTTCCCTCCAACTGCCCTGCCAACAGAAACCTCTGCTGATGTTGAAAGGCCTGTGTACATTCTAGCTCCTTCATCTTTGATTGCCTTCATCTTTGATTGCCTCCTCTTGTCTCTGTTGTGGCTTGAGGCCACGGTGCTCAAATACTCTCCTTTACTGCCTGCTTCTCTCTGCTACAGCAGAGCAGGGCACTTAGCTCTGAAAGCGCTGATTTGAAGGAGACAGAAAGAGCAGTGAGTGGCAGGAACGGACCTGGACCCATGCCACACAAGTGGGCCATATGCTTCCTTGGCCCTAGAGATTCTTGGCTTCTACCTGGGTCTCAGGGTCATTAATAGTATCCATTTTCACTCTCAGAAGTGTTGTGGTTGGGTCCATGAATTATGTACAGTGACTACATTTGAGGACCACACAATGAAACAGAAGGTGATAGGTCTACAGGATTCTTAGGGAACCTACCATGCGTTCATACAAGTAAAGAGCAAATATTAAGGGTACAGCTGGGGTACTCAGTTGACGTCAGAGGACTTGTGGGAGAAGATAATGTAACGAAAGCCATTCCCTCTTCTCTTTTGTTTACTGTTGGGCACCCAGGACTTGGCACTATTCCTGGAATACATTAATCCCTTGATAAATATTTGTGGGAGAGTGGGAGGATGGGAGGAAGATTGGAGAGAAAGAATGTTCCAACAAAACGCCATCTTTGCTAGAGGCTGTGGGATCATTGGAGTTGTGAAGCCCCTTGTTAGGAATAACATCGAAAGGTATGTGCCTTCCCCACAAAAGATATGTTGACATCCTTGTCCTCAGTGTCCCATAAGGCAACCTTCCTTGGAAACAGCTGTTGCAAGTGTTATTAGTAAAGATGAGCTCATGCAGGAGTGGGGAGGGCTCCTAAACCCACTCAAGTTGACTGGTAGACTTATGAGAAGACAGCAATCAAGAGTAGAGACAAGCCGGGCGGTGGTGGCGCACGCCTTTAATCCCAGCACTCGGGAGGCAGAGGCAGGAGGATCTCTGTGAGTTCGAGACCAGCCTGGTCTACAAGAGCTAGCTCCAGGACAGGCTCCAAAGCCACAGAGAAACCCTGTCTCGAAAAACCAAAAAAAAAAAAAAAAAAAAAGAGTAGAGACAACACTATGTGGGGACAGAGACACAGGGACAACACCATGTGAAGACACAGAACAATGCTATGTGAGGATAGATTCACAGAACAATGTTGTGTGGACCAGAGACACGGGGATGATGCTGTATGAAGACAGAGTCATGGGGACCATGCCATGTGAGGACAGAAGAGACCAAGGCTGAGATTGGCACTTTGCAGTTCCAAGTCAAAAATCTCAACGACTCCAGAAGCCAGCCAGAGCGTAATAAGAGGTAAGGGTGGATTCTGCCACAGGTTCTGAGTGGTGCCAATGCCTTCATTTGACTGTGGGTACAGTCTGTCCACTACAGCCATCTGGTCTGTCGTGGGTGTTTAGGCTAATCCCCAAAAACTAATCCAGAAGGGATTCTGCCTTGCGTGGGAGCACAAGTGGGACGGTGCTGGGGATGACTCTCAGAGTGGACCTATTAGACTTCCATCTTGGAGTCAGGTTGCTCTGATAGAAGCATATGGCAGAGTCCCGTGGTCCACTGTCTGTCCCCACGTCTGGACAGGTGGCTTGCAGCCAAGCAACCTCCACCAGAGCAGCAGACATTGCACGTGGGTATGTCCATTTCGGCTTGCGAAAACTTCAGCATCCTTCAACTCTTCCTTCTGTTCAGCTGCTCACAGTCTTTTGGATGTCAGTGCTTTGCAGAAACTCCCAGAGACAAGGAAGGCCCCCACTCACTGACAACCCCAAATTCTAGTCCCAGAGAGCATGGAGGATACGGGGACTCTCCCTGCTTGTGAGCTCTTCCTGTTATTTCACAGAATACCTCTGGGTCTGCTCACCGTTCTTGAAATCATCCTCCCACACGTGAGGATCCCCTGTGCCAGGAATTCCTCACCCACCTCCCCATCTCAGCCTGCCAACGCCCAGCTTCATCTCAAATCCTCCAGCTACTCTCTGCCAAGAGGAGTGCTCACTCCCCCATCACTCCTCTGCCCCACAATTAGCATCCTCTCTCCTTCCTTGATCGCTCCCCCACTACACACTAACTGCATCTCTCTGCTGCTTGCTGTATGATTCAGAAAACTGCTCCCCCTCCAAAGCCCATCTTTGAAGTTTTACTCTCTAAGAAGGCAGCTTGGAGTTTACAGAAACATTGAGGTGGGTCCTTATGTGAGGCTTTGGATTATTGGCAGTCCAACCTCAGCGGGGATTCTGGTCTTTTCTCCTTTCTCTCCTCCTTCCCAGTCATGAGGTGACCATGAGCTATCCCAAAGCAGCAGGCACAGCCAATCAGACTCTTCCTTTTGTAAGCTGTTTCCTTGTGGATATTTATTATAGTGAGAGAAAGCCAACACTAGGGTCCTTGTCACATGCCACTTTGCATGGCTGTTGATGACGTGTTGTTCCCCCTCCACTGGTGACGCTGTGACTCACCCACATACTTATAAATATTTATTAAGAACCTGGAGAGATTTAAGCATGGCCAAGATACAGAGAGCTCGAGGTGTGGTAGGGAACATGGATACTTAAAATCACAAATAGTCTCCTCAAGCGACATCCTGCTCCTTTGGAGGCCACAGGTCGAGGAGGTTTTGATAGAGTGTCAGGATAACTCAGTGTAAGTACCACAGGCTTCTTCCCTGGCTTCATCTCCTAGCCCTGTCTCCTCTCTCTGTCCCGCTAATTCTGAACTTCCAGCCAATCCTAGCATGCTCCTGCCTCATGCTCATCATAGTTTATGCACCTGTTTCTCTAGACCCTTGAAGTTCTGTGCTCCTTGCCTTTTCCTACCTTGGTGGGACTGACTCCTTTGTTCAGACCAAAAGCATGGTTCTGTACTGCTCCAGGTCTTTGCCCACACGACTCTGACTTGGAATTATCACTGTAACCGAAATCACACATGCCCTCTGTTTCTGTGTCTGTTTTGTCCGGAACATGGTCTCATAGGGTCTCAGTAAAGCCAGAACAAAGCAAAGATTGGACAAATGATGTGCCAGGAGTCAAGCTGAGGCAGAAGATGCAGAAATCAAGAGAGATGCTCTTTGTGAGAGGGCAAGAAGGCAGACAATGAGAAAGTAACAGAAGAAGGAAGGAAAGAAGGAAGGAAGGAAGGAAGGAAGGAAGGAAGGAAGGAAGGAAGAAAAATGGAAGGAAGGAAGGAAGGAAGGATGGAAGGAAGGAAGGATGGAAGGAAAGGATTCCATGGGATCCTGCCAAGATTTAGTCCCAATGATAGAGAAGCCACTGGAAGGGAACTAAGTTAGAGTGTGTGCTCCGGTGACACTCTTCTTCAGAGCTTTGTCAAGAAGATGGTGAAGAAAAGAACCAGAGGGAGACAAGAGGCCAGGTGATCAATTCAGAAGCTATGAGTGCAGAACCACCGGAGTCAAAACAGGGCCTTGGAACAGGCATGAAAAGTAGACTGAGCACAGAAAAGCTGAGTAGGCAAAATGGCCTGAGCTTGATAACGTGAAAACTCCATGGAGTAGCCCACAGAGGGGACATCATCCTTGACTGAAGCCAGGGGAGGGTAGGCAACCGTCTATCCTGCTTTTGCTGGGGTTGGCAAAGTACCAGCTCAGTGGACACACAGCTCAGCTTTCTACCGTTTAGATTATCCTATTTTGTGTGTATGAGTATTTCTGCCTGCATGTATGCCTGTGTACCATGCATGTGTCTGGCTCTTGCAGAAGTCAGAAGAAGGCATCAGATCTCCGGGAACTGGAGTTACAGGTGCTTATGAGCCATCACAATGCAGGTGTTGAGAATGGAACCTGGGTCCTCTGCAAGAACAGCAACTGAGCCATCCCTCCAGCCTGCCCTGTGCTTCGTTTACCTGCCCCCTTTTGGTGATGATGTTCTTGCCTGCATTTATTCTTTGAGAGCAAAGGAGGAAGGAAGCAAATGAACTTCTGTTTTGAGCTTGTCATTCACTCGGTTGACTTGAGTTATCTTTAGAATTCGACAGGTAAAAATAAGTGTCTGGGAATAACCGCAGGTCTGTGAATAATTTCACATCTTTGAGATGGGAAAGCAGATGTCAAACTTATTTCAAACAGTATGGGCCGGCTTCTTTATAATTATCATATCCTCTAGTCCTAGAACAATCTTTCAGACATGAGAGTGATAGGTCTCATTGTTGCAGGATATTCACTCACACGGTGACACCCCAGGACTGTGTTAATAAAGTTAATCTTGGGGGCTGGAGAGATGGCTCAGCGGTTAAGAGCATTGCCTGCTCTTCCAAAGGTCCTGAGTTCAATTCCCAGCAACCACATGGTGGCTCACAACCATCTGTAATGAGGTCTGGTGCCCTCTTCTGGCCTTCAGGCATACATGCAGAGAGAATATTGTATACATAATAAATAAATAAATAAATAAATAAATAAATAAATAAAAAATAAAGTTAATCTTGAATCATGGGGCAGAGCTAGTGACTTGCTGACCCAAATTAGCCATAGAGAAGTCATTATTTCCTTTTTCCAGGTGAGAGGTCTGGGCCTAGGAACAGCAAAGGGAGTCCAGGTTTCTCCAAAGAGAGTGCCAGGATGCCAGCGCAGTTCTTCTCAAAACTTAGTTTCTCCATGCCATGGTATGATACAGTACCTGTCCAAGATTTGCCCTACGTTACCCTGCTTCATGGGGATTCTCTTCACCCCACACCATGGGGATCTGTGGGGCAAAGAGAACAGTGGATTTGAAAGCAGGTGTGGTGGTGGTGCTGAGGAGAGCCGGGAGTCAGGCAAGTAGCTTTTCTGCATCTCGGGTCACTTCAGCCAGAGTGGGATGAGTGACCTCAACCTGAGCAACATCACTGAGTGTGGAAAATGATGGAACCTCTCTGGAAAAGCTTTGTAGACAGAGGTCACATGCTTTGATCCTGACCTTGGATATACTTAAGGTAAAGACAGCATAGCAATCTATACCAATACTTCACAATGTGGTTTGTGTTGTTTTGAGAAAGTGTCTCCTATAGTAGTAGCCCTGGTTGGTCTTGAATTCTATACGTAGCCAAGGATGACCTTGAGCATCTGATCCTCCTGCCTCCACCTTCCAATTGCTGGGATTATAGCCATGGGCCACCATATCTGTTTTTATGGAGTGCTAAGATTGAATGGAGGACTTAATGCATTCTGGGCAAGGAGTCTTCCAACTGAGCTACATTCCCAGCCCCCATTATGTGATCTGTAAACACTCCCATTCTATCCTAGCCTACCCTAGCTTACCCTAGCCTAGCCTGCTCTACCCTATCTTACCTTACCCTAGTCTAACTTAGCCTATGCTCCCCTCCCCTACCCTATCCTACTCTACCCTAGCCTATCCCTACTCCTCTCCTCTCCTCTCCTCTCCTCTCCTCTCCTCTCCTCTCCTCTCCTCTCCTCTCCTCTCCTCTCCTCTCCTCTCCTTTCCTCTCTTCTCATCTTCTCTCCTCTCCTACCCTACCTTAGCCTAGTCTATCCCTAGTACTATCCTGACCCTAACAAAACCTTGTAGAAAGCTCCTCTATTTGTACACTAACTGCTGTACAGGGACAGAGATCAGAAAGTCCAAGAACCAAAAGTAGCTCTTTTCCAACTTGAAAAATTCCACCCAGCTCTGGACTGCCAAGAGCAGCTCTTCCAAATTCTCTGAGTGTTACTCTTAAGCTGTAGCAGCCCTACCTTGCAACTGCTCTTGCTTCTTATCCTAAATGGCTTCCTCGTTGCTTGGACATGTATTCACCAAGCTCCTTTGCTTCCTTAGACCCCATGATAGATGGAAAGTCCTTGAACTTTAAAGTCGATCTCAATTTTCCTGCAGACTCCATCAAGTTACTTAATCAAGGAGCCTCCTTTTCCTGTTCTAGAATATTAGAATAATTCTGCCATCCTTCTACTTTCTACGTGTAGTCCCTCTAAGTCTGCAAAATGGCTATTAATAACAACACCCATCCTACTGGCTACAGAGTAGGGGCTGGGTAAGCAAGAACACTAGATTCAGAGTGGTCCCTTTCAACTCCCACTTACATTCTAGCCGGGCAACGGGGAGGTGGGGGACTCAGGAAAATGCAGCATATCTAGTGTTAAGCAATGTGGCATCTGAAAATGTCTGTTTGTAAGTCTCATTTCTTTCTTCTCCTGCATCTGTCAGAGTCTAGGATTACACAGGAATCATGGCCAGGTTTGGGGGAGAAGGGTCTGCAGGGGGGCGACTTTCTCAGATGAAAGAGATAACGCACCAGGTCAGTGGTCCCCTCCAGTCACTGTGTCATCTGGTGGAGCAACCGAAGGGAGGTGGAATTTCCCCTGCCCCTGACAATAGCAGTTTTTCAAAGTAAAATATGTTGAAGCTGAGAGGTTTTTCTTGGCGGAGCATTGTACCATTAACTCAAGATTAAATGCATCCTGTCCAAATTCTTTGGCTACTTGTAATGGGTCTCTCTGGCTTGAGGCATCCAGATGTTGATTCCACACCACATGCCCAGGGAAGAGAAGCTAATTGTTCTCTTCTGCCAGTGTGGAAGTGGGGGCTGTGATGGCCGTCCCTTATACCCTCTCTGCATTTCCCAGAAGACCGGGAAAATCTGGCTGCTCCAGCTTTCAGCACTGTGGCCAGCTGACAAGACAACACTAAGCTGATTGATGCCCATAGTTGGGCTCTTCCCTGGATACTGCTCTCATCTGGAGGCAGGTGCAACCCTCCAAGTTATACCCCAGCCAAGACAGCCTCCATGATTGGCAGATATGAGGCTAGAAAAGCCCCACCTCCATGCTCCTTTTTGGGATAACTCAGAAGTGCCCTCACAATTCTGGGTTCCTCTCTGTCATAGCTAATTATGATTGTGGATTTGATATGATTTAGAATCCCTGTGGAAGCAAATTGTGAATCCCCTTGCATATGAGGGAGTTTTTAGAGTGGGTTAAGTGCGGTGGGAAGACCCATTCTGGGTGTGGGCACTGTTCTATGGGCTAGAGTCCTAGACGGAATGAAAAGGAGGAAGTGAGCAGATCACCAACATTTATCCATCTCTGCTTCCTGATTGTGGATTCATTGTGACCCTCTGCCTCATTTTCTGGCCACCATGAAATCTCTGGCTTCAAACCCTTTGATCCTTGAGTTGCTCTCTCTCTCTCTCTCTCTCTCTCTCTCTCTCTCTCTCTCTCTCTTCACACACACACACACACACACACACACACACACACACACACACACACACAATGTTTTTGCCACAGCAAAGAGAAAAGTAACAAATATACCCCCATGAAATTAGCAGAGCCCACGCCGCAGAAGGGGCAGAGTTCATCTTCTGGTGGTCAGGTTCTAACTCATTCCCTTACCACAGAGGTTGATGGGGAGGGGGGCATTCCCCAGTAAACTGACTGTGCATGTAGAGACCTTGGCACCTGGTATGGTTTGAAGACTCTGAGGAAGACCTAATTTGAAGAGGCAGATTTCACCAGGCAACTGACCGCGAACATCCACTGATTGCTCCATGAGGCTATAGGCTTGGCTAAAACTCCCACAGTGGATGCGGCCGGAGTATACAGACAGGCACAGACGTGGCATACAGTAACTCGGGTTGATATGAGGGGAAGGCAATTGGGTCGGGATGTCTAGGATGAGAATTGTTGACTCGGAGAAGACAAGGAGGGAAGGTTGAGGGCAGTGGATCCTAACAGTCAAGTGTTACTCTCTGAAGCAGCCTGTAAATAGACTGCTATTTCTCGGGGTCTGAAAGCAGCAAAAGCTCAAGGTTAAGGTGTGTGTGTATCTCATCAGCAGGGCTTGGCCTGGGTATGGATAGTGTCTTTTCATTTGCACCTCCCAGTCCCTGCGTACACTACTCGCTGTTTACCAAATGTTGTGATCCAGCATCTTTCCAACTCAGCAAGGTATTACTGCCCAGGTATTGCCTTCATCATCTGACTTTGCATCCCTAAAAAGTTCATGATATTATGCTCACTTATTTATTTCCAGGCATCCTTTATCATAAGAGTTCTGTGAAGCCCAGGTCAGAGTTTAGTATTTTACCTGGATGCAGTAGAAATAGTTTTGGAATGGAAGGAAAGCAATAAGAGAGGGTGGAGGGATGGAAACAAAACACGAGGCAAAGAAGCTGGAGGATCTTGGGTTCAAATATTTTACTGGGAATTGAACCCAGGTCCTCTGGATGAGCAGCC
This sequence comes from Arvicola amphibius, assembly GCF_903992535.2. Taxonomy (NCBI): domain Eukaryota; kingdom Metazoa; phylum Chordata; class Mammalia; order Rodentia; family Cricetidae; genus Arvicola; species Arvicola amphibius. Next base: position 94,441,545 of record NC_052048.2, read on the forward strand.
ATGGTTATTAAATGCTGAACTATTTCTCCACGTTGTTCCCCCCACCCCACCCCCACTTATTACTTTCACCCTAGAGAATGGGTATCAGGTATCCAAAAGACTTAGTTATCAAACAGCAATGTGTGGGTTCTGTTTGGTTTCGTTTTGAAATTGGAGTCTTCCTCTGTTGACCCGGGCGTTTCTCGAATCAGGCTCAAGTGATCCTCCTTCCTCAGTTTATTGAATAACTGGGACTGGGAATTGGACCACTATTCCTGACTTAGGAGACTTTTACAGAGAACCAAATCAAGATGATCTTATCAGTGGTGGATCTCTTGCATGGTGTGTGCATTGTGCGTATGTTTGAGTGAGTGTGTGTTGGGGGGGGAAGTGAAGGTATTTTCATTGTAGTGGTATATGTGAGAATATGTGTTAGAGGCTGGCCCTCACTGTAGTCAGCATGCCCTGGATTCTCAGGAAGCCAAGCTTCTGGCCTGGAATGATGCCAGGGGAGGCTGCTCTAGGCTCTGGGGACCAGGAACTCAGCTGCTCTTGGCTCCGGCATTTCCTATTGTCGTTTGTCTTGTTCTCCACCTGGCTCAGAATAGTAAATGGGAAAGGTTCTTGTCTTTGCATTTATTGATCTACTTATCTGATTTTTTTTTTAAGAAATGAAAGTGATAGTTTGGAGAAACTCTAGATGAAGTGGGAGGCCATACAGAGTCTAGGTCTTCGGATCATCGTTACCAATGCTCGCTCAGTGTTTCGGTTTGATTTTTCCTGCGCGTTCTTGAATTTAATTGCGTCTTGCCCAAGGCAAACAGCTCAGCAATAGTCAAGTACTCCCCACCCTGTTCCTACAGGCACCCACAGTGTTATCTCTTGCAGCTATGTCTCGAAGTCCACGTCCATCTGCCCCACAGAATACCCACGTTGCTATTTCTTCTTATGCTACTTTTAGGGTTTTTTTTTTCTTCCAACTCCTTGGAAGTCAGAATTTTAGCTCTAACATAGTCTGCCACCAGCTGCTAAGCTACGATCCAATTCCCATTTTTGTCTCTTTTTTTTCCAGTGAACCCAAGGTTGGCTAAATAAATGATCTCTACTTCCCTTTTCAGGCCTTAGTGAACGTAATTAGAATGCAGCCATGTTTCCTACTATGATTACATCTCTCATACACCTTTCTTTGCTTTCCTAGGATTCAAAATAGGTCCATTCTGTCTCCTTGGCTTTTTGTGGCCCTCTCACATCTCCAGCTAGACCATTGGTTCTCAACCTGTGTATCATGACCCATTGGGGCTTTTCACAGGGGTCACATTCAGGTATCCTGCATATCAGATGATTCTGCCTAAGAGTAGCAAAATTAGAGTTATAAAATAGCAACAAAAATTATTGTATGGTTGGGGGTCACCACAACACGAGGAACTGTATCAAAGGGTCACAGCATTAGGAAGGTTGAGAACCACGGAGTTAGATGGTATTTCCATCATGTGTTAACTAGTACATTCAAATGCAAGCAGCTAAGTCTTCCTCTTGGTCCTTGGAGACCCCTCCCTGAGCACTCTGTCTTCTTACAGAGTCTGGGTTGACTGCTCTTCACACTCAGCGCGTCCTGAGTCTTCTGTCTTTACTAGTGCAGTGATCCTTCTAATTGTCCACCTCTTGTGTTGAATTCCCAGATATCATATTTTCCAAGTCTTTCTGTCCTTTCTCTTTTATAGTGTGTGTATATGCACGAGCATGCTCTGAGTGTGCAGGTGTGCTTGTGTGTGTGTGTGTGTGTGTGTGTGTGTAAAAGCCAGAGGTCAACCTTGTATGTCGTACCTCAGAAACCGTCCACACGGCTTTCCTAAGACACGGTTTCTCTGTTATCTGTTGTTTTCCGCTTTCCCCTTCCTGTATTCTTCTGAGTTCGTTGAGATTTCTTGGTCTGTGACGCTATTCTAACCTCCTTGCTAACTTGATAACAAAAACTCTTTGCTGTGTTACTTTAAAGCTTGCTTTACGTTCCACAGTGTGTGCAGACACTTCTGTTTGCGGTGCTGAGATAGTTTCTCTCTGTGTATTGTAGCTCAGGAGTCAGCGAACTCACCACTGCTGAGATTATAGGCACCACCAGACCCAGCTCACAGTGTGTGTGTGTGGGGTGTGTGTGTGTGGGGTGTGTGTGTGTGTGTGTGTGTGTGTTTTGAGACAAGTTTTCTCTGTGTAATCCTGGCTGTCCTGGAACTCACTCTGTAGACCAGGCTGTCCTCGAACCCAGAGATCCCATCTGCTTGCCTCCGCTTCCCAAATGCTGGGATTAGACGGGTACACTACCACTGCCCAGTTAGAATATATTTTTAATTTACACAGCTACTTTAAAGTAATGTTAAGCCAAGTGGTGGTGGCGACGCATGTCTTTAGTCCTAGCACTTGGGAGGCAGAGGCAGGTGGATCTCTATAAGTTTGTGGCCAGCCTGGTCTACAGAATTAGTTCCAGACCAGCCAGAGCTACACAAAGAAACCCTGTCTTGAAAAACCAAAAAAATAAAATAAAATAAATAAATATAAAATGAGGGTATTGTAGGAGCCAGCCATGATAAGCTGAATATGAAGAGATCACCCAAAGGAAGTTCTTTACTTCCAACCATTATCACCTGCCAGAGTAGGACTCAGCCATCCATAAGTTTAATAGAGGCCTGAGTCTCAGTAGTTTACCCTGAAGCAATACCTGGTTGCAGGAAGGACCACAAACTAAGATTACCTGAGCATCACCCAGGAACAGACCGTCCAAAGGAAATGCCTAATGTTCCAATTGCTGTAGATAGGGCCACCAGCCAGCACACCCTCACCAGGATACCACTAGACATATGTTAGCCAATCAGAGGTCCTGAACCACAGAAACCCCTCATCCCCACCTTTACTACTATAAAACCCTATTCTAACCGAGCTCGGAACTCTCCGTTTATTCCAATACGTTGGACATGTGGAGAGACCGAGTTTACAAACTTGCATAAAATAAAGGCTCTTTGCTTTTACATATGGGACTCAATCTCCTTGTTTGCTTTTGGGGGACTTTGTGGATCTGGGCATAACAGTATACTGCTCCATCAGTATATCAGAGCCTTACAATTATATATATTTCCATACACATTTTATGTAAACCTTTGTGTTAGTCTTACCATTTCACTAATAAATATTTCACCAATTTACTAATATTTTAGCTTTGGTTTATTTTATCTTTTTAGGAGATTTTAATAACAATAATAAAAATAGTTTTTATAGCTAACTATGGTAGCACAGGCCTGTAGTCCCAGAACTTGAGAGGCTGAGGCAGGAGGATTGCTGAATGATTGAAGCAGCCTGGTCTTCGTAGAGAATGTCGGAGCCAAGGACACGTGGCAAACAAGAGCACCGACAATTAAACAGCATCCTAGTCATCCCCGTAGCCGGCCGTCCCAGTGTTTCTTATCCCTGTTCAGGTCCACATTTCCATCGGCCTCACTTGTCCTCTCTTTCAGCATCTCTGGCAGTGCAGGCATGCTGCTCAGTTAGTTCATGCTTTCCTTGACAAAGCATTGCCTCCTTGATTGTTTGGAAAAATTATATTGTTATTATTATTGTCAGTGTCTGCCTGCCTACCTGCCTTCTCTGCATCTACGATCCTGTGTCTGCATGTCTGTGCTGTGTGTGAGAGAGTCTTACATGTATACCAGCTCTGTGGAGTCAGGTCTCTCCTTCCACCTTCTTGTGGGTTCTGAAGATGGAATGCAAATGACCGGGCTTGTGTAGTACACCCAAGCTGAGCCATCTTACCGGCCCGCATCTTTGAACTCACTGCATGAAGAATTCTGCGCCGGCCATTTTTGTTTCATTCTCTTCTTTCTTAAGAATGTTGCTTCGTGTTTTGAGCTTGCATTACTTAGTTGAGAAATCTTTGCTTCTCCTTATCTTTTTTTCCTTGTATAGAGATGTATTTCCCCTGTGGCCCCTCTTAAATTTTTTCCTTCTTATCATTAGCTTTAAGCTGTCTGATGATCCCATGGTTTGATAACTATTTACTCCACGTTCATTTCAGTTTCTTGCATTTGTGAGTTTATACATTCCCTCAGATCTGGGTGGAGTATTTTTCTGTCTCCAAATTTTTCCTTTCCTTTGGAAGACATTAGCATCTGGGCTACACACTTCAACACCTGCCTTTTGTCTTTCTTTAAAAGTGAGTCATTAAAGCCAGTTCCCGCTCAATGTGGAAGACTCACCCAGCGGCTTACACAGTAGGGAATCCTTTGCTATTTGGAGTCCACTCCTCAGCAATCCTTACTTTTGTTTCAATGCTTAGGTCTTTGTTTTGTTGGGAACCGAGCTGGTGGCAAACTCCCGAGCTCAAGTAATCCTGCCTTGCCTTGCCTTCTCAAGAAGTAGTAGTAGCTCACACCTGTAATCCCAGAAGCTGGAAGCTAAGGCAGGAGGATTGCCCCGAGTTTGACAGAGCCTGGGTTAATGAGTGAGACTCTGGCAGAGAGAGAGAGAGAGAGAGAGAGAGAGAGAGAGAGAGAGAGAGAGAGAGAGAGAGAGAGAGAGAGAGAGGAAAGAGGAGAGAGGAGAGAATTGCAACTAGGGTATGTTCCTTTTTGACAAGGTTTTTCTTCGGTTTTCATTCTGCAGTCTTTCTATGGCAGTGCCTCCAAGTTCATTGCTATATTCCGGCTTCGTCATACAAGGATACAAGAAAGGAAGACCCTTAAACATGCAGTCTCTATATTCTGGATGTCCCTCCCAAACCATGAGGCTCATAAGTTTCCATTACTTACAATCCATGCAGACTGTGGTATTCTAATGTAGGAATGGGAAGTGAATGAAGATATTCACAGTTCTTTTTGTCTACAACACACAATGTGCCATTAATCCTATCAAAGGTAGTTTTCATATTTGATATGAAAAATTGGCCCTCCAGTTCCACTAAAGAGGTCTTTAGTTACCTCTTCTATCTTTACACATTGAGTTTCCACATCCAATCTTTCCTCTAATTTTTGCTACTTGGAAATTTAAAGTGCAGTTTTCACAACTGTCTGTGCCTTCATTTAGAGCCGTCATCTGTGCTGTTTATGAGTCGGTTCCCGTCCACTAATTTTCTTTTCCCTAGTATAATGCCCAACCTCTGACTTCTTTCAATGGTGGTATTTTTTTAATTAGATGCCAGGCATTGTATATTTACTCTACATTGTCTAGATATCCTTGCATTCTTGGGAAAACAAGCGAAGGTAAATTACATGGGAGACTTGTGATCTTTTTGATTCTTGCTTTTAATCTTTGTTAGACTGGAACCAAGCAGTAGTTAGTCTGGGAGTGACGTCCCCCAAAGCCAGAAGCAAACTACTCCTTAGCATCCTTGCTGATGCCTCAAGAATTTTGTAATGCTCCAGGAGGGAGCGGGCGCTGGTCCCAGCACCAGGCCCTCTAAGCTTCTCCAGGCCTTTCTTTACCATGGCCGGTTTTTCTCACCTATGCACAGCAGCTAGGCACTCACCTGAGTGCTTGAGCAGGGGCCTTTAGCTCTCTGAATTTCCCTTCCGGTGTGCCCCACAAGTTCAGCTCTTCTAGGCTTCCAGCTCCAACTCCACAACTGAGGGAAGCCCTGGCGTCTGCCTGACTCCTCCCGCTCAGTGCCATGAGCACACTTTGTCTTTCACCCCACTTGATGGCTAGTTTTGTCATCTAACAGCTAATGTCCCGAGAACCATTGTCTCGTGTATTATATTCGGTCTTAAGTTGGCTTCAGGTAGGTGGATAATTAAAATCTCATTACTCCATTTTTGCCACATCCTATGTCTCCTTTACACCCTCCTCCCTTCCACCCTTCTTTTCTTCTTCTCTTCTCTTCCTGTTTTATTGTGTTTCCCTAGCATCAGAGACCCCAAACCAGGGCATCACATTAGGAATTAAGTGCTTGGCTACTAACCTATCTATACTTCAGTCCCTCCTTTCTTCTCTTTTCTAATCACTTTGTTGTTGTTTTGAGATAGGGTTTCCTTCTGCAGCCCAGGCTGGCCTTGAACTCACGTCCTTCCTGCCTAGGCCTCCCAGGTACTGAGTTCACAGGCAGGCCTCACTGCACCCTGCTTCTTTTGCTTTTTTTTAGTTTTAGTGGGGGCTGGTACTATGACTCAGAGGGTGAGGACACCTGCTGCCAACCTCCACCATGTGAGTTCAGCCCCCGGTACCCCACCCATCTGTTGGACGGAGAGGACCAAGGCCACAGGTTTTCTTCTTGTCTTCTGCTCTTCACACACAAGCTGTGGTGCATGCCTGTGCTTACACACACAGACAAAAATGTAATACCCAGAGAGATTCTTTCATAACAGTGTTCCGTATTTACTTCCCTGTGGAAGGATTTGTGGTAGATGAGTTTTAGATACCTTTCAAATCTCGCTTCTCTTTCTTTCCTTTCTTTCCTTTCTTTCTTTCTTTCTTTCTTTTATTTCGTTGCCGTACATTCCTTCTCCTTCCTCACTCCTCCCTCCACGCCTCCCTTTAGCTCTACTCTCACTCCATCACTTGCATTTCCTTTCTTTCTTCCTTTCTTTCTTTCTTTCTTTCTTTCTTTCTTTCTTTCTTTCTTTCTTTCTTTCTTTCTTTCTTTCTCTTGTTGTTCAAGACAGGGTTTCTATGTGTAATAGTCCTGCCTTTCCTGGAATTTGCTCTTGTAGACCAAGCTGACCTCCAATTCACAGAGATCTGTCTGCCTCTGCCTCCCAAGTGCTGGGATTAAAGGCCTAGCTCTGGCTTTCTTTCTCAACTCGCATTTGATCAGTGCTAGGACTGGGTTGAGCTCCCTGTTTTTGGAAACTGTTTCTGTCAGAAATGTTAAGACAATGGTTTCATGTGGTTTCAGTTATGACATAGTTTTTATCTATTGTTATTAAATTTTGTACCATTGGATTTTATTTCCCCATTGGATTTTGAAGATACACTCTTTGGGCACTTGGAGGACTCAAAATTTTTTTTTAAGTCATCTTTTAGCTTTGGAAAAACGACTCTGGAAATCTTCAATCTGGCTGAAGATCTTCTGAATAGCGCATGTAGGTTCACTCCTTTCTCTCAAATTGTTGGGATTTCTTCCTCCTTGTGTTTGAGGGCCTCTGCTCGCCGTGTTTGTCAGAATGAAGCCCCTCCGCACTTCAGTGCAGGGAGTCTACTCAGTGGATGGCTTCACTACAATGGGGGTCTGTCTGGGTCATTGGGTGACCTTTAATATTCATGAGCCTCCCTCCCCACTTCTTATTTTATTCAGTTTCTGCAAATAACCCCACCTTTGCCAAGAAGGCATGGGGAGGTGTGGTCTGGGCCAGCATTTGGAGAGTCAGGTGGAGGGGGTGCTGAAGTAGAAGGCACTATCACTGTGGGGGTCTGTGCACTTTGTCCTTTGAGCTTTGCAGATTAAATTACCCTCTGCCCTCACCTGTGCCTGGAGTCTCCAAGATGACATCTCAACTTCCTTAGTGGGGGAGGCTACGTCCTTCAGCCAGAACGGAAGCACGGGATATGACTGGGCATCTGGAGGGCTTGCTGCCCCTTAGGTAGAGTCTATGTTAACACCCTGGCATTTAGCTCCACTCTGAATTTCAAGACAGAAAGGGCCCCACCGATTCAGAGCCTGTCCACCATGCTTGGGCTTGATTTGGCTGCCTTTGAAGGCGCCTCTTGAAGAGAATTAGAATTGCCTTTCTCCTCTCTCCTCCCTCCATCAGACACAGTTAATCCATTGATTTCATTGGAACTTTGCTGATACCTCTTGTGGGCGGTTGTCTCCTCTGCACATTGTTCAGCCCACAGAGGATAGTTCTGTGGTTGGCTGAATCAGGCACCAGTCGCTTATCTGTGTTCCAGCTTCCAGAATTTTGTCTCTATCTCTGGTCTGTTCAATCTCCTCCTGGGTTCTCTTTGTCCTCAAGGCCTGTGCCTATTACATTCCTGGGCTATCGTTTCAGTGGGGTTCCAGAGGCTGTGCCGATAGTGTGTGTGGCCACCGGGCATTTACTAGAAAAGACAAGGCAGGGGCCCAGGCAATCTAGCAGGAAGTATGGAAGGCAGAAGGCGGCGACCAGGCCGTGCAGAGACCATTCTCTTTAATGGCTACAGCCGGTGAAGCTCCATTTTCAGGCTAGCTCGAAGAAGGGTGTGACAGAGACCACAGATTTATCCCAGTTGGAGCACTCCTTATCTAGCCATAGCTGTGGGGACCCAATTCGTTGCAACCGCCCGCCTTCGCGCCTCCTCCACGCCAGTGCCCTTTGACTCCAGAGCACTCATTTTTGACCGCCCGGGAAGCCCAGAGAGCGACTTCACTTGATATCTTGACTCTCTGGAGAGCCGTAATCACTTCTCTTTTTGAGCTACCTGGGCCCGGTGACGAGAGAAAGTCATATTAACAGAAGTTTGATATTAAAGACTGATGGGGGTGGGGGCGGAATTACTGACTAATCTAGGTTTTCTGGTGGAGAACTTTAGTTGAACAATGCCCCTTTGATCTTCGGAAGCAGGCAGCGGGATCCTGCCTGCTCTAGGCTTCGAGCAGACCCTGGAGGCCAGTTGGAGGCCCAGTAGAGTCCAGTTTCCAGAGCTCCAGGTTGGAGCGATTTGCATTTCAAAGGCTTCAGGGTCTACTGCAGAGGGAAGGACACTGGGGAAAGCTTATTTCTAAGGCTGAGCGACTCAAAAGACTCGGTAATTCTTGGCCACCCAGCTGAAGACTTTCCAAGAACGAATTTCAGAGTGAAACAGGAGAAGTTTAGCAAAGTGCAGCCAAGCACAGGGGAAGATAGGGGGGAGGTGGAGGAGAGCAGGGAAAAAAAGTGCGGGCCCAGAAATCTGAAGTACCGCAGCCATGATTTACCTGTATTTCTAGCTTATCAGATTCTGGCTGACCCAGAGTTTTAAAAAAACAGAGGAACTTAAGTGTTAGAGGACAGGGGTTCCATTAATGACTGGGTTCCTGAAGTCTCCATCAGGATCAGAAGCTAGGTAGGTGTCTCATGCGGTATTGTGTTCCCCTCTAGCGCCTACCTCCCTGAAAACGTGGAAGATGCTGACTGATGAGGCCTCACCGGCTTAGGAAATATCATGAGACAGAGGAAATGGGTTATGGGGAAGGTGTGTAGTAATTTATGTTTATTTTGAAGGTTTCCTTTTTCTTTTCTTTTTTAGAGAAAGTTTGTGAGCCTGAGCACACAAGCACTCTGAAGAGGTCAGAGGACAACTTGGGAGGGTTGGTTCTGGATAGAACTCAAGTTGCTAGGCAGCTGAACCATCTTGTCAGCGTGATTTGTGTGTGTGTGTGTGTGTGTGTGTGTGTGGTGTGTGTGATGGGGAGGACTGTATCATAACACATGTGGGAGTCAGAGGATAGGTTTGGGGAGCATATAGGAGTCCAGGCTCAAGCTCAGGTTGTCAGGTTTGTGTGGCAAGTGACTACCCACTGAGCCACCTCATTAGCCCTTACAAGATATATATATATATACATACATGCATACATACATATACATATATGTGTGTGTGTGTAAAATAATTATGTATATGTGAAGTAAGTATATACATTTAAGGAAATGCGGTAGGAGGTAGGGAATTATGACTTAAATGAGAGAGGAAGAAGAGAAATAGAAGGCTATAAAAGGGAAGTTAATACACGATCCTATTTTTGAATCAATAACATGTACTCAAATGCACAGAAAAATGTTAAATGTTAAATTAAAATGTTAATTCTCATCAAACGTTAGTAGTGGTTATCCTGGACAACGAAATTATTCTCTTCAGTGTTAGTCTATGTTTTCTTGTCCCAAATATATGTACATACACACACACACACACACACACACACACACACACACACATATATATTCCATTATCTATATAATTTGTAGGCCAAATAAAAACATTCAAAACCTTCAATGTGAAATAAGTTATCGAAGTTTTTCGCAGAGCTCTGTGGGGTGAAGCCAAGCTGCGAGTGAGACCCAGGACCCCGGTGCGCTACACAAAAGCTCTACCACTGACTTCTTAGGATCCATCTCTCCAGGTCAGCCATTTTGTGCATGCTGGCTGCTCCATGCTTAGATTTAAAAAGAAATTACTAAAACTGAGCTGTTGTATAGTTTTCTTATTATGATTGCAGAACAATCCCTACCAGACAATGCATATAAGAGATTTTGTAAGCTTTGAAGCAGAACCAAAGAGATCTTGGGTTACAATATATGTGTCACTGTCCCCATTGAGCTACTTTGCAATAAAGCCAACAAAATCACACTTGATTATCTTTGATGACATTATTATTATTATTATTATTATTATTATTATTATTATTATTATTTTGGATAACTTTACTTTTTGGGGGGATGACTTTACTTTTTATGCTCCAAACCAAACACTAATTAAAATTTTTATAAGAAGTCAAATGTGGAGGCTCACACCTGTAAACTTAGCCCTTGGGAGGCTGAGGCGGAAAGATGACTGTAAGCTCCATGCCAGCCTGAGCTATCGTGTCAGAGACCCTGTCTTTAAAAAGTAGGAATAGGATGAGGAGAAGAAGGAGCAAGAAGAGGAGGGGGGAGGAGAAACAGGAGGATGAACGATTTGTAAGAGGAAGAGGCAACTCCCAGTGTGTGATCCAAAGTCAAATGCGACCATAACAAAGAATGCACATTGGTAAGTACATAGGGGAGGCATTTCATCCAAACCAGGACATGTGCCCAATGAAGAAGACGACCCCAAGGCTTTCCACAGTGGAGTGGGACTTCCATCAATCTTTTAGAAAGAGAGCCTTGTCTGAGAGGCTATGTGGTATCAAGTGTTGAACAGGGGTGGATGTGCTTTTGAGGTTGGTCCTCGGGCCATCTGTTTCATTGCTTGATAGAGAAGCTGGGTTGCAGGCAGAGTGGGGGAAGCCACTCGGATCACAGTGAGTGCCCACTAGAGGCCCTTCTAACTAACAATCTAATGCCAAACGCCTTTCAGTGGTTGATTTCTGTAAAAGATACAAAATCCTTCCCCTGAAGCCATGAAGAGGGAAGTTAAGCAACCCAAGGAAGCAACCTGCCACAAAGACCTGGCCTTGCTGCTCCAGCTCGCCCTGTCATCAGTCACCTTACTCGACGTCGGCTTGCTCACCTGCAAAGCTCAGGGAGCGACGGATTCTTCACACGACAGACCGACTGTTCGCTGCAGAGTGACCAACACTGTTGCTCTCGTCGAGTTGATGACTTTTCATGGGGACCTATGGACACGGTGTACACTTTCCTGTCTCAGCGATGACACGCTACAAACAGCCCAGTGACCTTAAGCGACGTGACTCGAATTATTCATCTCCACAGCTTTCCTCTTTTCTTAAATCAGTTCTCTCTGTTAGAATGCAGCATGGTAGGTTGTGTCATGACATTTTCATACGTATGTACCCTCATGTCTAGCTTAGGCTAGGCTTCCATGAGTCCTCCTCTCATCCACGCTCTCCACTTCCCACCGGTTCCCTTTATCGTCCCCCAAACAGTGCTCCTTTTGCTTTTGTGACACTTAAGTATCCATATAAACACGCATACATATATTCAAATCTATATTCCACATACGAGAGAAACTAAAGTTTTGTCTTTCTCCTTCGCCCTTATTATCACTTGTTTGCCCCTCCCCCTTTAGACCTCTCCCTCCCCTGACATTCCTCCCTCTATTTTCATGTCTCATATGTGCATATACGTACACATTTCAATATGGATTTGCATACAAAAGAAAGCACATATTTGTCTTTTTGAATCTGAGTTTTTTGAGAGTGGATTTGCTGCTCACGATGGAGCTCCACTCTATCCATTATCTCACAAAGGTCACAATTTCATTTTTCTTTCCAAGTGAATAAAACTCTACGTCGTATGTGCTGTATAAACTATATACAAATACTGTGTTTTCTTCGCATTTTTATCGGTTGGTGGCCATCTAGACTGGTTCTTTATCTTGGCTACTATGATTAGTGCATCAAGAAACACAAAGTCTCCACTATCTCTGCGGGACTGTGACTTAGATTCCTTGCCCAGGAGCAGTAGAGCTGGATTATATGGTTTCTCTGGTGTCAGTTTTTTGGTAATAAATTAACAAATTAATTAATTTTATGTGCATTGTTGTTTGCCTGCAGGTATGTCCGTTTAAGGGTGTTGGATCCATTGGAACTGGAGTTAGAGACAGTTGTGGCTGCCATGTGGATACTGGGAATTGAACCTGGGTCTTCAGGAAGAGCAGCCAGGCAACCTCTGAGTTATTTCTCCAGCCACCTAGTGTCAGTTTTTAAAGGGACTGTCCATGTTGTGCACATATATTCCACAGTGTGCACCAGTTTACAGTCCCACTATCTGGGATAGGGGTTCCTGTTTCCCCACATTCTCACTGCTATTTGTTGCAATTCTTTTTCTTTTGCTTGCCTTCCTTCCTTCCTTCCTTCCTCCCTCCCTCCCTCCCTCCCTCCCTCCCCTCCCCTCCCTTCTTCCCTCCCTCCCTTCCTTCCTTTCTTCCTAAGTCCATAATCCAGGCTGGCCTAGAATTCAATTTATAGCCCTAAATCCACATCAGTTCTCCTGTGCCAACCTCCTGAACATTGAGGTTACAGATGTGAACCCCTATACTTGTTCTCTTGACAACCACGTTGACAGGGATGAACAGAATCTCAAAGAACCTTTAATTTGTAATTTCCTGATGGCTAAAAATGGGGACCATTTTCCCACATGCTTGTTGGTCATTCGTAGTTATGCTTTTGCGAACTCTCTCTCATTTCTTGCTTATGGATTGCAGGGTTATTTTGGCGTTTGTTTTTGGCAGCCTGAGGGATTCTTGATATTAATCATCAGCCAGATGTGCAGGTGGAAGATTTTCCATTCCTTCTATCTTCTCCCTTTGTTGATGGTGTCCTTTGCTAAGCTGGAGACTTTAATTTGATGCACTCATGAAATTAAATCAGTCTGAGGACTAGTTCCTAACTGTAAGGCAGCTTGCCTATGCCTAGATTGTCTCCTGTTTTTACTGCACTGTTTCAGAGTTTCAGACCTTACATTAAGTTCTTTTTGTTCAGGGTAGAAATACAGATCTAATGCCAGCCATTTACATGGGAATATCCAGTTTCCCAGTATGAAATGTTACAGAGACTGTCTTTTCACCAATATATATTTTTGGTATTTTTGTCAAAAATTAAGTGGTCATAGGTTTATTTCTGGGTCCTCTATTCTATTCCTCTGGCTTCTGTGTCTATTTTTGTGCCCGTTCCATGATATTTTTGTCACTATAGCCATGTAGTGTAATTTGAGGTCAGGTATTGTGATTCTTTCTGTGGAGGATGGGTTTGGCTGTTGGGGGTCTTTAGTGCCTCTGTGCGAATTTTAAGAGCATGTCCATTTCTTCAGACAGAAGCTCCATGTAACCCCCCACTCTTCCCTGCTCCCAGTTTCTGGAAACCAGTTGTCTATTTTCTGTTTCTAGGATTTAAGGTCTCTAGGTGTCTCATGTGAGTGAAATTGCACAGCCTTTGCCCCGTTGTCTCTGTCTCTTCTCTTCGTCAGCACAATGTCTTCAAGGTTAACGCCTGTTTCAGCATCTATCAGAACTGTAATCCTTTTTAAGACTCAATAGTATTTCATTGTGTGTTCATGCCCCGTTTTGTTTATCCGGCTGTCAATGGACATTTGGGTTATGTCCATCCCCTTTTCATTGTGATGAATAGTGTCCCTATCAACATAGGTGCGTACAGCAGATTTGCCCGTATCTCTGATTTTGATATGTATATACAGAAGTGAAATTACTGGACCGTATGCTTGAATGTTGACTCTGCTTTCATGTAAAGACTGTCTGTCGTGTGACCTTGGGTAGGTGACTGCTTCTTTCTGTATGTCACTGGAAATAAAAACTCAGTTAGGCATCATTTACTCTATTGACAGGGATGCTATATAGATACAACACAGGTCAAAAATAATCCACTGTCCCAGAGTGTTCCCAAGGTAGAGTGGCCAGAAAGCATTTGTCCTGTTTGGACTCAGCATTGCCTCTGGCCTGTGCAGGACCCTGGCTACCGGTCGTCATTCTCCAGCCCACAGTGGCCCCTACTTCCGTTAGCAGATTGTGTTCCTGGAAAGTTGTGTTCAGTTCTATTTTCAAGCTCATTATTCAAGGAACCCTGCGGTGGTTCCTTCTGGAAAAGCAAGGCTCTGCTGGCAGAGGAAATAACATGTTCTAAACGACTTGTCATAAATCTGAGCCTCGGTGTATACGCCTCAGCCTAGCGCTGGACTCCACGGTTGACACGCTCCTCTAACCTCTGCCCGTCCCTGTCGCCTGCTGCCTTGTACAAAACGGACTTTTTCCTTTGGAAAAGAAGCAGTGGGTTAGCTTTTGATCCAGCCTTGCTGGTCTCTGAGTAATACCGACCAGGTTGCTTATCCTTTCTGGACTCTCGTTGCCTCATCAGGAAAAATGCGGATGGTGTGCGGGAGAGATAGGGTAAGATCAAGCTGCTTAGCCCATGACACAGATGCATCCAGCATGCTGCCTTCAGCAGGCCTCTGAATAACATACACGTGAAATCTCAGATTTCTCGTTTTGTAATTGTTTTGATTAGGCTTTCAGACCAGCAAACTTATTTTTTTCTTTTTCTTTTCTTTTCTTTTTTTTTTTTTAGCAATGATGTCAGGATGAAAGGCCTTTCCCGTGTGTGGATAGCTTTCTGCAGGCCTCCCTAGCGGAGCACCCCTGGCTGATTTGTCTCATCTGCTTTGCAAGTCACGCCTTCATTTCACTGTTCTTACTGTGAGCTCCTGTCCCCTTTGTCATCTGTCCTTGATAACAAAGAAAAAACAAACCGCAAAGTTCTACCAACAAGCAAGAGCCAGAGAACATGGAAACTGTGACCGGTGTAAATACAAACTGTGCTTCCCAAGCAATGGATTAAAAAAGAATCCATAAAATAAAAACTGAAAGTAGTTTTTCTCAAGAGGCCACTGCTGCTGTCCTTCAGAGTCAGGGCAGAGCCTCGTCATCTGTCTGGTGCATTGTGGAACTACACATTCCTCACATTCCCTCAGCCCTCGAGATAGGCAGGACTGCCGACCATTGTCCTCCTTTAGAACCTGCAGAACTGAGTTCCACTCAGTAAACTCAGTTGCCCCAGGAAACGAGCTGATGGGCAGATGAGGCCGTATATCCTCGGGCCACAGCAGGCCATGGGCCCCAGAGCCACTCCATAGGTCTACAGTGGGGGCTTTACACTCTAATCAGTAGCAAGCATTAACATGTCTGAGGACAGAGAGACCTCTTTAACCCATGCACGTGTGTGTATGTGTGTGTGTGTGTGTGTGTGTGTGTGTGGTGTGTAACCATGCAGATGCTGAACTCATTAGTATATAATAACCACCATTCTTGACATTTTCAGGGCTAGTTGTGCAACAGCTGGAGACAGGATTCCCGGTGCGGGAAATAGCCTGCAGAACAAAGCACTCTTATCTCAGGGGAGGCAGCTGAGATTTCTTGGGCTCCTGTTCCTTCCCTGGCTTGGTTAGTTCCACCCTCAGGGACCCATCATCGGAGAGGCACCAGAGCCTAGAGAAGGGTAGGGCTTGCAGACTGGCTGAACCCCAACCTGGCACGTACTCAATATCCTCAAACATCTGTGGAACAAGGATGAACCAAGCAATTCTCGGCCTTGTCATACCCGTCTGAGAAACAGGATGACAATAGCGTTTGAGTCTGTGCATTCCGAGGACTAAGGGAGAGGTCAACCCAGCATTCTAGGGAGTGGAAACCAGGCATTAGACTGGTACAGCGATGGCTTTGCCTGTTGGCTTAGCTGGGAGAGAGAGAAGACAGGCCTTTAGGGCTTAACCAAGAAGGCCTCAGTGAACCCAAGATCAGGTACCAAGGAAACCACAGATACAATCCTCGTCAACAGAGGCTACAGGATTCCAGGGGGAGGGAGTCTTGGGACAGAAGTTGATTAGAAAGCCGCATGCCATCCTTGGCCCTCTCTCAGAGCCCACTGGGACCATTCCTTTCTTTTATTGGCCAGGACTCTCAGCTCACACCGCCTGAGAAATTGTAGACACTTAAACCAGCAGCCTTCCACTTCCTGCCTGGGAGGCAGTCAGCTCTCATAGCAGTGTGAATCAGGCTAGCACTAACATCAGTCTGTGTGTTCTCGTGACGAGGCAGGCTGGTCCTGCTGCTCTAAGCTGGCCTCAAGCTCTTCTAGGCTCCCGGGAACCCCTGGTTCTGCTCTCTCGGAAAGAGGATGATGCCCCAGGACTTCCTGGAGGCTTTTCTGTGACTCAGTCAATAAAAAGTGAGTCTTGGCTCCCATGTGTGACCAGGATGATCTCCACTCCCAGTCTTTTTGGCAAGTGTCTTTGCATGCACATGCATAAATGTGTGTGCGCGCGTGCACATGTGTGTGTGCGCGCGTGCACGCATGCATGTGTGTTTTCTAGTGTGCTTTCTAGTGTGTTTTTCTCCATCTGTTCCTTTCTGCTCCTTTCCAGTGGGTCTGTTTCTACCACGCTTCAAATCCTGTTTCTCTGGGTACCCGCCTGTGGGGTTCATCTCCACGAGCCATTCCAGGGAGTCTTTACCTGCCTGTAGTTGAACAGGGCCTCCCAAGCCGCCTGCCCTTTAGCCTGCCTGTCAGAAAGCTCTTCTGGGCTCTGGCTGAGGTCAGGGGTTGTCACGTGGCAGGGAGAAGAGCCGAGTGTTAACAACTGGCTGACAGCTGGTCACAGCTGGTGACAGCTAGGCTGGCTTGGGCGTGGGAAACACGATTCAGGCAGCAACAGCTGGGAAGGGACCACACTCAGAAGATGAGATGACGGGCTACTGGGTCTCGTGCAAAGAGCAGGACCCGTTCCTACCAGTCTCACCACTGTCTCTTGGAAAGGAGCCAGCCCAAGCCATGGCTCAGAGTCCACACTCCCAGCATTCCTTGCATAGTCGGAGACAGTTCTGTCCTGGGGTCCATGGGGCTCCTCCTTGCTCCTGCTCAAGAACAACATGGGTTTTATTTGTGGGCTCTACAGGGTAAGAAGGGGACGTATGTGCACATCTTGAAGGAGGCTAACTGGGGATCTGTGCGTGTGGACCTGTGGACAGGTGAAGGTCATGTCAGAAAGCTGACCTGGCTAAAGGGCCAGCAAGGGGCTGTGGTAATGATTCTGTAGTGAGCATGGGGTCTGGCAAGCAGTGGACACAAAATCTACAAATGTTGCCTATCGTCATGATGATGGTTGCTTCGCCTTCATACCACGAAGCTTTACCTTCATGGAATAGACAGTGAACAAACGCACAGATATCCTGCTCTCTCAGTCCAGTGGCCTCCATCACAGGTGAACCAAGAGCGTGGCGTGTGTGTGGCTGGAAAGGGACGCCAGGTCTAGAGGAGCGCATAAACCTGTCCTTGCCTCAGCTTAGGCGTAGGCAGTTCTACTGCCTCCACTCCCGGGGTAGCTAAGGCAACTTGTGGATTCCCGGGAATCCCTTCTGGTTTAGAGGCAGAAATGGGTACCAAGTCAGAGCTGCTATTCCGTCAGAAGGAAGACTCCCATACTAGTGAACTCTATGTTTGAGTGAAAAATTCTTCCTCATAGAATATGGTGGAAGAGTGATTGAGAAGACTCTCAGCTCTTGTCTTGGACCTCTGCATTCATATGCACACATGCATACATGGCCCCCAAGTGCATGCACACGCACACACACACACACACACACACACACACACACACATGATTGCACACCATATATACATACACATAAAAATTAGAAAAAGGGAAAACAACAATCTTGCCTCAAAAACCAAAAAGCGGCTGGGCAGTGGTGGTGCACACCTTTAATCCCAGCACTCCAGAGTTAGAGGCAGGAGGATCTCTGAGTTCAAGGTCAGCCTGCTCAACAGAGTCAGTTCAGGACGGTGAGGGCTATACAAAGAAACCCTGTCTCAAAACAAACAAACAAACAAACAATAACAACAACAACAAAGCAAAGATATCATCATTATGTTCAGTTATGATTTCATATGAAACGCAAAAGGACCTGGGTCTCATCTCCCAAACAACTCTCTCTCTCTCTCTCTCTCTCTCTCTCTCTCTCTCTCTCTCTCTCTCTCTCTCTCTCTCTTCCCTCTCTCTCTTTATCTCTCTCTCACACACACAGACACACATATATGCATACACACACACACACTTCACACACACACACACACACACACACACATATATATCCCTTTAACACAATCCCCTGAGTTGTGGTGATACCCAACTATAAAATTATTTGGGGGCTACTTCATAATTGTAATGTTCTACTGTTATGAATTGTAATATAAATATCTGATGTGCAGAATATCTGATATGTGACTCCCATACAGTTTTCATATATATATATATATATATATATATATATATATATATATATATATATATACATATACACACACACAAACATAAGAAAGGGAGTGGTCGGTTGCTCATGATCCAATAGATGATGCTATTCCCATACACAAATTGACAGTACTGATTGGATTCAATGGGCTAAGATAAAATTAATTGAAAAGAGGAACATGAAGTTAGGAGGAAAATATGGGGGGTATAGACCAAAATACACTGTCTACATATATGAAATTCTCAAAGAAAAGATAAAAATTAGAAAAAGATTTATTTCTTTTTATTGTACATATGTAGGTGTTAGCCGGTGTGTATGTTTGTGCATCAC
Source organism: Arvicola amphibius (assembly GCF_903992535.2). Classification (NCBI taxonomy): domain Eukaryota; kingdom Metazoa; phylum Chordata; class Mammalia; order Rodentia; family Cricetidae; genus Arvicola; species Arvicola amphibius. The sequence goes on from NC_052048.2 coordinate 94,460,262, forward strand.
ATCACATACAGTGCCTGATAAGGCCAGAAAAGGGTGTCAGATTCTCTGGAACTGGAGTTATAGATGGTTGTGAACTGCCATGTAGGTGTGGGAAACTAAATCCTTTGCTAGAGCAATAAATGCTCTCAACCTTGGATACATGTCTCCAGTCCTAGTAAAAAAAAATATTTTAAAAATCCAAAATTTGAAATGCTTCTTGTCCTGAACATGTATTTATCACAATCTAAAATAATTTCACATATTTTTTTTAATTTGTAATCTATTCCCCACACCCCCCAGACGCCTGTAGCCTGCTGAGGTATTAGCGAGTGTGGTTTGTCCACAGGGTCCTATCTAACTCAGCATCCAGCTAGCTCTTCTCATCATGAGCATCCAGTAAATATTTATGGACAGAATAAATGAGTGTAACACACTCATATCTTGGAAATTCTGGTCTCACTGAGCCAAGAGGCATTCCATTAGGATGAAAAGTAACATTGACTGTCCTTTAAAAGAGGCATGCCCCCCTCCCTCCGCTGTTTGCTCAACCCTTCCTCAACTCACCTTGCTCAGGGGAAGGTAATCCAGTCTCCTCCCTTCGGATGTCCACTGTCTGTGGAAGGATGGGCATGGTTACTGTGCCTGCACCAACCAGAGTTTCCAACTTAAGAGTTGCAAGACAAGTGTTTGCTGGTAATTCATACAAAACGGCGTGAGAAGACTGGATTCTCTACTATTGCCTCAGTAACGGAGAGGAAACGGACTTTTCTACGATGTCTCAACCCAGAGGACTCAAAGTCCGAGGCCTTGAATCATTCATAGGTTTGCTTCCTTGCACGTGTGGAAAATGATGTCCTGGCTCTCTTTCTGTGGAACTGTTCATGTAGCAGCTACCATGGGGTCCCTTACAACATAGTGGCTGATTCCAAAGATAAGACTTATGAACTAACCTAGAAATCACAGGGCATCACTAGTAGTTCCCCTCCCACCCCCCATCTCTCTCTACCCTCTCTCCCAACCTCTTGTGCATTTGTTCATTCATTCTTTTTCTTTCTGTGTGGGTATGAAGACTGGTCATGTGTGTGCACATGTGCATGTAAGCCAGTGGTTCTCAGTCTTCCTAGTGCTGCTACCCTTTGTTACAGTTCCTCATGGTGTAGTGACCCCCAACCATCAAATTACTTTTGTTGTTGCTTCATGACTGTAATTTTGCTTCTGTTATGAATCGTAATGTAATGTTGAATATGCAGGATATCTGATATGCTACCTCTGGTTTAAGCCAAAGGATGACCTCGGGTCTTATTCCTCAGACACCATCCTTCTTGTGGGGGTTTGTTTGTTTGTTTGAGACAGGGTTGCTCTACTGGGCTGGAACTCAGCAAACTGAATAGGCTGTCTGGCCAGTGAGCCCCAGGAATCAACCTGTCTCCATTTTCTTTGTAGGGTTTTTTTTTTGTTTATTTTTTGTTTTTAACATGGGTTATGGGGATCAAACTCAGTTCTCCCACACTTAGCACTTTTAACATTCATCCAGCAAGGTGGGCACAGGGCCCCTCAAGGATGGGGAGAGGGGAGCGGGTAAATTCCATCTCTGGACAGAGGTGGCCAGATGCTGCAAGATTGAATATTCTTGTGGTCACTTTAAAAACACATCTGTCCTCAGACCTTTTTTTTAGTATTTGTAATGTGGGATCAAAGGGGACCCAATCCCTTCTGAGTTTTCACACCGCAAAGGCGGGTTTTGATGAGACAGAGTCCACAGGGTGGAGATTACAGGAGGATACAGAAGCCCTTGCATGACGACCACTGTTCTACCAAACAGGCCTTCTGTGCACTGTGCACCTCCGTTATCTCATTTAGCGAAGGAATATTTGCTGAGTCTTTCACTGCTCACAAAGCGTTAGGCATAGCATTTTAAAATCCAGCCCCGAGACCACCACTTTCCCCAGGAGGAAAGTGAGATTCAGAATGGAGGCAGGAAGGCCATCCCGCAGCCCAGTCCACAGAAGGTGGAAAGTGTGGTGCCTACTCCAGATCAAGAGTGTCGAATGTTCTGGTCCCTGCCTCCCAGCAGACTTGATGGCTGACAGACTTGGTTAGGATTTCAAAATTTTTTTTTTTTTTGAGACAGGGTTTCTGTGTTGCTTTGGAGCTTGTCCTGGAACTAGCTCTTGTAGACCAGGCTGGCCTCGAACTCACAAAGATCCGCCTGCCTCTGTCGCACGAGTGCTGGGATTAAAGGTGTGCGCCACCACCGCCCGGTTCTTTCTCCACTTTGAAGCTGGTGTGAAAGGGGGCGTTTTGCTGGGGTGGTTCCTGCAATTTCCTTTTACTACTGTCTACTGGCTGCTTCTGCCCTTGAAGGGGGTCCCTGTTGGCTCGCCCTAGCCAAATTGGAGGAAACCCTGTCTGAAGAGTCAACCTTGCTTTCTCTCTACATGCAGGCTCAAGCAGGAATTTCTGGGATGCCAATTGTTTGTGCAAAGTGGTTCTAGCAGTGCACACTCCGCCACCGGTTTATAAATACCCTGGCACCTCCGACCTCACACCACTCAGTATTTCCAGACTTTAAGCTGCTTCCCACTCTCGTGTGGAATGGTGGATTCGTTATGAGTTAAAAATGCATTTTCCTAATTAGTAAGTAAATTGAACAGCTTTTCATATGTTTAGCGAACATAGAAGATTCTCATTAGATAAAGCGGCTTTTCTAGCCCTTCGCCAAATTAGCTATGCAGTTTACTTTATTGTGTGGATAACTTAATACTTTATCTATTAGACTTGTAGACAAATTATCAAAGAATGGTGAGCCAGTTACTCACTGTAATTGGACTGACTTGTGCCATTCGGTTACAGCAACGTGACAGATTAAAGACACCGAATAATATCTGGATGATCCAAATTTAACATCTTCTGTCAAACCAAGATATACCTTAAATTTAACATTATTTAACACAAGGACATGTAATAGAGGAATGAAATGAAGTACAAAGGTGGTTGGGGTTAAACAACCTTCTTTGAAAATGTTACCCATGGGGCTGGTGAGATGGCTGAGAGGATAAGAGCACTGGCTGCTCTTCCAAAGGTCCTGAGTTCAATTCCCAGCAACCACATGGTGGCTCACAAACATCTAAAATGAGATCTAGTGCTCTCTTCTGGCCCACAGGGATACATGCAGGCAGAATATTGTATATATAATAAATAAATAAATTTTTTAAAAAAGAAAGAAAATGGTGCACTCCTTTAATCCCAGTGCTTGGGAGGCAGAGGCAGGACTATCTCTATTAGTTTGAGACCAGCCTGATCTACAAAGCAAGTTCCAGGCCAGCCAGCCAGGGCTGTTATATATAGATACCCTGTCTTAAAAACAAAGAGAGAGAGAGAGAGAGAGAGAGAGAGAGAGAGAGAGAGAGAGAGAGAGAGAGAGAGAGAGAGAGAGAGGGAGAGAGAGAGAGAGAGAGAATGAACAAAATGTTACCTACTGAGACATATAACCACAAGATCATTTCCCTGGGCCCCGAAGAAGCATGCAAGAGAACGACCTCAAACTTGAATTTCTTGCTCTGTTTACCTTTGCACCTTTGCTAGATGGGTTCTCTAGCTCAGAACTTGTAGTACAGAATCTGATTCTGTTAGTGCTTTATACTCTCCGGGTGGATTTTACTGGAACCCTTAAAAGATGCCAGGTGTGCTACACGTCCTCGGCAAAAAGCAGGGCACATTATGGGCATCCCAGGACCTTTGGGAAACGGGAATATTTTGCCCTGATTCTTCTGGTTTCCTTGGTAGGGAATAGGGTGACAGGACCTCATTCAAAAACTGGCTTTGAATGTATTGTAGTCCAGGACAGCTTCAAACTCTCTGTAGGGAAGAGAGCATTGGATCCCTTGGAACTGGAGTTTCATGTGGTTGTAAGCTGCCCAGTGTGGGTGCTGGGAGCAGACCCCAGATCCTCTGCAAGAGTAGTAAGCACTCTTAACCAGTGAGTCATCTCTCCATTGGGAACCCCTTCCAGTCTTCCAAACAGAGTCTTGCAAAGGTGGTTCATTCTCACTCTGCCTCTTTCTGTTTCATTTTGAGGCAGGATCTCACATATAGGCCAGGTTGCCCTCAAACTCCTGATCCTTCTGCCTCTGCTTCCTAAGTGCTAAGTGCTACCATTACAGGCAGGCATGCGCCTCCATGTCTGGCTCTTTTTTTTCGAATGTTTTTGGCAAAGTAAAGAGAGAGATTGACTCATAAATGAAGGTCGTTGGGCCGGAGGTAAAAGGTTATCAGGTAAAGCAACAGGTCATTGACAGAGAGACCCTGCAGTTCATTGGGTAAGAAGCCAGGATAATAGACAGCTGTGGAGAGTGTGCAAGTTCTTTGTTCTAATCACAGTCTATAACATACATAGAAACAATGAGTGGCAAGATACGTATTGAGAGCGTGTGCCGTGTATTTCATTTGATTGCATTCACTTCCAGGAGGTTGCTGGAGGAAGCAGTTCATTGGGGCTGGTGCTGAGAGCTTAATGCCTTGTCTACTTGTTGTTTGCTTTCTCAGCTTCCTTCCTTCCTTCATCACTGTAATTTTGCTACTGTTATGAATTGTAATGTAAATCCCTTTGAAAGACTTGGGGTTCAATTCCCAGCGCCCACGTGGCAGCTCACACCTGTCTGTAACTCCAAGATATGACATCCCCACCCCCACACAGATATACATGCAGGCAAAACACCAATGCCAACAGAAAGGAAGGAAGGAAGGGAGGAAGGAAGGAAGGGAGGGAGGGAGGGAGGAAGGAAGGAAGGAAGGAAGGAAGGGAAGAAGGAAGGAGGGAAGGAGGGAGGGAAGGAAGGAAGGAAACCAAGGAATGGGAAGATTATCAACATATGATGAAAACAGTGTCCTAATATCAACCAGGAAAAGCTAGACAGCCCTGATGGTCTTAGGTGACCCCTGTGAAAGAGTCTTTTGACCCCAAAGGGGTCACGACCCACAGATTGAGAACCACTGCCCTAGTGGCTCACTAAGCAGAATCTGTTAGTCCTTCTTGCCCCGTCCTTCACGCCTCCACCTCTCTTGTCTCTCTGATGCATCCTAAAGCTTTTTTTAAAATATACATTCCATTTGCCACTTTCTCTTGTTGGGATTAATTTCCATTTGAAGGCATCTATTTAATTTTCAAAATTTAACATCCTTGTTTTTTTTTTTTTTTTTTTTTCTTTTTTGGTTTTTTGAGACAGGGTTTCTCTGTAGCTTTGGAGCCTGTCCTGGGACTAGCTCTTGTAGACCAGGCTGGTCTCGAACTCACAGAGATCCGCCTGCCTCTGCCTCCCGAGTGCTGGGATTAAAGGTGTGCGCCACCACCGCCTGGCCCCCTTATTTTTTTTAAAAGAAGTTATGCAATTTACTATAATTAGTAACAGCACGCATGTGTGTACATGTGCTATGATGTGTGTGAGTCTGAGGACAGCTTTTAGGGGTGAACTCTTTCCTCCCATGGTGGTTTCCAGGGATGGGGCTCACACCTGTGCTGTGAATGCCTTTTCACCTGCAGTGCTACCCTCCCCCTCCAGCCCCTGGACCTGCAGTGAGTGCTACCCCCTCCCCCAGCCCCTGGACCTGCAGTGTTACCCTCCCCCTCCAGCCCCTGGACCTGCAGTGTTACCCTCCCCCCAACCCCTGGACCTGCAGTGAGTGCTACCCCCTCCCCCAGCCCCTGGACCTGCAGTGTTACCCTCCCCCTCCAGCCCCTGGACCTGCAGTGTTACCTTCCCCCCAACCCCTGGACCTGCAGTGAGTGCTACCCCCTCCCCCAGCCCCTGGACCTGCAGTGTTCCCCTCCCCCTCCAGCCCCTGGACCTGCAGTGTTACCCTCCCCCCAACCCCTGGACCTGCAGTGAGTGCTACCCCCTCCCCCAGCCCCTGGACCTGCAGTGTTACCCTCCCCCTCCAGCCCCTGGACCTGCAGTGAGTGCTATCCTCCCCCAGCCCCTGGACATGCAGTGTTTACCCTCCCCCAGCCCCTGGACTTCCTTCTTTTAAAATCTATTCATATTTTATTAAAGAATTATGTGCAAACTGTGGAAGGTATAGATTTCATTGAGCAGTCTGGTGAGTTTTGACAAATATATATACTAGGTAATCTCCCTCCCAACAACTAAAACATAGGCATCTGTGCCTTTTTGAAGATCCACCTATAAATGTACTTACAGAGTATATTTTATTTAACACATTGTAAATCCCATTTATTTTAGGTCTGGGTACGCATGGGTAAGAGTGGGTGTATGTGTGTGGGCTGTGCACCCTGGCACGAATGTGGAGGTCATCTTGTGCGTGTCAGTCACTTCTCTCCTTCCACCAGGTAGGTCCCAGCAATCAAACTCAGGTCCTCAAGCTTGGTGGCAAGAGTGCATCTTGTTTACACATAGAAAATTTTACCGGCTACATAAATGGAGACTATATGCCTTTTTACCCTCAGTAGCAGCCACCATACCTCGCCTCCCTCCTTCTCCGCCAGCTCTATTCACACACCCCCATTACCTATCGGGGTTTCCCGCTTTAGACCCTGTTATCAATGATATTTGATGGCATATGCTCTTTGGAATCCGCATCTCTTCTCCTGTGCATAACTTCAAGTTTACTGATTCAGATTGTATCAATAGTTTTTTCTGCATTATATTAGAATAACAATTTATTCATTTCCGATTCACAGACATTCATAGATTTTTTTTCACCCCCATCCCCTTTTGTCATTTTGAGTAAAGTTCCCCTGCCTCTCACATCAAAATGCTTTCTCTGGCATGTGCTTTCCACTTTGGTAATTACCCCAGAGTAAAACTGGTAGATGAGGGGAAGTTTATGTTTAACTCGAGAGAAAAATAAAGCTATTTTTCAAAGTATTTATGACAATCTATGCTCTCGCCAGCACTGCACAATTCTGCTGCTCCATGGCCCTTGCCAATGCTTGGCACTCGAAGACTTAAAAAGTTTTCCTCGGCTCCCTTAACTTTTAGCAGCATCGCACTGTAGTGTTAATTTGCATTTCCCCACATCGCAAGATGTCAAACAACTTTTACAGGCTTATTGATCACTCACATTCCTTCTTTACGAAAACTGTGTTGGCTCTTCTGCCCATTTTAAAATTGGGTTATTTTTCTTTTTATTCCTGAGCTATGAAGCTGCTATTCAAAATCTAGATGTAAGTGGTGATAGTTAATACTGGCTGTGATGATCAAAAGCAGTGTAGGAACAGAAGGGTTTATTTTGACCTACAGTCCCGCGGGGGTGGGGTGTGGTGGGGTGGTGGTGGTTTATAGTCCATTGTCGCCAAAAAAGCCTGGTAGCTTGGAGGACAATGGATTGCATTTCCTGAGCACACAGGAAGCAGGGGATGGGAACAGGAAGTGAGGGCGATGTACTTCCTCCAGCAAGGCTCCACCTCTTAAAGGTTCCATGAGCTTTCCAAACAGCATCACCAACAGGGGAACCAGTGTTCACAAATACAAGAGCGTATAGAGAGCATTTTTCTTTCAAACTAAGACAGACATTATCTAGAGTGACCTAGGAGGCATACTTCTGGGCATGTCTGTGAAGGGTTTCTGGAGCTGATTAGTTTAGGTAGGTGCACCAACCCAATCTGTGTGACCCCATGGGCTGAGGTCCTGTAGTGGATAAACAAAAGAAAAAAAAGAGTGAAGACCAGCACCCATCTCTCTCTGTTTCCCTATTATAGATGCCATGTGACCAGCTGCTTATGTCCCTGCTGCCGTAAAGATCCTGGGCTGGATCTTTGACTGTTAGTCAAAAATAAGTCCCTCTTGCTTAAATCGCCTTTGCCATAGCAATGAGAAAAGTGAGCAATACAAAGTTCTTCCTCTGTTATAGTGTCTGCATGGCTTCCTTTTCCTTTCTTAAGATTTTGATGGAATTTGATCATGCTGTTGGGCTGGCCTCCTGTCTACAATCCTCCTCCCTCAGACTCTCGAGGAACTGGGGTGGCAGGCAGTATCCCTGATTTCCTGAGAGGAAGAGGGGTTTTAAAAAACACTTCTTTGCTCTCGCTCACCACACCTTGCTGTTTTTGTTTGAGTCCCTGCATCTAACATATTGAAATACACGTTTATGAACTCTCTCTCTCCTACCAGAACATAAATTTAATGGATGCAGGGAAGGAATTTGTCTGTTTCCTAAATGCCAAAGCCTTCTCAACTGGACCACTGATATGTAACGGGCATTGAAGAACTCTGTAAGTAAATGCCTGAAGTCCTACTGCTTTCTTTCTTAGTGGGATAATAGAAGCTAAATCAAAATTTTATTGTAAATGTATGTGCATTTACTTGTCAATTGATATCTAAGATAAAAATGTAAAGGACTCACCTAGCAAAAAGAATTTGAAAGAATTGCCTAGGCAGAAACAACACTGGATTCTTACAGAGTTAAGGAACGTGCTAAAAAAAAAAAAAAAAAAACCAAACCCTGCCCCTTTAGAGAGATTGTAGAAGCTATTGTCTTCAATCATCTTTCTCTAGGCTGTTGAGCTCTTTAAAAGAGAAGTTGAGACAATTTCCACACCAGGAGATACACAATGAATGAACAGCCATTATCTGTGCACGGCGTCTGACAATTGCAGGGTTGAATAACGCCATTCATTGAGAGAACTTCAGAGCCAGAGGGAGAGGCTGCCATAACAAAATATATTTATAGAATCCTCTTGCCTTGACTTCAAACAAGCTTGTTATCAGTATAAAACTCTTAGCTTTAAACCTTTGATCAGAATTCCACACATGCTCCCTCCACCCCACCATGCATTTGGACCAAGCTCCAAGTCTTTTTCTTTTCTTTTCTTTTTGGTTTTCGAGACAGGGTTTCTCTGTGTAACAGTCCTGGCTATCCTGGAACTTGCTTGGTAGACCAGGCTGGCCTCAAACTAACTGAGATCCACCTGCCTCTGCCTCTCAGGTGACAGGATCAAAGGTGCGCACCACCACAGCCTGGCATATTCCACGTGTTTTCATGTGCAGCCTTTTGATTTATGAATTCAGAAGTATCTGTAAATTACATAGAAGATACTGTCATTGTTTCCTTGAAGGCTCCAGAGTGAACCTCAGCTGAGCTACGCATGATTTTACCACTCAGTTAAGACTCCCACCCAGGAACCCCGCCTGCCTCATCTATCTAGTTCTGTTCCTGGAGGCATCCATAAGGCTGGTTTAAGCGGGCACTTCATGATTTGGTTTAATTCACAGACTGCGTTATTTATAGATTTGCTGACAGTTCATTGCATGTATCTGTGTGTTCACATACACACTTAAAACGACACATAGCCCTAACTGTGAAATGGTTCTAGACACATACATCTAGCTGTGAAATGTGATTTAGTTCTGAACTGGTACAGATCTGTTACTGATCTCCCCTCAAAACATGAGCTAGGTAAAATCCCAATCCAGATCTCACTTGCTGCCTTTGCAAGGTTGATGGCTGTACCAACAGCGCCCCCTGGAGTTCAGGGTGTGACTGGTGCTCTGCTAAGGTGTGTAGCCTGGTCGCACTAATAGCCTTTTCATCATTTTTTTGTTTTAGCCATCAGCTTTCCAGTGTCGATGGCATGTGCTTCCTGTGGAGTGCTCTCAAAATTCTACTTGCAAAGGCTCTTCGATTAATATTTAGAGACTGAGTGGAGGCTAGGAGCGTGGCTCAGTTGGCAGAGTGCTTGCTTAGCATTCATAAAGCTCTAGGTTCGATCCGCAGCACTTAAGAATCTGTGTGGTGGCGCACACCTGCAATGCCAGCACTGAAGAGATGGAGACAGGGGAGGAGGGCGAACAGGAGTTCAAGGGTGTCATCCTTGGATATAATTGAGGCCAACCTGGTCTACCCAGTCTCAAACAAAAACAAACAATAAGCCAACCACTACACAGGCTCTATCCAAACATGAATCAAAACACCCTTCATTCCTGTTGCTTTGACTATAGATATTCTAAGTACCCCAGGGTCTTTTAGGATGATGACAGTCCAGTTGGGCCTCCATCATTGCTTCTGTACTATGCAACTGATTTGCTGTGGTCCTCAGTAGAAGAAAGAATCTTCTAGGTCACATCCTCCTTGGGAAGGATGTTTCTAATTTTCAGTTGTCTTTCACTTACCAGGTGTTTCAAATGCTCTGCTACGGAAACATGATTTCTGTCTACTAGTTACAGTTTTACTATTCAGTAGGTGAATTATATTTGCAAACCAATTTATTTTATAAACCAGGCATGCATCTCTTAATATCATTAATGCACACCAACTATCATGCTCGGCACTAACCCAGGGCTTTTTAAAATTAAGATGGAAACTTTGCAGGAACTGGAGAAATGGCTTGGCAGTGAAGAGTGCTTGCTGTCCAGGGGACCAGCGCTCGGTCCTTAGCACTCCCGTCATATGGCTCTGCCCTACCCACAACTCTAGGGGATCCAACAGCTCTAGAGGTACTATGGGTAGGTACCTGTACTAGAGTGTACATACCCCTGTCTTCAAACATACACATACTTTAAAATAGTAAAAGGAAAATCCTTCAAAACTTTGTAAGCTAGGGGAAAGCTGGCATTGTGGTAGAAACGGCAACATGATGCTCGCTCAGGGAACATGCTGGCTCACTCACTTGGTCTGAGTTGGCTAAAATGATTACATTAGCGTTCACTGCACGTCTCTATTCCACAGAGATTCATAGGAAGTTGGGTGAAGTTTTGTCTTAAAGATTTTCCTTCCTGAGCAACAAAGCTGTTAGCTCTTAACAGTTACCTGAATCGTGGAAGTGAACCTAGGGGAAAATCTTAGAATAGAGGAAGTGATAATTGTGTGGTGTGTTTTCTCAAGTGATGTCAAGGAAAATGTTAAATTAGTAACTAAAGAAATAAAAGTAGATAGCTTAATAAGAAAATAACACATTACTAATGAATTTGGATGGCATTTGTAATGGATAGTTATATTTAAAAGGATATTTTCTTGTTTTGATGTTGGGGACTGAACCCATGGCCTTGCACATTTCACACTCCTGCTTTTCCATCGTCCAAACTCCAGCTAAACGAAGCCATGCACTAATCTAAAAAATGTGACTTAGTCGCACTCCCATTTTGAAAGGGAGTAAAATAGGCTCCAAAAGACAAAGCTGATTGGTTTAGATTCACACAGCTGATAAGTGGATTTCTAAAGGAATATTCTTCCTACCGCATTCCACCCTGTCACTTATTCGAATGTCATTGTTGAAAATGGTGATTTGTACCATCAGCCTGGTGATTAGCATGGCAAAATGTTGTCACAGATTTTGGAAAGACACCCCTCAAGGACTGCAGCATCTGTGGGAGTGGTGACAGCACAAGTTGGTGGCTGTTGCATATGGTAACACCTGGTGCAACCAAACGCAGTTTCCGAGCGGATGCTGCGCTCAGCACCCTCCTCAGGCTTCTCAAGGACAAAGCAAGACCACACTGCTTTTCCCATCTCCTCAAAGGCTTAGACACACGTAGAGCACCTGTTAATTAATTAATAAAGAAGCATTTATTAGTGACAGAAACAATTGCACTGCTGTGACATAGAAAAAGAATTACCTCTGGGTCTGTTGGAGTAGGCCCGTGATCTTAGCTGCTTAGGTAGCTGAGGCAGGAGGATGGAAAGTTCAGAGCATGAGCTCAAGGCCACTTAGCCTGGGCTACTTAACAAGACCCTATCTCAAAATAAAAATCAAGCAATGGCTAGGGATATAGCTTAGTGGGAGAGCACTTGCCTACCAGGTACAGTGCATGGGTTGAATCAAGACTAGGAGGGAAAATAGGACAACAGTAAAACAGTTGACTCCCGGATCTCCACAAAGGCATCAGTCTCCTAAGGCATTCCAGGAAGAAGAGGTAGGAAGGTCTCTGCACCGTTGAAGGTCATTCAGTTTATAGAACAGGCACCTGGACTGGAGAGACGCGTGTACCCTGAGATAATAGGAGATGCCATCTTTACCCAGTACGTCATTCATGGTGTAGAGATGAGCACAGACACTCCAGGCCTGTCCATCTTTCTCTGAGGGTGCTGCAGAATTCCACCTCCGTAAGAAATCACGCTAGAGACATTGTTCTCCTTTTGTCTCTTGCCTTTAATCTCCTGTGCTACCTTTCCGTTCCTGTGAAGTGCTGCTCTTGAGAGAATCTCTATTTCTGAGTGATTCGCTGAGAACATTGAGTGCCAGACCACATGCTAATTAAGGCTTGTCACATACCATAATGGCACCTTAGCAATACACCAATTAACAGTTACTTTAATTACACCACTTACATGAAATTAATGAAGAGTCTAGCTGATGAGAAATGAGAGCCTGCACATTAGAGCAAGGCAGAGCATTCGTCAAGCCTCTGGTGAAACAGCCTTCGAGAAATCTGTTCCTTCCTATTGCCTAGTTAAAAGAAAAATACGTATAGTCTCGGGTGGGGAAGTGGCTCTTTGTAAAATGAGCTGTCAATAAATAAAGGAAGAGGGCTCACTTTTAGTGCTAGAAGGGCCGGATGCCCAGGCTTTCGAGACTGAGAGACTGAGTTCAAATCTTACATCTGCCATTCCTAATTGTATGCTCAGTGAACCAGGTGCAGAGGAGAGTTTCTTCAATCCAATGAAGGGAACCTAGAAGCATCGGGAGATAACAGCTTAACTCTGATGAGGGACTATATGCCCTCCTCTGAACACTCAACATTGACAACGGTGTGCGTCCTTCCCACTTCTGTTGAGAATTGTAATGGTGTATGTGGTAGTCCATAGTTGATGTGGCAAGAGAAAAACTGCATCTAAATGTAAAGGGGGAAGCGAGCTGGGTGATAGCTCAGCCTGTTAAGCGCGCGGCGCCGGCGCCAGCGAGGTCCCGAGTTCGAACCCTGGGCTGGTGAGATTCTGTCATAGAGCGGTTCTGTGTCCCGTGTTTGTGTGTGTCCTTGTGCTGTGTATGGTGAGCGTTCCCATGCTGTCTTGTGGGGAAAAAAGAAATGTAAAGGGGGAAAAAAAGAGGACAATTTCTTAATTGTAGACTGCTTGATCATTGGGATGGTAAAACTTGTCAGCTTGATGGGATTAAGAATCGGTGTGGGAAGGAAACTTGGGGGCACTTGATAAAAACCACACGCCAGAGCAAACCCTTCCTTCCTTAAGTTGCTTTTCTCAGGAATTTTGTCACAGCAACATGATGAGTCAGTAAAACAACCACTTATGTAGAAAAGCCAGTGAATTCTTTGTTAAGTTAATACAGGGGGACTGGTCGGTTGGGAAAGTGATCGTGACATAGGCTTGAGGACCTGAGCTTGACCCTCAGTGCCCACATAAAAGAGCCAGGAAGGTGGTAGCCACCAAGGAGATGGACACAGGATTACCGCTGGGGCTCAGTGGCCAGCCAGTCAAGTCAAAATGGCCAAACCCCGGGTCCCAGTGAGAGACCCTGTATGAAAACAACAGATGGGTGATAGCTCTTGATGACTGACACCCAAGTCTCCACACACACACACACACACACACACACACGTGCACCCACACATTTGACCACCAATGCCCCAACACCCACATAAACAAAGCATCTACAATTAACAGCTGATTCTTGCAAGGATGCAGCATACAAGATCAATATACAAAAGAAAAATTGTTGTTGTATTTCTATCAACCTTGGGCAACTCTTTAGCCTCCCTGGATCAGTTCTCTGTGTTCTATGATAACAGACTCTTTATGTAGTTGTTTTGAAGGGTAAGAAAATGTTAAGTGTCTAAGACAAAAGTCAACAAACGCTGGCTTTCATTTTTATTATACAGCAGATGCAAAGTCTCGTGGGCCTGGTGCAGTATCTTATCTTCCCAATAAGTATGTAAGAATGAACGGGGCACGACAGCAGAGGTTCTCAACCTGTGGGTCTCGACCCCTGGGTTTAAATGCCCCTTTCACAGGGGTTGCCTAAGACCATCGGAAATAACCAGATATTTACATTATGATTCATAATAGTAGCAAAGTGACAGTTATGAAGTAGCAACAAAAATCATTTCATGGTTGGGGGCACCACACCATGAGAAAGTGTATTAAAGGGTCACAGCGTTAGTTAGATCCCCGGCACTGCCACCTAGAAACATTCCGGAGCCCTAGGGATGGAACTCACACAGATGGAACAACTGTCAAGAAACATTCCAAGCTCATAGCCCAGGCTACCCACATCGGACCTCCTTTTTCCCGTCTACTATCCTGTCATTTCCATATTCTGAGCTCAAGTCTGGATTTCATGACAACCGCCTGTTTGATGTTTCTATTCTCAGGGATGGCTCCTCTTAAATCCAGTCTGCCCCTGGGAGTCAGTGCAGTCTCTTCAGATTGTAATTCCTATCCTTTTCTTTTTCTATTTTCCCTCAGAACAAAAACTAATGGCGCTTCCTGGTGCAAGCCACTTGCCTTGGTCCACACATCAAGCATAGTCCCTGTCAATGGTTTCCTGAGTTGACCGCAGCTCCCTACAATCTTACTCTATACTCACTCCGCCACCTCCCAGCCATTGCCCAATGCACCACCCTGAGTCCTGAAGTCTGCCTTGGGGCCATCTCTCTGAAGTCTCTAGACTGCTGGAGACAGGGAGAGCTTCCAAAGCCTGTGCATTCTTCTATCAGGGTGCTTATCATATTCTGTTGCAATCTATCACCTGCCTTTCTATACCTCGAGGGCATGGTTGCCCCTGCTCATCTCCACGTCTTGTGCACAGGGAGACTGGGGTAAGTGTTTGCTGAAGATCTACATCGAATTCTGCTTCCAAACTTGTTGCTTTTGCCCTACTCAGGCCTGAACAGCCCCACCTGCAGACACCTTTCCACCTCAATGGTTTTCATTCCTTTCCTTAATTTCATCCTATCTCCAGGATCGATGCTGAGATTCTGGTCCTTTTTGAAACCTACCCCAGGGTCCACAGTGGCAGATTCTGTTGTCCGGATGATCCAGCATTTTCTCCTGTTGGTGTCTTGCTTGAGTTGCCCTACTTTCTTAGTATTAGGTTATAAAGGGGAGGTGGACTACATTTCAAAACAGCTTTCCAACTGCACATAAACCACCGGATGGTTCCTCCACTTCATGTTTTGTTGTTGTTGTTTGAGACAGGCTCTCACTGTCCAACTCTGGTTGCAACTCAATATGTAGACTAGACTGACCCTAAACACACAGAGATCCACTTCCCTCTACCTCCTGAGTTTGTCATTTTTTTTTTTTCCTGAGACAGGGTTTTCTCTGTAGCTTTGGAGCCTGTCCTGGAACTAGCTCTTGTAGATCAGCCTGACCTCGAACTCACAGAGATCCGCCTGCCTCTGCCTCCAGAGTGCTGGAATTAAAGGCATGCACCACCACCTGGGGACCCCTCACCTTTCTAATGCCTAATTTTGGACCTGGCTTGGCATTAAGAACCTTCC
Organism: Arvicola amphibius; assembly: GCF_903992535.2. Lineage (NCBI taxonomy): Eukaryota > Metazoa > Chordata > Mammalia > Rodentia > Cricetidae > Arvicola > Arvicola amphibius. The sequence goes on from NC_052048.2 coordinate 94,475,654, forward strand.
AAAGATACTAGTCATTTCTAGGTCCATCCCTTGAAAATTCTGGACCCTTCTAGAGCATCTGATTGTCCAGGTCTGAGTCAGATTTAGAGTGGAGACAGGGTTCCAAATGATTCCTGTCAACAGTCATGTTGGAAAATAGTGCCTGCCATTGTACCTCAGGGGTACACTGACTGGCCAGACCTGCCGGCAGTTGGAGGAGGGGATTTCCTGTTGTACCCTTCTTCTACTAGAATTTGTTTGGCTACTTTTTAAGTCTCTTTGACTCATATCACTCCATTTCTGAATAAAGAGGAAGGTCAGGGCTCGCAGCTGTGATGTTCCTCTACCTGGCTGGTTCGAGGGCTGTAAGGGACATAGCAAGAAGAGGACATAACTCCACCTTGGGAGAAAAGTTTTCAAAGGAAAGCCCCTCTAATCTCTGTAGCCTAGGTAGCTACTCCAAGCACCTGAGACACAGAGTCCAGAGGTGTCTGAGCTGGAACTGCCCTGAAGCTTCTTCACTGAGGACTAGCCTTCTTGGTACCAGAAGTCACCATGCAAATTTCCAAAAAAGGGAAGCAATCAATGATCGTACTACACAGCTGGATGCCTACGAACCAACATGGCATAGTAAGGTTATAGTTATATGCATATATAGGTATATATTTAGATATGTATTCTTAAATTTATAGATACAACCTGCTCTGTCTGTACAATGTTACTTGTATGTATGTTAAGGTTCATTAACTAAGGGTGCATTAAAGGCACATATACCTTGGCAGTAACCAACGGCTCTCTAATTGTACTTAAGGCCTGCTCAGTAAAAGGGAAATCATGCCTGGTACTGGAAACTCTCACAGATTCCTTGTGGTTGGTGAAGCCATGGATCTTAGGAGACCCTATAACCACCACTTCACTAAACCAGCACAACTCTTAACCACGCTCTAAACGTTTTAATCTCAGATAAGTCCAGTTCTCACCCTCATCAAGGAAACTTCTCTTGGCAACAGATAGAAACCATTACAGAAAACCACAATCAGCCAAACTGCAGTTTTGAAGCTTAGTCCCCGTGAATAAATCCACAAAACACTCCTGCATCGAAGGCTGAGGGAACATTCCAGAAGAGGGGATGGAAAGTTTGCAAGAGTCAGAGGATCAATGTGAGATCATATTTCCTGGTAGTGTCAGGAGCTACACGCACAAAGTCTCCCCAACATGAGTGCCCAAGTGTGAGCTGAATACTAGGCATGGTAAAGTGGGTGGGGGAAAGACGTGAGACCTCATTTCCATGCAAAGAACCGTGGGTGACTAAGGAATGCCAAGTCTTCCTCAGGGAAGAGCATGCCAGCTGGTTATCCAACATCAAATAAGTCAGTCCTGAAAACATACATACAAGTAACATTGTACAGACAGAGCAGGTTGTATCTATAAATTTAAGAATACATATCTAAATATATACCTATATATGCATATAACATAATTAATAAAATAGAGGTCAGGAATTTGCAAGAGAGCAAGGAAATATATGGGAGGGCTTAGAGGGACGAAATGGAAGGGGAAAATTACATAATTATATTATGACTTCAAAAAATAAGAGAAATCATTAAAAAAAAATCTCACAGATGAGGACAGCATATGCCTGAGCAGGGAAGCAGACATGATATGCCTGTCAATCATGCCTCTAAAGAGCCATGATTATGCATATTTATTAGTGCTGCTGCCAGCTCTGGTCAGAGGACTTTCAGAGACCCACAACTGGCCAAAGTACAAAGAATAACTGACGCTGGTATGTTCAGTCATAAGAGGGACATCTATAACATCCCCTCCAAGACTCAGAAAGCATCAACCAAGGAAGGGATAGAAGGAATGCATTAGCTGAAGGAATGGAGGGACAGTAGCACTAACTTCTGGGCATATATGCCCATGGCCCTCCTGATCTCATGTCAGCTGTGATTACCTCCAATGATACCTGCACAAGAGTGGGCCTATGTTTTAAGTGGGAGGGCCTCTTCAGGCCCCATCATTCCTGAGGATTTACACATGGGCAGGAAGGGACGTTTTCTTTGGTGTTAAAACTTCTTTGTAGATGGAGCGGAGGGGCTGCGTCCCTCCACTCGGCTAGCTTTACACCCGAAATAATTACATGGACACTGTATTTATTTAAACACTGCCTGGCCCATTAGTTTCAGCCTCTTATTGGCTAACTTCTCACATCTTGCTTTAACCCATATTTAGTAATCTGTGTAGCACCACGAGGTGGTGGCTTACCAGGAGAGTTCTTAACCTGCGTCAGACTCAAAGAGGAGAGGCATGGCGACTGCCTGAGGCATCTGCCTGACTCTGCTTTCTTTCTCCCACAATTCTGTTCTGTCTACTCCGCCTACCTAATGTTCTGTCCTATTAAAGGGCCAATGCAGTTTCTTTATTAACCAATGAAAGTAACACATAGACAGATGACCCTCCTCCATCACTTCTTAGTCTCTGTCCTATTGCATTGAAGAGACACCATGACCCCACAATTCTTATAACAGGAAGCCTTTAATTGGGGGCTTGTTTACAATTTAGAGGGTTAGTTCATGGTCATCATGGGGGAGAGCATGGTGATATGCAGGCAGACCTAGTGCTGGAGAAGTAACTGAGAGTTCGACATCCAGAACCACAGGCATAAAGAAGAGAGAATGACACTGGGCCTGGCTTGGGGTTTTGAAACCTCAAAATCTGCCCCTAGTGAAACATCTCCTCAAAGTTACTCCAACAAGGCCATACCTCCTCATCCCTTTCAGGTAGTACTACTCTCTGATGACCAAGCATTCAGCTACGTGAGCCTATGGGGACCATTCTTATACAAACCACCATAGTACAAATATTTCTATAAACAATCTTGAGGAAGTTATTTGGAAAACACACACACACACACACACATACGAAAATAGAAAAAGGGCTCACTCGAAAGAAGGTTAACTGGAGTAAGAAGAGGACAAGAAAGGATAACAATGTGGGGACCCAAATATGATGAAAATCCATTACATTATCTTACCTGTCTGTAAAAAACATCATCATGAAGCCCATGATGAGTTAACATTACGCAGGACATCTCTGGCGAATGTGACTCATGGTGTGGAATTTGTGACATTACATTTGTCTGACCCTTTATTTTGGTTAGTATCTAAAAAAAGGTTAGCTTTATAACTAGTTGAAGTTTCATTAGAAGCTTAAAAAAAAACTCTCTAGTCTTTAGCCCAGTCATTTGAAAATCACAAAATCTATTTGTAGGAAATTGCCCAAGATGGTGAAAATGATGAATTACAATGCTATTTACCATCACTAAAAGGTATCCCAGATAGGGTAACTGATACTTGTCCACCAAATGAAGAAGAATTTATAATAACACAGGAACATGCTTACCCCTTTTCCTGTTTCCTCCTCATTTGTGAAGCTAAAACAACTGAAAGCCATACAGTCTGCCTGTACTACGTCTACTATGGTCCTGTAGTGCCTGTTCTATGGGACAGCATGTGAGCCAGGAAAGGGGCCTGGAGATTTAAACACACAAAGGCACACAGACAGATGGAGACAGAGACGTGGGGACATGGGTCATCCTTGAAACAAGAATGTCAAGAATGCCCACTTTATTGTGTTCTTAGGTAGCTTATATAGTGCTCTGATCACACCCCAGCTCTTGGGATCTTTCAGCTGCATTTCCAGTAATAACCACTCCCCTGCCATCAGGGACTCTTGAGGGTCTCCTGCTCAAAGCAGCTACAAACACAGGAAAACAAGTTGTTTTGCTTAGAACAACTGCAAGCAAGTTGTTTACAGGAAATTCAGGGTCTGTGGGTCCACAGCCCCCAACAGAAAGCCTCTGTTCCTAGTTTGAAGTTCTGGAGGTCTGACATTAGGATGCCAACAGGACTAGAGTCTTGGGGCAGAAGAGGGGAGAGCTGTGGGGGAGAATCTGCTCCAGTACACATTCCAATCTGCTGATAGCTAGTGGTATTGCTTGGAGTGTTGGTTTAAATGTAACTGACCCCATAAACTCACAGGGAGTGGCATTTTATTAGGAGGTGTGCTTGCTGGAGGAAATGCACCACTGTGGTCTCCATTGATATCACCTTTGCTCAAGCTTCGTTCAGTGTGACACTCAGTTTACTTCCTGTTGCCTGTGGATCAAGACGTAGGATTCTCAGCTCCTTCTCCAGCACCATGTCTGTCTGCATGTTGCATATCATGCCATGATGATAATGGACTGAACCTCTAAACTGTAAGCCACTCCAGTTAAATGTTTTCCTTTATAAGAAAACATTGCTGTGGTCATGGTGTCTCATCACAGCAATAGAAACCTAATGAAGACTCTTGGCAGTAGGATTCAATCTCCACATGGCATTCTGTCTGTCCTTTTATAAGGACACCAGTTATGTCAAGCCAGAATTCTCTGTGATAACTGATTCCTGGTTTGGCCATCTTCAACAACTCCATTTACAAAAGAAGTCCAACTCATATTTACTTGGGATTTCAAGAAGTCAACATCATTTATAATCAGGTTTTTTTCTTTGGGCCACCAACCAGCTCCCAAATCATGACACAGAGATTAATTATTAGTTTTGAATGCTCAGTCTAGCTTAGGCACATTTCTGGCTAGCTGTTTTACTTAAATTAATCCGATTCTCTTTATCTACCTTTTGCTTTGGGGCTCATTACCTTTCTTATTTCTGAATATCTTACTTTCATTGCTTCTCTATGTCTGGCTGGCTGGTGTCTCTTGTTCTCTTCTTAGTCTCTCATTCTTCTTTCTTTCTTTTCTCTCTCAAGCCTAGATTTCTCCTCCTATTTATTCTCTCTGCCACCAGCCCTGCCTATTCTTTCTCCTGCCTAGCCATCGACTTTTCAACTCTTTATTAGACCAATCAAGTGCCTTAGGCAGGCAAAGTGAAACAGATGCAACACATCTTTTCATAATTAAACACACATCCTTACATCTTTAAACAAATGCAGTGTAAACAAAAGTAACACATCTTTACACAGTTCAAGTAATATTCTGCAACGTAAACAAATGTAGCACATCTTGGCTGAATTAAAATAATATCCTACAACAGTCATTTGTGGAGGAGAGGACACCATTTGTTATGTGATGTGATGTGCAAATATATATGCATGGATATATATAATAGGATGTAAAACTATGTGGAACCAAAGCCATAGTTCAAGACGATCCATTGCAAGATGTGTGCAGACCATACACCAAGGTGTTAACAGAGGCCATGTGGGGGAGGAAAACTGCCAAGTGATTTTCTTTCTCTTCTCTCCCTCACATTTTCCACATTGTCTATGCAGAAACCTATTAATAGTTACTCTTCTGAGGTGAGCCTTGCCTAACCTTTCCAGCCCCCAGCAGAAAAGGTCTGTGTCTGGGTGCTAAGCTTTAATCGTGGAATCTCTCAGCTCCAAATGTACTACGGAATCAGCTTCTGGTTAAGGGCTTGGATTTGTGGCACCAACTTACTGGTACCCTCTGACAGAGAGCCAACGGGGAGCATGATGGGAAACCGGAAGGAGGCTGGAGGCCATACTTTAATTGAGAGATAGTTTGTAGGATGACTAGAGGGTATGCAAGGGATAAATACAAATGCCAGACTACCTTAATAAGAGGCTTAAACACCTTTGGATTTTGGTATGTGCGGGACCCTTGAACTAATTTCCTGGGGGTGCCAAGAGATGACTGTGTTCTTCTGGCTTGTGTTGTACAGGGGAGAGAAAAAAGTCATTTCTGAGAAGTTGTGGGACCTTCTACCACGCTGCCAAGAAGCAGCCTCTTTCTTTGCACCCTGCCGGTTTCTCAGCAGGTATTAGTATTCTGAATTTACAGAGAAAGGGGTAGTTTCAAAGAGAATCAGCAATGGCTTGAGACAATGAAAACTAATGAGGTTAATATATGCACACAGTATTTAGCATCATATGAAATGTGTTTTAATACAGGAATGTGAAGGGAAAAGGAAGGCTTTTTGTGTTGTTGTTGTTTGTTTGAGACAGGGTTTCTCTGTGTAGCCCTAGCTTTCCTGGAACTAGCTCTGTAGACGTAGACTAGGCTAGCCTTGAACTCACAGAGATCCGCCTGCCTCTGCCCCCACCACCCCCGCCCCTGAATGCTGAGATTAAAGGTGTGCCCCACTGCCTGGCTGAGAAGGCTTAAAGAGGAACCATGGGAAGATCACAAGGGAAGTGTCCTGGAGCCACATCCTTTAAGGTTAAAGGGTTTTTACAGGATAAACAGGTTGAGGATTGGTGCTCTTTACATGTAAATACAGGAAGCCAGAAGATCGTGGTGTCCTCAAAGACCACAGAAGCAGTGGCTGAAGGAGAATGAGTAAGGTGGCGGGGGAGGGGGAGAGGAGAGGAGAAAGTGACCTTCCTGGGAAAAACATTCATTCTCTCCTAGAGACCTTAGACTTCATCCTAGAGACCCAGAGACCCTGACCAGACAGCACCTGCACATTGTGGTCTTGGGACAAGGGGGTGGCAGGGCTGGATAGGGAAGGCCCGGATGGCAACCTTCCCTCTGCATCTCCAGCCTGCTGCAAGATTTGCATGTGACTCCTGTGGGGCAGACTGAAGCTGCTTCCTGCAGATTTAATTCAGTGTCAGCTGCAAAGCTCTATTAACTAAATTGGCCATCAACCTGCGTGTCTGTTCCACATAATGGGGTTTTATACAAAAACGAGTTTTTCACTGCGTTCAAAAGTGTCATGTCTGAATCAAAACTTATTCCAACACTCAAGCTAATGAAAGCCTCGAACGAGAGCTGATCAATGGGTCCTGAGGTGTTTCCATGGAAACAGGAGCAGAGAGGCAGTGCACCTAGGTGATGCTCCAGGGTTCTCCTTGGCAGGATCCCTTCCCCCATCTATTCCAGCTGAGGTGCTAAGACCTGGAGGTTCACAGAACAGGCACCTAGATGCAGTGCTACGTGCAAGGGGTCCCTCAGTTGATTAAAAGCTTCAAGCGAAGCGCATTTGCTGCAGCAGTCAAATGCTAACCTGAGGATGCACTTTTAGGCTAGCCTTGTAGTAAAAACCTCTAAGCCCAGCAAGACCTATCCAGCTAGTTATTGAGAGGGCTGAGGCAGGAGGATGGCAAGTTCTGAATCTTCCCAGGCTCCAGAGTTAGCTCAAGCCTGGACTAGACAACTCAGCAAGACCCTGTGTCAGAATTGAAAGCAAAAAGGAGTCTGGGAAGCAGCTCCGTGGCAGAGAGCTTGCCTAGCATGCACAAGGCACTAAATTTAATCTAGTACTACCAACATGCAAACAAACAAAAACCCCTAAGTGTACAGTTTTGTGTTTCTACGGGGCCTTCAATGTTTCAACTTAAATGCCTCCCGCATGCTGCCTGTTCAATGAGTAGGTCCTTGCCTTACGGCATTTACCGCACTAAATTGGGGCCAGAGCAGCAAGAGCTGGCATCAAGATTTAACATGGCACCTCACAGCAGGTGTGAGGGCACTTCACAGCAGGTCTGTGGAGTCACTGCCCGTCTCTGGCTGTAGTTTCCCCATCTTGTAACATACGGTGTAAATGGGCTGCTATAGTTCGACCTTGGAGATTCAAATTCCAGTCTTCTTCTGCAGATGATAGCCTCTCTGAGGGCTAGCGCCTCCACCTGTGGTCCCACACATCCTGCTTCTTCTGTCTAGGATGATGTCACTGGGTTAGGCGTCCTTTCAGAGTTGGGCCAGCACATAGGCTGCCTAGATGGCAGGGTGACGCCCACCTAGGCTTTGGAAATAGGAGAGGATGTAGCTTATGTTCTGCCTGGATATTGATATCATGGTTGAACGAGGTAGGACCTTTTTCAAACATAGATCAGAAAAGCTTCAGGTTACCGTCTATGCCTACTCAGAAGCACCGCTTCTTGGGGTTTGTTCCCTGTCTCACGTCAATTTCATACTCTCTAGCCAAGGTTAGAGTAACAATTGCCCTCTCTCTCTCTCTCTCTCTCTCTCTCTCTCTCTCTCTCTCTCACACACACACACACACACACACACACACACGAGACTGACAAAGGTTGGGGGTCATTCTGCAAGCTTCCTCCACCACTAAAGTCACACACAACTTCAGAATCTTGTCTTCCTTCCTTCCTTCCTTCCTTCCTTCCTTCCTTCCTTCCTTCCTTCCTTCCTTCCTTCCTTCCTTCCTTTCACCAACTATAGTGGACCCCAAACCCAGCATTGTCCACCGAGCCAGGCTTTGGCTGTGGCTTTGAAGCCCGCCTTCTTGTCTGGCCTGTGCAACCTGCTGTGAGCCCTGGCTGCCCGCCACAAGTCCTCTCAATTTACCCACATGACCACATGGCCGAGTCCTGTCTTGTGTGTGGAACGTAAGGCCAGTGAATGGCCCACTCTGTACCAGGAACCAGGGTCTGATTCAATTTAAACCTGCCTGTTCAGGGACCAGCCTGGGGCAAGAAAGCCTGCTTTCTTTCTGAGAAGCGTAGGCAAGCTGCAGCCAGAGGCCCTGTAATCAGGTTTGTAGGGGTAACATCAGAACCAGCACCGGTCCCCCACCCCATTATCACCCGCCTCTGTGGGGTCAGTGTGGTGGCACGCCTGCCCTGTGGCCTCATAAGACTCCTCTTTCCCCCTTAATCAAATCCGGCCTCCAGCCTGGCATTCCCCTGGCCTGAAGTCATCTCCGTGGGGAGGGGAGCTGTGCCGGCATTAGGCATACAGAGCTGAAGGGAAGGATGGCTGAGAGAGAGAGACCTAAGAAATCATTCATGGCACACCCTTCAGAGGCAAGAATGGGGCAATTTGCCAAGCAAATGTCACAAGGAAGGGCACGGAAGAACAAGGACTCAAGAGCTTAGGACCTTGAGTACCCACAAAAGCAAGGAATGTCCCCTCATTTCTGGTATAAAAACTCATGCAAGTTGAAAAGAGAATAACAAAATTACTGCTCCCCAAGACATGCCGAACCTCTCAGAATAACAGTGAGAACAGAAAAAGTCAAGGGCACACTCTATTATCATCAAGACCAGTGGCTCTCAACATTTGGGGTGCAACCCCTCGAGGGTTGCATGACTCTTTCTCAGGGGCTGACTAAGACCATCAGAAAGCACAGATGTTTACATTACAATTTATAACAGTAGCAAAATTACAGTATCAGCAATGAAATGGTTTTATGGTTGGGGGTCACTACAACATGAGAAACTGTATTAAAGAGTTGCAGCATTAGGAAGGTTGAGAGACACTGCTCTAGACAAAGCTCAGTTGTGAGACTAATCTGTGGTTTGTTCTGTAAGAGAGAGAACTCTGCTTTTCCAGGGAATTGGCTACAGGTCCTACCTGTTGGGGTCAGGAGAGTCAAGAACCAATGACCTGTGTGCATTTACTTTGTGCCAATCAATCAGGCCATATACATAGGATTTATAGATCTTCCTCTATGCATGTTATATGCTCATCTGCAAAGAGTCCTTAATATCAGACTTAGTATCAGCAATCTGGGAGAGACTGCTTTTTAAAGAAGCGCTTGCTGTGTGTCTCTGCTGCCTGGACCCACTGCCAAGTGCTCAGGGGAGGAAAGCAGGGTCAGTGATTATAAGAAGCCCAGATTCCAGTCAATTGTAAGACACGGCAGGAGGACATTTGGATCGAGGGACAGATGGATGCTGAGCATGGGGAGATTACACGAAGACAAGAAACTCCTAAGAAAGGAAAGGTGTTGCCAAGCTCTCTAGAAACTGGGGATCTTGTAGGAAGAGGTAGAGGAGGAGGGTGTACCCAATACAGGGGAGAACATTTTAGTTATAGAGGCTCAGGGTGCAGAAAGTTGTGCCAGATGGATTCTGTACCCTGTCCCCTCCCCCGTGCCCCAAAGGGCCAGACTGAAGAAGCCACAATGAACAAGGGGTTGATGATTTGTGTCTGCCAAGAATCAGATTCTCCTGGTGTGGTACAATGACACCAAAAACCTCCATATGGGGGCTGTTGATGAAATTTCAACAAGAGAGGCAGTTGATCAAGATCAGCTGGCCAGTCAGGGTGGCGGCACAAACCTGTGACCATTACCTGTGGGTGATAGAGCGGGGAGGATCATGAGTTCAGGGTGATGCTTAACTATGTAAGGAGCTTAAGACTATCTTGGGCTGTAGGAGACCTTGCCTTAAAAAACAGGTAGATTAAATCACATTAAAATGTTATCTCTTTGGAGATATAGGATAAGCCCTGTTTCTGACTAGAGGAAGGCTGGAATGCTCAGACAGGGAGGAGATCCAGAGCTTGGGGTTACGGTGACGTGTAACAGCTGGGTCCTAGGCAGAGGGTATGCTGGTATACTAGAATGCACTTGAAGAAGAGACTGTAAGGATAATGCCCATATTTCTAGATGGGGGGGAGGGTCAGCATCGCAAGACAGAAAGTCACCGTGAAGCACGCACAAGTAAGGTGTAGATGTAGGAACTGGGAAAGCTATGGCCAGAAACTCAGTAGCCCTGAACAGCATGTGTGGGATCAGAATTAGAACTGGATCAGAATTAGAACTTAAAACCTGGAGGAACCATCCAATTGCAAAAATGTATACAGACCTTCTGAGAGAGAGAGAGAGAGAGAGAGAGAGAGAGAGAGAGAGAGAGAGAGAGAGAGAGAGAGAGAGAGACTTCCAATGTACATTGATAAAGTGCACGAGGAAGGTAAAGGGAAGCCGGAGCCTCAGGGCATCTGGGTTTGGCTGGAGCTCAGCCACTCCAGTGGAGGTTGCTTTTCTTCTTGAGAGAGAATATAAATGGCTCCTGTAAAAGCTCCCAGCACACAGCACAAAACTGGCATGAATCAATGCCAAGTCTCATTCTTGTTTCCTGCTCTACTGCTCTATATACGAACCCAACAACATGGTGTGCCCTTTTATTACCTACTGATCTACCTAGCAGAGGCATTGTGACCGCCCCCCCCCACCCAGGCAGATAGCCCCTTTGATGACTACCAGAGCTATGTGGGAGCTGTCCAAGGTGTTTCCTCGAAGGAAGGTTTTTTTTTTGTTGTTTTTTAAAGTTTTCTTTTTTTTCTTTTTTTTTCATGGTTTATTTTTTTATATTTAAAAAATTTCCATCTCCTCCCCTCCTTCTCCCCCTTCCCTCCCCTCTTCCTCTCCCTTCCCTCCCCTCCTCCTCCCCCTTCCCTCCCCTCCCCTCCACCCATACCTCCCCTCCCTCCCTCTCAAGGCCAAGGAGCCATCAGGGTTCCCTACTCTATGTTAAGACCAAGGTCCTCCCAACTCCCCCCAGGTCCAGGAAGGTGATCGACCAAGCTGAGAAGGCTCTCACAGAGCCCGTCCATGCAGAAGAATCAGAGCCCAGCGCCATTGCATATCACCATAGAACCTCCACCTGGCGGTAGATGAAGAAAATAACAGAGCCCCACATTGGAGCACCAGACTGAGCTCCCAAGGTCCTGATGAGGAGCAGAAGGAGAGAGTACATGAGAAAGAAATTCAGGACCGTGAGGGAACCTCCACCTGGCGATAGGTGAAGAAAATGACTGAGCCCCACATTGGAGCACTGGACTGAGCTCCCAAGGTCCTGATGAGGAGCAGAAGGAGAGAGAACATGAGAAAGAAAGTCAGGAACGTGAGGGGTGCGTTCACTCATGGAGACAGTGGGACAGAACTAATGGGAGATCACCAACTCCAGTTGGAATGGGACTGATGGATCATGCGACCAAACCCATCTCTCTGAATGTGGCCAACAGTGGGGGCTGACTGAGAAGCAAAGGACAATGGCGCTGGGCTCTGATTCTTCTGCATGGACGGGCTCTGTGGGAGCCTTCTCACCAAGGAAGGTTCTTAAAGCTGGCAAGAACCCTGTTCTAGTGCTAGACTGGTTGAATCTCCTCCATGCACCTCTGGAGACTTGTTGTCACTTGACCTCAGCTCCACCTCTGAGACAGTTTGAGCCAATGGCTCCTATTAATACCAACTTGATACACGGCACTTTGTGAGTACCAGAGCCTACCAGGAGTACTCAAGGCATCGCTTCTTTCCCAGGAAGCAGACTCAGAAGACAACAGTTCCTTTCTGATCTTAAAGCCCAGATTTAGAAAGCCAGGGGGTGCCCTCTGCTTCCCCCTGTGCAACAGGCTCTCCCCACTCATCACTGCCTGAAGGAGACACAAGCAGAGATCAGCTGTGAGTTCTGTGTTCTCTTTCTCTGTCTGTCTCCATCTCTGAGTCTTATGTGGGCTGACAATGCTTTCTCTGACAAGACTCACAGTCACGGTGTTGAGGACATTTCAGAGGATGTCTGTTTAGTTAACGGTCAGCTTTAGAGAAGACAGGCCTGGAGAGTGCTCAGCTTGTGTAGGCCAGAAGAGTTGACCGAATGCATGTTCATGAGTGACAGTGACGTGAAACTGAGTGACAGTAGACTATGGTTTCTTACCATCGGCCCGGTATCCAAGGGTGATCACATCTATTCTCTAGTGATCATTCTTTTCATTTTATAATCAGGACATAGTTCAGCATAGTAAAATTCTCTTTTATTGCACACACTTTCATGAATTTTGAGAAATACATGGGGTCATGAAACTGCCGGGACAAACTCAGGAACAGTTGCCTCGCACCCTGGCAACCTTAACTTGTTTTCAGTTCCTATGGTTTTACCTCTTCTAGAGTGTCATCTGTCACATCAAATGAGCATAACATCTTCTGGCTATCCTATCGCTAGGTGAAGGTCATTGAGTTTGCTTTGGGATAATCATACAAACCTAACAGTTAAGTCACGGTGAACCGTACCACCACAGTGATCTCCTGAGACGTCAGCAAAGCTGTGTTTCTATGGCCTATAACATTGTAGTTGTACGTTGCATTGCAATGCATTCTCCACCCCATAGTGCAGTGTTGTAATAATCTGCCAACCAGATGTAATTTGAATATGTGCACTTATACACAGTCTGCCGTACTTGATAGCAGTCATAAGGACTATGTGTTAGCTGTATGATTTGTCTTGATTTTAGAGCATTGACCTGTCCGTCTGTCTGTCTATCGGCTTGTTTTTGTGATGCTGGGGATCAAACTAGGTAAGTACTCTACTGCTTACCTACCTCCCCATTCTATTTCTTACATTTTGAAAGAAGGTTTACTGGGCTAGTGTTGTTTAACAGTTTCCTCAGAGATTGAAACAGTCCATCCTGCAAGGGAACTCTTCAAGCAGGAAGGTAAATAACTCAAAATAGGTTTAGGAAGTCCCTGAAACTGACCAGATTCACTGGGCCCCACCCTGCCAGAGTTAGCAGAGCTAAGCTGAAAAGAAGACTCTCAGACTGGCCCAGCTGCCAAGAAGACTCAGATAAGCTGAGCTATAAAAGAAGCCTCTGAGACCATACGGGCTGCCTGGACGAAGCAGACACCAGCTGAGAAACTTGAAAAGGTTTCAACCAACTGATGTGCCAAGAAACAGACACTGTCCAACTTATTGAGCTGTCTGCAGGCTGTGCAGTGTGCTCCAGGTTCCCAGCTCTGTGCACTGTCACAATTGCTGGTGTGAGTTTTGGTGATGCAGCTTACAGGAGTCATTTCTGCTCCTGTAAGTAATGCCAATAAAACAAACTCCTTGTTCACCAAGTTGGACTTTGATCTATATCTGTACTTTGGTCTGTCATGGGCTCCCCATCTAGAGTAAATAGACACATCTCCCATGGGAGAGTTTTGTCACATTGCAGCCAGGGAGATAGCTCAGCCAGTTAGGTGCGGGATGTGCACCCACGTAAAAGCATAAGCATGTCATCTAGGTAATAAAGTGAGCTCTGGGTTCAGTGAGAGACCATGCCTCGTGTGATAAAGGAAGATACCTGCTGTTGACATCCAGCACAGAGAGACACACAGACACACACATGCACAGAACTGAGCGAACAACCTCCACACACACACACACACACACAGTGGAGCAGTCTACTTACACATGTGCACACACATGCACATGCAAGGCTTAGTATAAAAACTGTCTAACGTGTGACATCAGCATCGGTCTCAGATTGCTTAGGCTTGTCTCTTGGTTGAATGATTTTCCCGCGAGAGCTTGATTTAATCTCATGTTGTTGTCTTTGTCACGGATCTATACAAGCTTTTCCAAATGCGCATACCATGTGGCCTAGACATGTCGTGGGTTCTACAGGTCTTTTTTTTTTTTTAAACTTTTTCCACTCATCTCACAGAACATTTTACACCTGTTGGTTTATTTAGGCAAAAAAAAAATACAAATCAAAATTTACTCATAATAAATCATGAAGCAATTTATTTTAAAATAATTCTTATAAATAAATATATATGTTACCATTTATTATAGACTGAAGCAAATTTACATACTAATGAGGTAGACATACTTGTTTATTTTTACGCATAGAATTAAATCTTGGCTGGATAGTTGATTCTGCAGAATGTAGAACATCTTCAACATTTTTCAGGGTTGATCGATATTTTGATTTTGTAATTGTCAAGGCTGTGAATGCCGCTTCACATAAATATGCAGTACAAGATAGCAGAAGCATGTTCTGGGTCCATTTCAGAAATGGTTGGAAATTCTGTTTTAATCTCAAGCCAAAATTCATGTAACAATTTTTGTTAAAATATGAAACTCAAGCCAGCAACTCAAACAGCAGTTTTTAAAAATTAAACATTTTCACACAATGCAAACGGAAGATATACTAATTTTATTACCTACATGGAAGAGGAGCTGTGGCGGGAAAACTGCAAAATGTCTTTGTTTTCCTTAATTAAACCATGATGCTTCTTCAGGAACAGAAGTCTCTCTATATGCTCTAAAAAACACCGCAGTGTGTAGCATACAATAGTCTTAGATATGAGCCGAGATGTTTAAGACAGGGTTTGTTCACACTGGTGTGATGGTATGCGCCGGACCCTGTGTGCATGTTGTATGTTCGAGACCATAACTGCAGTCAGCTTGTGTGGTAGAATACAGGCAAGCCCTGCAACTTCATTTAGACATTCGATTTGAATTCATTTTTGATCACGGCATATTCATAAATACGTCATTATTGCCAGCATTTTCACAATCCCCACATTCAGTTACTCCACCCCAATACTTCCAGTTAGGAAGCTGTAGCTCATGTTATCTCAGCTCAAGGAGAGTGGAGGATGTTCTCATCACCAAAGCACCAACAAGACATCTTGCAGACCATGTCCTCATCTGACAGTGGATGGTTGAATTTGCTTAGAGATTAGGAATAAACCTCGTGCCAGCAATCACATGTTGGCTTCTATGACAGTGTACATGTTCCATTCTCTGGGGTAAGAGTGGAACAGTGAGCTGGTTGGATTGCGTGGTAAGTGTATGTCTTACTTGAGACACTACCAGCTCCAGTTCAAAGCGGCAGCCTGCTTTTCGTTCACTAGTCAAGAGTTAGGAGAGTCCCGGCTTCTTCATCAGGCCCCTTGCTCTGCCATTTCTCCTCAGTCATCTGCATAAGCACGCGATGCATCGTCTCACTTTGATTTGAAAACTAGCATAGAAAACAGCCCGCGTTGATCCTTTCTGCATCTTCAGAGGTCGAAACTGAAGCTCAGACCAAGCCGTGACTACCCACGGCACACTTAGTGACTTTCAAAATCAAGACACCCACTGGGGTCTTCCTTCTGGGTCTAGGGCTGGGGCTTTCACTAAGTAGAAGATATTCTCCAGGCAGTGGTGTGGGCCTAACAGGGACATGAGGAGAATGGAGGAGACCAGGGGGAACCCTGGGGTGAGAGAGGTGATGGCTCAACAGTTAGGTGGTCTTGTGGAAGGTGCATGTTCAGTTCCCAGTCCCCATATTGGGTGGCTCATGACCACTTGTAACTTCAGCTGCAGGGGATTTCCACACATGTACAAATACATATGTGCAGGCATGTACATATCTTCTTTCTTTCTTTCTTTCTTTCTTTCTTTCTTTCTTTCTTTCTTTCTTTCTTTCTTTCTTTCTTAAGAAAGCACATGAGCTGCGTTTGTATGTTTCAAGAGGACATCACACTGAAGGGATCTGCAGGGTCTGGACCAGAGAGGAGTGGCAGAATCCAGGGGACTGTGATGTTGGTAAATGTTCCTCGCCTTGTCTTCAAGGGGGAAAATATGATCACTCCCCTACCCCCCTCCCCGTCTCCAAATCCCATGGAGTCAAAGAAGCTCTAAGGAAGTCAGGTATGAAGGCTGCATGACCCTCTACCTGTGACACTGAAGGAATACCGCCAAGGGCACAGTGCCCCAAAGTCAATTTCCTCAATAGTTTTCCATTTCGTTTCTCTGAGATCGGGTCTCCAGGATTTAGCCCACATGAGAGCTTCTCACATCTACTCCAGATCAATACTTCCTGGTTCTGAGGTTTACATATGCTCTGACTTCTCTGTGGCCCCTAAACATCCCGTTCCTCGGAGTTACTGATGAAATCCACCATTTCTTCAAGACTCATCCCTTCCAAAAAGCTGCCTGAGATTGACAGCTCCAAACATCAAAATCCATCTCTCCCTGGCCCAGGACCCCACAGAGCGCTCTATGTGAAATATGTCCTCTCTTTCTCTGTAAGTTAAAATTGACATAAAATTATAACATAAATTGAGCATTTTAGCTGTTACAAGTGACAACCAGATGATAAGTGGCATTAAGCACATTCATCCAACCTTTCCTGCTGGACACTTCTGGAACGCTTCATCTCATAGCCGAGCCCCAGCATCCCACATACCCACCCTCCTCGCAGACCCTGGCAACGGCTACCCCACTTTCTGTGACCTTGACAACTTGGTAGCTAGTGTGAGCAGCATCATGAGGCATCTGTCAGTTCCCTGTCTGTGTTCTCGCATCTATCATAATGTCCTCAGGGCTCACCTGCCACCGTGTCAGCGCTTCATTGATTAAGCGACACCCCATGGCACACAGGCCCATAGCTGTTTGTTCAGTCATCTGTCAGTGGAAGCCCAGGCTGAGACTGCTGCCACTATGTGACCACTGTACCTTGAGTCCCTGCTTTCAATTCTTTCAGGTATCTACCTAGGAGTGGTGTTGCTGGGCCATGTGACAATCTGTGTTGAGTTTTTTGAAGAATTTTCAGCAACCCAAGAACATGAGGAGAGGGCAGAGTCCACACTACCCCCACCTCCCCTGTGGCAAGATCTAAAGAGGACTTTGGGATAATCTTCAGTTAAAAAGTCACCTCTACTTATTAAGGATGTTTATCTTATTTTGCATAAATTCTTTTTGTGCACATGTGTGTGCACACATGCTCTCATTTCACAGCATGCAAACGGAGATAAGAAGACAGCTTGTGGAAGTGAATTCTCGCCTTCTACTATGGGTCCCGGAGATTGAACTCAGGTCATCAGGCTTGGTGACATCACCCCTGCTCACTGACTCATCTGTCTCCAGCCCCACCCCCAGCTCTACTTCTTAACAACTGTATCTCCATTTCCTTGTTTATAATCATAACACCCCCTCAAAGGGTTGCCATAATTGCTGTTCTTATTTATTTATTTATTTAGCCAGGGTCTCACATAACCCCAGCTGGCTTTCAACTCAACCTGCGGACAAAAGTGACCCAGAATTCCTAATCCTCCTGTCTCTACATCCCTCGTTCTGGGATGACTGGCATGCACTATAATGCCTAGTTTTCGCTGCAGTTATTTAAGATGCTAACAATGCAATGTGCCTAGCACATTGCGGGTGCTCAGGACATCCACCCTGTCACCCTTCACTTCTGTCTCCTCTTCCACAGAAAGGGGAAAGATCAAAAATCCTATTTACCATTGCCTCCAAACCCTAGTGCTTTTGGGACAACTGGGTAGAAGCGTTTTGTGGCAACTTTCTTTAGAAAACATCCCCCCTTTTGAAAGAAGCCCACAATTCCTCCACATGCTCTCCCATCTGTTCCCCCAAATGTGATAATTAGGAAATGATGCTGTCACTTTCCAAAGTGCGAAAGCTGCCCCTCCCCTCCCATCTTTGAGTGACATGGCAGAAGGATGGGCAGACCCATGCGCTCAGTCAGCCGCATCCCCAGGGCCCCAGAGCACATGTGGCCCAGATTTCGATGGGGTCACAAACTGGGTCTCTGAGGCAACCTGAGGTCTGGAAAGAGTACAGAACCTCAGGGATCTGAGAAGAGGGTACTGGTAGAAGATCTTAGCCATCCCATCTTCATTATGGTCCTCTTCTCATGGAGTCCTCATCAACATTCAGTATAGGAAACTGAGCAGTCGCTTTTCAAGGCTGGAGAGATCCATGGTGGTGTGTGGGCTTTGAGATTCAGCGATCTAGCAAAGGAGCTAGGTCACCTTCCCCTTTCATTCTCCTTTGCTAAGCAGATGTATGCAGTGTATGTATGTGCATGAATGTGTGTATGTACGTGTGTGTGAGTACATATGTACGAGCACATGTGTGTGTATGCATGTGTTCAAGCATGTGTGTATATGTGTATGTAGTCCTAAGTGGGCTGAGAGGTTTATTCATTCTTAAATATGTGAGTGCTAAATTTAAGTGTGCACATGTGTGTGTGTGCATGCATGTGTGCATGCACGTGTGTATATGTGTATGTAGTCCTAAGTGGGCTGAGAAGTTTATCGTTCCTAAATATGTGAGTGCTAGATTTAACAGTGTTTGCTTAAATTTTATCCAAGGACCACAGAATAGAATATTGTAGTAGTCTGCATTTTCCCACCATATTAAAATTCTTGGTCAAGACTTGGTCCCTTGTAAGTATAGAGGTCTAGTTAGCTAACAGTTTTGGAGATTAGGAAGCAAGATCACGATATCGGCAACTTCACGGTTCCTGGTAAGGGCTCTACTTTCTGTATCAGAACATGGCAGAGGGTGTTGCATGTGGAACAAGTACACTATCATACAAAGTCATTAATGGGAGCGCCACACTTGTCTCATTTAGTACTCATCACCTCCAAAAGACCATGGTGCCACATACCATTGATGTGGGTTCTCAAGGAGAGCTCTTGGGAACACGTTCCAACCACAGCAGACCTTAGCTAGGTCTAACAAGATGGACCGGGGTGGGCTCTGATGCATCGTGTTGACTGGTTATGTTAGAATAAAAGGAACTGGAAATGCCTAAAACCCATCCTCCCTGGAAGCAGAGACTCACAGCCAAAAATCAGGCAGAGCTCAGGGAACCATGGAAGAAGGGAAGGAAGGACTGACATCTGTTCTCCTTTGGTTGAGAATTGATACTCTAGCAATCTATTGCTGAGGGGCAGTTTAATGGCCTAGAATGCAATAGCCTGAACCAGAAAACATTTATTGTCTCATTTCTATGGGTCAGAAACTTGGGAGTGGTTCTACTGGATAATCCTGGTTCAGATTCTTGGGGACTGTAGTTATGTAATCAGCCAGAATAGTTTAGGACTTGACTGGGGCTGAAGGGTGTAGTTCCAAGAAGGTGCTCTCACACGACCGAAGACCGGAGTTGTCAGTTCCTTACCTTGTAGATCTTCCAATAGGCTGGCTCACAATGTGTCTCTCTCCTGGGTAAATGAAGTAAGAGGAACACAGAGAGAACACTCAAAAGAGAAGATACAGCCTTATAATCTAACCTCAGAAAAAATACACTGTCGGTTTTTGCTACATGCTGTTGGCCACATAACAGAACTGTGGTGTAACTCAATACCCTGTCCAAGGAGGCAGGGATCACCAAGAACCATGTTGGGGGATGGCTTCACCAAGTGTTAACCTTAGATAAGTCAACTCCATTTCTAATTTGGATCTATATCCACTCTTGAGGTGAACGAGTTCACGTAGCTGTTGAATGAGGTAATGAGTGCAGAAGGAAGGTTGTAGGTATGCCCAGGAAACCATCTGCCATGGCCAAGTGGGATTGGCAGTAGTTAGTAGAATGTCACATGAAGCACCAATACCACAATGGAATGCTCCAAAAAGCAATACCCTCCCCTTCCTGGCCTTTCTTTGTTATTCTCACTTGCCAGTCATACTCCCCTTTCAAGCCAAACGGATCCCACTCTAGCCCTGAAACCTGCCTCTACTGCCTGCCTCCCAGCCTTCATGTGGACATGCTCAGGTGTTTGTCTAGGGGCTCCTAATCCCAGGGGCAGAACATTTCCACAGAGCTTATTACAAGGCTGACTCCAAGACTGGCCTGAAGAATTAAGGACAGCAACAAGACTGGATGCAATAACCCTACTCCCTTTGCCAGTGTGGCTGAGAGGCTCATGGGGGACAAAGAGTCTCTCAATCCAATTTGAAGAGAGGTCTGTACCAGGCTTTTTTGGGGGGGCACAACCAGCTCCCAAATCATGAAGCAGAGATTTCTTATTAGTTTTGAGTACTCAGCCTTGCTTAGGTTCACTTCTAGTTGGCTCTTTTAACTTAAATTAACCTGTTTCTCTTTATCTACCATTTGCCTCAGGACCTTTCTTACTTCTGTATATTTTACTTTCACTACTTCTTTATGTCAGGTTGCTGGCATCTGCCTGGTGTCTTGCCCTGGGCATGTCCCTCATTCTCTCCTTCCTCTTCCTCTTGTTTTTCCCCTCTTCTCTCTCCAGCCCAGATTTCTTCTCCTATTATTTGCTCTGCCTGCTAGCCCCAGCTAACCTTTATTCCTGCTGAGCTATTGGCTGTTCAACTTTTTATTAGACCAATCAGGTGCCTTAGGCAGGCAAGATGAAATAGATGCAACACATCTTTACATAATTAGACACACATCCCTACATTGTTAAACAAATGCAGCATGAACAAAAATAACACACCTTTTACGTAGTTAAAGTAATATTCTGCAGCATAAACAAATGTAACACATCTTGGTCTAGTTAAAATAACCGTCTACAACACAGGTTTGCTGGAGGCTTCTGAGAAAAGTGTCCTGTCTTATCAAGGAGACACAAGAAAACACTTCTCATCCATACATCTGGAGTCAGTGTTGTCAGGAAGTGCACTCTCTAAGGCACTAGTTGTCATTTGCAGACATACAGAGGTTTAACTGCCCAGCACGCAAATCCTCCCAGGTCAAAGAAGGTGAAGCCTTATTCTGCCTTCTTGTCTCAATTCTGTTGCTGTCGTTGAGGCACACTACTGTCATTTTGATACACTACAGTCGCTGAGGAACACTACAGTTGCTGAGGTAACACTACAGTAACTACAGTCAGTGCAACATCATGAGGTTTTTGTGTTTGTTTGCATTTTTGTACTTTATGTTGACAATTTGAAAATGACCCCTAAGTGTGCTGGTGTTCCTAAGCAAGGAGATATGGTGGCGGGGATAATAAGTAATAGAGGAACATCCCATATCCAGGGTCATGGCTGTTTATGGGGCCATTGTGTACCAAAATTAGGTTCTAGATCCTCAACATTTCTCTAGTTTGTTCCTTTTGTAATGGAATATTCCCTCCCCCTTGTGTTCTAGGCTTTTGATTGACACATATCTTATATACAGAAGGCACACAAGGCATACATGTAAATATACCCACACAGCCATCATCCACATCAAGGTTTAAGGCATCATTGACCCTCCCAGTGGCTCTCTCATGCCCTGTTCCAGTCACTATACCCCCAGGGTAATTTTCTGTCTGACTTCTTCCATAATTCATTGCTTTGCTTGCTTTTGAAGTTCTTATACACAAAAAAGTGCAGCATGTATTCTTTTGTGCTGGCTTCTTTGACCAGCCTGTAACTTGGAAAGTGAAACCATGCTGCTACAAGTATCCCTATGCTCTACTACACGATATTTCTCTATATTCATGCACCATCATTTATTTGAGCAATCTGGTTCCCACAGATATGTGTGTTGTGTTTAATTCTGCTATGAACATTTTATGCTGTTCCTTTGGTGAACACAAACATTCATTTTTACTCCATGTACAACCTCAGAAGGAATTGTTGGCCACAGAGGAGCATATATTTGGTAGTTACTACCAAATACTTCCAAAGGAGGTGTAGGGTTTCACACTCCCACCAGGAATATGTCAATGAATACCTCAGTACGCTGGCCATTCTTCCTGTACTTTGGACACTTTCCTAAAAGTGTTCTCTCTTTATTTAGTCAATCTTTGTCATTTGAAAAATCTGTTCTTGAAAATTCACCTGTTGCTAAAATATAAACATAGCCCCAGACACAATAGTCACCATACTGCTGTGGTCATTGGCAGACACACACAGAGGTTGAGCTGCCCAACATGCAAGTCCCTCCCAGGTCAAATAAGGTGAAGCCTCATTCCACCTTCTTGTTTCAACTCTGCCACATGAGTTTAGTGTTAGTTAATCTGTAGTACATGCTCAATAAGTTGTTAAATTAGTGAATGAATCTTTGCAATACTAAGGTTGATCCTGAGGTCTTGGGCATGCTATGTAAGGGCTTTATCCCTACACTCCTTTCTCCCTCCCTTCCTCCCTCCTTTTCTCCCTTCCTTCCTTCCTTCCTTCCTTCCTTCCTTCCTGCCTGCCTGCCTGCCTGCCTGCCTTCCTTCCTTCCTCCCTTCCTTCCTTCCTTCCTTTCTTTTTGAAGACTAGGTCTCATGTAGCTCAGACCATCTTCAAACTCATTATGTAGCTGAGGCTGATCTTGAACTCCTGATCCTCTGTCTCTACTTCCTGAGTTCTGGGGTTATAGGTGTCATCATTATAGAGTGCCAATTAACCCACATGGACCAAAATTTTAATTATTTATCTCCATTCAAAATGTTCATTTAGACAGCAACTTAGAAAAGGTTCTGCATACCCTAAAATGACTGCAGAATCTCGGGAGCAATATGCAGAATTCTCAACTCTGGAGCCCAATTCACCTGTAGAGAATTGAAGAAAATCCCCATGCATACGCATCTGCCATCCACATATCACCGTAGATTTCACAATAATTTTTGGGAAATTTTCAAAAGGAAAATTTTAAAATGAGTCAATATGAACAAGAAGAAATGGAACTGGGCAGTGGTAGCTCACACATTTGGTCCCAGCACTTAGGAGGCAGAGGCAGGTGAGTCTCTGAGTTTGAGGCCAGCCTGATCTACAGAGAGAATTACAGGACAACCAGGGATGTTATACAGAGAAGCCCTGTCTCAAGAAGAAGGAAGAGGAGGATGAAGAAGGAAAAAAGGAGTAGGATGAAGAAGGAAGAGAAGGAGAAGCAGGACAGGGAGAGGGAGAAGAAGAGGAGAAGGGGGAGGACGAAGAAGGAGGAGGAGGAGTAAGCATCAAGGTCAGGCAGTAGTGTCAAGAAACCCATACTGGTTAAAAAATATAATGAAACATTTCTCTGTAAAATCACGAAATATATAAAAACATGGAAAGAGGCTGCATAGAAGGTGATGCCTACTGTAAAACTTTTAGCATATTTCATAAAAGTGACAGTTTAATGGCTTTTATAACACTTAATGTTCACGGAATTAAAAATTAAAAAAATAAATACTTAGGAAAACTTACAAGCTAATGGCACAACCAAGCAAACAGTCTCAACTACTCTCTCCGTGCTCAGTTTGCCTTGATCTGGGTGTTCTTTTTCCTTTATCTCTCTGTCCTGCCACATATTTATCCCCCAAAAGATTATCCTAGAACTCAAATCCACCATTAATAACCTGCAATTGACCAATTAGGTTGAGCTTCGAAGTTGGAATTACACAGTTGAAATTTAAAACGTTCCGGTGCAGCTTAGGAAACAAATGAGACCAGAAAGCCCCGTTTACTTAATGAGGCAAATTTTAGCATCATTAGTGGTAATTAAGATTAAAGTGTTAATAACTCTGTTTACCATGGTGGGAAAACAGGCAGGGCGCATATCTGCAGGCGAGGCAGAAGCCGGACACAGGACTCTGGGATGGAAAGTCCCTAGGCTTTGAAGAATGCTACTTTTCCTCTCCTAGAATGCGGAGAGATGGACAGGTCCTTAGTGAATAATGTTACGCTGGGGAAACTGAGGCTTAAAGTATGGATAGGGCTACTTGACCATCTGTAGCCCCAAAGCAAACTGCAATCCCTACTTGGAAACTGGCACCAGTGACATGCTAAGCTTTACTAATGGGAAGTGTGAAGCAAGAAAAAAGGAAACTATTTACAGAGCACACCTAGGGGCCAGGCGTATTCGTCACCCACATACAGGATCTGAAATAAACTAAGTTAACCCCAACAACTATAGCCAAGCGCACACCATCGACCCATTTTACAGATGAGAACAACGGAGGCGGGGGAAGCCAAACAGTTTATGCAAAATAACACAGTCTGTAAATCTTAATCCCGGTTTTGATCCACTTTATCTTCACAGCCTCAAAGGTCCCCACTTCCCTGCCTCATCTTCCAGCCATGGTCAGCCTAAGCCTCTGGAGGGAGTCTGGAAAAGGAAGACAGGGATCAAAGAGTGCTTGGGACCTGATGGGGCCTGCCTACCTTTCCTGGGGCTGCCCTGCGTGTGAGGACCAGCCCCACCCATGTTCCTCTCCAGCTTCAGGGTGGGAAAGGACAGGGCCCTGGTATTTCTGAGCTCAGGGGTGGAAAGCAGCAGGGAGCTAATTAAGGGGTAGAGAGCAGTCAGGAATTGAAACAATTACCCAGTTAATTGAAGCCCAGTGGCCCACTTTCCCTGAACATCTGGGGGCCAGGTCCAGACGCTTGATAGCCCCAACCATCCAGCTAATGGCAATTGAACCGTCCATGCTCAGGGGGCACTGGGACCCACAATGCTGATGCCGAGTTCACTTTGGCATCTCTCCTGATGGGAGGGAGGGCTGTGTGACAGGTTGCTGTTCACCCGCTCTGCCACAGGCTCTTGACATCCTGGGTGCCAAAAGAGACTTCTTTCCTCAGTGACATCCTCGCTTTGAGTTGGCACAGTGATTTCATTTATAGCTATTTGCCCAGACTCACAGCCAAACATGAGATAGCAAGTTTTACCTGGGGCCTTTCCATATCTGGTCTAGTCATTATATTCACCCCAGCCCAACCCACCTCCTGCCCTCATAGCTCTTACTTGTCCTCTGAGTTTGGTCAAGCATCTCCCATCTCCAGCCTTCCCATCTCCAGCCCCTCTGACAGAGAAAAGACTCTCTGCCATCCCCCAGTAACGAATGCTGAGGTCACCGTCCAGAGTCCCACAGCCTTTGGGATTTGTTGTGTATACAAAGGCAACCTCAAGTTAGCCCACGTGTTCAAGCGAACTTCCTCCCCAACTCCCTCTCTGAGGACCCACGGGGAATTCTGCTAAGATAATTATCTCCAACTGGGGTTTTGTTTCAGTCCGCTGGTAAGACAAAGCCCCCCTGTTAGAAATATAAGGCTATGCTATTGAAGGCTAGCTGGGAGATATTTTTCAAACAAGCATTTCACGTATGTGTTTCACATATGCCGCTCATTAAGGTTTATAAGGCCTTTTGGTCTTCACAATAAAGCCTGTTTTTTTAAAGGTTAAAATCAGCATGGCCCTTGGTTACTGCCAGCACCCTGCTTCCCTCTTTAGATGGGACAGCACTGGGAAGTGTTGAAAGGAAATCAAAGAAGCTGATGTCTACAAGCCCAAAGGAAGGAATGATGTCCCCAAGAGGCTGCCATTCCCACCAAGAGAAGGAACGGAGCCCTCCCGGCTCACACAGGCACACAGGGCTCTGCTGTGTGGAAAACAAGTGCATCTGTCTTTTAACGATTCTCAACCTGGCAGCATCTTGGACCAAAGGTTTTTGAACATCTAGTCTTCCAAATCCAGGCTAAGGTGGCTAGTGGTTGGATCTTGGTGTTGCCTTGGGTTCAAAGGTTCTCAGGTAGGTGTACTTCCTGGCCAGGGTAAAAGCTGTGAGCTTTCTCCTAGGTCCCCGAACAATGCTGCAAGCAGACAAGCAAGGGATTCTGACCATTCTAGGAAGAAGGAAGCAGGCCACTTGAGCCGATGCCTCCAGTCTACAGTGTGGGTCTGGGGCTGGAGCCTGAACCTCCCAAGTTCCTTGTTTGCCGTCCACTGATGGTGCTGACTGCCAAACTCTGAACCCAGGCCTTAGTAGCCAAACTCACTCAGTCCTGAAAAACCTCTCATCTACCACTGGGCAGATGAGAACCTCAGCCTGGAAAAATGCGTGATACTACGCCAAATTCAGAGACTATAATATCCGAGGTTTTCCCAAAGTCAGGGAGGGAACTGGAGCCTAAGGAATCTGTCCATTTGTTCTCACCTTCAGGCAAAGCAACATCTCCTTCCCATGTCTAAAGAGTCTGTAAATATCTTACAGACAATGGCAGATCTATATGTGTCAACATACTAGTAATGGGATATAGAATCCACTATCGCCTGGATGCTATACCACATTGCACCTACATTTCCAAAACTTGGCCATTTGAGACAGATATTACCTTCTCCAACTTAGAAGGAAGGCAAGGCCAGCTGAGTGACTTGTCGTCACAGAGCCAAGAGGTGAGCTCAGGTGTCCCTCCGAGGTTTTCGGCTCCATGCCCTCACACCTTGCAGTCTCATCTCCATCAAAGCAGTGTTGGAAGGAGTACGGGGTTATTGGAGGTGAGAGGAGTATAAAACAAAGACAAGTACGTCTTGAGAATTATTATATACGTGTGTGAAATTGTCAAAGAATAAGTTAATAGTGAAAATAATAAATAACGAAAAAATAAATTAATAATAAAAGCTAATAAATAACCTGCCCAGATGTAGAGTTTTAGACAAATCTGAAAACCACAAAGATAATTTTTTTTTTAAAAAGAAAAACTTTTCCCATAACATTGGCTGGGTTTTTGTTGTTTTTAAAGTCACCATGAATTTGATACTAGGCTGTGTGAAACAATTAAGTCTAAACTCAGCATTAATGAACCCAAGTTGTCCACATTTATATCACTAATTAAAAACATGGTTCCTTTCAAATAGTCTTTCACCAAACCATTCTTTGCCTCCAGTTTCTTGTCAACATGGCCCCGGGAGCAGTGAACGTCGGACACTATGATTTGGGGGGTGTTCAGCTTGTAGGGGAATCCAGTAAGAATATCTACCCAGCATCGCAGCTGAGTGATTCAGGGTAAGTCACGTGACCCCAGAGAGCTTCAGTTTCTTTGCTAAATGAGAGAGGATGGTCTCCTTCTCATCTCCCTGTCAAGGATGCTGTGAAGTGACAATGAGAGAATCAAAATAAAACCTTAACATCTCCAGAGGGTTATGCAAATAGGAGGGCTCCTTGCTACGCAAAGCGCTGCTACCAAAAGCCAGCAACTGTTTACTAACAGTGGTGTGAAACAGGCAGGATCATTCCCGTTTGGAAAATGTCATCCACCACGGGAAGACAGTGCTGTCCACTGAGTTCCAGGGAACCCTCAGCAATGGACTGTGTAGCTGATAGAACTGGTCCCTCTGTCTCTACTAACCTTTCTTTTCTGTCAGGCCCTAGGCTAGGGAAGGCATGGTGATCAGATCTAGTGCCTACTCAGGTTGGGGTGGGTGGCTGATGCTCTTGCCCATATACCACAAAGCAAGAAGTGCAGCTTGGAGGAGAGAGAATGGAAGCGTTGGATGAGGGGTGAGTGCACTCTCTGAGATCCTGGGCCTCCCTTACTGGTCAACTTCGTGAGTCCTTCTGTGCACTGATGTCCTCCACCCTCAGCTGCATCCAGAGTCTCCTATAACTGTTTTCTCCTGGGGGGGCTCTCAGTGGAGTTAGGGTGCCTGTGACTGACCACTGCACAATAGAATGGGGTTACAGAGTACTTCCGTCTGGAGGTGAGGGGAGACAGGGCTGATGCGACCATAAAGTTTTAGTCTGCTTAGTCACCTCCAACTGTTCCAAGCATGTAGCCCTAAAAACTCCGGAGAAAGAAGCTTCCCCAGGGAGTCACACAGGTCAGGCTGTTGGGTGTGTGTTCCACCTATTATTCATTTGTTTCGTTTTGACCACTTGTTCTTTGCTGGCCAGTTGCCATTGACACATGGAAGTTTGGTCAGCCTGCATCCATCCCTTTTCAATATCCAGCTTCTGGAGAAGCTGCCTGGAGTTCTCACCCAACGCATTTAACCTGCCCAGATGTAGACTTTCAGACAAATTTGAAAACCACCATGTAATTTTTAAAAAGAAAAACGTTTCCATAGCATGATGGCTGGGGTTTGCTGTTTTTAAAATCACTGTTATTTGATACTAGGATATTTAATCAACTAAGTCTAAACTTGGTATTTATAACCCACAATGTCCACATTTTATCACTATTAAAAACAATGGTTCCTTTAAATAGTCTCCCACCAAACCACTCTTTGCTTCCAGTTTTCTTTCTCAACATGACCACGGGAGCAGTGAAAAGAGAACACTATAATTTATTGACAATCTGGTACTGACCAGGTTGATTCTCTGTCAAAAATTCTTCCAACTGACCTCTCTGAAAGCCTTCCTAATTCAATTTCCCATGATAAGGAAGTTCTATCCTCTTTTCAGCTCACCTAAAAACATCAGCGAACTGCAATATATTTCTCAAAAATACCATGTTTCATTCTGTGGCTGTATCACATTCCATAGTGGTTGATATTTACCAAAAGAAGATAAAAGTCCAGATTTATTGAAACTCTCAGGGCTAGCTGGATAAAGAGAACAGCATATCCTAATTTATAAGAGAAAACTAAGGCTGATGACTTGGGAACAAGCTGTTCTAGGTCCTGAAGTAGATAATGGGCAGAACTGGGGCTCGGATCTCCTACTCAATATCAGGGTCTCAGCATTATTGTAATACGACCTGGAAACACCAAGTGCAGTTGGCCAGTCTTCTTTTGTGGAAAGTGTATTTCCCCCAAACCACTTTAGTCAACAACTCAGTCATGTTTTCTGGGCCTTTATGCAAAGCATTCATTGGTTGGTGTAAAGTCACAAAAACTGCAGGGAAATCAGTCTGCTTTCTACCCAGACCATAGTGAATCTGTTGGTGGACTCCATCTGATGTCACAACAGCTTTTCCTGAACTCAACTGGTCTGTTCAGAACCTGTAGGTAGACTGGCCTGTGGTGTCTGAGATGATGTTGGAGCTCATAGAGACTCTTCCATATGCTGTTCTGGCTTATTCTCTCCTTAGGAGTTTGGTATATCTGAGGTGAACTCTTGGCACCAGCAAAGTGGGTAGAATTCCCTCTGCTATGATCCCAGGTCTTAACCACATGCATGTCATGCTCCCAGCTCAGGGATGAGACCCTGGTGGGGCACAGATGGTGCCAGTAGACACCCATTCATGGATCTGCGCAGCCATGAGTGCCCAGACTCCATGCAAATTGCTCTAAGAGGTTCATAGGAAGCCACTCAACCAGCAGATGACCAGCAAATGTGAAGCCGGTCACTTGCCATGCATATTAACAGCTCACCTGCTGTGGTTGCTCAAATAAACAGTGGTTATTTGAATGGACTGCTCACCACGTGCTCCTTTTGGGTGTGGGGACAGGTAGGGCAAAATCACCTTCTATTCGTCAGTTCTGCAGTTTCTCAAGTCAAAATAAGAAAATGAAGAACC
This sequence comes from Arvicola amphibius, assembly GCF_903992535.2. Lineage (NCBI taxonomy): Eukaryota > Metazoa > Chordata > Mammalia > Rodentia > Cricetidae > Arvicola > Arvicola amphibius. The sequence goes on from NC_052048.2 coordinate 94,505,060, forward strand.
CTGGCCTGAGATGGTTCTTCTGATCTCGCTGAAGCTTTCCACGAGAAAACTGTGTTGAAGAAGTGCTTTGTAAAGGCTAACCGCCGTGGGAAAAGTGTTAACTCGTGTTACCACCCATGGGCAAGACAGAGGCATGAAGGGCTTCAAGGGACCTGGAGGCCGGGGCTGGCAAGCGGGGCATTCCCATCTTGAAGAAATGCCAAAGGAGAATAATGGTGTTTCCAGACTTAAAAAGTAAGGCCAATTGCAAGGACTGGGTCAATCATTTGCTTGGACACTTTTGTATGGGGGAGCAACTATTGACCAAATGAAAGACATGCCCAGTCCAGACGGGGCTTCTGGTGGAACAGCTCTTCTTCCTTCTCCTGTGGCTTGGCTGTTGAATCAAAAATGCTAAGGGGGGTAACTCACGTCTATTAAGTCTTTACTGCTCATAGGGCACTTTCATACCTTATCCCATTTAATTGTCATTTGAGGGAGATTCAAAACTGCTGGCCTGGAGTTATTTGGTTCTGGAATCCAGGGAATATGGAGGGCTGAGGTCAAAGGTTTCCCATTATCCAAGCGGTCCATAATGACAGAGAGATCCAACGCCCGCTGCCTGACCCTCACCTCCACCTCCGCCTCTCCCCGTTCGCCAGCCCAGCCTCTGCCTTATTCAAATAAACAGTCCTTGGGTCCCCAAACGGAGTTCCCCTTGAAGCCAGAGCAGAAATCCTAATTGTGGTTTAATGAGGGCCCGGCTTTGCTCTCTACCGAGCTGTTTACTGAAGCAATTTTAGTTTGCTTCTTCTGGTCAGAGATCGTAGCCACTCACCTAACTCTGTTTTAAGATAAATGTCACCGTGGGCACCAAAGGAAGTTTTGACAGGTTCCCCTCCCAATGTCAAGCCAGAGCAAGTGCCTGGCAGCCCCTGTGCACCCACCCAGCAAGGAGAGCCCAGGTCTGTAGAAGGAAGGAGAAATCTTGCTCCAAGAAGGAGAAATGGCACCAAGGAAGCCATTTACAAAGGGCAATTCTGACTGGGAGTTCTAGGGACTTTGAAGGTGCAAGGACAGCCCTTGAATCCAGCTGTCAGATCCAAGGGAGGGTTTCTGAAAAAAAAAAGTGTGGCTTGGCCAGCTTCTAGGGGACAACTGTTGTGATACCCCAGGATCATGGCACCCCAGTAAGTGCATACCTCCTTTGGTCCAAAGAGTCCCGTGTACCACTGATTCGTGAAGCCAACCAATCATTCATCTGGCCTACGCGCGTTGTTCTACGAGGTCCACTTACTGAACAAGTTGAAGTCGATCGCTTGTCTCTTTCATTCGGTGAGTTATTAGTTCTAGCATCCAGTGGAGAAGACTGAGGTTCAGAGAGCCAACGACTTGCCCATGGGTCATAGAATGGTGGAGCCCGCCTCTCTGTAATCATTTTATTCACTCCCCGATTATCAAGGGCTGACTAGGAGCCAGGTGTGGGTCTTCATGTTGGGGACAGTTCCAAGAATAATGAAAGACCTGATCCGGTGGAGGTGTGATTCCAGGCTGGGAAGCAGACCATGAGCACCTTGGTGTAAATATTATATAAGATCGATGATACACATCTGATTTGTATTCTACTACATACCACCTTGGCTTCCATTCCAGAGCATCTGGCCTCTGACGGTGCTCAGCACTGGGCTTATTACTGGGAGCTGGGCATGCAGGCCTCATAGCGCGCTGCCTATCCACATGCTCTCCATAAACCCTAAATGCTCCTTTGGGGTTTCATGCCATCCCCACAAAGGCAGCCGTGGCATCAAAGAAGAACTGTTTTCTGCCCGATGCCTGTGGAGCAGCTGTCCTCAGCAGGCCTGGAATCCGCCCCCAAAACAAGTCGGCCCCTGGGGTTCTCCCGTCCTTCCTGGAGGTACCCTCTGAAGTTCCTGGCGAGGAAGTTCTGGTTCAGATAAAGGTTACCCAAATAGCTGCAGCCGCCCCAAATGTGGTGGGAGATTTACAGGAAGCAGGGAGGGGCTGCCCGGCAGGAGCCGTAAATCTCTGCTGCTCCGGGCTGGGGAGAGAATGTGCGGCAACCACTAAATCAATTTCATTGGCGTGCTGCGGAGTCTCTGCACTTGGAGACTGGGCCTGGAGTGGAAAGGAAACAGTTGTCAAACACCAGGAATGATGAGGACAAACGCCAGAATACGAGGTTTTGATTTCCTGTGGACCAGAGCATTGGCTTAACTCTAGGTCTTTTCTGTAGGGTTTTGTCCATCAACGCAGTAGTCATAGCTTGCTGGTGTTGGGTCCCAGGCAATGTTGACACTCTCTAGGGTCTTCTCACCTACTTGCTTCCTCGTAAGCTTCGTTGGGCTCTCTGCACATCTAGCTTTTTCTCATTGGTGATACCTGAGCTCCTATATCCCTTTGGAGAGAGGCCTTCTCTGGACACTGTCCACAGTGAGCCAGGTCTCCCACTGCTTGCTCAGGATTGCTCTGGTTCAGCTTCCTCGCAGACAACTTTGTCTGAAAGAATCTGGTCCATTTGGTCCATTGACTACCTGGATGTTTTATATTCTCTCTGTCCATTCTCCTAGACAACTTGTCTACCAAAATATTCTTTGCATGCACAGGTAGGTGCTCAGTGCATATTGACTGAATGGATATTTAATCAAGGACCACATTCCCTCAATGTACCCACTTCATCTCCATCTTCCACCATGCATAGCAAAGAAGGAGAGTTGAGGTGGCAAGGGAAATCCATTGATACTTACCTCTCATCCTCACAGCTAGTTGTGGGGGCTACTTGGCTCTGTGGTAGACATGCTTACATACTGATTTCTCTCCACAGAAAGAACACATGGAAACTGAGATATTCATTTTTTTCCCATGAAAGACCCAAGACTCTGAGACTTGCTGTTGACTTTTGTCCTTGTGTCTTACTCTTTCCCCAGTGGGGGCTTTCTAGCCCCTTATAGGCAATGCAGCTTCAGGGGTTGTTGGTACACTCGTAGCTAGGACCCTTCAGCCACTGGTAGTCCTCATCTCCCACTCCCAAGCCCTTTTCTTTCACCAGGGGTGACTCTCCTGGGACAGGAGCCCTGGCCTATTTTAGGCAAAATCCTTTAAAGATCCCCTGCCACTTTCTGGAGCTACAAATTAGGATTCCGAGAAGGAAGGGATATTTCAAGGCTACACAGCCAAGACAGGTGTCTCAGACTTAGGTGCTCCTGACACTAAGGTTAGCATTCTTTGAAGCACGTGGATCTTTAATCGTCCTGGAGACACGGTGCAGAGCTACCCAGTCCTTCTCATGATGGAGAAAAGTGCATGGCACTAAGGACTAGAACACTCTGGTTCCAGCTACGTGGTCTTGGTCGGACTGAAGGGTGTCTGTCACATGGTCTTTAGATGATCTTGAGGGGAATTTGAAAGGGAGATGTGTCACTCAGAGATCTCTGAGCTTTTTTTTCCTGTGCTATACCTGTGGTCTCCCTACAACTACAGACACAAGCACACACAGACAAACACACAAATACATACAACTGCACACATGTACTTACAATCATACACACAACCACACACACAACACATACAAACATGCACACACAAGCACACACATACATACAACTACACACGTGCAACTACACAATCACAAGCACACACATACATACACAACTACACATACAACTACATAAAAAACACACAAACACATACACATATAAAACCACACACATACACACAAACAATCACAAATATGTGTGAGTATGTGTGCATGTGTGTGTGTGAGTTTGAGTGTACTTGTGAGAGTGTATGTGTGTAAGTGTGTGAGTGATTGTATGTGTGTGTGTGTGTGTGTTTGTGTGTGAATGCAGGGGCCTGCAAGGGGTAAAAGAGGCTGTTGGGTCCCCTGAACCTATAGTTATAGGTGGTTTTGAGCAGCCCAACCTGGGTACTGGGAACTGAACTCAATTCCTCAGCAAGAACAGTTAAATGCTCTTACCTGCTAGGCCATCTCTCCAGCCCCAATTTAACTCATGTTAAACAACAAACAAACAAATAAACAAACAGCCCTTACAAAACCTTGAAACTGTCAAACACTAAAAAGGGAAGAAAGAAAAGAATCTAACCACGTTACTTTAGAGAGAGCTGCACACTTTAGTACAATATAGCACCGACCCCAATAGATACATTATGGAATCCACGTAGGTGCCCATCAGAGGATAAATGGGTAAAGAAGATGCAGAATAAATATTATAGACTTATACTCAGTCATAAGGAAGAACAGAATTATACATTTCAAGGCAAATGAATGGAATCAGAGAATATACTATCAGGGGTAATAAAATGGATTCAGATGGACAAACAGCAACAACTTTCCAGTTACACCTTCCTGGGAGTGTTCTTGGATGTGCTCTCCTCCTCCTGGAAATCATCTTCAAAGAGGAGAACATCACTCGGCATGTTTAACTTCCCTTTCTGGTTACAATTTTAAGTAGCCGCTGTCTGTCAACATTTATTCATTCAACCAACACAGAGCCCCAGCTGTGTGGCAGATACGATCACCAGCTTCAGGAATATGCAGACAAATCATGCGGAGCCCCCACTCCGAGAGTTCTCGGTCTAGTGAGAGAGACAGACACGCGTGCGCGTGCACACACGAGGTAGAATAACAGGTTTAAAGAGGAAGCCATTAAGCTTAGTGCTGGTGGCTGTAAGGATGCCAACATTTACTGCAGCGGAGGTGTGACCCTCATGTACATAATGGTCCAGCGGGCACGTTCTGAGAGTGGGGACAGTTTCTGTCAGAGGTTCAGGGAACGCTTCCCCAGCAGGAGAAGCAAGGGACAGTGTTCAAGGCAGACTAGCGGAACCAGCTCTTATGCTGGTTTAAATTAAAGCATATGTGGCTCAGGCAATCCCCTCCAGGCCAAGCAACGGAGGTCTTTTCTAGGTCGGCAATACGTAATATTCAAAGAAAACCCTAAGGAGAACTCTCCTCCCATCTGGCTTTCTACCTGCTTAGAGCCAGGTAACTGGACAGTAATAAAGCCAAGTTTAGGAAGTTCTTGGAGCTCCGTTCCCCATCCTACGGTATGGTCAGATTATGCCTGAAAGTCAAGAAGATATCCTCGGGTTAGACCTGTGACATTCACTGAAGAAACTGAGTGGGTGACTCTTCGCCTCAGCGAGGGCAGGTGGTTTGGAGGTAAGGGAGCAGCTGCCTTGTTGACATCTCAAGGTGACAGAGACTGCCTGATCAGAATTCGATCCCTACATATAGCCTCTTCAGGGGCAGTTCTTACTTTCTTTTTTTTTTTTTTTTTTTTTTTTTTGGTTTTTCGAGACAGGGTTTCCCTGTAGTTTCTAGAGCCTGTCCTGGAACTAGCTCTTGTAGACCAGGCTGGCCTCGAACTCAGAGATCCGCCTGCCTCTGCCTCCCGAGTGCTGGGATTAAAGGCGTGCGCCACCACCGCCCGGCCAGTTCTTACTTTCTTAAGACACTAAACAGTGTCTCTGTAGCCATGCTGGGGCTCTGAGAAACTCTCCTCCATCCAATTTATCCAAATTTGGCTCATGGGGATCTTTTAAGCCCAGATCCCCCAACTTCTCAGGCTCACAGCCTTTGCCCCTCCCTTTAGAATAGAGGAAAGGGAAAGGATAAGTGACTTGCCCAAGACTCTCAGGAAATTCATGGCATGTCTGGGAACAGAATCCAGCTCTCCACCTTAGGAGGGATCTGGTTCTTCCCCTTTGGCTGTGTCAAAATTGTTTACAAAAGAAAAAAACCAAAGGAGTTGTGTTTCTTCCAGCTTGGTTTTGAATGGCAGAGGTTTTCATGGAGAAGACATAAGGCGCGTGGGAGGCTGAAGGAGGGCCCGCTTCTTTGGGGGAGACCGGAGGTGTCAGGGAGAAGTGACATGAGGAAATACATTTGCACAGAATGAAGATGGGGCTGGCGGAGGAGCGATTTCCAAACCTTCCAGCAATTGGGGCGGGGGGGGGGGGGGGCATCTCAGGAAATAAAAAATGACCCTTTTAGGAACATTCTTTCGGAGAGTGTGCAAGAAGCCCACACAACTATTACATAAAGTAAATAGTCTGGGTACCTGATGCTCTGCATAACTGATGGCATATCAACACAATCACTCTGGCATTTGTGAACAGATCCTGAAAACTAGTTTTAACACTTGCCACACACCAAAAAAAAATGAAAGAGACCGGGGCGGGGGGAGCAAGGCAAATCCCCCTGGAAGGAATTTTTTTCATTGCCCCACAAAAGGGTTGGTATAGATAACAGCTTCCACGAAAAGGGGCTTGCTTTGCTTATGTCTACCCTTGCTCCACTGCCAAGGACAAGTTCAGCTCGATTTTAGGTCCAGATGCCCTGGATGCTCTGACTGCTTTTCCTGTAGGATGTTCTAATTGGTACCCAGAACTGAGGCGGGGAGGGAAGGATAGGCTGCAAAGGAGATGCTTCCTGGGGGGATAAATGACAAGCAGACCTCAGGCTTTAGAGACAGGCACGCTGAATGCCGAGCTGCTGTGACCTCACTGTGCCACTCCAAGTCTCAGTGCCATCCCTAATTGTGAGATGTAATCGAGCTCATACCCAGTGCACGAAGTTGCGTCCGTGGCAGAGTCAGCACACAGCCAAGTGTGTGGCTAGCATACGATTTCTTTGTGCAGACCCTTCTCTTTCCTGAAAGAGCTTCATGCACCAGGAAAGAGACAATTAGAACGCAGTGTGCTAAGTGCTTTGTGGGAGAATCTTGAAATAGAAGCAGAGCTGCAGAGAGGAGAGAGTGATTAGTTAGTTATCTCTGGAAGGGGGAGAGGGAGTGTGGGTTCATCTGATCAGGTGAGACTCCAAAGGAGGCATGTGAGGGAGTGGGGAGGCATTCTAGGTTTGACAAGAAGCTTGGGGAGGCAAGTTGCTGGGAAGCCAGCAGACCTGGTGCACGAGGTGGGCTAAACTCATCTAGTGGACAGGAAGAAGAGCTGGGGATTGGCTCATCCAGTGTCCAGTGGTGACCATCGCATCTGTCCTGCTGCCGAGGAGTTGCGCTGGAGCTCTGGAGCCTCAAAGCTGATGAGAGGACGCCCTGAGGGAGGCATCCTGCTCACTCTGCCCACTTGATCTGAAGGGCTCCTCTGGTCTTCCAACTCCAAGAAACCAACTCCAGTCTCCCAGATGGCATCAGGTGGCAAAGAAAACAGAAACTTCCTAGGCTGCAGGCACATGGGATAATGAACGCTGGTGACAGAAGGACATTTGAGGGCAGTGGAGCAGGCACAACGGGGCCCTGGTAAACCCATACGGGGGGATCCGGAAGGTACCCTTCAAGGGAGATGGTGACACATCCTGGCAAGGACTGAGAAGAAGAGGCTTGGAGGGGGATGTGAAAGAGAGGGCGGAGGAGAGGATGAGAACAGAAGGAGGGAGTGGCCTTCCAAGTCTTGGCCAGTGTTCTTGCTTATTTCTATCCCCAGCTAGCGCCATGGTGCTAGGCCATGCTTCCTGTGCTCAACCAGAGGGCAGCTGTGCAGGACACAGCCTGTTTGGCCATAGGCATTGCTAGAGGTCCAGCTCCTTCTCTGTTTGAGCTGAGTTTTTCTCTCCAATGATGATTCCCCTGTCTTGTGGGCAAAGCGTTACCAGCCACGGGGCGAAAACTGAGAGCGCACTTGCCCAAGGTCAGGAACAGATACAGGAAGAGTTCACTGCCCAACAACTAGAAGCCACAGAACCATATGTTTGCACAAAGGAAGAGTTGTTTTGTGAATCAACTGACGAAGAGATGGGAGGCACCCTCAAATCTGCCTCCCTATTGGGCAGGAGATATGGTTCCACGGTTAAAGCTGATACAATGAGAACAGGAGAACTCTGTATAACAATCGAGATCTAAGGTTCTTACATCAGCCTTAGATCTCTACATGTATGGGTGCATGCATACCTATATACACACATGCCACATACATGTGAACATGCATACATAGATGCATATACACCACACATACACATACATGTGAAAACAATGTTTTAAATCTGCTTCCTCAATTGACCAGTAGCGAAGGAACTTCAGGGTTGAGAGATATGGTTGGTTAGTTTCTACCCCTTATGTCAGACCAGTCAAACTCCTAGGTGACTAAAAATGGTGGCCAGGACCTTTTGCTTCTAATCTAGGTTCCTGAGGTCATGTTCTCATCCCTCAGCATCCAGAGACTTGGGGTACAACCCGGATCCTGGGGTTGTTTAGTTCAAGTCCTAGGAGTTTGGGACCTGTATCTCAAAAGAACTTGAAAAGCTTCAGCAGCTGAGAAATTGGCATTTTGTGTCCAAAACTATGATACTTTCATAAAGCCCTTGCCACGTCCTAATGTGTATACGGCCAATCCTGCTGAGTACTCACTACAGACATCCTGTTGAGCCCAGATGATGCTTACTGGTTCTTCTGTAGACTATGACCCTGGCACAGCTAACACAGCCATTCGAAAGATAACCTTTAGTACCAGTCTCTGCTCTGGGTGCTGCTTGAAGTCAACCTTGATGTAGATGTTTTGACCAATTTCCAATTATTAGTCCTGTGTTTCCTCATACAGTGTTTGCCAATAAATAGAACCTCATCTCTGGACTCCAGTTCTGTTTCTCATCAGTGTGATGCCGTCTCTAATACTTTATGTGTTATTGGACTGGAGAAAACACCTGACAAAAGCGTTTGAGGAAGGAATGGTTTAGCTCAGCTCACAATTCAGTAGTGCAGCCCTCTATGGTAAGGAAATCATGGTGGCAAGAGCTTGAGACAGTTGGTCATCTGCAATCCAAAGCAGAGAGAAAGGAATGCTGCTACTTGCCCCCCACTTCTGGTCAGTGCAGGACCTCAGGTCATGGGATGGTGCCACCCACAGTTAAAGTGGGTTCCTGACTTCAATTAACTCTCTCAGACTTGAAATTCTCTCAGACTTGCCCGGGGCTTGTCTGCTTGGTGATTGTAGATTCTGTGAAGCTGATGATCAGGCTTCGCCATCACACCTCCCACACGCTACCCTTGGAGCAGTAACTGTCCTGGGGACTGCTAGGACAGCCCCACCCAGTGTGAGCCACACCGCTTTTCTCGGTTTCTCATCGTTAGCACCCCAGAGAAAGCCTTTGTAAAGCCTAACTAAATCCTCAGCACCACAGGCTGCCATATCAGTATATCAGTAACATCTTCAGCACGCATCTCCTAAAAGTAAACGTAAGCAAGTCCTTTTCACCCATAGGGATGGTGAGGCTCCTAAGTGTGGGGTGAGTTGTCCTTGGGGGGGGGGGCGATGAGGGATTGGTGGGGCAACGGTCGGCAAGGGTAGAGAGGTCGGAGCCAGATCACAGACCATACCCTGGATGTCTCTTTCCACACACCATTTCTTTTCTAGGCAGACTGAGGAACAGTGTTTGCGTGCACCAGGCCTCTCGCCCTCTGATTTGTTGGGCTGGGCTTAAGTCGTTAGCTTTCTCCTTGGAGGAAGCCTGCTTTCATTTGGCATTGGCTTCTGCAACTGTGCAGTTTGAGAACAATATGAAAATCAGCATTTCATCAAGATATAGTGCTTGTTAAGCGAGATCTCAGAGTCTCTGGAATTATTCCTCCAGGATCGAGTGGAACAGAAGACACTTCAGTTTTAAACATTCATTTCAGAGAAGAGAATGTAACATATATGTGCAAGAATTTCTCAAAATCAAGCCCAAACAAGTGGGCGAGTCTTCTGCCCTGTGTGGGATATGTCATGAAATTTACCTCTGTGCAGTCGTCTGTTAAATGAGGAGCAGTGAGATCTAGAGATGGGGACCAGATCCTGCTACATTTTGGGTCCATGCTTCTTTGTGAAGAGAAACACACGATCTTCCCACGAGGCTCTTGGGCCGGGAACCTCTGTGTCTCCCCTCACCTGTGTCTTTTGGCAAATGTGGCTGCCAGTCCTGAAGGATTTGCAAGAAGACACAGCTGTCTACCCGAATGTCTCCTCTGCAGCTCCATCTCAGCTTCCCCTCTGGGAAATTAAGTCCCTTGCACATCCACAGAGATGAAAACCGTGGCAGGGTAAGCCTGAAGGTCAGCTACTTAAAGAGGCTAGCTTGGATCATGCCAACATCCACCCCGAATCTACCCACAGGAGATCGCTGTGCAGGCAGGGGCATGGTAACTTTCCCAGGTGGTGGGGAACATGTGCTTCCCAGCTGCGCAGTGCCTGCAAGGAGCTACAGGCAGTTCAATCCTTCAGTGCCATCACCTTGGGATGACATCCCTGAGGGGAGGGGAAGAAGGAAGACAGCATGTTGGAACCAGGAAACCCGCCCAAGACCTTAACAAATGGACGCAAAAATGAAAACCAAGAACAGAAACAAAACATCAACAACAAAACGGGCCCAGCTAAACTCAGAGCTGTCTGGAAGCCAGAGCTGGTCACAGTTAGGGTGTAGTTTGCAATCTAGTGGGTATTTTGCGCCTGCCCATGCAGGCAGAGGCAAGGATGTTCCCAATGGAACCAAAGGAAGATTTCAACTGAGCGGGTTTTAAAAAGTTATCATTATTAGTGTGTGCATGTGTGTGCCATTGAGTGCACACACACTTGGCACGCAGGTCCCAGGCGCAGGTGTGCTGGTCAGAGGATCAGTTTTCTCATCTGATTGTATGGCAAGAGCCATGTCACTGTCCCCGAAACGGAGTGTTATGTGTAGCAGGCATGGGCAACATTTTGACCCTGTGACACAATGCTGCCATCCACAAAGTTTATGCCTGAGAACTGCTCAGCGGAGTGACCAATGCTCCGTTCCCCTCATCATGTATTACATTTGCAATGTTTTAAGTAAGTTTTGCTTGGGACGGCACTCACAGATGTCCTCACCTACCAAACACAGCCCATCAGTTCCAGGTTGGCCATGACTGAAGGCTCCTAGACCAGTTTCAGTCACATAGCAGGCAGCCCCCTATAGGTTTGTCCAGGGAAGGTGGGGTGATGCAGTGATGGTGGATGCATATAAAAACCACTAAGGAGACTCCTCCTCTCTACTCCCTTCCTTCCCCCACCTCCATTCTTAGTGCCTAGAACAAAAGTAAAAATGGGGATTTGGCTGAATTGTTTTTGAGACCAAAATAACTGTTCTTGTCCTCCATGCCTGGAGCTCCAGCTGTGTGTGCTCAACCCTAGACATTTCGGAAAGGGAGTGTCTCCTGTTGTTTTAGAAATGCAAATTAAAGGGCTTGGGGGTGTATGTACAAGGCCTTGGGCTTAGGCTACAGTGAGAGAGAGAGAGAGAGAGAGCGCAAATGGTCATGGTGGTGAATACCTTTTATACAAGGACTTGGAAAACTGAGGCAGGAGGATGGCCATGAATTGAGGATCGGTCTTGGATATTCATCGAGCTCAAGATGAGCCTGTCTCCAAAAGAAGAAAAAGGACAGGGAGAGGAAGAGGAAGGAGGAGAAGGAAGAAGAGAAAAACAAACAAACAAACAAACAAACAACTAACTAGTACCTGAGAAAATACAACTCTGTACAAGTTAGTTCCCCATAAAATGTATTTCAAGCCCAAGGTATGTCCTCTGAGAGAGTACATGAGACCCCTGAGTGTCAAAGGACAGACCGGAGCCCTGCTAGACACCCTGCAGTGGGTGCTCTGGTATCTCGGCTAGACCACCCTCATCCCCACAAACAGAATTTGATGGTGCTTTGTGTCTCAACTCTCCTCAGCTTCTGGGAAAGCAAGGCTTAGCTTGATGGCATCAGTAGACCTCCTTCCTGGTACTTTAGTCCACATCTGTCTTTAGCCAGGACCTGAAGCAGAGACTGTGGGCAGGACAACAGCTCTGTCCCTGAGCTCCCGGAAGCTGACACACACTCTTCTTCCTCAGTTGCTCTCCGTCACAGGTGGAATCACCGAGGCTTCAGTGCAGGGCCTTGCTCCTGTGGAGTGCCATGCCCTCTCAGACCGGGTACTGCTTAGTTGCAGGGTCGAGCCCACTGCAGACTGGCAACGAAAGGTCCCTCACACCTAACCCTTCCCTATACTGATGAAGAGTGTTGGGCTGGGATTTCCACACCAGCCTCTGCCATTTACCCTGATCAGGAAAGAACAAAAGCACACAGGTAAGAAAATGCCCCGGCTAAGGCTCTGGGGAACAATACACATTCTAGCAAAGGTGGGGTAGCAGGCGAGCATGAGGCAATTGGAGGGAACTGAAATCACTTCATTTGAAAAGGATTCTCAAAGCTCTTTAGGCACTAAAGATGCAGCCTCGACCTCCATACACACTGCAGTTGTGATTTCTTCTTTGTTTTGAGCACTGTGAAGAAAAGGCATGTTTGCTAAATGAGACAAGGCCTCAGCATGGCTTGGAGCTGCTGTGTTTAGTCTTGGGCTCACCCTGTGACCACATGCATTACATGGTCCTCACCTTCCACCCTCAGCTGTGTGCCTCTAGAGGGCATTTGAAGTTGTGATGGTTTGAATAAAAGTGGCCTCTACAGGCCCATAGGGCATGGCGCTATTAGGAGGTGTGGCCTCATTGGAGTAGGTGTGGCCTTGTTGGAGAAAGTCTGTCTCTGTGGGCATACTTAGAGGTCTCAGATGCTCAAGCCGTGCCCAGTGTGGCAGTCACTTCCTGCTGCCATCAGATTCAAATGTAGAACTCTCAGCTCCTTGTCCATTTTCATGTCTGTCTGCGCACCATCATTCTTCCTGTCACAATGATAATGAACTAAGCCTCTGAAATGTAAGCCAGCCCCAATTAAACATTTTCCTTTATTTATTTATTTATTTATTTATTTATTTATTTATTTATTTATTTATTTATTTATATTTTGGTTTTTCTAGGCAGGGTTTCTCTGTAGCTTTGAAACCTGTCCTGGAACTAGCTCTTGTAGACCAGGCTGGCCTCAGACTCATAGAGATCCACCTGTCTCTGCTTCTCTAGTGCTGGGATTAAAGGTGCACGCCACCACCACCCAGCATCTTATATGACAGACATTTTCCTTTATGAGAGTCGCCACGGTCATGGTGTCTGTACAGTAATAGTAACCTTAAATAAGACAGAAGTCTTGCTGTCTTTTTCTCGCTAGCCACAACAAACCTTCATCCAGGATTTTAAAGAAGTATCAAGGACAAAAGCCAGAAAGCTGAAAGTGGAGTGTGTGGGGGGGGATTATGTTGGTGGCTTTGCTCTCTGTTTTTTCCTTCTCATTGGCAAGCAGCTGCTAAGCCCCTGCAAATGCTGGAGAGGAATGCTTCAGACAATGGTTTGGAGCCAGGCATGGTGATGCAGGCCTATAATCCCACTCAAGAGGTTGAACTGGGAAGATCTCAAGTTCAAGATCCACCTGGACTACAGATCAAATTCAACTTGGGAAAATTAGTGAGCTACTTGAAATAAAAAGTGAAAAGAGGCTGGAGGGAATAGATTAGTAGTAGAGGGCTTGTCTGGCATGTGATAGGCTCTAGGTTTAATTTCTAGTACTGGGGAGAGGGTGGTGGGGAGGTTTGGAAAGGCTGAAGAAAGATGTAAGTTAAGAAAGTTGGCAAAAGCTGACAGACTCTTCCAAAGGCTTTGAAGATCTGCCGAGATCAAAGCTATGAAGAGTTAAAACATGAGCCAGAAGATGACAGCAGGTTGGAGGTGAATAAGGAAGGCAAGAAAAAGGAAGAGGAAAGCTTAAGTTGAACACACAGAAAAGGAAGATGAAGAGATGAGAGACAATGAGGAAAGAAGAGAAGCAGACCCTAAAAGTTGAAGAACAAAAGAAGACCCAGATCAAACTCATGTCCTCCATGAAGAATTCCCTGAGACGTGTAGTTTCCCTTTAACTCCTGTTCTTCCCTGCACAAGGACCAGGCTTTCATTCCATCTTCCCATCTGCCCATCTACCCACTCATCCATCTACCCACCCATCCACCCACCCATCCATTATCCATCCATCCATCCATCCATCCATCCATCCATCATCCATCCATCCATTCATCTACCCACTGATCCATCTGTCCATCCATCCATCTACCCATCTACCCATCTACTCATCCACCCATTCATTCATCTATTCATCCACCTACCCATCCACCCACCCATCCATCTGCCCATCCATTCATCTACCCATCTGCTCATCCATCCATTCATCCATCTATTCATCCACCCATCTATACATTTGTCTACCCATCTCTCCATCCTTCCATGCATCCATCCATGCATCCATCCATGCAGCCATCCACCCACCCACTCAGCAATCCTAGTAGATCCATGTGATGAGGCCCTGGATAAGTTTTCCTCAAATCCCAAGTCCTGGTCCACCTGCAGGCTCCATCAATGTTGTTCCTCATTTCTAGAATTCTCTCACTCTCCTTACTGGCCCAGAGCAGCCCCACCTACCCATGAAGATCTTCCTCAAGTACTATGTCCATCAGAACCTCCCCTTTGCCTCTGCTTCTCTGTTTGGGAAGCCACTCCCAGATCATTCTGCCTTCACTTGGTGTCTCCACTTATATCCCTTCCCTCCAGTTAAGAGTCAGCTAGCTGGAGCTGTGTTCTTAGCATGGCTGGGGGTCCACTTTCTGGAACAAAGCAGTGATTTCCTGCAGTACACCCCACACTCCCCAAGTCCTCAGGGAAGGGCAATTTGTGGAGAGGAAGCTGCTGGGTAATAGATTTCTCTGTCAACATGATGAGTGAAAGAGAGGACTAGGTAATTACCAGTAACGCACGTCAATTATGGTCCTGCCTCCCATCCCCCCCCCAACCTCAGCTCCTTGTCCCCATTTAATTTTCATCTAAAACAAAACAGTTGCTGCAGACCCCAAAGCTAAAAACAGAAATCCCTTTCAGCTCACGGCAAATTAGCAGGAATGTCTTATTATGGAAGCTGTGGGCGACAAACGTCTTCCAGGGTCATACAGGAAACAGGGCCTTCTCTCACTAGCCATTGCCAATGCTCCAAGCAATTAACCTTGTCCCTGTAGGCCCCAGGTCACCCTCCCCTCAAAAGCATGGCCCAGCCTCTTTCAAAGCTCTTGCCTGAGGAATTCTGTCAAAAATCAGTGGCACCTTCAAGGAGGCCCCAGGTCAAGGGACTTCCTTGCTACACAGGAAGGCCCCGTCCTATTAGAAAAGGGAAATGCTCCCAATCTCTCAGATCTTGGGCAACTAAAAATAAACTAATAGGCCTTAAATTAAGTTTTTCTTTCTTTTGCCCCACCCCCACCCTTCCCTTCTCTCTAAGACTTTTGAACTAGGAGGAAAAGCATTTATTATCTGAGAGTGACACACAGGAAATTAGACTTATAAAATGTGCTTAAAATGTTATAGTTTCCAACTTTCTTTAATGCTAATCTTAATGCTAATAGGTTGTGAGATATGTGTTTTGACTCAAGAAGTTTTTTTTTCCCTTCTAATTAATTCTCAGCTACACCACATGAAACATTTGTGGTGGAGGAGTTCCAGGAGCTTACACACTGCTTGAGAAAGGGATTGCCTGCTGGGTCTACAGAGACTTCCAGAAGAATGCTTCTTGGAGAGTGTTGTTTATTTAGTCCATCCGGAGATTCAAACACACCTTCTCCATTGGGAAAGATGAGATAAAGGCATTGTATTGCCCGAATGCTGAATCCCTCTCCCCCCAACCCCTTGGTACCCCAACAGCTATGCACTCTGAAGTTCTAAACCAGTACTTTCTGTTCCTGTCTGGAACACTCTCAGCCTCACCATGTGTGCCAGGCTCACACAGTTCCCCTCCCTGGAATGCTGCCATTTCCATGGGATTCTAACAACTGTGGCCCCTGTGAGGCCCCTTCAGCTTCGGTTCTTATTTTCTCTTCCATACAGTTATTATGTGACTTGGGCTCTCTCAAAGATAGGGCGAGTCTGACCTCTAAGCCTGGGCAGCGCTCTCATGGTAGCGTTGGGGGGAAGCAAGGATACCCAGGTATCCTTAGGTTAACCCTTGTCGTCCTAGGAAGAAGAAAGTGGTGATATGGGGGGAAGAAGGTAGGGGAATGTGTTTCTCAGCTTTCTAAAATCTTCTAGGAAATCTAACTTTCAGATTAGGGGAACACACACACGCACACATGCACACACACACACTATATGTAATGCTTATGATGAAAATTAATGCTGGAAAGCATAAATGCCCATGCAAGACTGGTTATCTAGTCCCTAAGTCAGTTGTCTTCCTAGGCGCAGTGATACACCATCTGTCCTGCCCTCTTGCAATCAGCTGTGGGCATATGACTAAGTCTGTTCAAATAGAATCCAAGAAGATAGGGTGTCTGTCATTTACCATCCCTACTACAAAGCTTCCTGGGCAGGCAGCCCACAGGGCTCTTTCCTTACCTCAGAGCCTGGGTACAGGTGGAGGTGGACCTCTTAGCCACTGTCCTATTGCTGTGAAGAGACACCATGACCAAGACAACTCTTAGAAAAGAAAACATTTAACTGGGGACTTGATTACAGTTAGTCCATTGCCATCACAATGGAGAAATGTGGAGGCACACATGGCTCTGGGGCAGTAAGTAGCTCCGTGTTGCATCCTGCCCTGCTGGTGGAGAGAGACGGGCTAGGCCTGGCATGGACTACCGAAATCTCAAAGCCCACCCCCAGTGACACACTTCTTCCAACAAGGCCACACCTCCTAATCCTTGTAATCCTTTCAAAAAGTCCCACTCCCTGGTGACCAAGCATTCAAATGTAGGAGCCTATGGGGGCTATTTTCATTCAAATCACCACAGATACTTTCTGTCTCAGAGTGTCTATTGCTGTGATGAAACACCATGACCAAAAGCAACTTGGGGAGGAAAGGGTTTATTTGACTTACTCTTCCATACCATAGACCAACACTGAAGGAAGTTGGGAGAGAAACCCAAGTACAGCAGGAACCTGGAGGCAGGAACTGAAGCAGAGGCCGTGGAGGGTGCTGCTTACTGGCTTGCTCTTCATGGCTTACTCAACCTTACAGGACCTAGGTTGCCCAACCCAGAGATAGCACTGCTCCCAATGGGCTGGGCCTTCCCTCATTAATTACTAATTAAGAAAATGCCCTATAGTCATATCTTATGGAGGCATTTTCTCAATTGAAGTTTCCTCCTTTCAGATGACTCTAGCTTGAGTCATTGACATAGAACTAGCCAATTGACCCCTTGTCGACTAGACACACGAACGGGTCATTGTTAAGACATAACCTTTCTAAGTTCACATGCAAATATCATTACATGATAAACATTCCAAAACATTAAAAAAAGTCCCATTGTCTTTAAAAAATTCAAATGCTTAAAAATTCGGTCTCTTCAAAATATTCAGTCTCTTTTAAAATGCAAAACCTTCATAAAATTCTAAAATCTCTTTAAAAGTTTGGTCTTTCAGCTATGTCAAGAACAGAGCTGGGAAGTTACCTGTGGCTAAACCATCCAGGGGAGGATGAAGGGGCAATGAAAAGTTACCAAGGTTTTGAACAGGGAGGGGAAGGCTGTAGAACACTGGTTCTCAACCTGTGGGTCGTGACCCCTTTGGGAGGCTCGAATGACCCTTTCACAGGGGCCGCATCCCAGATGTCTTACATATCAGCTATTTACATTATGATTCATAACAGTAGCAAAATTATAGTCATGAAGTAGCAATGAAATAATTTTATGATTGGGGGTCACCACAACCTGAGGAACTGTACTAAAGAGTCCCAGCACTAGGAAGGTGGGAGAACAGAGCAGGGACAAGATGCTGATGTGGGAGTCCCCTCTGTGTGCTGTGATTAGCATTAATGAATAAAGAAACTGCCCTGGCCTGTTGATAGGGCAAAACTTAGGTTGGCGGGGAGATGGAACTGAATTCTGGGAGGAAGAGGGCAGAGCCAGAGACGCCATAGATCCACCACCAAAGTAAGACATGCTGCCGAAACTTAGCCAGTAAGTCACTGCCACTTGGCAATTAATAGTAACACAGATTAATAGAAATGGGTTAAATTAAGATGCAAGAGTTAGCCAATAAGAAGTTAGAGCTAATGGGCCAAGCAGTGTTTTAATTAATACAGTTTCTGTGTGATTATTTTGGTTCTAGGCGACCAGGATGAACAAGCAGCCCCCAGGCTCCCTGCAACAAGATCTTACTAAGAATCTCATCTCAAGCCAACACACTGGGGTCTGATCCAAGTCCAGTTCCTGGGCATGTAGGAAGATGACATGGCTCTCACGTGAGGTTATGTGACCTAGCTCCCAAAGAAATGAAAAAGAAAAGCTAGGTTACTTTTTCCAAGGCATGTAAGGGCCACTGTGCCATGGCAATTTTGTATGCAAGTAATGACTGTGACATCACAGAACAGAGCCTGAAGTATGAGTCTGAAGGGATCATAAAATTTACCACTAAAACAGAGACATTTTTAATGCAGTGGTGTGTATTTGTGTGTGCACAGGTGTGCACTAATGATAATTGTGCCGGAAGGGAAATTATAAACCAGCATGCCCCCAGAAATGTGGGCTAGGCAATCCTTTGGACTTACTGGGTCAGAGGTGAAGCCTGCATTACCTGCCAGGCTATGGAGTAGACTGCCTAGGTAACAGATTGAGATTTTTTAAAGTCCATCTATGGTGAGAGTACTTACTGTGATTTAGTCAGTCACATGACCAACTTGGTTTGCACAAACCCTCTGCAAGGTAGTGTCATTTCCTTCAGGTGAGACAAAGGAAACTTAAGTATGGTTTAGATAACGAAGAACTCACCTAACATCCCAAGACATTGCGACTGGTTCAGATCTTCATTTGGTCTTATTCCAAAGGTCACGTTCTGTCTGCTCCACGTTGTTTTTCTCCTCATTGCTAGGCTGAGACTTTTGAATTCCTACTTCCCTTACCCTGAAAGACTCAACCAGAAGAGGCCGTAGCTCGAAAGAGACACATACAGGCCCCCAACCCTTTCGTCATAACCTGTAAGGTGGAACCCTCCTGGCATTGTCCCCTACCTGTGGAGTTCTAAGGGGAAATGCTCATATTTCATTTATAAAAAAAAGTAGAAAAAGAAAGATCAAACACCCTCCATCAGTGACTGTAACTTATTTATGGGTTTGAGTTTTTTTTCTTGGATCACTTCCCTTCGTTCCTGCCAGAAGCCCTCGCCTGCAATCCTCCCAAGTTCTTAATAAAGGCAGTCAAACGGTAGCGGGTGCAACGGAAGGTTCTTGGCTCCTGCTGCTGTGTTTGGTTTGTGCTAGAAGCAGATGCTTTCACCCAGATCCCAGACACTTGCCAGGCCCTTCACATCTGTCTTGTTCTCAGATGAGGACAAAAGAATTCAGGGGACCAAGTCTATCTCCAAATCACATAGGAGGATATGAAGAATAATGTGTGTGTATGTGCGTGTGTGTGTGTGAGAGAGAGAGACAGAGACACAGACAGACAGACAAATGAGAGAGACAGAGAGAAAGAGAGAGACAGAGATTTTTTTCTTCTGTAGTTCTATATTTTAAAAGAAAAAAAGAATCCACTGAAGGCTTCTTAGATGGGCTTCTTTTTTATTTTTTTTAATATTTATTTATTATGTATACAATATTCTGTCTGCATGTATGCCTGTATGCCAGAAGAGGGCACTAGACATCATTACAGATGGCTGTGAGCCACCATGTGGTTGCTGGGAATTGAACTCAGGACCTTTGGAAGAGCAGGCAATGCTCTTAACCACTGAGCCATCTCTCCAGCCCTTAGATGGGCTTCTTAGGGGCTGAGGAGATGTCTCAGCAGTTAAGAGTGTGCCCTGCTCTTCCGGAGGACCTGAATTTGATTCCCAGCACGCACATCAGACAGCTCGCAACTGCCTGTAACTACAGCTCCAGGGATCTGAAATCTTTAGCTCCTCCAGGCACCTCCCCCATTCACACATGTAAAAATAAATAAATAAAACAAATCTTTAAAAAAATTGTTTCTTTGTTCATTTGTCAGAGGCTTTTTCCCTCCTGAGATTTTATTTTTATTTTATAAGTATTTCCCTGAATATGTATTTGAGTATAAAAGCTACCAGAGGGCATTGGAATCTTTGGGACTGGAGTTACAGAGGGTTGTGAGCTGCCATGGGTGCTAGGAACTGAATCGTGGTTGTTTGGAAGAACAGTCAGTGTTCTTAACCACAGAGCCATCTCTCCACCCCAATATATATGCATACAAATATACATCTGAAGATCTAGCTTTCTATCACCTATCCATCTATTTTTCTATTATCTATCTATCTATCTATCTATCTATCTATCTATCTATCTATCTATCTATCATCTACCTATCTTTCTATCATCTATCTATCTGTCTGTCTATCTATCTGTCTGTCTGTCTGTCTGTCATCTATCTGCATGTTTACTCCACAAACAATCGATATCTTGTAGCTAAAATTCCAGTGTTCAGAGGGTAAACTAGGGCACTAAGCCCTCTTAGACAGCTTTCTCTTGACCAGGATTTTGTTCTCTATCCCCCTGCTTCTACCATGCAAATCAGAGCACGTGGAAGGTTCCTTCCCGCCTGTGTGGGCAGCACACTCCCCTGTCATAACCAGACCTAAACATTCTCTCTTGATCTAAGTGACATGACTGTGTGTGGTATTGCATGCCTGTAATCCCAGTAGCTGGGAGACCGAAGCAGGACAATCAAGAGGTTCAGGCTAGCCTGAGCTACAGTTATGTTTTAAATACAACAACGAAAACAAACAAACAAAAACAAATAACAACAAAAGAAGTCTTCCGTTGAATCATCCCAGGCACCGAAACCCCAGCTATGTTAAGAAGGGCCAGGATGGGAAAGCCTGTAGCAGAACATCGCTGGTTTACAAGCTGAGGGAACAATGCAAGACTGATAGCTGGAGGGGGCCATAACCCAGACTCAAAACAATAGGGCGGGGCCGCAAGAAGCTTCCAAGCAGGGCCAAAAAACCCTGCTCCTTGTGTTGGCTTTGCCACTAAGCAACTTTTGCTTCTTCATCTGGAAAAGATGCTTTGGGGCAAGGGGCTGGTCACTTGTTGGGTCACCGAAGGTGACTGTGAGACTGAGATATCAGAAGAGGAATGGTCATTTTGATTGGCAGGTCAGTGTAAACTCGAAGGTCATTCTACAGTTGTTTGGCCGTTGGGAACTGATTGTGCCAAGGGGTGTACTTAGTCGGGAATCGCTCAGATTTCATCATGTGTATTGTCTTAGTCACTGTTCCTCTGCTGTGAAAAGAAACCATGGCCAAGTCAACTTTCATAAGAGAAAGCAGTTAATTGGGGGCTTGCTTACAGTTTCAGAGGTTAGTACACTATCATCACAGTGGGAACATGGTAGCCCACATGGCAATGAAGAAGTAGCTAAGAGCTCCACATCCCGATCAATGGGAAGGGGAGAGAGAGAGAGAGAGAGAGAGAGAGAGAGAGAGAGAGAGAGAGAGAGAGAGAGAGAGAGAGAGAGAGACTGAGACTCTGGGCCTGGAATGAGCTTTTAAAACTGCAAAGTCAGCACTGGACTGAGCTCCCAAGGTCCTGATGAGGAGCAGAAGGAGAGAGAACATGAGGGAGAAAGTCAGGAACGTGAGGGGTGCGTTCACTCATGGAGACGGTGGGACAGAACTAATGGGAGATCACCAACTCCAGTTGGAATGGGACTGATGGATCATGCGACCAAACCCGTCTCTCTGAATGTGGCCAACAGCGGGGGCTGACTGAGAAGCAAAGGACAATGGCGCTGGGCTCTGATTCTTCTGCATGGACGGGCTCTGTGGGAGCCTTCTCAGCTTGGTAGATCACCTTCCTGGACCTGGAGGGAGTTGGGAGGACCTTGGTCTTAGCATAGAGTAGGGAACCCTGATGGCTCCTTGGCCTTGAGTGGGAGGGAGGGGAGGTATGGGTGGAGGGGAGGGGAGGGAAGGGGGAGAAGGAGAGGAGGAAAGGGGGAGGAGGAGGGGAGGGAGGGGGGAGGAGGAGGGGAGGGAGGGGGGAGGAGGAGGGAAGGAGATAGAAATTTTTAAATATAAAAAAAAATAAACCATGAGAGAGAAAAAAAATATAAAAAAATAAACCATGAGAAAAAAAAAGAAAAAAAAGTAAAACTGCAAAGTCCACCCTCACTGACACACTTTCTTCAGCAAGGCTACATACACCTCCTAATCCTTGTAATCATTTCAAACAGTTCCACTCCCAGGTAACTAAGTATCCAAATATATAACCCTATTGGTGTGTGTGTGTATGTGAATACTCCAGATTTGGGCTGTGGAGGGGAGTCGTGAGAGAAAGGTTTTTCACTTCTTCCAGCATTGCCAGTATGTCCTTCATGGATGAACCAGGCTGGGTAACCTCTCAAGCCCTGTTCTGTCACGGCCAAGAATGAGCTCTGTGCCCAAGTGCCCAGACTTCTCCAGATCCGCTCTTCTATTTGGTTGACTCCTGGCCTGTAGTCACCTGTACCCCCCCCCCCACTCCCAGCCATTGACTTGTTTGTACGTGTCCCCTATGGGAGCCTGTGACAGATGTCCCCACAATGAGATAGCTGTACCCCTGCTTTTAACCCCTAGCGTCCACCCTAGGTATGCTTTCTCCCTATGGGCTCATTCACCTTAAAGGACATACAGCCAGAGCCAGAGCTCATCCAAGAGGCTGCTGAGGGCCTATCTTATACAGGCAACATTGCTCAGATTCCTGGGGGAGGAGTGGAAAGGTGGCTGGGGCGGGGAGTGGGGATGGCAGTCTGCAAAGTTTCTTCCTGCCCTGGTCATGGTTCAGGTCTAGCCTTACTTCCTGGTTCTTGCATTCTGTTTGCATCACCCCAGGGTGGGCAATCCTCTATTGGGGCTTTCTGTTCTTCAGAGAGAATACACACCCTTATATGACAGGTTGACTGAGTTTCAGGTCTATCTGCTACTCGCCAGAAGCAGGATCTTGGAGAAATTTCTTTGTCTCCTATGGCCTTCCTTGCTCCATTTGTACAATGAGGATATCAATTCTGCCACTGGTGATGGTGGCGGCAGTGAAACGGGCAGTGTTGTTCCTGGCATTGGGTGGAAATGGATAAGGGGTTGTGCAATTGAATAAATAGCTTTGGGCTAGGCACTTATCTCTCTGGGCTTGCTCTCTTCCAGGGAAGGGGGATGACCATCCCCAGAGCAGAGCACAGGAACATTGTGTGGCCGGAGCCTACTGAATGGACAGAGGTGAAACTGCTCTCTAGACTTTTTGGTTTTGTGCTTGACCTGTGGGATGTGTCCATGATTTTTACTGCCCATGGGTGGGGATAAGGGATAGACATGGGGCTATGGCAGGGGATAAGGGCCGTACAAAACAAACATGGTGACAATTTCAGAAATTGTAATGGTCTCTTCACAGCATAGACTCTCAAGCTCCCTGAGCCTGTGCTACTCTTGGTGCATGTGTTTCTGATTCAGATTACACGGGCTGACCTCACTGGAACGCTATGCCTGGGGTGAGCTCCCGACCACCGGCTGGGAGTGCAGGAATTTCTGTGCCCGAAAAATTAGATAAAATGGGACGGTCTGCTTTACTCTCCACCGTTCAACCCTATCTGGATGCTTCCAAGCTTGCCTCATAGATTTTTGGCACTGGCAGAGAGAGGCTCAGACCTGGGCCCAGGGTCATCAGACACCTGTCTCTCTGCTCCGGAAGTAGCCAGAACTCCACTGCTCATGCGCCAAGGACACTCTTCTCTGGAGAGTGTTTTGAAGACATTCAGGGTGGAGCACAGAGACTCCTTTCTTCTCTAGGGACAACCCTGGAAACAGTAAGGACATTAGGAGCTTGGAGGGAGAATATTGAATTAGAAACAAAACCTCCAGCGTATGATACCAGATCTTCGCTTTAAGCTTTCCTCTTTCCTCTAGACAGTGACCTGGACACACAACATTGACATATCTACAGCACGTACAGAGAACAGGCCAGCGCTGGGAGAGGCCAGAAAGGCATTGATGGTGGGAATTGATTTCTGTGGCCTGTTGTTCCACACTGTGCCTGGTATTTACAGTTGAACACATGCAAATTGGGCCATCGAGGGCCTGCCCAGCTCTGCAGGGGTAGCCTGAAGACATGTCACCTGTTTCTGGGAGAACTGCACATTAGGAACAAGGGAGCCACCAGGCTCACACTTGGGGAAGAAAGCAGACCAGGATGGTAGCCATAAACAGAGGTGACACCTGGACTGGAGCTCACCTTGTGGACAGGACTGCCATGAGGGGGACGAGTAGGGCCTCGGTGGGGAGAAACTGTCTAGATGGAACCGAAGCAAGAGAATTGAGATCAAAAGGGTCTCTCAACCTGGAACATGATACCCTCTGTCCTGGACATGTATGTATTCAAAAGGGTCTCTCAACCTGGAACATGATACCCTCTGTCCTGGACATGTATGTATTCAGGAGCTCTTTCACCCTCCAAGTTCAGTCCGAATTTTCCTCCCTCCCTCCCTCCCTCCCTCCCTCCCTCCCTCCCTCCCTCCCTCCCTCCCTCCCTCCCTCTCTCCCTCCTTCCCTCCCTTCTTTTCATCCATCTCTCCTTCCTTCTCTTCTTTTCGTCCAGCAAAGCTTCCTCTGACCCAGGCTTGGGTGTCCCCTCAAGACAGTCCTTTCCCATACTGCCCATGAGCTTTCTTCTTCCTGTGTCTTCTCAGAGTTATGTCGCCTTCATGCTGGATGTCACAGACAGACCCTAGGAACTTAGCAAGAAATCCATGTATGACGGGAAAGAAAGGACGGTGGGTCACTGATGGGCCAGGCTGTGGACCAAATGTATGGTGTGTGTGTGTGTGTGTGTGTGTGTGTGTATGTGTGTGTGTGTATGTGTGGTGTATGCACGAGTGTGTGGTGTGTGGGTGTGTGTGGGGGGTATGAGTATGTAGTGTGTGTGTATGGTGTATGTGTGTGTGGTGTATATGCACGAGTGTGTGGTGTGTGTGGGGGGTATGAGTATGTGGTATGTGTGTGTATGGTGTATGTGTGTGTGGTGTGTTGTGTGTGGGAGGTATGAGTATGTTGTATGTGTGTGTATGGTGTATGTGGTGTGTGTGTGTGTATGTGTGTGTATGGTGTGTTTGTGTGTGTTTATTCATTCATCATGGAGATGGGACTGGAAATGACTATCCTAATAGTCACCAGATCACCAGGACTTTGTTGCTTGCTTAGGAAATTGGTCTCTCTCCCAGCAGTATCGGAGTTGGCTCAATTTCATTTGCTCTTTGAAACACCCTACCTGAGCCATGACCAAGTCACTTCCTGAGGCGCCTCGGGACCTTACGACTTTTTTTCCCTCTCTCCTTTCCTTCCTGACTCCTTCGTCTGCCCTTCCTTCCTTGCTCCCTCCTTCCCTCTCTCTTTTGCTCTCTCCCATTCCAGAATCAAATAGAAACCTGTCCTCAAGAAGCTCACAATGTAGTGGGGGTAAAAGTGTGTTAATTCTGCAGCTGAAGCTGATTCTGTGGGAGTGCAAAGTGGGGAACCCAAATCCACAATCAATAAAGCGGATGCCCATAGTAGAAAGCTCTCTTGTCTCCATGAACTTCTGGGCAGGCAGACAGGAGACCCCGGAGTGAGCTTGCCTGGTCAGGAGGACAGAATGATGGCACAAGACAAGAGTATGAGAGGAGTGAGCTAAGTCACAAGCCAGATCTCGGCAATGAGGGACAGAGAGTGGGAACTAAAGAGGCCGAGGCGTCAGGTTCCCGCAGTTAAGGGAGGTGCAGGGAATCCAAGGTGGCCGAGGCAAACAGCCTTGTCACGTGGATGGTGTGGCTGAGTGCTATGAATTCCATTTGTGTGTGTGGGTGAGGGAAGGTGAGACACTGCAAAGGGAGGATAGAGAGTCCTCTAAGGGGAGATGAGACACTGCAAAGGGAGGATAGAGAGTCCTCTAAGGGGAGATGAGACACTGCAAAGGGAGGATAGAGAGTCCTCTAAGGGGAGATGAGACACTGCAAAGGGAGGATAGAGAGTCCTCTAAGGGGAGATGAGACACTGCAAAGGGAGGATAGAGAGTCCTCTAAGGGGAGATGAGAGCCGAAAGCCCCAGGTGACCTGTGGTAGCCAGGCAGTGAAGGAGGGCCTCCTAGAACAAAGAGAAGAACCACAAACGCTAGGAACTGAGCTGCTAGGTATTGAGACCTGGGAAGACGGGCAGGGGGCTTGGGATCAACACGAGGCTGTGTCTCCCCAGGGATGACTTCAACCTGGCCTCTTCTTTGCTTCATATCCCCAGCTCTGTAGTTTCCTAATTTATTTAGCTTGAAATTTGGGTCAAACTTTTTTTTTTTTTTGCAGTTGCGGGGGGTGGGGGTGCGTAATTGAAACCAAACCTCTAAATGCTTGCTCATTCCTGAAGGAAATTAAAGGTGATTTCAAGCACTAAGATCACAAGAATTCAAAAGGGGAGGGGGGCTGAGCGAGAAGGGGACATGTGTTCTAAACTGGAGCTCAACTGGGGAAGGAGGGGGGCAACAAGCAGGATTCAATTAGCTGCAGTTGATTAGCCTTTCCAAAGGAGAAGTGTTGCCTACAGGAGCCGGGCCTACACCCGCACTGCGTGGGGGCTCAGGGAACACAAGGAGGTCTGTCAGCTCCAAGGCCTGAAGCAAAGCCAGAGGTCTGGGGCCACCTTCTCCACTCCCCCTTGTCCTGGAAGACCCAGGGTGGGAGTGGTCACTCAGCTCAGATGTCCTCTGCAAGCCGTTGTGACCTGTCCTGGAAGGAAGTGTATGGGGACTCTAGAGGAAACTATCTTTCTTGGTCTCCTTAATCGGGAGCTGGGCTGCCTCTCAGGTTCTCACCCAACCTCCCTGAACCTTCTGCATCTCAGTTGCCTTGTTCACACACAGGGCTTGGGAATGAATGCTACCCCAGAGAGAAGGAGGAGAGGAAATGAACACTACATGTGAAATCCCGAGGGTCTGCGTTATTGCTAGGCAGAGGAGGGAGAGATGGAGTCCCAGCTGACCTTGGGTTACGAATAGGCACTCAAGAAATGTATTTTATTCA
This sequence comes from Arvicola amphibius, assembly GCF_903992535.2. Classification (NCBI taxonomy): domain Eukaryota; kingdom Metazoa; phylum Chordata; class Mammalia; order Rodentia; family Cricetidae; genus Arvicola; species Arvicola amphibius. The sequence continues at coordinate 94,532,010 of NC_052048.2, forward strand.
AGGAGTGTGCAGGGTGCTGAAGAAGCAAGCTATGTATTCCTGCCCTCCAAAAGATATCTGCTTCCACATGCCAGCCCCTGCCGCCTCTATCCCATGAATGGAAACACTTGAGACAACTGGAGATTGTCCTCAGTGTACTTACTATCTTAAAACAGAGAAAAGGACGGTCCAAACGAAGTCATGTGACTCTTCCTCAGTGCCCACAGCCAGGCTGGAAAAGAACCCGGATAAGCATGCCCATTCCCTGAGCTTCCTTGCGTGCCAACTCAGAGCGCTTCTGTAGATCTGAGTGTATTCCTGGAACTCCCAAGGGGTGCCTCTGCCTCCCACCCCAGAGAAGAACTGCTGATAAGCATATTATGGTCTTTCTCTGTACTGCTGTCTGCTCTCAGCCTCCCTGCCTCTCCTCTCGTCCTCATCTTCTCCCCCCCCCCCCCCCCCCGAATGTACAGCCAATATCTGCCTTCCTCCAGGCTCCACGCAGGTGCTCGCCGGCAAGGCTACCTGGGGGTTCACAGACAGCACACATACCCACACAACTGCTGAGACCCTCTTCCATGAACTTCATGAGGTTAGGTGATTCACATCCAACCCTCAGACCTGAACCAGATACCAGTGCCCCATATTTGAATTGCTATCGTGTGGCTAATTTAAACCGTGTCTCCAAGGCAGAGTCTGGAAGCCGCAGTGGTACTTCAGCCAGTCTCCCAGAATGCTTTTCTGATTCTGGGGTCTTGAGCGTTGGCTACAAGGCCAGCCTGCGTTGGGATGAAAGGATTTCCCTAGTCATGCAAGCATACAGGCTAAAAGGTGCTAGCAGATGGTTCCTGGGCAAGAGGCCACGTGGAGATCAGCCCGACCGCCTCCTGGGAAAACTTCACAATACGAAGGCTGACCTACCTGGGAGGCATCCAAGTTATTCAAATGCTTGCTCCTGACCTGAAGCACACAGCAGCCTCCACTCCTCGCTCCTTTCCTATCTGTCACTAGTCACGTCTGGTGACACTTCCTGTTTGACCCCAGCTCTGTTCTTGACCTGTCTATGCCTGACAGGGGGGATGGTTTGTGACCCAGCACTAAGGCAAGGATCCCAGGCAGATGTTCACTGCTGGCCAGCGGTTCACTGGCCACTATCTTAGAGCACCTCCTCTCCCACAGTTTCATCAGACAAGAGCATGGCTGTGCATCTGACCCCGAAACTCAGTAAGTTCCCAGGTTCCTTAAAGGCCATGAATGCTGTGGGAGACACTCTCGGCTTGGCACCGGCATCCTGGGCTCAGGTCTCCACCTCCGTGTGTCTTCCCATGTGACCTCAGAAGTCTATGATCCAGCTAACTTGGCTTCCTCATCAACCACAGGAGGCCATGTGGGTTCAGGCATAGGTAGGAGTGAGTGACTGTGTGTGTGTGTGTCTGTCTGTCTGTCTGTCTGTCTATCTGTGTCTCTATGGGTGTGTGTGTGGGGTGTGTGTGTGAGACTGTATGTCTCTCTGTGTGTATGTGTGTCTCCTTCTCTGTGTGTGTATGTAAGTGTATATATTGCGTGTGTATCTGTCTGTCTGTCTGACTGTCTATTTATCCATGTCTCTCTCTGTGTGTGTGTGTGTGTGTGTATGCATGGTGTATGTGAGTCTCTATGTGTGTATGTGTGTCTCTTTCTCTCTCTGTGTATTGTGTGTGTGAGTATATGTGTTGTGTGTGTGTCTGTGTCTGTCTATGTGTCTGTGTGTGTATGTGAGTCTGTGTTTGTGTGTGGTACTTGTGAAAATGTACAACTTCTTCAGCAGATCTGGAACCCAGCCTGAGACATTACTAACTACTCCCAAGGGATGCTCCTGCTGTCTGTTAGGAAGCATTGAGGCTTTGCTAAATGGAAGGAAGCAAGAGACACTGACCATAAGACCCTCGGGTGTTAGACAAGGGCAGAGGGCAGAATTCCATGGTGCCCACTCACCAGCCGTGCCAGTTTAGAACAACTCATTAAATACACTTGTTTCAGTTTCCCTACATGTGAAATAAGCTAATTACGGTAACTAGCCCCAAAGTGATGGCCACAATAGCCAATACAAAGCACTTTAGAACATTACCTGCAGATGTGCTTGGGAGTTTGCTTGTTTCATTTTGCTTTAATGTAAAAAGATAAGTTGATGTCTTTGATTTTTTAATGGTGTACCATAACTACTCAGTAAATGTTTGTGACATTGAAAAATCAGGGGATTGGTGACAAATCACCCAGATCTTCACGCCTTTACCACGAACTTACACGAGAACTTTGAACTGGCTTTAGGGGAAATACTCCACAAATTCTATCATTCCCCAAATGCAAAGATTCACATCTTTTTTTTCTTAAATCTCAGCAAGTTAGAACCTGCAAGAGTTTCAGAGCTGGCAAATCCCTATCTTCTGATCCAGCTTTTTGACCATGCAGCTAAAGACGACAAGGGGAAGAAGAAGACACTCCAGGCTCCCGGGAACCTCACACGACTAACCAATGGCTGCTGCAGGTATGCAGAACAACCCATGACCCGTTTTTCTAGATTCACCAAGCCAAACTTCACTGTTTTATTGGGAAGGAAGGGACCAGGCTTCAGTAACCTCAGAAGACACAGCATCGGCTCCTTTAAATTATTTGGAGTCCTGGTGCTTCCTGGAGGCTTCACATTGTGCTGGCAAACTGCTTAAGCAGCTCATTGTCATGACTGTTCAAAGAGCTGCCAACTATATCAGCAGCAGCTCCTGGGGTGACACACAGTGAGGTTACCGTGAGGGTCCTGTCCCTCTCTCATCAACTCGCAAAACATAATATTGTCTGATGTGTGTTCCTGGGAAAGGATAAGGTATGTGGTAGATGCTGTTGACTCACCGGCTCTGAACTGCAGCCAACAGCTCATAGCTGACGGAAGAACTGTCTGACACCAGCACCTTCCCCGTAGGGCACATCACAGCTCCTGTGCTTAGGGACTATGGATGGCATTTCAGCAAGGTGCTTGGAGTCCATTTCTAAACACAAAAAAAGCAATAAAAGTATGAAAACAGCAGCCCTTCCTAGACAGACTGCGCTTTGAAAGCTGGAAGAAACCAGAGCTCACATTGCTGAACTCGGCTGGGAACAGGCACATTTGATGATTTGGGATGTTTGCTACTCTAGACATATTCACAAATAACACACACATGCGTGCGTGCACACACACACACATGAATGCACACTTCTGATATAGGTAATAAATATAATTGTTCAGGAGGCACATGTACCAAAACACACACACACATGTACACATGCATGTACACACATATGTGCACACACACACACGCACTCCTTTGATGTTGGTGATGAATACAATTGTTGAGGAGGCACATTCACCAAAACGGAAGCTGAGCATGATGGGAGTTGACTGCGCGTGTGAGTTGTAACACCCAGTACTGGGCCAGGAGCTGTGAGAGAGACTGTATTTGTCTATTGTCCTCTTTTGTCCCCAAGGCCTGGAGTCAGGGACAAGAAAGAGAGGGAGGGGAAAGGAAGAATGGAGTTGGCTACAGCTTCCCAGCATTCGGCAGCACGCAGCCAGCTGGCACTTTGGGAGGAACCATTCCCTTTAGTGGGTGATGCAGGGAGGAAAAGTAAAGACAGGCCACTCTCCAGTCACCAGCGCCACTTCCCAGTGGTGGGCAGAGCTGCTCTACAGGCCTTAACTCTCACCCTCCCTGCCGCTGCTGCCTGGCACCTCAGCAAACCAGCCACTATAGTGGCGTGTAAGATATGGTTCATCTAGGGGTGTCTCTGTTTTCATTAACTGTTGTTATATGCACACACGCGCGCGCGCGCGCGCGCGCACACACACACTCACACTCCTAAATACATAAACACAACCTGCTCATCCTGTATATTATTATTAATTGTATGTACGTTTCCAGGGCTGACTGTTTGGTATTGGACAGCCAAGGTGTGCTCTTCTCTGGGGAAGACCCCTTCTCCCACTCTGCACAATCCTCGGTTGCCTGGAGGTCTTTGTTTCCGGCCAAGCCTCATGGTCTTTCCCCATCCATGGTGGCCTATCTATTGTTGCCCTTGTTTCAGATCATGTTTAGGCATGTAGGTGGGTGAGACTTCGTGGGTGTAGCTTCTGATGTTACAAGGGATAATCTCATAGCCACCCCCTGATCCTCTGGCTCTCACAGTTTCTCTGCCCCCTCTTCCGCAATGCTCCCTGAGCCTTAGGTGCAGGAGTTCTTTGCAGTTATATCCATTGGGCTTGGGCTCCACAACTTTGCATTTTGATTGGCAGTGGTTTTCTGCAGTGGTTGCCATCTGTTGCAAAGAGTTTCCTTGTTGAGGGGCGAGGAATGTCCTTATCTGTGTATACAAAGACAATATTTGGGTTTTATGATTGCTCCAGTGTGCAATGCTTAGACAACTATTTAAAGCAGTGGTTCTCAACCCTCCTCGTGCTGCGACCCTTTAATACCATTGCTTATGTTGTAGTCATGACCCCCAACCATAAAATTATTTTATTGCTACTTCGCAACTATAATTTTGCTACTGTGATGAATCATAATGTAAATATCTGATATTCGACCTCTGTGAAAGGGTCATTCAACCCCAAAGGACCGCTGATTTAGAGTGTTGTTAGATTATGGTGGCTTAGTTACTGTACTTCTGTGCTTTTCTTCTTTCTTTCTTTCTTTCTTTCTTTCTTTCTTTCTTTCTTTCTTTCTTTCTTTCGTATCACAGGCTGAGCCACAAACAGCCTTTACTGGCTAGACTGGGCCACCAGTTCCCAACATACCAGTGAAATGGACGAGTAACAGTGAAAAACAAAATAGAAAATTGATTCAACAGGAGCATCCTGGGGGGTGGGGCGGAGAATAAAGAAAAGAGGTCCAGTGACGGCCCCTCCCCCACTTAGGGATCCTGATGTGAGGGTTAAGTTTCAATAGAGGCCAAGAGATGTACACAACTCAGCAGTCCTAGTAAAGAAGGATGGCCCCTCCTACCGTCATTGTTTCAACTCTCTAGACGGTGGTGGGAGAAGTCACCAGAACCCTGGGGAATCTCTTCCTGGAAGATATGTTTCCTCTTGGACTGGCCCTAGGCTTCAGTCTTTCCCTTCTTCTAGTAGGAGATTTCTAGGGAATTTTTAATTCCTTGGGGACCACTTGTACAAGTATGAGAGACAAAAGGCCCAACCACATCCATTTAGGATATTTTCATCCTGAACAGGACAAGGTCCACAGTCACAGCCAAAGCCAAAGCCTGGCTTCAGGTCCCAACTCTTATGCCCACCCCATCTCTTCATCTGCCTCTCCTGATGCTGGTCCAGGCCAAGTCACAGCCACCAGTCTGTGCTACAACCTTAATACCACACAGGGAGGCCAAGCTGCGGTGGCTGCAGTTCATCCCGCATGAGGAATAAGGGTGGAAGGAGAGAGCAGGACCCTAGCTCCAAGGGTGGGCCATAGCTAACAGCAGGAGGAACACCCATAAAGGTCAGTGGAAGGACAGCCCTGAAACCACCGGCCCCAACATTCCCACTAAGGAACAAATGGCATCTGTGGATTCTCCATTCTGGCTCAGTAAGGGACCCCAATCATAGTGAGTTTCTGGAGCTCTTCAAGGGCCTCTGCGGATTTTACCACCCATAAGCAGGAAGCAGATGGGTTCAGCTCCTCCATTCACCTCCTCATACTTCTCTTTTCCACCCCTCAAGTGTTCTGTAACCCTAAGCCACCAGGGCACAGGTCAAGTTCAAAAGTCATGTCTCCTGAGCTCCCCTGGCTATGCAGAGGCAAGCAGGAACTTGTCAGAGGAATGAGCCACTGGTGATATTAACTGGGGGTTAATGTTGAGTTAAGTCAGAATGGATGGAGAAGAAAACAGTGCTCCCCAGGCATCCTTGTCATGGCCACCGAACAGGTAAGTCCTGCTGATGGCCACCAAATGGCACTGGGGTCTCCTGGGGATACGGAGGTTCTGGCAGAGCAAGAGTCCTTTCCTCAGGCTCAAGATCCCAGCTTCACTGGTTCACACAGGCTTCATCTAGGCCAGGAGTAGAAGACGTAGACATGAAGGTGAGGGGAACATATCAGGGATGGGTTGCGCATCTGTTGCAGGCAGAGCCCAGCTCAGACGTCTTCAGGCCTTGACCCCAAGTTTTCCACCAGATCCAGCTTGCCTGCAGAATATGGGATTCCCAACTCCAGCCTGGAATTCAAAGACGTTCTCTAGCCCAGACTTCCCTCTATTCCCCGCTGCTCTTGTACGGAATACCGGATAACGCCCAGGGCAGGACTGAAATTCTGGTTGACCGGGGAAGTACTTGACCACCTGCCGCAGCTGCGTGCACATCCTCATCCTTGAAGTGTCTGCTCCTGCGCTGGACTAGAGTCATGACAAACTCACAGGCAGCTGAAAATGCCGTGTGGTCCTGATCTGGCATTGTGCCCAGTGGGATGGGCGTGAGAGAACATAAAACACGATGTGAGCAGACGGAGAGAGTGGCTGGAATTTTCCTCATGAAAGAAAGAGAGAGTAAATGCTGTAGGTTTGGGGCCTCAGAAGCAACTGAGCAGTAATGTGCAAACAGCCATAGATAATAGGCAAACACAGAAGCTTGTCTATGTCCTAATAAAACTTTATTGACAAAAGCAGGCAGCACGCCAGACCTGGCCCGTAATTCAAGATATAAGTTAAACAATAAATTCTTTTTAAACACAAAGGAGGAGTGATCACCCTGGGATGGTGATGAGGTGAGGAAAATGTAACTTTCCTGGGAAACAGAGTGAGGCATTCAAAACAGAAACCGGGGGAGGACAGAGAGGGAGAAGATGGATGAGCAGCTCAGGCTCAGAAAACACCTGAGAAAAAGCTGATAAACATGAGGCCGCAAGGAGGCTCAGGGTACATGAAATAGTCCTTCTTGAAGGGTGTTATGGAAAGAGCTGGGGGTGGATGGGAAATGAGGCAGGTTACTCACTGCGGGGCGAGATTATAAAGACCTTCAGACGCCAAGATAAAGCCCTCATAACTGATCTGATAGGCAACACGAAGCATAGCCATCTCCCATTCACCGTGGTGAGGTGTTGACGGCACGATCGGAGCTGGGCTTTTGATCTGCCTGGCACATCTGGAGGTATTCTCTTCAACAGCCCCTCTCCAGCCTGTTGGAATGACACAGAACGGAAGGTCAGGTCACACGGCCTTCTGTGAGCCTCTGCGGTGCAAATTTGCCAGTTGGCACCCGCGATTCTTGCCCACTAGCCACTGGCTCCTGCCATTCACTCACAGCGGCCGCTGAGCCTGCTCTGTGTGTGTGTCAAGCTGTTTGTCTGGCTAATGCACTGTTTTAGGCTCATTGCATGCATGCCCATATCTATGTGCACTCCTGAGTTCAAGTGTACAAGACCATGCCTGGAGGCCAGAGGTCAACCTAGGATATTGTTTCTCCAAGGCTATCCATTCTGTTTGGGGGACAAACTAGAACATGGGTCTCCCTGAATGGGATAAACTGACCTGCTAGGGAGTCCCTGATGTCTCTGTTTTCCAGTGCGGGGCTTACAAACATATGTAACCAGGTCTGCTTTTTTTGTGGGTTTGTGTGTGTGTGTGTGTGTGTGTGTGTGTGTGTGTGTGTGTTTTCGTGAATTCTGGAACTCCAACTCAAGCTCTCGCGCTTGAACAGCAGTTTATTAGTCCGTCTCCCCAGCCTGAGTTGCTGTGTGTGTAACCTTCACACAGTCCCAGCGGACAGTTCCACTGTGCATTGACCTCATTTTCAAACAAAGACACTGAGAAGGAAACTTCAGATTTAGCAAAGAGCTACCCAGGGCAAACCTTGCTGCTCCAGGGGAAGCCAGGAAGATGGCCTCATTCTGAGGACGCCGCTGTTTCAGCCACACGGTCCTCTATTGTGCCCCTTCTTTTTCACACTGGGGAACATGGCTTCCCTGATATCACTTCCCCGTGAGTAAGAGAAGAGGTGAGACACCCTCACAGGCTTTCCCAGAGAACTAGAGGGCTAGCCATGACGCGGAAGAAGGGTGTAGTTCCCTGTCTGATGGAGTAAGTGCCTGTGGCATACACTATCTAGAAATGGCTCAGTGGCTAAGAGCATGATGGCTCTTGCAGAGGATGCCACTTCACTCTACCTCCCAGCCTTAGGTATTGGACTGCTCCTAACTGCCTGTAACTCCAGTTCTGGGTGAGTTGTCACCCTCTTCTGGACTCCTTGGGTACCTGCACTCATGTGTACATACCCACACATAGAACACAAGCCTATACATACTTTAAAGAAAAAAAAAGGCTAAAGATAAATGGACCAGGACTGAAGAAAAGGACTGCCATCCTGAGCCATGCAGAGCTTGCACGGTAGGCCCTCTGCAAGCCTCCTGCTTCCTTGTAGGAAGGACTCTCTGACTGACCTGGGATCAGGGCAGAGCCCTGCTTCCATGTGGTTACAATTGGCCCTTTGAGGGGCCATAACCCGAGGGGACAGAACCAGCTTCCCTTCTCCACGCCAAGTGGTCCGATTAGAGTCAGCCAGTCACCAGAGAGAGGCATCCGGGGGCAGAGGCCGGGCAATGATGGATAACCCCATCCAGGGACACACATATACAGCTATTTTGGGGCCTCCTGCCTGGGAGGCAGCCTCCTTGGGGCACAGGGGCCAATGACCCGGAAACAAATTAAAGGCACATCTGTTGGGAGGCCATTTCCAGCAGTGGCTCCAAGCAGCCGTCTGGATTCCAGGAACAAGGGTTCTGTGTGTGTGGTGAGTTGGGCACAGGCTGTTGGAGCAGAGAAATGCAGGCCAAGGCCTCTGGTTAGGAAAAAGCAGGGTGTGAGCGAGACAGAAGGAGTCATTTCTGGGCCCTGCCTATGTCCATCAGAAGAGGTTATTTTTGGGGTGACCAATGTACAGGCATCAGGACATTGAATACTGAGGGACCCCAACACTCAGATCCAAAAAGCAGCTCTCGCATGAGAAGACATAAGATCACACTCTCCTCCAATTTCTTGTCAACACTCAAGGCTTCTTTGTATTTGCTCAAGAGGTATGTTGTTTAACACATGGCTTAGGCCAGGAGCTCAGGAGCTCTGCAAATTGACTATAGGGTACCTGGGAATTTAGAGTCTGATTGTGGACATCACAGTTTTGTCTCTGGTGGCTCCTTCCATTGTCCTAGTGTTCTTTGGGTGGATGGGAAGTGGGATGAAGGATAGATGGATGCCGGATGATGGATGGACAGTAGATAGATTGATGAAGAGGAGGCTGGCTGGGTGATGGATAGACAGATGGATGATGGATGGATGATGGATGGATGGATGGATGGATAGATGGATGGATGGATGACAGATAACCAAAGGGAGACCTGGGTGAATGAAGAGTCTGTGTCTACACAGACAAGAAAAAAGATAAAAAACTGTTCAGGGCAGAACCTCCTTGAATCCTAGACGTTATCTTCACGTGAAAAGAAATCCGACAGGAGCTCCATCACTGCCCCCGCTCACTCTTCATGACTAAGTACAAACACCATGTCCTCCATGGGACTTGCTGATGTGCCCCACTCCAATACCTAAGCCCTGCTGTGATGGGGACAGGCAGGGAAGCTGGGAAGACCATCTCCAAATGGCACATATGAAAAACGTCTAAAATTTTGCTGACTGGCTATTGAACTTGAAAACCCAGATAGAGTGAAAGTCTCCATTGACCGTGCTCATTGATCCATTTGTTGAACAAATACATTCTGTGGGCATTCACTCTGGGCCTGTCTTTGTGTGAAGGCTCCAGGAACCAAACATAAATCATCCAGTTCCTCGTCTCCAGGGGCACACAATCTGTTGGAAGAGGTGAATAAATTCACAGACAGACACTATGATGGCATCAGCACTGTGGGGAATTAAAACCAGCACGCCTAGATGTGAGTCTTGGCTCCATCATTGACAAGTTGCATAGCTTTGGAAAAGTTCTCAATTTCTCTATGCCCCATCTGTAAAATGGGTATAATTGTGGATTAGAAAGAACTATTATTCATTAAAAGAGATTCTACTTGTTAAATAAAATAGCAGGATGCAGAAGAGATTTTTCTAGAACATTCCATCTGAACCAGGAACTGCTAAATGTAGTTTCATATTCAGCTGTTCCTTAAGTTCACCTAAGGAACCTACTGTATTCTGGACGCTGTTAGGCTCATCATCCGCTTGGTCTGTCATCCTTCAAAAGGCAGGTGTGAATGTCATGTGTGCTTCACACATAAGAAAATGGATTCAAGCCAGGTGGTGGTGGTGCACACCTGTAATCCCTAGCACTTGGGAAGCAGGGGCAGATGGATCTCAGTGAGTTTGAGGCTAGTCTGGTCCACAAGGCAAGTTACAGGAAAGCCAGAACTGTTACACAGAGATACCCTGTCTAAGAAAAAGAAAAGAAGGAAGGAAGGAAGAAAGGAAGGAAGGAAGGAAGGAAGGGAGGAAGGAAGATAGAAAGGGAAAGCAAAGGAAAGGAAAGGAAAGGAAAGGAAAGGAAAGAAAAGAAAAGAAAAGAAAAGAAAAGAAAAGGTATTTAGCAAGGCTGAAGATCTTAACAAAAGTCATCCATCCAATAGGTCAATGGCAGAGCTAGGCTGCAAACTCAGATATTTTGGCTCTGCCCTGGTATGAAGAAAGTTACTTTGTGGTCAGCAGGGTTACAACTTTGGGTTGAGACTTAAGCCTTCATTTAAAACCACATAGGCAGAGCCATGCATGACTCTCTTTCTCAAACTCTACCATTCAGTTTTCAACCGCCTTGCTCCATGTCTTTCGGCACTTTGGGCACCAGGCAGCAGATATCTTCTTCTGTTGAACTGGTGCCTGTGCCTCTTGTTAGGGTGGCTGTGTGTGTGTGTTCTTTGAGAGAAGAGTATGGTTGCATTTACTTCACCCAAGCAGAGGCAGAAAGGGTAAATGGGTGCCTTTTCATCAGAAAACATCACAGACTGTGCCCAGTGTGTCCCGTGCCTGCTAACTGTTGAAGGAGTGGTGGGCTGTGTTCCCGCCACCCTGTTCTTGGCCACCTGGTTAGCTTATGCCCTAACATAATTACACGGGAACTGTATTCATTTAAACACTGCTTGGCCCATTAGTTTCAGCCTCTTATTGGCTAATTCTCATATCTTGACTAACCCATATTTAGTAATCTGTGTAGCACCACAAGGTGGTGGCTTACCAGGAGAAATCTTAACCTGCGTCTGACTCAGAGAGGAAAGGCATGGTGACTGCCTGAGGCGTCTGCCTGACTCCCTTTCTTTCTCCCAAAATTCTGTTCTGTCTACTCCACCTACCTAATTTTCTGTCCTATTAAAGGGCCAAGGCAGTTTCCTTATTAACCAATGAAAGTAACACATAGACAGATGACCCTCCTCCATCAGCTCCCCACTAGCTCCCATGTCTTTTCCTAAGTCACTTGTTATCTTTATCACAGGCCATGGACATCCAGGTGAGATGATGTAGCTGGCTGGGGTTCCTCCCCCACCTTCCTTTGTCCTTTTTTCCTGTGAAGGGCCTTGGACCAGAGCCAGGAGACACAGTTCAAGCCTGGGTAGCCTCTCCTCTTACCTGGGAGCACAGACTAGCCTCCCTCCCCAAGGCCATGCCCAGGATGACTTCTGAGGCTGCTCACATGCTAGAAATAAGTCTAGCATCCTGCCCACAGAGAGCCAGTGAGGGTGAAAGGTGGGGCTGATGCCTGGTCGGCTCTCAGATCGTCAGTGTTTGTCTTGTGGTGTAGAAGTTGTAGGTGGAAGAAGGTTCCATTCTCAGTGGCTGGCAATGATAGACAGGCATCGGGGTTGACCCCAGCCACTTTATACAACAGGGTATGCTTCCATCTTTAGAGTGTGTCTCTGTACCTGCCAGGACCAAGTTCCCACTGGAGTCACATCTGTCTTCCTCTGGGGCTTCTTGGGCTTTCAGAGGGACTGCTAGAATCACCTTTGCAGCATTCAGATACAGGGTGGAGACGTCAAAGAACCTGGTCAGGGTCCCACAGTGAGGCATTCTCATTAGAGTCCAGAACATGGCTAAGTCCTTCTCTGGCCCCCAAGCTCACTGACTGTCCTAGCACAAGAACCAAGAACAGCAGGATTGGAATTGGAAGTGGCTGTGAGCAGTACAGTTGAGCACATGGAATGGTTGTATGTTCAATATACATTATGAGTTGTGTGTTTCATTTGTTATACCTATGATGTATGTTGTTTGCATCTTCTGCAGTACATTATATATGTGCAGTGTGTCACATACACATTTTTATATTGAGTGTGAGTTGCACATATTGTGTCTATCACATGTCATGCATGCTGTGGCATTGTGTCATGTGTAATATGCTTTGCAATGTGTGCTGTGTAACATATGCATGTTATATATACTGGTTGTGTTGTATGCTTCATGTTTCATGTCGGCTCACGGTATGTGCATCATGTGTGCTGAATATTGTGTGTCACACAAGCGTGCTGTACATATCAGATGTGTATTGTGTTGTGTTGCATATATAGTGTACACATTATGGGTATTGTATATATCTCATGAAATGAGTGATGCGTGTTTTGTGTGGGATGAGCACCATATGCATTGTGTGTCACTTATGTGTTACATATACTGGGCATAGGTTGTATATGTTGTACATTACATGTAACTCATATGTTACACGAATATTCTGTATGGATTGGGTGTTATTGGTATTATGCATTTTCATACTTTATGTTGTATGTATCATGTGTGGTGTATATTACATGTGTTGTATATGATCCATTACATGCTACATGACTATTGTATATATTGTGTGTTGGTATTGTGTTGTACTGTGTATTGCTGGTGTGTTGTGTTATTGGTATTGCATGTATTGTATGTGAAAAATTGCAGGTGTTGTGTGTTACATGAGTATACTATGTGAATTTTGTATTAAAATGTGTTATGCATGCTGTGTGCTGTATGGGTCATACGTGAAACATATGCTGTGTGTCCACTGAATGTGGATCATTTATTCCATGTGTGTTGAATATACTGCATCTATGTTGCATACATTGTTTGTTCTGTGCCATTTTGTGCATATTGTATATATTGTAGGCTGTGTAGTGAGTACTGTATGTTTTGTATGTAATATACATTATATGTATGCTGTATCACATATATATGTTGCTTGTTTTGTGTTGTTCTAATTGTATATTATTTATATTCCATGTTGTACATGTTATGTTCACTGTTTATACCATATGTGATGTATATGGCACATGTCATATGTGAGGGGCATCACATATGTATGATATGTGTCCTGGAGAGTCTTATGTCAACTTGACACAAGCTAGAGTAATCAGCGAGGAGGGAGCCTCCTTAAGATCAGACTGTAGGCAAGCCTATAGGGCATTTTCTTAACTAGTGATTGATGAGGGGCAACCCATTGTGGGTGGCGTCATTCCTGGGATGCTGATCCTGGGTTCTATAAAAAAGCAGGCTGAGCAATAGGTAGTAAGCCAGCAAGCAGCACACTCCCTGGCCTCTGCATAATCTCCTGCATCCAGGTTCCTTCCCTGCTTGAGTTCCTGTCCTGGCTTCCTTCAGTGAGGAACAGTGAAATGGAAATGTAAGCCAAATAAATTCTTTTCCTCCCCAAGTTGCTTTGGTCCCGATGTTTCATCACAACAGTGGAATTCTAGCCAGTGCAGTATGTTATACAAGCATATTATTTTGAGTGCTGTGTGTATTGTGTGTGGTATATGTAATGTACTTCTGTGTGGTACATTTGTGAGTGTATTGTCTACCTTATGTATGTGTGATATTATAGGTATATGTGGTATGTAGTCTGTGCATGCTGTTATGTAGTGTATGTGGTGTGTGTTTCTGTGTGTTGTCATGGCCCAGTAGGGCTGGGACTGGTAGGCCAGGCATCTCCTCATGAACAGAGCATCTGTATTGAGTCTGGAAGGAGGAGCAGCAAGCTCCACCAGCAGAGCCCGGGACCAGCTGCTCCCGGCACCTAATGAAGCGTCAGTGGACCGATGTGCTAGAGATGGAAGGAATGATGAATAACCATAACAGATCCAAGAAGGCTCTAACTGTTTAGTCCTGGGGGCTGTTGTGTTACTGAAACTGGATTTGCACGAGCAATAGGGCCAGCCATGTGTGCAAGCCCTCTGTGGGTAGCAGGATGGGTGCTGAGACTTGAGGTGGAGCGTCCTGCCCTGGACTGCCCTGGTTCCTGTGCTATCAGCATGAGGAGGCCCTGATTTGGCCTGACCAGAAGGCAGGCTCAGGACAACCCAGGGACACTAGGACGAGCTCCCACAGAAGGGTCAACAATCTGGGAGGGCCTATCTTGCTGCAAGGATAATGGTCATTAGGTGATGTAGGAGTGTCTTCTGTCTATGTGTTACTTTCATTGGTTAAATAAAGAAGCTGCCTTGGCCTTATAATAGGCCAGTCCTTAGGTGAGTGGAGTAGACTGAAGAGAATGCTGGGAGAAAGAAAGGAGAGTCAGGCAGATGCCATGAAGCTCCGGCCTGAAATGGACATAGGTTAATCTTCCCGGTAAGCCACCACCTCATGGTGCTACACAGATTATTAGAAATGGGTTAATCAAGATGTGAAAATTAGCTAATAAGAGGCTGGAACTAATGTGCCAGGCAATGTTTAAATGAATACAGTTTCTGTGTAATTATTTCAGGTAAAGCTAGCCGGGTGGTGGAAAGCAGCTCGCTGCTCCTATTACAACTAGGAAGTATTGAGGGGTGTCGGTGCAGCACCAAATGAAGCAGTAGTGACTTGTGACATATCCTTGTACTCTCCATAATAAGCTTCCCTACAGCAGCCCCCAAATCTGAGCTGAGGACAGAGCCTGAAGGACCCAGAAGTTTTCCACATTGGAGACTCAGGGAAACCTTAGCATCAGACACTCCTGCCACCACAGTGGTTCTCAGATCCTTGTTCCTCTCTGCTAGGTCTGGATCCAGTTCCACACATGGAGATCTCATGGCTTCTCGAGGTACTCTCAATCTGCCAACTCAATTTCTGGTTGTTGATGAGGAACATTGTTAATAGCACTCACTATAGAAAAATTGGTTGTCCACCCAACACAATGAAATGAATGTATATACCCATTTCACAGACGGTTAGGATAAGCCAAGAACCCCTCAGGTGTGAAGGCATAGTGAAGAGCCCCATCAGTCTTTGTCACCAGTAGCGACCATTGTCATCCCCACTGGTAGTGAGAGCAATAATTGCACACCCATTGGAAAGTTTCTCTCTGACTCCTGAGTGACCTAGAGCCCAGAGCCAAGGTGAGGGTCCAGCTCTCCCCTGGTTTTGTTTCATTCTGATGCCGTCCTGCATAGGACAGACTCTCTTGGAGGAATGAGTCTCCCATCAACAGTAGTATTCAATTCCTCTGGATCTTCCATGTCTCTGATAATATAGAGAGGACTCCTATTTCAGGAGGGAGTTTAGGGCAAAGATCTGTACATTTTACTCAGCAAGGGCTGGGAATCCATTGCCGCCACCATTCCCACTTACCATGTCCCCTTAGCATCCATGGACACAACTAGAAAGATTTACTTTTTCACTCTTTGGAGCCCCTGCTCTCCCCCTTCATCCTCTTCCACCAGTGACCCTGCTAAATTTCTCTGTGAGAAGCCCAAGAAAGGCCTCTGGGACAGCTGGAACATGAGGGTGGTCAGGGGACTTCCTCCCCCCACTCCAAGGTGGACAGAAGACGTCCTGTGACCTTCCTCTGTGGTTATCTCCTTCATCTGTAAACAGCGCACAGCCTCCCTGGACAGCCGCAGCCTCACACTCGGGGTGACAGGCTGTTTGGATGTACCTCACCGGGCTGCCTTTGTTCTCTGGGCTTAATGAAGGGACTGCTAAAACCTCAGCTTCGAGATAAGATGACAGGGCCATCTTTTAGGGTTACAGATGGTACACAAGAGGTGACAGGATGAATTCCTGTGTGCAGAGGGGTCTGGCAGCCCTGCCTGCCATCCAGAGGATATGCTCATCCTCATGGCTACAAACTTAGCCCTTTGGTTCCCAAAACAAACATACCAGAAGATCAGAGGGAAACTGCGGTGGCATGCACTTGGTGCGGGGGGTAGCAGAGGACATCACCCCACCAAAGCCAGACCTGAACACACCTAGGAGGGGTGTTTCCACATCAGCCCACCTTCAGACCAACCCACGCTGGTTTCTTTCGCTCAGTAAGAGCCACATCGCAGCGAGCACAGTTTAGTTTACAAAGTGCTTCTACTTGGTTTAACACGATCGTCCCCACTTCTTGAGAAAGGAGAAGAGAGAGCTGGGAGGCCTGCGTCAGCTTCGTTTATCAGTTCTTTGAACTTGTGCTAATAGCCCTCTGTTGCCTTCATTGGGAAGGGGGTGATTGTCCCAGGATGCTTTGGGAAGACCATGAGTAGTATGCTGGAAAACTAGATCTTTACAGACCTTCCAAGTATGAGCTGTGGTTTCCTGCCTGCCACATAAATGGCCTTCAGGGAGGCAGCCTTTGTCTGCTTTCTTCTCTGTCATACATCGTACCTGGAATTGGTTGGTGATATGTATGTGTGTATGTATGCATGTAGTATGTTTGCATCTGTGTATGTGTAAACATACATATATGCTCCTGCTTGTGTGTGTGTGTGCGCGCGCGCGTGCGTGCGTGCGTGTGCACTCGCGTGCGCGCCAGAGGTTGACTTCAGGCATCTTTCACTCTCCTCCTTAAGCTTTGAGACAAGGTCTCTCACTGGAGCTAGACTGGCGCTGGCTAGCCAGTGAATTCCCAGGAGTCTTCTGGGTCTGTTTCCCCAGTTCTGGGATTACAGGCATGCACCACCACATTCATTTTTACAGGGGAGCTGGGGCTCGAGCTCCAATCCCCCTGCTCGTGGAGCAAAGATTGCAGCAACTGAGCTATCTTCCCATTCCACGTGCCACGTTCCTGCTGCCTGAGTAAGGAATTCACGTAAGGACTTGTACTTTCACTGAACTGCCAGAACAAAGGTAGAGGAGCCCAGGTTTCTGACTCTGGGAATTTTGCACCCCAGGGTCCCTGTAGGCATCTCTGGACAGAAGGAATCTTCTAATGCTTCCTCTCTGACTCATCCCGAATACCTGTCTTCCGTCCTCTCCCCAACACTCCTGCGACAGAGGAGCTTTCTCTTCTGGCCACTAAAAGCTGATCTCAGGCAGACCTAGGGCCTCCAGGCAGGTGAGCACACAGCCACCGGAGACCACATGGACCAGTCTGGAGCCTGGGTGTGGCTTTTAGAAAGAACTCAACTTTCAAGGTACGCTCGAACCATTTGGCCCTATCTTCACCCAGGCCAGAGTTTCATGGTCTCTCCTGTCACCTTCTTCTCATTTCCTATGCCCAATCCCAAAGGGCCAGGAAGAGGTGCAACCTAAATACTGGAAGCCTTGGTCCAGTTCGCATCAAGTTCTCCAATCTTGAACAGCTTCCTTCTGGTGTTTTGCATTTTGCCAAAATATTACTAGCTTCAGTGTTCAGATCCATAGACTGTGGATGCATAGCCAGCAGGTAGCTCCAAGATAACTTCAACTTCTTCCTCTTCTTCCTCTTCTCCCTCTCCTTCTCCTTCTCCTCCTCTTCTTCCCCCTCCTCCTCCTTCTCCATCTTCTTTGTTTGATTTTCAAGACAGGGTTTCTCTGTGTAACAGTTCTGACTGTCCTGGAACTCACTTTGTAGACCAGGCTGGCCTCAAACTCAGAGATCTGCCTGCCTCTGCCTCCCAAGTGCTGGGACTAAAGGCGTGCACCACCACTGCCTGGAGCTTTCCCATTTAACATGACTTGATTTCCCTGTCTCGTGCCCCTCCCCTTAACACAGGCAGGCCTGTGTGGGAGCAGAGCTCAGCCAGATGGCTGGGTCTATTCTGCTGTGAAGCTGAGTCCTGAGGGTCCCTGGCTGTACCTTCATAAGCAGATGTTGGCCTCTGGGGCAGAGTGTGAGATAACTCATACCAGGTAACTGAAAATACACTGTGGCAGAGAACATAAGCAGAAAGACACCCCCGCCCTCCCAGCAACTGCATGGTCAGGGAAAGAATACCTTTCACCCCCTCTTCTACCCATGGATGAAGTAGGAAGTGAGCCA
This sequence comes from Arvicola amphibius, assembly GCF_903992535.2. Lineage (NCBI taxonomy): Eukaryota > Metazoa > Chordata > Mammalia > Rodentia > Cricetidae > Arvicola > Arvicola amphibius. The sequence continues at coordinate 94,550,137 of NC_052048.2, forward strand.
ACCACTTCTCTCCATCACCCCCGATTCTCGCCATCACTTCAGGTCTAACACAAAAGTCTCCTCCAGGGCCTCTCTCTGTCAGGCTGGCCCCTTAGAAGTATATGCATCCCCTGAATCCCTGTGACACAGCTGTCCCCTCTCTTTCATCCCCACTCCATCATTCTTAATGGCTCCGCATTGCCCCAAGACAAACATGGACAAGGAGGTTTGAATTCAAGGCTGACCCCTGTTGCCAGGCTCTTCCTTCACAGTAGTACTGAAGGCAGAGCAGGCTACACAGTTTCTCACTCTCTGTGTGTGCCCACTGTGCCCACCCCACAGTGCTATCTCATTTACCCATCACCCACATTTCAAGCTCTGACTAAAACCCTTTAGCTCATGAGTCTTCCCAAAGCTTATACCTTCCGCTCGTTGGCTCCCTCCCGAATCACCAACAGCACCCAAGTAGCAGGACCGTGACTTATTCCTTGGTTTTTACCTATTCCCACCCTGGAACCCCTCAGATCAAGGAAGGGAGATAAACAAGAGCCCAGCAGCGTGTCAGAGCAGCCACTGAGAAATGCAGTAGTGCATTCGTTTGAGTTGTTTTCGTGGCAATGAGCTGAGCTTTGCTCCGCTATTCCTGGGAGAGATGACAGCCTTGGATGTAAAACTCACAGTGTTCTTTGGGGAATGTGACCCTTCAGAGGTCTTTATTCATTACAAACCATAATTGATATTCCCAATATCAATAAATATGATAAATCCTCCATATCAGAAGTTAAATCTCTATTGAGCTAAGAGAGGAAAAAAAGCAACAAATCCAAAGAAAAACAGGAGAAGATTAAGGAGAACCTGAGAAACCCAAGGAATTTGGGTCGTGTGCTCAGGGGTCACTGCTAACCAACAAGAAAAAGGCACCCGGAGCTCTTGTACCTCCTTGCTCCTGAGCCACCAAGCAGATAGAGCAGGGAGGAAGTGGGAGGGAGGAAGCATCAGAGATCGCAGGAGGCCACGATGGGGAAGAGGTTTGGGGGAAATCAATCAATAGCCTCAAATAAAAGGGAATAGGTTGACAAGCCAATGACAGAACCTACACACATGTGCTTGCACACACACATATACACATAGACACATGTACAGTGTACACATATACACACAACACAATGCCTTCACATAAGCACACATACATGGAACATACATGCACACACATACACACATATATACACTGAACATACACTTGTGAACATACATATACACATGCATAAAACACACACATACATACACAAAAATGCACACACATACATACACAGACACTGAACATCCACTTGCATACACACATGCACACACACACAAACACAAACATGCACACATATGCACACACACATACACACAGACACTGTACATACACTTGCATGCACACATGCGTGCACACACAAGCACAAACATGCACACAATGCACACATTGCCATACACAAGAACTAATGAGATACTAGTGTTGAGGCACAGATAGCATGGCACAGAACAGGAAAGAAACAAAAAGCCTTTTCAGTGACAGAGAGAACATGGACACCTAGTGAGCTCACTGCTGTCTCCACTTGTTCAAGACATACATAGAAAAATGAACAATTTACAAGGGGGACTACTAGGTCACCTCTCAAGTCCCCGATTAGAGCAACTCCCAGAGCATGTCCTTCCCCCGGCCAGCGTTATCATCATTTGGAATTATCTGACTCAACTATTCCCTGTGAACCCAGACTTCTGGGCCAACAAAGACATTACGTTTACTATTCCCGTGGGGCCACTTGCCCACATACCACAGTGCCAGACATGTCCTGGTGATAGCACATGCCATCCACGCATACAATGGAATAAGAGTCGGTCCTCCCATGGGTAAGAATTCTGCTACACACTACACAAATGGCTTTGGAAGGCATGGGGTTAGGTGAAATAAGCTAGACACAAAAGAAGAAAGATTACATCATCCCACTTAAAGGATCCTCAAGTTTTCAAATCCACAGAGGTGGGAAATGGGGTGAGCATTGATGTAGGTGTGTCTTCTATCTGTCTGATGATTTCATTGGTTAATTAATAAAGAAACTGCTTGGCCTCATAGGTAAGAACATAGGTGGGTGGGTGGAGTAGACAGAACAGGAAGAAGGAAGTGAGGTAGATGGCTCAGACAATTGCCCTGCCTCTGCTCTCTGAGCCAATCGCCATGAAGCCAGCCACCAGGTCAGAGATGCTGAATCTTTCCTGGTAAGACACCACTCGTGGTGTTACACAGATTATTAGATATGGGTTAAAGCAAGAGATGTGAAAATTAGCTAATAAGAGGCTGGAACTAATGGGCCAGGCAGTGTTTAAAAGAATGCAGTTTGTGTGTTGTTATTTCGGGTTTTAAGCTAGCTGTGCGGGATCTAGACGGCCGGGAGCTGGGCGGGATGAAAAGCAGACCTGCCTGCTCAGCTCCTCATTACAGAGCATCACCAGGGATAGAAGAAGGGGTGACAATTATTGCTTACCAAGAATAGAAAGGTTATGGGACATGGAGGGCCAGTTGCAAGCCAACATGAATTAAATTAATGTCACTGAACGATAAACTTAAAAATGGTTCAAATGGTGTATTTTACACAGTACATATTTTACTATACATAGTTAAATGCTGGATAACAGCAAATCAACAGGTTCCAGTAAGCAGAACACAGCTTGCCACTCCGGCTTTGCTTTTTCCCACATAACACAGTCAGCTTCCTAACTGGATAGATCCAAAGGGAACTGGCGTCTGCTTTCCCTGCCTCCTGCCTACGCCAGCCAGAAAAACCAAATAATTGACCAGAACTGTTGGACAACATCACTGGGACAATTATGGTCCCTCTGGTAGCTAGGAAGGAAAGCAGGACCCACAAGGAATCATGTGGACAGAAAAGGATCTCTCTTCAATACCAGCTCACAAAGCAATCGTGAGATGCACGATCTTGCGCAGTTACATGAATCTGTGCTCAGAGATCATGCGGGAACCAGACATAGGTGAAGTGTTCTGAACTTCATTATTCTGAGAAACACCTCACCCTCCCCAGTCACACAGCCAAGAGCACAGTCCCACAGTTGCCCCCTTCCTGCCTCGCCGCTACACTTTCAAGTTTGTCTGTGAGGCTTAATTAAACCACACACACACACACACACACACACACACACACACACACACACACACACACACAAGCCATCTCTACCAGTCAATCAGTTTGAATAGCGCTGAAGATGCTGACCTTCTTCTCTGAGCTGCCCACAGGAAGAGCATCCACACAGTCTGGTGAACATGTGGTCTTTCACCGTGACATGACATTTTACCATCTGTCTCCCTTTTATTTCCTTTTGTTTTCATGTAGTATCCAACTTTCTAACGTCTGACGTAGGACCGATCTCTGGCTTGAATAACAGCTGCAGTGTGTCTAACTCGGTTCTAATTCATTGTCACAGCTGGTTTGAGCTTCTGTCACGAAAATACCACCAGGTCAGTGGTTGAAACCAGAAATGGTTTTCTGTCTTCCTTGTGCTTCTCAGGGAGTTCTGAAAACTCCAACATCAAGTTAGAGACAGATTTGGTGCCTGGCAAGGATCCTCTGCCTGGTTCATGGATGGGCAGCTTTTCGAAGTGATTCCCCATGGTGGAAGGGACAAGGCAACTCTACGGGGCCGCTGATAGAATGCTAATCCCACTCCTAGGGGCTTCATCATCATGACTGAATCTCTCTACAAAAGCCACGCCTCCTAACATCCCCTTGAAGATTAAGATCATAAAGTATGGACTAGAAACAGGACTGCAAACAGGGTACGCCACCCTGGCATGGTCAACACCATAACCAGAGCTGCTCGCTCTGTCTGCTGAGCTGTTATGAGGATCCCCTGTGAGAAAAGCAAGACTCCAGGTTGTTTATGTATGGCGCTAGTAGAATTTAAGTTATTAAGTAACTTTTATTAGAAAATTTTAAAAATTCTAAACATTATTAATGATGATTAAGAATTAATCTCTGGGGGTTTTAATATTGCATATTTTAACAGCTCTGTTGAGTTGTAAGTGGCAAGTTCACATTGCACCCCCTTAAAATTTACAATTCAATGGTTACTTAATTATTCACAGAGCCATGTATCCAGTACCACGTAGACTAGACAGCTCCATCAGCCTCCAAAGAATTAAGGGATGGGGAATAAGGAAATATGCAGAAAAGGACTAATTGTATGCCATGTGTAGCAGACCATTCCTGATAAAAAGGCAGGCACCGCAGCAACACAGAATTGAAAATGATCCGAGGAAGGCATGCTTCCTACCTCTATACCCCATCCACCCACATGACTCTGCAGAGCTAACTCTCACCCTAACACAGAGGGGCTAGGATAAGCATCAGGGAGGTAGAGCTATACAAGAAACCAGGGTCCAACTGTGGACAGGCATATATGTGATTGTGTCCTCTTGGCTTATACACTCTGTATTCTCTCTCTCTCTCTCTCTCTCTCTCTCTCTCTCTCTCTCTCTCTCTCTCTCTGTGTGTGTGTGTGTGTGTGTGTGTGTGTGTGCAGGTATGTGAGTACCACTACACAGATGTGAAGGTCAGAGGACAATTCTAGGTGTCAGTCCTCACCTACCATCGTGTGTGTGTGTGTGTGTGTGTGTGTGTGTGTGTATGCTTAAATTAATTTATTTTATGTCTACAAGGGTTTTTCCTGTATGAATTTATGTGTACCATGTCTGTGCCTGATGCCTGGGGAGATCAGAAGAAGTCACTGGATTCTCTGGAATCATGGTTGTCTGCAGGAGCAGCAAGAGCTCTTAACCTCTAAGCCATCTTGCCAAGGCCTCCCCATGCCCCATTCTTAGCAATTGCAGTGAATGGGTATAGCCCAGTACTGTGGGCTCAGTACCCAAGATGAAAAGGCCATGACTCTGCCTTCAAGACCTTCATTTAGTAGGGAGAGATCCGAAAGCAAATATACAAGATGCTCAAGAACACCCTCTAGCAAGGAGGAGGGAGTGTGGAGTCAGCCTGGCGGTACTAACAGGATGCTCTGGCTCCATACCAAACCCAAGAAGTGTCAATCAGCTGAGCACTGAAACCTGATAGGGTCTACAGGTGAGAGAAGAGGTAGGAAAGGCAGGAAGTGTGCCCCGCAACTGGGTAGGATTTATCCCCAGGGAAGACAATAGAAGGGCATGAACCTTGTTAGAAGCCTTTTGATTGACCCCCCACATCACACACACACACACACACACACACACACACACACACACACACTCCAGTGTCTAGATACCTCCTTTACTTCTTTATTGTTCTCTGGGTATTAGATGGCTAGTGTCATGTCAAAATCAGAATTATGATTCCCTGTATGAGAGAGTCACCAGAGGGGTTCACTAACTCCCTGGTGGAAGAGGGGAAAGGCTCATGAAGACATGCACGAGGCCTTCCTTACCAAGGATCTATGAACACAAACAGTTGCTGAACAAGGAAGAGACTCTTTAGTGGTATGGTTGCTTGTATGTTCCCCTAACTCTAGTAAGTGCCCTCCAAAACACTCACTGGCTCACCAAGCTGGATTTCAATAGGCTATATGCTTTGCTGTCCTCTCTATTTGGAATAGATATAAAGATTGACTCCCTAGGTAAAACCATGTTACACCTCTGAAAGGGACATGGCAGAAAATAGTAAGGCCTGAAAGACCCCAGGAAGATGTAGTTAGGTGTGTCTGCTATGGACTGCCCACGTGAAGCAGAAGTGTTGAGTCCCTGGGGAGGTGACAGTTCCAGATAGTCAGACCCAAAGTCAACAGAGAATCCTTCAATCTGACTCTTCAGTTGGAGAGAACAGAACTAGAACAGCTCATGAGGGGCCTCAGGAAACCAAAGGCAGAACGCATGGTAGTCACGAATTTGTGGAAGGGAGCTAGGCACACCCTCAGCTCCGGCAGGGTATGGCAACGTGCAAAAGCCAGATCAGGGCCTCAGGTGAGAACCATGCCAGCAGCGTAGAGTATGGGGGTTTTCAGGCCCCGTCCTTCCGATCCCTGCCAACACATTTGGTGCTCCTTCCCATGGTTGCGACCAGAACTTCATTACAAGCTTACCCATGATGCCACTATATCCCCTGCCCCGTCCCACCTTCAACTTTCCCATCTGGAAAATAAAGGTTGGGACTCAAGGTCTCACAAGAATTTCCCAGCTCTGGTTTTCCTGGTTCTATTACTTTATAACTCAAAAATCATGAGGTTGGTGACTTGATGGGTCCCTGGCTTTTGATGCCAGCTTGCTATTTATTGTCTACGTACTTTCAAAATCCCACGTAAAGACCCAGGCTTCAGCCTCCTTATCTGTAGGCCATGCTCACGAGTGGCCAGATTCTGTGAGGCTCACGGGAACTTGGACATTTTCTTTCTCCTCCAGTCCTGGTAATTAAAGCCAGGGCCTCATACATGTGAGGCAGGCACCATTCCCCTGAGCCACAGCCCTGACCCCAGGAGGAGCTTGTACTTTTAAAGGCCTCTGCCACATGAAGCTGATGCCAGGAATTCCTCCCCAGACATTGCTTATCGGCTCGGATCAGGCTCCCCAGAGGGCAGCTCTTTTCTGGAGGAGAGCCAGGGAGGCGTGGAAAATGATTTTTCTTCCCACAGTTCTCTGGTTGCCCCCTGGAGAAGTTGGCATAGCTGAGGCGATGAGGCTGGATTGCAGGGATAATCACCAGACGGGCCAGGCTTGAGACTGCTGGAAAGAGAAATAAACATGGTGGACCAGAAGGAAGCTCAGAGGTGTGGAGCCGCGGCTGGCTCCCGACCCTCCTTCATTCTGACAGCCCAGTGAAGAAGGACAGCAGTGGAGGAAGAATAAAGGAAGGTGGGTCTCAGTGGCTTAGAGGAAGTTCAGTAGCTGCCTGGGGCCCTCAAATGCCAAGGAGCCAGCTAGGGGGAGACACTGTTTCCGGATGCTTGGCTATTAACGCTCATTACCCATAAAATGGGCAGTTTTCAAATAGCCAGATAATTGAGGCTGTTGGGGGAAGGAGGCTGGAATTGCTTGATTAATCACCTCACTTGTTTAGACACAGTCTAGGAGAAGCTGCCGGAGCTTTGAAGTCTTGCTGCACTTTCCCCGGTTCCCCTCCGTCCAAGCATCCAGTCCTGCTGCCCGAGTTCCGCAGGAGCCCATGCTCGGCATCCGTCAACACGCAACAACTATAAACGTTTCTTTTTAATCCTAGCTTTAAAAATCAACCCTTTTGGTCCTGTTCTGTGCTTTAATCTAGCTCCAAATTCTGTAGATTCACTCATCCCGCCCTCACCCCCCCATTCATTTCATAAAAGTATATCAAATGCTTATCACCCGCTGAGTTTTGTCAGTGGATACAGACAGAAACAACAACAAAATAAAGGCAGAAATGGGAGAGGGCCACCCAGCTTAGGGATGGTGAGGCTATGTTTCCTTCTGTTCGAATCACCATGGTGACCACACCACCTATCCTTTGGGGGTGATTGAGAAAGGGGGTACCTGATCTAAAAAGAAAGAAAATCTTCTTCCCCGCCTGTTTGAAAGGCAACACAGGTAAGTAAATAAACAAACTCTTAAGGGAACAGACAAGAAAGGAAGGCATACTGTTACCTGTGGGGTGGTCAGAGAAGGCCCGAATAGAGACCAGGAAGTGGCCATGTATAGCTGGGGCAAGCCTTTCTCCGCTCAAAGGATTGTAGGCTGTTTAGATGGCTCCAGACATCAGCATCAGAAGGCCTACATCTGAGGACACTCCTCTGTCCCAGGAGAAAGAATCAGTATGCACAGTGCCCTGAGTGGGGCCTGGATTTGGACGGTAAGAAACAGCATACAACAGAATGAGCAACGTGGTGAGCAGGGGACAGGGCCTGGACAGGGTGGGGGTGGGGCCCCCTCTTCCCCATTCCTACCTCCAGGAACCTATCCTGAGGATCCAACTCTGGAAAGCACTCAGGTAAGAGAAGATATTTTCAAAGGATGAGGAGAGGTGTTTTATTGTTATTGTTGTTATTGTTTTTCCATATAATACCTAGTACGTGCCCAGTGTCTTTTAGGTCAGTCTTCCAACTAACCCCGAGGAATAGACACTGTCGCTATCCTTTACAGAGAAGCAAACAGAGGCCTAGAAGGTTTCATTCCTTTCCTTGACTCCAGTGGAAACAGAGTCAGGGGGTAAATACTGGGACCCAGAGCAGAGAAAGCATCCCTCCCAGCACGCACCAGAGAGCTACAGTCTTCACTCATACATTGCTGCTTTCATTAGAAGTAGGCAGCTCAGAGATTGATTTCTCATTTTACAATGCGAGAAACTGAGGTCTGCATCTTTGCATGCACGCCAGCCATCAGACCATGAATGATACTTTGAGGCCAGGATGCTTTTTGTGAGGCCAGCCCTATCTCATTCCTTGCCACCATGTTGTAGAGTAAGCAGTGATACCCATAGGGAACACTTCCAACCCCAGGCACAGGCTCAGCCCTTGGACAGGATCCAGTGGTCAGCTGATGTCTTGGCTCAAATGCAGCAGAACAGTGGATTCCCCAGAGGTTTGGCCACCATAGCACCCGAGTCCCTGACCCTGCCTGGCACTCCCGGCCTTTCTCACCTCTGCTCAGGTGCACAGTGGGGTCACTACAGCAGGAAGAGCCCAAAGGGAACCCGCCGGGACACCAGCCCCCACTCACACAGGCGTCCCTGCCTGCTCCTTTCCCAAGGGAGAGAAGTATTTGTTTTCTCTGTCTCCCTGATTTATGGGCCACTTTGTTCTTTATCTGTTTGCACAAACTCAGTAGAGTGACCTGTTTTTTCCCAGAGGGTGGGATGCTGTCAGCACCTCAGGGTCATAGGTCAGTCGACCTGTCTAAGGAAGAAGGGGTTACAGGAGGTCACCTGGGAACCAGTTGCAGGTACGGATCTCTCCTGGCTCCATGTCGCTTCCTTGGGACTCAAGAGGGCAGAAGAGAATGGTGACTCTGCCAGGGAAGGACAGTGTCTGCACTTGTCACCGGGGAGAACTGAGACACAGCAATTTATCCAACACGGCACAAGCAGAGAGGACTTGACTCGAGGCCATCGATGACCAACCCTGTCCCTTACCCATGGGCCTGTCTTGCTCTGGAGATGTAAATCAGAGAGCTCCAGGATATCCGGTTCTTTCAGCTGGAAGCTTAGGCGAAGAGACCAACTACATGCCCTCTTCATCTCTGGACCCCCGCCCCTGAGCCTCAGGGAAGCTGAATATGCCTAGGGAAGGTCAGATTCGAGCCTCTTGGGGACCACATTTTGTAGGCCACATTTCTTGATGTATTCCTTTGCAGGCCGCTTTTTTCCCTCCACAACCTGCCCCAAGGTGACTCTAAAGGGTCGACAGGTACACGGGCAGGGAGTAACGAGCCCTCAGCAAGCAACAGTCTCTCTCTAGCGATCTTGGAGGACCTCACTCTCAGAATGTCCTGGATGTCCTCAGCATGGCTGAGGACTGGGTAACCTACGTGTGAGGGTTATAGGGTTATAAATAAAGACTGTACCTCTTTATTTCGCAGGTAAGAGGAGGCTGTGAGGAAGACATGGTCAGGCGTAAACAGTAAGAAGCCAATGTCACTTGAGATGCCGTCATGCCAGACCCCAGGACTCCATAACATGACCTGTCCCTATCTTACCGCTATAGGAAGATCTGAAGACATGTATTGTTTTTTGGGGGGACCCTCACTTTAGTGAGACAGCTTCCAAATATGCCGTGAGGGGCTGAGGCAATTATTCAGATAATTAACATCAGATACTCCCACAGATTTTTTTCTCCCCAATTATTAGCATATTTCAGGTGTAAGGTGGTGGGGTTTTCACTTAACTTACTTAGTTAATTGTTGTACAGGTGTAGACACATTTTCAGAGGGAGAAGACTGCCAAAATTGTGTGCACAGCCCCCAGCCCCAGGCACCTTGGCACTGCAAAATCTTTGTGAGGGAACCATCTAGCAGAAATAACAGTTATTATTATCTGAAAACATGAGATGTTAGAAAAATGGCATGTGTCCAAGTACCAAAAATGTACCCCCAGGGGTTGCCCACACTAATGATTTCCCTAGTCGTTATTTCAAAACTGACCTGGTAGGAGATTTAGCCCCTGGAAGTTCTGCCAGGAGTTTTGAAACTAACGCATTTAAAGAACTGTTCAAACATCAGAGATGCAAGAGCTTTTAAAATTGTCTAAGCAAACACCCTCATTTTATAGAGGGGAGCATCAAGGCCAGAGGAGGCGTTTCTTCACAGCCTGAGGTTCACAGCACGAGAAAGAAAAGGGTGACCTCTCTCACCTTTCACCTTGCTGAGTCTTCCTTCCTGACCTCTCCTCTGCCCCACCCACTGACGGTCCTGCAACCAAGTAGGACAGTGGTTCCCAGCAGCAGAAGAAAAGTCTTGGTTTCCGTGGTCGGCATCATCCGGGGCTTTCTTTTGTCCTCATACTGTCTGCAAGCGTTGCGTACTTAATCTTCACAGAGATTTTCAGTATGTCTCCTCCATGTTGCTCTGAAGGGGATTTGAGGTCTAGAAAGCAAGGTGGTTTAGACAATGCCAAGCAATGTTAACCCTAGGCTTACCAATCTGAAATGATTGAAATGGTAATTCTGGGCCTCACCAGGCTGATAGCTTACAAGAGCCTTAGGGTTCAGATACGGCCCTGTAACTGGTGAGCCACTCCTGGACCAGAAAGTTTCCTCGCTGGGACTAGAGGCCAAGAGCCAGGAAGCGTCCTACTGCTTGTGACAACTGATCTATACTTCCTAGCCTTGGCACCAACCGTGCATGTCCGTGGCCTCACCCTTATGTTCTGGGTAGATAATCTGTGTATTGAACTCAGAATCTGGAGCAGCCCTGTAACTCCTAACATCTTACAAGCTCCTAGCTATAGCCTTGGAGAGCCACATCAAAAGATTCCCCCAAATAAAAATTCACACCCAAGGAGCACCTGGGGCCCTCCCTGTTGAAAAAAAGGAGCCCTTGAATCCCACCATACTCTCCAGGGAGAAGCAGAAAAGAGAAACGGAATAAATTCAGTTGCAACAAACATGGGGAAGATTGTTAGCCTGACATCTCCAATCCGACTCAAAGTCCTGAGCCCTCTGTCCTAGCCCAGAGTGAGGTCATGTGGGGGCAAACTGGTTCTAAGATATTTCACTGTCTCCGTGGTTTGCGGACATTGCTTTGGGAAGAAAATGATGTCTGGCCAGCTGCTTTCATGACCTTCAGGGTCTTGGGCAAGTCACTTCCACTCAGCCTGTTTCCTCATATTTACAATGAGCTTGGTGAGTCATCCGGCCCACCTTGCTGAGGTCTACCTTGCTGCGTGTCTGGTTTTGGTTTGTTTTGATTTTTATCTCTTCCATCTCCTTGAATAATCAGGCTTCTGCTATGTGTATTGGGTAATGATGCTGGAGGGACATCTGTCCTTCTCAGTGACTAATAATAACCACGGTAATAGCCACAGCTCCTGTCTGGGTCCCCTGAGTCTTGCTGGGGAGCAGAATTTGCGTGACCCCAGCTGGCACCTCCATCCCCAACTGGCCAGCCTATATCTCATCCAAAGCTGGAGCTGTTTCCTGGCCTAGATCTGGCGTGGGACTGGAGACACAGGAAGTGGACACCCTCACTAGTGGTAGGTGTGTTAGGTGGGATGACACCAGGGTGGGGGCGCTTTCCTTACATCCCTGACACCTGCCACTTGAATTCCATCTACTCAAAAATCCAGATGCAGTAGATATGACACACAGAGCTCCTGGGGCAGAAGTGGCCACCTGCCAGGTGACCATAGACTTGTTCAGAGTGTACTAAGAACAGACACGCCAGTGGGGCGGATGGCAGCTATGGTTCCTGATGTGAAGATGTCTTTCCCATTGTTTGATTTTCGTTTTAGCTTCTTAGTCCTTCTGAATGTATTAATTCCCTCCTCGTTTGTGTGTGTGTGTGTGTGTGTGTGTGTGTGTGTGTGTGTGTCCTTAGGAGCTGTCCATCTTGTTTGTTTGCGACAGGGTCTCTCATTGGACTGGAGCTTGCTAACTTGTCCAAACTGACCAGCAAACCCCAATAATTCCTCTCTCTCTACCTCCCCAGATGGAGAACATGTTATTTGGCTAAGCTTTTCCTCCCTCCCTCCCTCCCTCCCTCCCTCCCTCCCTCCCTCCTTCCTTCCTTCTTCCCTTTCGCTTTCTTTCATGGGTTCTGGAGCTTGAATGCAGGTCTTCTTTTCAAGACAAGCCCTTTAGCAACTAGACTATCCCTTCAGCCTCTTTTCTGCCCTTATTGGTCAGTATTATCTCAGTTACTGGCAGTAAAACTGATTACTAAAGATACCACCTGACCAATCGTGTCCTAAACCATCCGAAATTATGAGTTTTGCTCTCAGCCTTGTGTGTGCATCCCTGTGCCCATCTTTAACTCTTGGGATAGCCACACATGCTATGATAAGTCTCAGAAGAGTAACCAAGAGAATTCATCAACTCAATGGCAGTTCCTGGCACCGAGCATGTCATTTGATCAGACTTCAAGAATTCCTCCTCCCTTCCCCTCCCTGCTTCCTTGCACAAGGTCAGACAGAACCAGTATGAGGTGTTTCAGATGATTTGTAATTCTGAAGACTGCTCGTCGCTCTTTTACCTCGCCTCAAGCAATCCCTGGCTTGATGACCCTCTTAGCTCTCCGATGCTCACATCAGTCAGATCACATGTCCGTCCCCTGTCTCCTGCTGTCTTGACCGACTCTGACCATACCTCTGCTCAGCTGAGAAGACCTCTGATTTCTGATCTCTCACCGATTCATGTGCCCATCCACCTACTCGGCTCTCCTTTTCTCTTTGCTTACCTATGCAGTCACCATGATGACTAACACTGACTGTCAACCTGCCAGAATCTAGTATCACCTAGGAGACAGATCTTTGTGCATGCCTGTGAGTGACAGTCTAGACAGGTTTGAGGCAGGGAGGCTTACCTTGAACACAAGGTAGCACTATCCCAGGGGCTGAGGTCCATTATTAAAAAGGAGACAATGAGCTGAGCGCCAGCATTTGGTACCTTCTGCATCCCTAGGGTGAATGCAGTGCTCCTTACAAATGCAGTGTTACCAGCGGCCTCAGCCCCAGTTGCCATGAGGGACCACAGCTTGAAGCCACAAGCAAAACAAATGCTTCTCTCCTTCAGCTGCTTGTGTCGCCACCACAAGAAAAGTAACAGATACACGTATGCGCTCCGCTCACCACCCAGTCTCACTCCCTTTTCTTTCAGTGGCCCAGCAGAAGAGGGAAGGTGTCGAGTTCTCCATCTACCTTATCCATATCTAAGTTCATACCCCAAGGCTGTCATCCTGACTCTGAGCAGACTGAAGCCGTTATCCCTGGGCATACGACTGGGTCCATTTTGATGGATCTTGTAATTTAGGACCAGTTGAGATTACAAACCTCATTTAAAGGAGGAGAGTCTCAGAACCAGGAATGAATTGCCCGCAGTCAGCACAGGCCTGTTTTCTGAGCCCAGCTGAGTGTGCTGGTCAGTACCACACCTACTCATTCTTTCCAGGACTGATGGGAGGTCTCTGTGGTCCAGGGGGCAATGGCTTTGAGATAATATGGTCATGTCACAACTTGGTGGTTAGCATAATTTTGACATGTCCTATGAATCTGTGCTTTAAAAAAGATTAAGTGTCTTAGTGGGGAGGAAACAAATTGCTGCTTATGGAGAATTAGCAGTCTATTTTTGTTCCAAAGCAAAGAAGAGGTTGAAGAAGGTGACAAAGAATTTCACTCAGAAGTGATGTGTCAAAATTTCTCTTGAAGCAAGAGCATCTCTGTTCTTTCCAGAAATGAACTCTCTACCAACCTAGGCTGACATAAGTCTCCGTAAAAGACAAGTCATGAGGATAGATGGTCACTCTCCATAAGGACAAACCCCAGGGAATGGATCCTTGGTTAACATTCAGACTGAGCCCTCTGTACAGGAAGGGAAAGCTGAGGTGACATAGACAGACACCTTGTCTGACACTTCCCAGAAAGGGAGAAGTAGAATGTTATGTAAGACTCATGGATCATAGAGCCACAGTTGAACAGACTGCTCCCCCAACCCCAACTCCATCAGTCCAGACCCAGAACCTGAACCTTCACTTGTGCCTGTGCTGGGTATTGGCAGTGGCCCTGGATGATGTATCCTTGAGTAGGAAATACTCTTGCTCTGGATTTGTGTTAGCCCAATCCCTGTTACTATAGCCAATTCCTGAGGGTTGGTGCTTTACATTACAGAAGAACTTGATTGAGAAACTCATGTTTTGGGGCAATAGTGTCAAAGGCATGATACTGGCATGGTCTCAGCTATAGTCACAACCTCATGGTAGATGACAGCACAGTAAGAGGGTGTGCATAGAAGAGAGTCCATGGTGACACAGGAAGACAGGGAGGCCAGTGATGACCTCCCAGTAGGCTCTACCTCTATGGAGCCCACTACTTCTTAAGACCACCACTCTGAGGACCAAGCTTCTGGCGTGCTGACCACTGTGGGTGTGCTTGACGCTTTTCTTGTTTCTGTGACAAGATACCTGAAATAGCAACTTAAGGAAGATTGGGTTTATTTTAGCTCACAGTTTCGGGGTCCAGCCTCTCACGGTGGGGGAAGTCATGGCAGCAGGGACTTGGGGGCAACTGGACCATACTTTCTATGGTCAGGAAGCACAGAGTAATAAATTCTAGAGCTCAGCTCACTTTCTCCTTTTTTTTTCCAGACCGAAGTCTGTGGAACAGTGCCACCAAAGTTAGAGTAGCTCTTCCCACTTCAATTAACCTATTTAAAAACTCCCTCCCAGACGTGCCAAGGAGGCTTGTCTTCTATGTGAGTCTAGCTCTTTCTGTGGTGGTTTGAAAAAGATGCTCCTCACGGCCTTGGGCATTTAAATACTTGATCCGAACACTATTTGAGGAGGCTTAGGAGGCATGGTCTTGCTGGAGGAATTATGTTACTTGGAGGTAGACCCTGAGAGTGCAAAGATGTGGTGCCATTCATGATTCATTCTTGGCTTTCTGCTTGCAGTTCAAGAGGTGAGTTCTCAGCTTGCTGCTCAGGACACCATGCCTGCTGCCTGCCACACATTCCTCATGCCATGATGGTGATGGGCTTTTAGACCTCTGGAACCATAAGTCCAAATGAACCCTCCCTCTGTAAGTTGCCTTGGTCGTGGTATTTTATCACAGCAATAGAAAAGTAGTTAAGACACCTGTCAAGGTGACAGTCGGAATCAAATGTTCCACGAGACAAAGTGCCTCTGTACCCAAGTGACAGTGGGGCTAATCTTAAAGCCCCAGGGAAATTCGGGGTCACTAGCATCTAAAATATAGTCTTGATTGGTGGCTTGTCTAGTGCCCTTAACACCCAGGGTTTATTAATTTGTTTGTTGGTTTTTTTAATCACTCCCTCTTCTACACAAACCCTTTTAGTCAAAGGCAATGTTTGCTTCATCATCTCTTGTTCCAAAACAGGTAATGAACAACTAAAAAAAAATCCATTTCATTTTCAACGAGACGATCAGAATTTGGTAAAATAGTTTATGTGCAAATTAAAACTTACATTACCAAAGCAAAATATTTTACCTTACAGCTCCCGTTATGCTGCTGTTTTAAAATTTAAACCCTAACTAAAACTGAGTATTTACAGAAGGTAGAATAAAGAATCTCAGTCCTATTTTCTTCTCATGAATATTTCCTTCTAATATATTATAACTTCAATAGAGAGTGGTCCAAGATGATCAGAGAAGTAGACCATAGCAAGTGAAGAAAAGATTCAGCACTTGCAAGGCAGATGCAGGAGGATTACTATGAGTTCAGGGACAGCTTAGACTATACAGCAAGTTCAAGGCAAACCTGGACTACAGAACGAGAACCTGTCTAAATAATAAGCAAATACCACCACGAACAGCTCACAGCTTTTTCAGTCTACCCCACAAAGAAATTACTCTTTTCTCTCCCAGACTCTTGCGGACACAGAAACATTATGGCTCAAGAAATCACTTCAGCCAGCAGTAAAATGTCAGTTGTCTTGGCATTGATCAAGTCTGCTGAGGCTGCTGTACCACAAATGCCTTAGGCTGTAGAATTCTCAAACAACAGACACTGCTGCTCACAGTTCTGGAAGTGGGGAAATCTCCAAAGTTAGGTGCCAGCAGAGTTGGTACTTAGTGAGGACCTGTCAATCATGAAAGGTACCTGTGTGCACCCTGTTATGATGGGAGGGAGAAGCTCCTCGGAACCCTTTTACAAGGACATCAATTCAATGAAGAGTGCTGGTCCTGCTTCTTAAAATGGTAACACATAGAAGCTGCATTTCAAAATTTCGGTTGGCTATAAAATTCGGAACTTGCCAGTAGCTTTTAATCTCCATCTTTAAATTAATTTAATGGCTGAGTTGTTTAGGTTAATGCTCGCCCCCATGTCTATAATACAGGGAAGCTTTCCAAGCCCTTTAACATTGATTTTTTTTTTAGCAGACTGACCATCTTTATTTGTGAGACATGAAAGGAGCTAGAATCCAAGTTGTTTCACAAAAGCTTCACGGAGAAGGTGTAAAGTGAGCATGTCGAGACATCCAAGGCACTGGTTTCTTCCACGAGCAATGCAAGGCAGTTCTTTTTATATGAGAATTATATTATTGATTATCATTATTTGATCATAAAAATTACGTTTAGCATTTTGTGAGGTGCCACTTTTTGAATAAATTCTGTTCATTCACAGTCATTTCACTGGATTTTTCCCCATAACTTTATTGTCTTGATCTATTCTTGGCCTTGTCTTGGTCTACTTTGTGAAAAATGCAAATGAGGTGGCTTATACACCATAAAAATAGATTTCTCACAGTTCTGGAGACTGCAAAGTCCAAGATCAGGCGGCTGATAGCTTTGGCAAGAGCCCATTTCTAGTTCAAGGCTGCTGTTCCCTACCTTGTCTTCTCAGGCTGAAAGGGCAGGCGAGGCTATCTGAGGCTTCACTCATAGAGGTAATGTTCTTCTCAGTGCTGTGACAGGGTCCCTCCCAGACACAGCTTAAGCCAGCGGTTCTCAACCTTCCTAATGCTGTGACCCTTTAATACAGTTCCTCATGATGTGGTGACCCCAACCATAAAATTATTTTCATCGCTACTTCCTAACTGTAATTTTGATACTGTTAGGAATCACAGTGTGAATAAATATCTGATATGTATTATATGTATGTGTACCTGCTGTGAAAGGCTGTGTGACCCCTCGAAGGGGCCACGACCCACGGATTGAGAACCACTGAGCTAAAGGATGAGATGTTCATTTTGGTCTGTGATTTCAAAGAGTTTTAGCCCATCAAATCAAGGCAAGCATACTCCCACAGCCCCATCCACTCAGTGAGCATCTGAGGTAGAGGCTGACATCATGGCAGACGAAGGAGAGAAAGTAGGCTCAGAACCAGGGCTCGGATATACCCTTCAGATGCCTGCCTCCAGTAATCTCCTTCTGGCAGGTAGGATCCACCAAGGAAAGGCTCCATATCTTCCCAAAACAGCAGCTCTGGACAGGGAACACATGCTCTAAACATGAGTCGATGGGGGTCATTTCCAATTTAAGCCATAAGATTTTGCCTCTGACCACCAAATGTTCATGGCCATCTCTCTTACTCTCTTTGCTGTAATAAACACCATACATAACCAAAAGCAACTTGGAGACAAAAAGTTGCATACAGGTTAAAGTCCATTATCAAAGGTGGCCAAGGCAGGAGCACAAGACAGACAGGAGCTTGAAGCAGAAGTCAATGAAGAACACTGCTTACTCGTTTTGTCTCCTGGTTCATGCTAGTACTTACTCAGCTTTCTTATAAAGCTAGAATTACCTACCCAGGGTTGACATCATCCAGAGCAAAATAGGCTCTCTTAGATACTCGATCATAAAGACAGTTCCCCACAGATATGTCTACAGGCTAATCTGATAAGCGCAATACCTATAATGAAATCACCTCTTCTTAGGTAAGTCTAGGTTGTTGAAAGCTGATGATAATAATATTATTAAAATAATAAACCAAAGCACTATCCCATAATGCAAAGATGCATTTTAGCCCAATTCCAAAGGTCCCCATATTCTTAATTTCCAACACTCTTCAAAAGTCCAAAGTCTATTCTGAGGCTCAAACTCTGACTTAAGAGTTCTGATAAAATGGAAAACAGTGGAATGTGGCTGCGCATGCCTGCTGCAGCTGTGTAACAGTTTCCTCTGAGACTGAAACATTCCACCCTGCAGGGAAACTCTTTAAACAGGAAGGTAAAGAACTCAACGTTGCTTCAGGAAGCCCCTGAAATAGGTTTGAATGAGAACCATTCCTCTCAGGCTCACCTACTTGAAGACTTGGTGCCTAGCTGGTATCTTCGTTTGGGGAGGTTATGGAACCTTCGAGGAGGTGGGGCCTCACTGGAAGAAGGACATCACTGAGGTGGGCTATGATGGTTTATATCTGTGTCCTATGTCATCCCTGATCCCTCTACTTCCTGCTTCTACCACCATGCCATAATGACCAGTGCCCCGTTATTATAGACACCTGTTCCTCTGGAACCATAGGCCAAAATAACTCCTCCCTAAGTTGCTTTTGATCATGGTATTTTATCACAGAAACAAACAAACGAAAAGTAATGAACACACTCACTTTATGGTCACTTGTTATAGCATCCCAGGAAAGTAGTGCATGGAGGAAGGGGCGAAGACAGACAGGAGACACTACTACAGAAGGAAGTCTGTCTGTGGGGGCCACATTGCTGAGGTGGTTTAGTTGAAATGCGAGCAATGGCATTGCAGCCATCTGGGGACAAGCAGTTAAGTCAGAAAGAGAACCATTGTGATATCTGTCCTTGCTCTCAGGCTGTCCGTTCCCAGGGTCATTGTAGAGGACATCATAAGCTTATTAATGTCTCCAGGCTTTGCACAAAGTGGTCCTTCTGCCTGAGCATCTACTGCCCTTCATTCCCAAAGACATATCGTATGCCGCCTCTTCTTGGAAGGTTTCCCCGATTCATTCATTTCTTCGAAAATGTTTGCTGACTTCTACAATGTGCCTGCATGTCCTCCAGCAGTGGAAATCCTGACAGATTGGTCTTCTTTCTTCACACTTGTGTGTCTCTGCTTGTGTCTCTTCATTCTGTATATAGGAAACAAAGGTCTAGAGAGCATGTGATTGAAGTCCAGATGATATCATCAAAGAGGAAATGACGTCTGTGTGGGGTTGGCTACAAATGATTTTTGAAATCACACTATTCTTGATTGCTGAAAATGTGGCCAACTCATTGAAACCAGGCACTTGTTGACGGCCACTTATTTTTGATCTTGCTCGTCATACTGGCCCAGGACTCAAAGGGGTTGGGATGACATTACCACGTTTATGCCCCACCTACCTCTGCCTTATGTTTGTTTTTATTTCCCCCTTGTCAGGGCTGTTGTCCTAATGCCAGGAAACACACATTTCACACTTTGCTGGACGGGACAAAAGAATTTAGAGAGCCAAAACAGAAGTCAGATTGTCACATTGTTCTAAACAAGAATGTGTTGAGCTGATGCCAGAGATTCAAGAATGACGAGAATGGCTATGTGTATTTTGCTTCTGGAGAGTCAAAATGTTTTCTTTGGGAGGTATCCTGCGGGTACTCCCTCCACGGCATATCCGGAAATAAAATGCTCCGGTTAATGTGCTCTTGGCATTGAGAGACAAAGGGATGGATGACCAGCTGGCCGTGAGTCCAAGCTTGGTAGAGCAGGTCTGGGAGCCAAGTGCTGTCCACCACACCCACTCATAGACCACGTGACCCATTCATGTCACTTCCCTCTCCTGCCTGTAAGTTCCTCAGAGCTAAATAACAAAGAAAAATAGGAGTTCCCCCAACATGACCCCATGGCAGAAGCCTGGGTAGGCTGACCTAACAAGAACTTAAGGACAGGATCCACAGACAGCAGGTTTGGAAGTCCACGTCCCAGAGGCTGATAGTGACTCCATCCATGTCTGAGTTGACGGCCCCCCAAGACTTTTCATACTAGGCATCCTTCTGGAGTCTTTCAATAGATGTCAACAGCCTGTCAGAGAAGACGATCCACTCATCTTTTTGTGCCAGGGAAGTCAGCGTTAAGACTTAGATTCTTGGGGTCACATCCTACGTTGTCCTGCCTTGATTACCATCTGGGGACACAAAGCAAGGAGACATGAGCCCTTCCTTCTGAAGCTCACAGCTTTGTCTGCTATATGGCAGGCATGCAAGCTTCCAAGGTGACTGAAATGGAAAGCCTGGGAAGGCCATCATACCTTAAAATACTGTTGTTAATGACAAGCATTGGTGCAAGGGACATGCTGAAACTCATGGTACTTACCTGGATATGGGGAATAGAAGGCAGCTTTCTGTTCCAATGCAAAGAGGCTTAATTGGTTGATGGGATCCATAAAAGACAGCCAAGTTTCTCCTTCTGAGTGTGGACGATGCAGAACAACCTTTGTTTCTGATCAAATGGAGTTCAAGTTCTCTCATGTCCCTGAAACAGCAGTCTGTTCCTAACATTGATTTTTCCTTCAAGTTCATAGACAGTCATAAAAACAGTAACAGGGCTGAATGTTTGTCTTCAGCATCTTGTTTAACACTCACCGGAGCATCTGATGCAGGTGAGAGCCCTTTCTGCCCAGTACAGATGAGCAAATGGAGGGTTAGGATGGGGGCTGTGACATCCATTAGAATTCAGGAAGCACATTCGTTTATTGTTAGGCTCCAAAATATTACAGACCCCCCCAAATGCTAATCCAATATTATTTCTTTTTTAAAAATGTTTCCCCCTCAAGACAGATTTTCTTGTATGCGAAGGTGACTTTGAACTCTTTATGTAGCTGAGGATGACCTTGAACATATCATCTTCCTGTCTTTGCCCTCCCTCCTGGAGTGCGAGGATCACAAGCAAGCACTACCACATGCCAGCTATGTCCCCAGCCCAGTATTTCTTTTTTAGCTCTAAAGTATTGTTTATCTTATAGAGCTGTTCTAGATCTCTCAAGCAGAAGGCAACAGACATTTTCATATCATAGTGCCTTCCACCTCCCCACTCCTTGAGGCCTGAGAAACTCTTCATTCACTGAGACTCGTTCCTACCCTCTGCTGAGTGAGGTGAGCTGACTGTCTCACTGTTGTGAGGAGGGCCGCTTATTGGTTCCCAGATGCTCAGCCCCGAAATAATCACACAGAAACTATGTTATTTAAATCACTTGCTTGGCCCATTAGCTCTAGCTTCTTATTGGCTAACTTTTACATCTTAATTTAACCGATCTCCATTAATCTGTGCATCACCAAGAGGTCGTGGCCTACTAGCAAAGTTTCAGCACATCTGTCTCCAGTGGCGGCTCCATGGCTTCTTTCCAACTCTACCTCCTTTCTCCCAGCATTCAGTTTAGTTTTCCCCACCTAGCTCTGGTCCCTTATAGATCTGCTATAGGCCCAAAGCAGTTCCTTTATTAATCAATGATATTCACAGCCTACAGAGGGGAATCCCACACCATCTCACAAACACCAATTATTATTGTCTTAATCTCTAAAATTCTCCATCTGAAGAGATCAGCTTCTCTATTTTGAATTTCTTAAATTCGTAATAGAAGATGGACCATGTGCCTTCTTGACTTCTTGAACGTTATCCACAGAGCATCAGTGACTCCGGACAGACTTTAAGACACAGTGGGAATGTGTCATGTAGGGTGGCTGCCTCTGCAGTGTGTCCTACAGTTAATGGTTGGGTTTTGTTCCGTTCCTTCCCTCTTCCAGCTACTGTGTCTCTGTTCCTCAGTGTGTTGCCAGTTACTTCAGAACTGTTCTTACCAACCAGGAAAGAAGTTAGGGGTTTCTGAAGAAGTCAGACAGCAAGCCTGATTAAACCAGAGATGTCAACTTCACACACAGTTCTATACCACCAGACTCTGCCAAGGTTGTCGGAAGTTGGTTCGTGTTTGCTCCATGCAAATCTAGGATGTGCACATGGACTTTATTTGTGTGCTGTTACTTGTGTATCTTCTGGTTTTTTTCCCTGATCATGACGAGGCTCTGACTAAGGCTTCAGAGCAGAGTGCTGATAAATCTTATGTAATTCACTCTGTCCCACTGTCCAGGGGCACTTCTGAACTGGCAGTGTGTTGGCCCTGGGCAGGCACGAGAATTGTGTGAACTAGAGCTAGTGTAGAGAGGCAGGCACTGACGCTTGCAGTCAGGCACACCGAGAAAGAAACCGAGGGTCAGGATGAGTGTGGCTCATGTCAGAGGAGGAGATAGAAACTAATGTAAGTTTCTAGAATTCTCTCTGATGAGCTCCAGGAAACATTACCAAGCCACTCACCTGCTATACGGAGAGGGTCATATCAAGCTATGTAGGTGTTCTTGGCAGCTAATTTGCAGAGTGATCAGAGATGCCCACTTGAAGTACAATTCTATGCCTCCTTAATCTCTTCCAACTGATGGTCCTTAAATAGAGGTCAGTCCACAGTTTATATGTAGAGAGAAAGTTGCTAATTTAATGACCTCAAGAGGTGTAGAGAAAGTAACCCAGAGGGTAGTTCATTCTCTGTCCTCCATGAAACTCAAGGCCCCTGACTGGCTACATTTCTAGCAAAATAGACCAGAGCCATACTTCTGAAAGACACTAGACATGGCTTGGGTAGACCTCCTAAAGCCTTCTCCTTACCTTAAGTGTCTTGGCACATACCTTCTTCTACATACTTCCAAGAAAAATTCTGAGAAATTCAAGGGTCTTTATTTCACAACATTCTTCATGCCCCTGTTTGTGAAACTGTCCAGATGTCCCAGCCTCTGAGATCAAGCTTTTGCAACATCCAAAGGCAAAAGTCCAGATACCTCTCAAAAGTACAAGCACATAGAAGCATTACAAGCACCCACATAGCCATGGGCAGGTTCAAGTCTCAAATGTTTAAATGAGTGAATGCCTTAACTTAATTCATTTCAACCTCCCACTAAAGAGAAAAAGGTACAGAATCACCAAGAAGTCAAGAAAAGCATTGCAGGTCACACCGGGAGAGATTAGAGAGCTGGGTTTTGAGCCTAGGTCTCCTTGTATGCAAAGGTTCCACTTCCCCATAGTGTCCTTGTCATGTCCTGGAATTAACAGTTAGCAGATCTGTACCCCCAGTGACTGGCACAGAGATGAGGTCTTTAAATTGTTCACATGGCCACGTGAAACGAGTGTTTCCAGACCCGCTTTCATCTGGAGGAACTGAAGCTGAGAGCGGGTAAATTGTTGAGTGCATTAAGGAAAGGGGGGGGTTACTCCTTGATTAAGGAGTTAGTGAGAACCAGAGCCAGGACCCCCACCCAGCCTAACAAGCCTTCAGCCAGGGCATGCTGCATACCAGTCCATAGCCTGGCAGTGCTTTTACGTGGGCTTCCTCTTTCTCGATTCTTGACCTCTGCCAAGAGTGTGACAATGTGAAATTGGAAACTGAGTCATCTATTTTGCGAGGGATCCCGATTAACACTAGGCTAATCTTAGATTTCTTCACAATTACTCCTCCTAATATAGAACATCCCTAAAGATAATGTTGGCAGGTGTTTTGTTTTTGTTTGATTTGACCAGAAAAAAAAAAAGGAGGACCACAAAGGAGATGAAGTCATGGGGATAGTATTGATTTGACTCTCTGTTGCTTTGTACGGCCGCAGGAAGCTCTGATAGGGTCAGCGCCAGGAATTGCCTTGGGTTTTTCCAGCTAATTGTCAAAGGTCTTTCTCCTCAGGAGATGCAGCCCCGAGCTTCCTGGCTGGAGACTAATAGAAAAAACCATCCAGCCCGGCCTTTCTGAATCCTGGAACCGTAATGAATGTTTTTAGATGGCAGGCACTGGGGAATGGGGAGCAGGTAGATGCCAGATGAACACAAACACCTCAACGGACTTGCACATGCAAGCCCCAACCCCAAATTCAGCTTCTAGCCACAATGGCAAATGAAATCAGGCTGTTTATCTTCTACCCCTGAAGAACATTGCCATGGGGAACCACCAAGCACAGATATTATGAATGAGTCTGTCTTCTAGTTAGGATTTCTATTGCTGTGATGAAACGCCTTGAATGAAAAGCAACTTGGGGAGGTTTCTTCGGTTTACATGTCCACTTTGCTGTTCATCATTGAAGGAAGTCAGGACAGGAACTCAAACAGGGCAGGAACCTGGAGGCAGGAGTTGATGCAGAGGCCATGGAGGGGTGCTGCTTATTGGCTTGTTTCCCATGATTTTTTTTCAGCCTGCTTTCTTCTAGAATCCAGAACCTCCAGCGCAAGGATGACACTACCTATAATGGGCTGGGTCCTCCCCCATCAATTATTAATTAAGAAAATACCTTACAGTTGGATCTTATGACGGCATTTTTCTCAACTGAAATTCCCTCCTTTCAGATAGCTCTACCTCGTGTCAAGCTGACATAAAACCACACAGCGTAGCATCTGAGAGTGGTCATGAATAGCAGAGCTTTAATTTGTTTTGTGTTGGTTTTTTTTTTTTTTGAGACAGGGTCTCATGCATCCCCAAAACTTACTATGTATCAGAAAAATATGATATTGATCTTCCTGCCCCCATCTTTTGAGTGCTCAAATTAGAGGTAGGCACCACCTCGCTAGGTCAGTGCAATATTGGGAATAAACCCAGAGCTTTGTACATGCTAGGCAAGCATTCTACCAACTGAACTATGGCCCTGGTTCAGGAATATAATCATTTTAGAAGCAAACGACCTGTCCATTTCCTTCAAAGAAATCATGGAGTTTCCACAAGCTAACAGTTCTACCTTCTCCAAGGTGTAGGGTAGGCTATGCAGACATAGGTGTTCTGGGTTAAAGCAGACACCCCTGTAGCTGCACGGCAGCACCCTCACTTCTGGCTTGTGCTAGCTGTGTGGACTTGAACAAATACATTCTTTCAGGCCTCAGTTTGTCTATCTGCAAGTCAGGTTGGAGTGCCTGCTTCAGAGAACAGTCAGGAGGAAGCAAGGAGAAGTGAGGTCACGTGGTGGTTTGAAAGAAAACAGCCCCCAAAGGCCCACAGGGAACGGCGCTACTAGGAGGTGTGGCCTTATTGGAGTGGGTGTGGCCTTGTTAGAAGAAGTGTGTCTTTAGGGCAAGATTTGAGTTCTCAGATGCTCAAGGAAGGCTCAATGTGACTCTTTCTTCCTACTGCCTGCTGATCCGGATGTAGAACTCTCAGCTACCTCTCCAGCATCGTGTCTCTCTGCCTGCCGCTATGCTTCCTACCATGATGATAATGGACTAAACCTCTAAAACTTAAGCCAACTCCAGCTAAATGTTTTCTTTTATAAGAGTTACAATGGTCACGGCATCTCTTCACAGTGATAGTAACCCCAACTAAGATAGGTCACTATCTTAACTTGGTCCTGGTCATCTGGGCCTCTATGAAGGTAGGAGAGACCTTAAAGCTCTGATTCTCAGGTTCTCTTTGGTACGTGTGTGCAGGTCAGGGGACAATGTTGGATATCAGTCCTCATAGTTCACCTTACTTGACATAGGGTCTCACAAAGAACTTGGGTGCTCTTGGAGCTACGGCTCCCTTGTTGGAACCTTCCAGAGACCACTATAAGGGCTGATCTACAGCCAAACAGGAATGGGAATAGATTTGACTTGGAGGCATTCCAGCTAGAGAACCAAGCCCTAGAGAAACTTCTCTGACCTTATCCAACCAGGAGTCACTATCACGACTCTGTTTGTAGTTAAAAAATTAGAGGCTCAGAGAAGCTGAGTTACTTTTCCAAAGTCACACAGCTGTCTGCTGGGAGCTAACTTGAGCATGACACTTCTCTGCTTTGCTTACCCAGTGCCTCAAGAGCTAGGGTTTCTGTGAAGTAAGCTTCAGGACCCCCACCCCAGTCAAGGTTATTCAGAGACCTTTCCAAACAAAGCATGAGACCCCACACCACAGGTCTTCCTTCATCCCACACCTGTTTGCTAGCCTCTACCCCACATGTGGCCACCAGGTAAGTCTTGAAAGGCTAAGACTACCAGAAGAGTCTTTAAAAATTGCTATATCCAAACCTGTCGTTTCCATAGTTGGGGAAACTGAAGCCAAGGCAAAGAAAGAATGTCAAGCATAAAATACAAGAGGAGGAGTTGTGAATACCAGTCTTGGCTTTACATGTAAGTGAGGGTGCCTAAGGTGCCTATAGTCACACAATAAAGTCAGGGACAAAGGAGATGCCACACTCACATTCACAGATGAGAAGCCATTGCTGCAGTTTGTGGGTGTCATCCTCAATGCATGTGGGTGGGATTGGGGGAGCTCCAGCTCTCTGGCCCTCCCTACCACACCCCCAGCTTGCACCCCACACTGAGACACAGAGCCGAGCTTGCATGGGGTTTGCCTCCTTTTCCCTGGCCTGGGAGTGATTAGAAGAGAGATAACATTCCGGTGAGGGGGGTAGAGGATGCAGAAGGAGTCTCATCTGGCCCCAGCCTGCGGGGCTTCTCTCCTCAGCTGTCTGTCTGTCCATCATTGGAAGGCCCTGGCCCCCAGCCCTAGGAATGTAAGGAATCCCCCTCCCAAACTCCACTGTGCTCCGCTCCCCAAAGCATCCCCTCCCTCCCAGGCATCCATCAGCTCAGGCCTTTCTGGAATGCTCTTGCTCCTGGCACCGCCAGCCTCCGGAAGAGTCTCAAGCTAATCCCTCCGCGCATTCATCACTCCTCTCAGGCTCTGCCTCGACCTGCCAAGTCCCAAGGCCAACCGGACAGATGGCTGAAAGGACAGACAGCCCAGAGGGGCAGGAAGGTGGCTACACAGGCCACAGTGGATGCGGCGAGACAGGGAGCTGTTCTTGAGCTCTCTGCAAAGCTGTAGAACTCTGGAAACCCCAACCTTCCCAAAAGCACTTTGTTAGATGGTCAAGAAGGTGAAGAAAGGCTAGCACCGAGGAGTGTGTGAGGCTTGAGAGACAGACACAGAGCTCGCTCTATAAGAAGGGGAGCAGCCCTGGCACACAGGAAGAGGAGGGCTGGAAAGGATCAGAATGCTAATTGCCCAGATTTGATCATACACATCATTTGCAACTGTCCTCACAATACTATGCCCCATAACTATGTGAAAAATGTACATGTAATGTACATGTAAATTAAGAAATAGAAAGTTTAAAAGAGGTGCACAGGCTGTGGAAAATGTCTCGGTCCATAGAACCCTACAGTTTGGGCCCCTTTGCCTCCTAAATACTGTTCCAGGCTCTCCTCTGGTCTGGTTGGTTTGCCAGGCTCCACCATGCCCTTGGCACTTCTCCCTTCTTTCTGCCAGGGTGCAGTCCAACAGATGGACCCTTGTTAGGTACCTGTGTCTTTAGCACTCACAGAAGTTTCGTTATTGTAATGAAGCATTGCCAAAGGTGATAGTTCCTGACTGGACAGTCATCCCCCACTCTGAATCTCCGTGAGCTCCTACTCCTCCCTCTATGAAATAAAGACCTCCTACTCAGTGAGATAAGGACCTCTCGGAGTAGTAACAACCTAAATGCTTATCTTCAAGGCTGCCTTTCAGAAAGGAAGCTTAGACATGGACGCTTAGACATCGTCAGAAACAATGGAGACGCAGCAAACCCTAAAGCAATGCACTTCAAAAGACACTTTGTCTATAGACTAAAGTCTAGAACTTCCTTATGTACACGGATATCATCAAACCAGACCTATAAGAAAAGTATAACATTTACTCTTTGTTCCTTACATCTGTGCTTAAATTAATTCAGCCAACAATGACTGAGTGTGTCCTATGCATCAGACACAGTGATAGGAATTAGGGACAGAATGGAGAGCATGATAATCCCTTTTCTAGAGGAGAGAAATTCATGAACAGCCTGATTCTGGGTGATGTGACAAGTGATATGGTGGGGGACAGCATTTATCTAGAACTGATGCAGGAGGAAGGCGTGCAAAGAAGGCTTCCTGGAGGAGATGACATCCCATGAACCCCTGTGGGATAAACAGGTGGAGTCAAGCAACGAATCTGAGGAAAGGGAGCACAGAAGTATGGAGAGTGCCTGATCGCTCTAATAAAACCCTGCAGGAGAGGGGGAGAATGTCTCCAAGGTGAGGGGTGTGGATGGGGAGCACTCATAGACAGATCCTGCGGTTTCCTGGAGGCTGCCACACCTCTCTAGGCAGCCCCATGGCTGGGAACTCAACGCTAGACATAAATCACCAAGATCCACAAAGGCCCACTGGCCTCCCTGACTTTAAGGAGGAATGCAGGAAGGGTGGAGGGCGCACAACCTTCAGCGGGGTAATTTTAGACCATTGTCATGCCTGCCCTGAGCCACCCCTCGAGTCTGTCTTGGCTAAACAGGGAAAGGCTTCTAGTCTGAAGCCCTTAAGAGGATGTGGGCTTTGGAGAGAAGCCAGGCTACAAGGCCTTTCCCCCATGATGGCAGAACACTCAGCTGGAGGGCCTGGAGTCAGTACCATGTCAGGTTGTTCACACCACAGAGCCTCCATTTACTGATACGGTATCCGTGCAGGGAAGGAAACACAGCAAATCAAAGCCACCGACTGGATTTCAGAGGAATCCTGGAGCTGTTTAACAAGGGAAGAGTAGAAGAGCCATGAGCCAGTGGGTAGTTTGGGTGGGCCCAAAGACACCCAGCCTCCTGGTTGCCCTGTGCACTAATTGCACGAGCATGGCCAATTTGCTTCCCTATGCCTTAGTTTTCTCCTCTGTGAAATGAGGTCCTTCATTCTGGGTTTTTAGCAGAATGTCTCCCATGAGTGAATGCTAAAATAAACATCAAGTAAGGTCCCAGATCCCCACCTCTGGCCTCAGTTCTTAGTGTCATCCCCTTGCTAGGCTTGGGCTTCGGGTCTACGAAAGGAAATGCCTCAAACGAAATTAGTGTTCTATCTTCCAGGTACAAGGACAGGGGCTGTGCCTTCCAAAGCAGGTATTGTTTTTCATACTGACCTCTGAGTTACTCATCTATCCCCCTGGAGACTTTAGTGTCCCCTTGAAGGACAGATACACGCAGGCAAGTCACTATCTCTGACCAGAAAGGCTCTGTGGTGAGGCTATGGCTGGACAGTGGTTTGAAAAGAGAAAAACGAAAGGTGAAAACCCCTGAGGACTTCTAGGAGATTAGAAGGAAACTCTAGCTAGGAGGAAGGGGGCATGTCTTCTGTGCCATGGTCATGGGGTGTCTAGGTACAGGGGCACTCACAACATTTCTCCTTGTTCTTCAGGAGAGGGGAGAGAGCTCCCGTGAAAGTGACTTCCTCTCTCTGGTGCTGAACACAGAGGGCAGAGTTCAGGCCCTGTGCTCTGTGGTCCCAAGAAATGAGCTGCAGAAGAGCCAGCCACACCCCTGTGCCTGGGTTTATCCTCAGTGGCACTGCCTATTGAGATCTGCTTTTCTGCCATCTTTCCTGCCCTTCCTTCCCCTCCAGTTCATGTAAGCGTTCCCTGCTCTGGGATTACTCTGCTACAAGAAGGCTTTTGAAGGCGAGGGGAGTTTGTCATGAAGGCAGAGATTGGGAGAACCCTTTCTAGAGGCAACCCGAGACCCCCCACTCTTCTGCTGGTCCTTCCTCAAGCTCCGTCCCTGCATCAGTTAGTCACACAGAAAGCAAAAAAGCACTCCCATGCCCATCCGACCAGCAGTGGGGACAAACGTTAAGGAAACAAACCCGAAAATGAGATCTAAAAATACCCAATCCAAGCCAGAAACTGGTAAAGTGGACTGAAAAAGTGAAGCTCGTCATAATGAGGGGAAAACTAATTTTCATAGATGGTATCCATATTATTTCAGTTCTGGGGCCTTGACTGCACTGATGGTCACCACACACACACACACCTATTCAGGTGACAGGAGGCGTCAGACTGTATACATGCCTACAGATACTTTCTCGATGGCATATCAAGCTCATGGTTTGGGCCTTGGCGGCATTGTGCCCCCACCCCCAACACACACACACATCTGTGCAATTGACCGGAGGCATCAGACTGTTCACATGGCTACAGTCACTTTATCGATTGGATACTGAGATCATCACTTGCAGGCACCAAGGGAATCTGGCATTCTTGGGAATGTCTTGTTTTATCTGCTGGTTCCTACGTACCTCTAATTATTTCAACATAAAGAAGCAAGAACAGAAAGAATCCCCTGAGAGAATGAAACCATGAGCCACCAAGCAGTGGGAAATGTTGCCAAATCACACGTCTGAGAAAGACGATTGTCTAGAATACATTAAGAACTCAGGTAAAAGTTAGAGCATAGGTCACAAAAGAAAGCTGGGCAAAAGTTTTGAACACGTACTCCATGAAAGTAAAGGAGGGATGGGGATGGAGAGATGGTTCAGTGGTGAAGAGCATCTGTTATTGTGGAGGACTCTGATATCCCCCATATCCCCTGCTCCTATGTGCAGTTTTCCTTCCAACCAGTTCATAACTGAACGCCAAGCCAAGAATCCCAGCCCACCTTGTTGCTAACAATGGATTAAAATCTCAACCCTACTTCTCCTTGGTGACCAAGCGATGGGTTTGGGGAACAAGTCTAATGATGAGCAGCCATGCCCAAAACATAGTGTTAAGGATCAGACTCGACACCGTGAAGATGCTTTGCGATATTTGGGGCTCTGTGCCGTGCATTGTCACTGGGACACAGAAGTGATTCTCACCTACTGCACGGAGTGATTCAGTCACAGAAACCCCTTCCTCCCAACAGCTCTCCTTAAGCATGCACTCTGCAGGTGTCCCCTGAGGCAAAGAACATGAAAGTCTTCAGGCGTTGATTTGGTTTGGTTTAGTTTGATTCTGATGACCAGGGCTTAAAGCAGTGGTTCTCAACCTTCCTAACGCTGCCACCCTTTAATACAGTTGTGATGACCCCCCCCACCCCCATCCACAAAATTATTTCATTGCTACTTCATAACTGTAATTTTGCTACTGTTATGAATCTCAATGTAAATATCTGCTATGCGACTCCCACCGCCAAAAGGGGCCACAACCTATAGGTTGAGAACCACTGGCTTAAAGGGATACTCACGCATCATTGGCTAGAGCCCCATTCATGACTCCATAGGAAGCCAGAAAATCTCTGCAATGCAAGGGAAGGAAAAATGGAGGCAGCAGCAGTCTCTGCTCTAACCCTGTTAAATCCTGTTAAATACGGTCACTTCCCTATCAAGGGAGGCTTTCCCTACTTCTCCAATACCCTCTGGGCCCCATCCAGTGTTTCTCTCAGGACTCCATCCTCCTTTGGGTTCTACCCAGCGTTCCTCTCAGGTACACACTCACCTTGGACATGTTCACCTCCTCTGGCGCTTGGCCTTTCTGCTCGTAAGGGACTAGAATGGCCGAGCCTAACAATGCTGCATTTTCAAAGAGAATCAAGTTTGTAGGTATGTTTCCCCGGTCAGGGAAGCGTTCTAGGAAAAGGGTGTTTTGCTGAGGCAGGCGAGACTCCTGTGGTAACCCAGACTTCAGAATTCCGAAGCAACTGAGGTTTCAGTGGGAAGCTAGCGGCAGCCATGACATAAACACTCTGCTCTACCTCTGTTCATGCCTCTGTGTTCCAGGCAAACTGGATGCGCCCAGGTTCAGTAGGGAGGCTACTAAGCCCTCTCTGGGATGGTGGGGGCCATTCTGCCCTCTGTCCTGTAGAGACTCCTATTTTCTCAGTTCCACCCAATTCAGTCACAGACAAGGGAATGTAGGATGGAGCTGGACCAGACAGGCAGGCAACTGAGGATATAGAAGTTATTATGAAGAAGCTGAATCTGAATCTTCTCCCAGCTTTTTCCATTACTAAAAGGAATCTGAAACATTAGCTCACTCTGCAAGCCTCAATTTCCTCATCTACAAAATGGGCATAATACTTAACTAGCGTCATTGCAATGACAAATTAAGAGTATATAGAAATATTCCTTACCTGTTCCTAACTGCTGCTATTGTTGCAGATTTCTCAAATGGAAGCTCTGCTTATTCCCCACCCTCTCCTCTACTTCATTCCTCCATTTACCCATTGGCCACTTACGCATCTATCAACAAACAGCTGAGCCTACATGCAGCCTGAGACGATTCACATCAGCCGACGCACATCTGAGCAATCCCTGTACATGTACTGACAGACGCTATGACAGTTTTGCTTGGGTGTTTGGGGTATTCAGGGAAGCATGAAGATGAGGACGTCTGTCATGGGCACACAGAGAAGGAGGGCCCTTTGAGATATAGGGAGGGATAAGGATGGGTACCCTACCAGGTGACTGACCAGGACATT
Organism: Arvicola amphibius; assembly: GCF_903992535.2. NCBI lineage: Eukaryota > Metazoa > Chordata > Mammalia > Rodentia > Cricetidae > Arvicola > Arvicola amphibius. Next base: position 94,582,438 of record NC_052048.2, read on the forward strand.
TCGGAAGAGGAGTACATGCAAAGATACTAAAGCATTTAGGAACATGGTACACATGAACAACAAGTGGGGAAGCGCATTATGGGACAGAGAAGTCAGGGAACAGACTGGAGATGCTATAAGGTACGCGGATCTTAGGACAACAATTCACTATGTACTATCATCCCATGCTAAGGACTCTGAACTTGACCCTGAAAGCTGTGAGCACTGCCCAGATAACTGAGGCACAGTCTGATTCATTTCTCAGGAAGGTCATCTGACAGCCTGAGGGAACACTGATGCCTAGGGCAGTGGCCTGGTGAAAGGTGGGAGCTGTCCGAGAGCATTGGAATGACGAAAGCCAAGGAAACTCGGTGACATTGGAATGGAGAGAAGAGCACCAGGTGGAACAGCGCTGTTCCGTCTTCTGCTGCCCACAAAAGTCTCAGCTCTGGCTCCTTAGGGCAAAGGACCAGGAAGTCTAGGATGCTCACCTGTGTTTCCTTGGCAAAAACCTTTAGGGAAAGTTTGTGTACCCCAGGAGCCTATTTGGATCTCACATCCTGCCCTTCTGACTGATTGAGTCTCCTCCCTGAAAGCCAGCAGTTCCCCAACTATAAACAACCATTATTACCTGCTCACTTCACACCAATTGGCTGCTCCTTTGCCCCTGTGGAGGTTGTTGGGGCAGGGCGGGAGGAGCAGGGATAGCATGACCTCCTGCTGAGAGCAAGGCAGAGTCACCTGAGGACTTTACCCCCAGCAGGCTTCTTTCCCACTCCTGTGAGCTGTACAGCGTTGCATGTGGGGCATGCTTAGAGCTCCCTGAGACTTAGACTCTGGCTTTCAAGAACCAGAAGGATGCTAATACTCCCTCTATCGTCTTGTCTAGCCTGGGGATTGGCACACAAAAACTGTCAGTAGTATCTGTGATACTGAGACAAGAGCTTTGCTTGGTCAGAGAGGTGACTTCGAGCTGATAGGAATGATCATTAAACAACTCCTGGGAGGAGGGATATACCCACAGCTGCTGAAGTCTTCTCTTCGTCATCCACACATGGGGAGCCCATCAGGTGACAGGCTATCAGAGGAAGGCGCAGAATGGAAAGAGGCTAAGGTCCTGTCAAGACCCCTTGGACCTTCCTTTTGCCTTCAGAGAAAAGCTACCATCCACAGTCTGATTAGCCGCTTTAGTAATTTCCCAGTGCCTTCTTGGGAATGGGAGGGGGAAAAAAGACTCAGCCAGATGCACACTTTAAAAATAAATCATGCATGAGAAAGAAAAATAAGACCGTGAGTTTGTTCCCAAGCTGATCTGAAATATTTGAGATACACAGACTCCAATCTGTTTTCAGGGGTCTGCAGCACAGTCTTTGATTTGTTTCAGCACTAAGGTTAGACACAAAGAGACTGGAATCTGGTCTTTGGAAGCTCCCGTAACCGCATTTGGGATTGTCATCCCAATAGGTGTGTTCCTCCATCAAAAGAGAAAAGCAGGGAACTCTCATTTGGACCCCGCCAGCGAAGCATTTGAAATCCCCCACAGGAGGCTGGTTCAGTCGTTTACATGATTGGGAAGAGAGGCTTTTCTCTGTGCCCAAGTGAAAAGACAGTTTGGGGAAAAAAAGAAGAGAAAAAAAAACCACATAGAGCTTTAGTGGTTTACATCAAACACTCTGGTGCCAGACGGCCCCAGCGGAGTGCCGGCTCCACCATTCCGACTGGGTGACCTTGGCCATGTGATGTAACCTCACTGGACCTCTACCCGCTTCCACGAAGATTAAATGAGCAAATATTTACAGGGCATAACGTCAGGCTTAGGGTAAGTGCAATGAAAGTATTTGTAAAATAATAAACAAATAACGTTAAAGTTGAAACGAAAGGTAGGGATTGTGAACATCTATCTTGGGACCATTCGCCTGCCCTCTAAGTTTAATCTTAGGAACACGGTCTCTTGGGTTGCCTGTCCTCTTGCATCCAAGGAAAAGGTACTATAAATTGACTATATAAGCCTTTCTCCCTTCAGATCCTCTCTGTTGGTAAAAGTGGGAGGGGCGGGACAACGGAGATGGCTCAGCCGCTGCTGCTCTTGATGCGCAGCCGTGAGGACCAGAGTCCAGGTGCCCAGCAGTCAGGTAAAATTGGATGAAACAACGCACGTCTAAAAGCCTGGTATTCTCACTGGAATATGGGAAGACATATGGGAGGCAGAAGAATTCCCAGAAGCCCTGAGTAAGATAAGAGACTCTGTACCCAACAACAGGGAAGGTAAAGACCTTGGCGGTAGTCCTCTGATTTTCATGTATGTCCGATGGCACACTTGTGCATACAAGCATGATCTCGTGGGGGGGGGGCACTGAGAGAGAGACAGACAGATAGACAGAGAGACAGAGAAAGGGGAGACAGTTTTAGAAGGTGGGAGAAGAAGGCACTTGTATTGTTAAAATATATTTTTTCAACTTCCTCCCAGGGTTATAATCAAGCAAGCTTTACTACTAAGTAAGTTTAGTAACCACTAACTCCTAGAGAAATTTTCCTATTAGTTAGTAGGAATCACACACTTGGTAACCTGCTTTTCTTGGTGCCAGAATTTTTCCCATCTTCCTCTTAACCCCAAAACAACAGGCCATAAACCCTCCCCTCAGTGGCCATCCTACCCCTAAGCCACACCCCAAACAATTTGGTGTCTTTAGGACACCAAATCAGAGGCCCCACAGATGTCAGGTCCCACGACTTTGACTGTGCACCCCAGTCTTACTCAGATAAAGCTTAGAACAGTCACAGGTATTGGTAAGATTCAGACCTCCCTGGATAGCTCAGTCACAAAAAATAACAGGAACATGCTGATAGATTATTCAGTCTTTTAAATATTTCTTAAAGATATTCTGGATGAGAAAAAAGATGTAAATTGAAACCATGTCTGGGAAAGATAAGGGAAGTTTATTTTAATCTTTGAAGGCCCCACTTGCATCAGGGAAGTGGCAGAGTCAACAGGAGCACTGGGATTACTGGGGTCACAAGGCTTGGCTGTGTGGTCCTGGATTTATCTCCTTACCATAATAGCCCCCTATCTGGAAAAATGGACCTGTCTCACTATGACAAAATACCTAGAGAGTCAGCAGATGCTGGGATGTTAAAACCCAAGTGGGATGATGTCACTCAGATGGTACCTAAATGCTAATCAGAGGTTCCTCTCTTCTCCAGCTTGAGAAAGGAACTCTGATGGAAAGGGAATATGATCCTAGGACGAGTCTGGTGAAACCTGCACTCTCCCTGCACTCAGGGGAAAGAGAAAAAAGGTATTTGGTAAGTGGGTACCACAAGAGGTATGGACTGGAAGTGGCTTATTTATGAGAATTACACAGAAACCTGAAAAATGTGACCTGCTTTTTTCACCCTTGTTAGAGAAGTTGAGTCTGACCATCCATCTATCCATCCACCCATCCATTCTTCCATCCATCCATCCATCCATCCATCCATCCATCCATCCATCCATCCATCACATAACAGACCACTTGTTGCATGCCAAGCATGCAGGAATTAAAAATAAATAAATCAAAGAACCCAATTTGGATTCCGGGGGGTGGGAGGGTCCACTGTGGTAAGGAGGGTAGCCCTCAAACATGTGTCTCAGAATAGTAGTGTGAAGTATGTCTGTGGGTGGAGAGCATTATTATGGAAGCTGTAGGCTAAAGGTTGCCTGCAATGAGGGACAGAGCAAGTAAGAGATGTTGGAGGAAAGGAAAGGACCCATCCAAAGCAGGATAGTGTGCAGCCACGGGAGAAGCAGGGAGAGTCAGAAGTCGGGACCTGCGGGACCAAGGATCAGAGCACAGAGCTCTAAAGCTATAGGGAAATGCCTAGAAATTTGAACCAGATAAAGAATGTAGTGGACACCCCAGGTCCTCAGTTTCACCCCAAACTCTACTTTAGAAGTGATCACCTCCGCAGTCCTCACCCTCGAATGTCAGACAAGCACTGAGGTTGATTTCTGCTTCTGTGTGTAACTCTCTCTCTCTCTCCTGGATCTCGCCTCGTTCTGTCCCTTCTCTGCACCTAAGCAGAGGACGGAGGGAGTCAAAGGGGCCTCTCCATCGAAAAGAGGAGAAAACATCCAAGAATACGACCAACTACCCTGGGACCTGAGGCTGCACAGTGAGGCTTCAGAGGAGATGAAGGCTTTCAGGAGATGTGAAACCTAAGGTGAGTGGTCGCAAGGCTTACAGTTGGCAGGCAAATAAAGAGCTGGGAGACCTTGTCTTAGGATCCCATCACAGAGGGTTACAGAGGGCTGCCACAGCCCAAGGAGATGGAAGAATAGGCAGGATAGAAGGGTATTTACTAGGAACAAGACCCTAGGGGCCGAGGTTTCCCCATCTGTAGCGTTTGGACATAGTTTGGGGTTTGCAGGAGGGCTTGTGGAGGTGGGATGACTTCTGTGGTGTAAAGTGAGGCTTCTCTATAGGGAGACACACGAGAGCCATGAAACGGACCCCGTCAGCCCTTAGAACAGTAATGGGACCCAGATGTGTCACTCCCCACTTGTCTAGTGAACACCTTCAAGAAGCCCTGGGATAGGGCGGTCCTTTGGGTGTCTGGGAAATAACAGGCTGTACTAGTCCTGAGCCAGGGCATGTGTTTTGACCTTGAGGAGGTGGTTAGCAAGTACTGACTGAATTGGCAATTCTGAGGAGACTTAATAGCAAAGAAAGCTAGCAATACTGCCTCTGAGTCAAGTCTGCATGCAGCTTTTGCCTCCCTGTGGCCATCTCCCCATTCTTCCCCTCCCCCAGGAAGCTGTTTTGAAAGGGTTCTGGAGCCTGGATTCTGTAGACCTGGTGCCCTGCCACAGGTCAGCCTCTGGGGCACCTCCCAGCCGCTGCCCTGTTGCCAAACCACAGCGGCCGGCACCTGTCACTGAAGCTGGAGAGTGGCCTGGCCCTGTGCCCAGCTTGCACAGCTGGGGAAAAGCATTCAGCAGTGTCTTGTCTAGCTCTGTGACCTAAAGGCCACAGGAAGTAAATTACTCCCAAATGGTCCCAGCAGGGGCCTCCCTAAAGCCGGAGGGACTCAGGGCTGGGAACGTCATCAGAAGACTCCTCCTGCCCAACCCAGCACAACTCAGGAGCCATGGTGTTTGAGTCTGAATCCTAAAAGACCAGTGAGCAAGTTAGCAGCCCTTTGTGCCTCAGTTTTCCCATTCACCAGCAAAGGCTGATAATTGTAATAGAGCTGTACAAATTGAGTTAGTACAAATAAGGCCTAATACACACTAGCTATCGTCATTGTGGTTCTGCTTTGGGTTGGGAGCCTCTGATCTAACAGTCCTGCCTTTAAAGGCTAGCTGGGTGGTGGTGCATGCCTTTAATCCCAGCCTTTGAGGCAGACGCAGGCAGATCTCTGAGTTTGAAGCCTGCCTGGTCTACAGAGTGAGTTCCAGGACAGCCAGGGCTACATACAGAGACCCTGTCTCAAAAACAAAAACAACAAAACAAAAAGCAACCAGTCCTCACGCCAAACTCTCTCTGGCCCTGACAGATTTGTCATCGGAACTTCTCTTCTTGCTCTTCCTCAGTGCTAGAATGAATCCCTTGCTTCCTTCATTCTTCACTAGAGGAGAGAACTTGCATTTTCTCTGCTTCTTCTGGTCCCAGTCTTTTCATGATGGATTCATTTGTCCGCTTTGCCTCTGGACCACTGAACATAGCATCCCAGGAGAGGAGACACTGACAGTGGCTAGAGTTAGACCATCATGTCCTGTGCCTTATTCTAGATATGCACTCTCTGGCATGGCAGCTTGACACTACTACAGCTTGACCAACTGCCCTCATATAGAGCTGGCTCATGAAACTGAACTTGTCCTTCTCCAGAAACTTCTAGAAGTCATGCATTCCCCCATGTACCAAGAAACCTTATATCTATATCACCATGAGAGCTTGTTTACCCGAGGTTTTAATATTTTCTTATTTTTTAATTTATTCTTTTTAATTGAGCTATATATTTTCCCTACTCCCCTTTTTTCTTCCCCTCTTCCCTTCCACCCTCCTCCCTGCCCCCCATGCCCGGGGTTTTAAGATTCGAAGACAAGACCTTCATGCTCAGCACATGGACTTTCACTGGTATACTCTGTCTTCATTTGATGTCAATTGTGACAGCCATTGGTTTCCAATTCATAGTCTAAGAGACTAATCCCTATTGTTGCATGCCAGCCACAACATCCCTCTTTATTAAAGCAGCACAGGCGGACCTGAATATCCTGCTTCCTTATAATACTCTCGACAAAAAGCAACTTAGGGGAGAACAGGGTTTACTCCTGCTTATAACTCCAGGTTATGCAGATCATCCTTGCAGCAGCTGGTCACATTGCAGTCAAGAGCGGAGAGAGACAAACCCGTTCAAGCTTACTTGCTTGCTTGCTATGCTCAGCTCAGTTTCTCCATTCTTATAAGATCAGGGACCCCCTGCCTAAGAGATTGTGTCCTCCAGAGTGGCTAGGTCTTCTCACATCAATCAGCTTCATCAAAACAATCTTGATGTAGGCAATCCTCATTAAGGTTCTTCCCAGGTGGTTCAAAGTTGTATTGACTTGACACTAAGAGGCAACTATCATTTCAGATGAAGACAGCATCCCCTGCATTTCACTGCACAAACGAGGCCCAAAGGATGAACTTCTCAGACTCCCAGATCCACGGCACCTAGAATTTGTCAAAGGGACTTGAATGGCAATAAGTTGGCCAAGAAGAGCAGGAGGTGGTTTATAGACCTCTAAGGTTTGGTCCCATTTTGTCACTGGCTTTAAGCAGGACTCTAGGTGTGGGACCTCTACTCCAGTCCTTACTCTCTCAAAGAAAGTGGTCAGGAAGTCTGTGGGATGTTGGAACGAGTCTAAAATGATGTGTCTGTATCTGTAAGATGAAGGATGCCAACATGCTAGCCGAGGCTAAGTTAAGACTTCCAGCCTCCATCACAGCATGAGATTTGGTACCCATGGTCTCAAGCATCAGCTTCACTGTACCTTGTCCTGAAGGCCACTTTCCAATACCTTTTCCACCTCTCTGAGTCGTCAAACTCCAGGCCCCCTCTCTGTTCCTGTTCCTAGCTCTCCCCCTCCACAGCTTGTTCCCACCAGCCTGAACCTCCTATCCAGAGAGTGATCTGCCAGCATCTTCTAGATGTTCTTCACTGTTATCTGAAAGACCCCAGCACCCTGGCAACAAGTCCAGACTTAGGACTCCCTCCTTTCTAAGACTATGACCCATGGGGATCTAGGCACTGGTCTAGGCTGACATGTCAGTTGCAAACTTTAGCTGCAGCAGAATTAGGTTTCTGTGGATAGTCCCTTGGCCAGGCTGAGGCAGGGGGTCAAAGGGAACAAACTGAGCAGGTTGGGGATCTTAGAGCAAAAGAGCTTAGTGAGGGGTCTCAGCAGAGGACAGATGACCACTGGTTGCAGCTCTGAGACCTTTTAATGTTTGTCAGCCATGCTTCCTCTCCAGAGTCTTAAAGTCCCCTACCCAGGTGACATGTAAAATCCAGTGGCAGGTGGATGCAGGCATATAGACACCACTTTCTTTCCCTTTCACAATGATGGCAAATGGGGATGGCCACGCTCTTTCTGTCTCCACAATGTGAGACTTTGCCCAGACTGAGGAAAGAGGGTAGGACATACATAGGTAGATGGAAACCGGTGTGCGCAGGCAGGCCCCTGTGATGAGGCAGGCATAGATGGGGGATGGTGTCCATAGTCAGGCCCATGCGACGGGGCAGGTATGGATGGGGATTGGTGTGCATAGGCAGGTCTGGGTGATGGAGCAGGTGCAGACGGGGCTGGGGTGAGAGGGCAAGCCCACATGATGACGGCTCCCACCTCTGTACCTAGTGTGGGGAAAATAGAACTTATTTGTGTTGGGTTTGGTGGAAGTTTTCCTACCGAAATGGGGCTTTAAAACACAAGCCCTCAGTTGGGGTTTCACTCCCCTTCCTACTCAGCATTCTCCCTCTTTAGCTCTTTGTTCCCCTAAGGTTACCCTCAGTGTCTCCCCTTGCTTTTAGGAAATATGTATAAATTCCTAACCCTGTCTGCTCTGGACCTCAGAACGTGACTGCATGTGGAGACGGCACCTTTTAAGGAATTCCTGCCCAACCCACTACAACAGATGTGCTTATAAAAAGTGGACATTTCGACCCAAACTTGTTCAGAGCAAAGATTCTGTGAGACAAAACAAAAGGTACACTCTACAAGCTGGGAGAGGAGGCCCATGGGAGTCACTCTGTTCACATCTGGATCGTGGACTTCCAGATTTTCTTGGAGACTCCAGGATTCCAGATGAGAATTTCTGCTCATTGAACCACCCATTCAGTGTGTCTTGGATATAGAAGCTTTAAGCACTACGTTAACTCCTTCTCTGTCCCTTCCCAATACTCCACCACCACCACCACCACCAAACCACCATCACCACCACCACCACCATCACCACCACCACCACCACCACCATCACCACCACCATCACCACCACCACCACCACATGTTGTAAAAAGACTGCTTTTTGTTCATTTCCTGTCTGCCTGGCAGCTCAGACCCGAAATTACCACACAGAAACTGTATTAATTAAATCACTGCTTGACCTATTAGCTCTAACTTCTTATCGGCTAATTCTTATATCGTAATTTAACCCACTTTTACTAATTTGTGTATTGCCACAAGGCTGTGGCTTACCGAAAAAGTTCCTATGTCTGTGTCCAGTGGGGGCTACATGGCTTCCCTTCACTCTGCATTCTTCCTCCCAGCATTTTGTTTAGTTTTCCCCACCTCACTATGTTCTGTCCTACTATAGATCCAAAGCAGTTTCTTTATTCATTAATGGTAATCACAGTATACAGAGGGGAATCCCACATCACCTCCCCTTTTCTGTTCAAATAAAAAGGAGGGTTTTAACTTTGACAGTAAAATTACATATAACAAAACAGTTATCAAGCAAGAATTACAGTTACAATATTTATATCTACTTTTTATCTATTCTTCAGCTCCATCAAAGACTAAAAAAGGATATAATATTACCTAAGTAAACAGGAAGTGATTGTCAGCAACTTCCAAAACTCTAGAATTGACAGAGACATCTTGCTGCCTGGACAGTCATCCAGTTCTTCTGTAATGTTAGAGCATCCATCTTCAGCCTACTGGCCCATAGTATCCAGCAGACTTTTCCAATGAAGCAGGAAATTTCAAAGACAGTTCGGCCTATATTGGCAGTTTGTTAGTCACTTTCTTCTGTACCCTGAAGAACGTCTAGGAGACTCTTTGATAAAGCAGGAACCCCAAAGGATTGTCTCACCTTTAGGCAAGTTCAGCAGTCATTTCTCTGTGGTTTCTGCAATCCAGTTCATGAAGTAGTCCAGGTAAGAGCAGTTTCTTGCCCAAATGGCTAAAAAACACTATAAGGAGCCTCCTCAATGCCCATCTTCCTCTTGAAGTGATTGGTGCTGCTAGAGCAGATGTGTCTCATTGTCATGAAAAGTCCTAAGTTGTTAAACATCTAAATGCCATATTCTGTAGTCTTTGAAAGATTTGAAGAATGCCTATCCATCTGAAATACATCTCTGTACATCTAGAAAACCTAACTAACATGACTACAAGCTTGACTATTATATATGATTATCTATTAACCTACATTTCTTAATTATACATTACATTTTTAAATGAACTGGATAAACACAATACCTTAATCGAATCATAAATACATATACACAGTATAACAAACTTGACCTTAAATTTGTATCAAAAACCCCAAATACATACTAATGTAAATCTCTATAGCATAGCCCCCTTTAAATGTAAGCAAACATTTATAAAAAAATCATTTAGGGAATTTGGGCATAGTTCTCTCCAAACTGCTTCTTGCTTTTTGTTGGGCGAAGTATTTTTGGTAGTATTCACAGCAACCTTTCAGGGGGTCTCGGTGCATCAAACTGCATTAGCCTGGAATAAATCCACAGGTTCTCATCTTCTGTGGAAACAAAAGAAGAACCTCTTTTCCAAAGCAACATGTCTTTAGACCCATATTTTTAAATCAAGATACCTTTAAAGTATAGATGTTGGCTTGACTTAGCTGTCCCCAATATCAAATGTCTCTCTGCAGTCAAAAAATTCAAAGAAAACACAATAGTATACATAATCTAGCTGCTCTGTATATATTCCATCTTTATATGACTTATTCTTTTTTACTTCTTTTAATTTATGACTATCTGTACTCTGTCTCATTAAAGACTTTACCTTTTTTAAAAAAACATTTACTTCTTTTTATAACTCTCTATACTATTTTTCTTCTCTCTCCCAAGCCTATGTACATTTTTCTAATACTATGACCCATTTAGAGGTCTTTTATGTCTGAATCTGTGTATCACCATGAGGAACTTACCAGGAAAAGTTCCAGTGTCTGTGAATGGTGAGGGCTACACGGCTTCCCTTTACTCCACATTCTTCCTCCTAGCATTCAGTTTAGTTTTCCCCACCTAGCTAAGTTCTGCCCTGCTTTAGGTCTGAAGCAGTTTCTTTATTCATTAATGGTAATCACAGCATACAGACGGAAATCCCACATTAACCACTACCACCATTACCACCACTACTGTTATCCCATATATATCACCACAGCCACCACGAATTGAAATAACATCTGGAGCCAGAGAGTGTCTCAGGAGCCAAGCACTGGGCTCCGTACCAAGCCAGCCACTGACTTGTAGTGTAGCTTTAATGACCTTGCTTCTCCTCTGTGGGATTTATTTTCCCTCAAAAACAGGCAAGGCATGACCTGGCTTGTATGAGGATTAACGTTAACTCAGGTGGAACAGTAGTTTGTGAAGTGGGTGAAGAATCACACAGCAAAGGGATTATCCACGCAGCTAACAGCATTAAAGGTATAATTAAACATGCAGTCACCCGGTAGAAACTCTCATTTTTAGATGGTAGCAACAATATTCAATAACCATAACCAAGAATTAAGATTCAAGATATTTTAGATTTGGTTTCCAATTAGACACTCTTCAGACATAGACACTGTGACACCCCCCATGCTGTGCTAGCGGGGTGTGAGATTTCTCGCCTGTGTGTGACAATGGGAAGCAAAGAGCATGAGCAGAGATGAGTATCATCTCTCAGTCAGACGAGGTTAGCACACGCCACTTCCTCTGGTGGCTGCCCACAGGGAGAACTGATACTGTATCCATCCTACAGTTGGCAAAACATAGCTAGCATGGTAGTCACTGAGCCTACATCAAAATTCACATCAGTCTAGTTCAAAATCCATTTTCTTCCACTGTATTATAATGCTGGGCATTGTCCTAGGAATTCTGAGTGATCCTAGGGTGGGATTTCTACTAGTGCTAGGTAGGTGTGTGGTTTGAATAAGAATGGCTGCCATGGGCACATGGGCAGTGGTGCAATTGGGAAGTGTGACTTTGTTGGAGTAGGTATAGTGTTCTTAGAGGAAGTAGTCACTGAGTGTACACTTTGAAGTCTCAGATGATCAAGCCAGGCCCAGCATGGTATTCTCTTTTTGCTGCCTCCTGATCTGAATGTAGAACTCCCAGCTTCTTCTGCAGCTTCATATCTGCCTGCATGCTGCCATGCTTCCTACTGCTTTCGACCATGACGATAATAGGCTAAACCTCTGAAACTGTAAGCCAGTGCCAATTAAACATTTTTCTTTATAAGAGCTTCTTTGGTCCTGGTGTCCCTTCTCTGGAACAGAAACCCTACATAAGACACTGGGGGTGGGAATTATGGATCCAGAGAAATGCTGGTTTTGTCTGGGGCTACCTTGTTATTGTGTGAGTTGGAGCAAGTGTTCCAGTTTAAACTTTCTATTACTATGGTAACACATCCCGACAAAAGCAACTCAGGGAGAAAGGATTCATTTCAGCTCATAATTCCAGGTTACAGTCCACTATAGCAGGGAATCCAACGTGGCAGAAACTTCAAACAGCTAGTACACCCGTAGTCAAGAGCTGAGAGAGAATGAATGCATGAATGGTGTTACTTGTCCTCAGGAACACTTTCCTAGGGAATGGTGCTCCCCATGCTGAGGTAGATCTTCCCATATCAATCAACTTTATTAAGATAATTCCCCCATAGACATGCCCACCCATCAGCTTAGTATAGACAATCTATCTGTCCGGGTCATTCTCGGTTGTATTAAGTTGACAAACAAAGCTAATTATCCCGGGGATGTATAACCATGTCATCTGGTATGTAGAAGCCAAGGCCAAGCATCCTGTGGTGCACAGGACAGCACCCATGACAACTGGGGTGGGGTTATAGCCATCTGGCTGAGCAATGACTACGTGTGAGGATCATACATAGAACATACAATACATACAACCAACCCAGAGAGAGGGAGAAGCAGGGAATGGAACCCCAGCCTAGCTGATCCCAGCACTGAACTGCAGCTCCATCAGATACACCAGCATCACAGGGATGACCCGAGGGCACACTGATGGTCTCTGGCACACCTCAGGAGGCTTCTCTGGCTTTGTTCCTAGTCACAAAGTGTTGACTCTTCTTGTCCTCACTAGGATTTCATAATGACTGGTCTTTAATTCAGCCCTACAATTGATGATGGAGGTGGGACTTTTTTTTTACAAGTGCTTTGAAAGTCTGTACATAACTTTGGGGCTTCTTGAAATTTTAACTTGAGGCTGTGTATCGTAAAACACTATGCGGTTTTCTTGCGGTTGCTTCATTTCCTACAAAATGCCACACGTGGAATGTTCTTGAGAATGAACACACAGGAATGAAAACATGGTAACCTTCACTAAATGGCTCGTTCTTCTTTCAACCCAGGATTGCCTGTCAGTAACCTGAGAGAGGCAGATGCAATGGGCTGTCAAGTCCTTCACTTGGGGGTATTTCCTAAGCCTTCTTCTCTTCATAAGTTCGGCAAGATATTATTGAAAAGAAGTATCCGAGTCAGTGGTTTTAGGAAATTCTAACTTTCTAGTGTTCAATCAAAAAATAAACAGTCAACCATGTTCAGAAGGAGGAACCTTCCACAGGGTGGGCTTGCTTGATATCAAAAGCTGCTTTAGGAGCAGTGCTGAGGAACAGTGTAGAAATAGCAGAGCCAATGGGAATGCTTGGTTTTCCAGTGACAAGAAAGCACTCCAATCATGGTGTGGCAGAGGTTTTGGCAACCTTGAAACATTTGCCCCTGAGCCAAACTTTCATCTCTGACTCACAATTCTAAGACCTTTCCCCGGGGACAAAGTGAAACAGATTCCCTGCTGCTCCAGAGTCAGCTTTAGTGCCCTTCCAGGAGAGGCAGAAGGCAGAAGGCAGAAGGCAGAAGGCCCACATGACCCAGAATAGTGATCCAGAAGGAGTCTGAAAAGTGAAACTGAGAGGTTGCCCTCTCCACAAGCGGTTAATGCTGCATCTACAGAGCGACCTGTCTGGCCTTACACAATTGTTATTTTGGAAAACTTCTACAATGCAGAGAAAGGAAAGGCTTGGGAGAAGGCTCAGTCAGTAAAGTGCTTATCTTACAGGCAAGATTTGCAGTTTATCCTCCAGAATCCAAGCTATAAAAAGAAAAGAAGAGGAAGAGGGGAAGGAAGGAAGGACAAGGGAGGCCGATGGAGATGGATCCCTGGGGCTCACTGGCCAGATGGCCCAAGCTACCCGGTGAGATCCAGGTCAGAGATAAACTGTCTACAGCAGCAATCAAACAAACCCGAGGTGGACACACACTGAGAAGAATGATAGCCACGGTTGTCCTCTGACCTGTATTTGCATGTACATATACATACACATGCACTCACATACATGAACCTGTGCACACATACACACATATATAAAAAAGAAAGGGAGAGAGAGAGAATATCACAGATAGGGTAGGAAGCACCGACCTTATCGCTTTGGCCTGTGACTCACTTTTCTCCCTCTTTCCATGACCCTCCTGTCCCTTGATCTCATGGAATCATGGTCCAGAAAGTGTTGGTTGCACCCTATTTGAAACAGGTGAGTAAGTAAACAGATGTTTGGCAACTGCCTGGGAAGAAAGCAAGGAGAGAGCTGTACCCTGGGAACGATCACGCAATAAGTTACTTTTAATTTGTATTTCTTTCTTCTTGGGCCCCCTGGACTTGGGTATCAGGAAGATTTAGTAGAAGAGATGAATGTATACTAAAGCTAACCACTTGACAAAATAAGTCGTGTTCTCCTTAGGGACGTGCGGGAAAATAGCATGGCTGCACGAATCAGTTTTTGATGAATCACAGAAATCCAGTCAGGGATCTCTCCTGGGCTCAGCTTCTACAAGAATTCTGATACTTGGACAGAGAAGTGAGTGTCAGTCTGATCGGATATGAGGGTGATGCCTATTTAGGAGAAATATAACCTTGTGTGACCCTGAAGTCAGCGTCCACAGGCCCTGACCTGAGAAAATTCAACAGAACAGCTCTGGACATGAACCTCAGGCCCCTGTCCAGCTAAGAGGTAGAGGAAAGGGTGGAGGGAATTAAAATGGCTTTTTGTCAGCATGAGCCCCATGTAGGTCAGCAGGAAAGTCAATTAAATGCTCTGTTGATTAAGTTGTTAAACACAGAATAAAGGATGGGCTAGGCAGGTCATCCATGTGATAAGGGACCCAAAGGGTAAGTGAACACTAAGCTGGAGCTCATTCCAAACACCATGTCCCAACATATAGCAGAGATTTCTTCTGCCAGAGACAAGAGGGTGGGAGTGGGAACTCAGCTGTATAAGTCCTAAAGAACAAGAACATGCTGGGTAGCGTAACAGCAAGCACTAGATGAGGTTAGCCCTGTGTAGAGAAATTAGATGAGGTTAACTCTTTGTAGAGAAGGATTTGAGCAGTGTGAGCCATCTTCTGTGGAATGACCCACCGTCATCACGGAGGTTAAGTCCTCGTCGTGGGAGGCCTTCGAGTACTGTAAGCAGACAGAAGAACTTATGAGAGGCAGGGTGGTCCCATGGGTGCAAAGGAAAAGCTCAACCGTTCATCTCACTGTTGCTTCCAGCTTCAAACCTGACACACAGTAGGTCGGCAGAAATAGTTATTAAACATACTGATAAATGATTGAGCTACTCAACGAGTCTCAGATCAAGCTGACTGGCAAACCGAAACCTCCTCTATTGCCTGGAGTGGTTTTGTCTACGTCTTTACCTCTTGTGGCTCCTGTGAAGATCAAATTAAAAGGAATGCGAGGTTGTGAAGTTCCGATGAATGGATATGGCTGTGCTTTCAAAGAAAAATAGTGCTGCAAAAAGCCCAGCTCGTCTCTCATTCCCAGCCCTGCATGCAAGTCTCAGGGCGACTATCGTTCTATTCATAACAGTTCTGACAAGAAAAGGACCCCCAAAGAATTTGGCTCCAGCTCTTTCAAGGAAAAGACATGGAAGTCTTCAAAGGCAGATAAAGTAATTGATATTTATATGGAGTCAGAAAATCCTCTCTCTCTCTCTTTTCTCCTCAGTTCCCACAATTTAGATGGTTAGAAGAACCATATTACAAAACAAACCACTCTAAATAAAGAGCAGAAATCAATCCCAGTGTAGACCTTGTTTAAAGAAATCATTTCAGATCCCACACAAGAAAAACATACACAGGCCCTGATAAACGCCCTGGAAGCCAGTGTGCCCAGGAGGAGCGTGGGGCCAGAGGGACAGGACATAAACATAACTGCTGAGCGGAAATTCACAGCCACCTCCTGATGCCTTGGGTGGTAACAGGGCAACCTGGCAGAACGGGCATCCAGGGTTGGTGAGGCCAACAAAGAGGGAAGGCAGTGAAGATTCTGTGAGTAGGCAGCAAGAATCAGGGTCCAGGATTAGTAAAATAGAGGTCAAAGGGCATGGCTTAGAAGCCTTAAGGGAGCCTTGACAACTTTCAGAAAACCACACACGCATGCGTACATGCACGCACGCACGCACGCACGCACGAGCGCGCGCGCACACACACAAATACACACACACACACACACGCCTGCACGCACATACACAGAGTCAGTGGTGAATACAGGAATAGTAAGATCTGAGGTCATACTCCTGTGCCTACCTGTGTGAAACCGTGGCTTATGCATGTGCCACACACTTGAGGTTCTCATCCTATAGGCAGAAGCATACCCAATCCTTCTATGTCATAGCTCCCACTATGAGTCACTGAAACTCTACATAAGTTAAACCAAAGGAATTCGGTCAGAAATATGCCAGGAACATCTCATAAGGACAGCGGCTGGGGAAGGAAGCAGAAAAGTGCCCAGGACCGGAAGTGGGATACAGGACACAAAGCAACTTGTTCTTGCCTGGTCCATCCAACATTGCCAAGCAGGATCTGTAAGCTACCCCTGATCACCTGTACCTGCTCACTCAAGAGCAACCCAGGCTCAACGTCCTGGGAGATATGGCCAGACTGTTCCCTGCTATATTGTGGCATCAGGAAAGACAGCTGGTGTTCACCTATGGGCTTGCCCCTGGATTTTCAACAAGACTGCACGCTGGAAATCATCGTTCTCTCACGGGAAACAATTGTTTTCCAGGAAGGGGTGTACATATGGACAGCCATCAGAAGGTTGTCGGATACTGCCCTTTGAGGAGGCCCGAGATAATCCATTCAGTCATTCAATATTTTGTTAATCAAATGAACCAACTAGGAAGACAATTGACCAATAGAAAGTATAAATTTTGAGTTGGGCATGTTGGCACCTGCCTTTAATCCCTCCATTTGGGTGGCAGAGGCAGAGTGGATCTCTGTGAGCTTACGTCCAGCCTGGCCTACAAAGTGAGGTCAAGGACATCTAGGGATGCATAGTGAGACCCCATCTCTACACAAATAAATAGTAAATTTCCCTTTTAGGATATTATGAAATAATTTGTGAAAGCATGTGATTTTACTATTTATTCATTTTAAATTAGTTAAGGTTTTTGGTTTGTTTTGTTTTGTTTGCTGCCTTTGCCTCCTGAGTGCATGAGTATGGGAGTGAGTGTCACCATCCACAACTGAAAGGCGTGGCATGGGTGTCACAGAAGAGGGGATCAACCAAATGACATATGTGTGTGTGTGTGCGCGCGCGCGCGCGCGTGTGTATGATGTATACAATATATGTATGTGGAGGCCATGCATGCCATGGTACGTGTGTGGGGATCAAGAAGAGCGTTGGGTGCCAGTCCTCTCCTTTTACCTTGTTTGAGGCAGGGTATCTTTGTTGTTCATCTCTGCTTATTCCAGGCTAGCTAATGTGAGCTCCCAGGGATTCTCCTGCCTCAGCCTCCAACCTCACGACAGGAACACTGACATTACACATATGCACCACTGCATGCAGCTTTCTGTGGGCTTGGGAGATCACATGCAGAGCGTCACCCTGACCCAGCAAGCACTGTACCCATGAGTCTTCCCCTCAGGCTCTCAAATGGCATTTCCTAAACAGAAAACACAGCCGTATCCCGTTTAACATCTACGCATCTGGCAAGAATTTAAAGCTCTGATAACATCAAGTGTTGGTGAAGAAGCAGAGCGAGGAGAACTCAATTAGAATGCTGCAAATGCATTGAACCGCTTTGGAGAACAAGTTGCCAATGTCTAACAGTGTTGAGAATGGATCCAGTCTACCAGCCAGATGTCCCAGTCCAGAAATACATGTATATATTTAGAGGTCTAGTGAATACACCCAAGCCCACGCACAAGCACGGGTGACTCACGACAGCTCAGAGCCTCTGTGGATCTTTGCAGGATCATCCTGAAAGGCATCCAGTAGCACAAATAGTCACAGAGAAGTGGAGATGTTTATTTCTTAGGGTTTTTTTTTGGGGGGGGGGTGCCCAAAATGGAACACATCTGTCCTTTAGCGTTTTCATGACTTTAGAAAGTGCTCTGGCCATATCTAACAAATTGGGACATTTTCTATTGTTATTACAGTGTTGTGTGTGTGTGTGTGTGTGAGTGTGTGTGTGTGTGTGTGTGTGTGCTGATGCAGGCATACATTCACATGTGTGGGGATGCCAGATATGTTTTATTATTATTACAGTGTGTGTGTGCTGATGCAGGCATACATTCACATGTGTGGGGGTGCCAGAAGTCAACTCTGGATGTCATAGCTCAGGAACGATCCAGTTTTAGAAGCAATTTTGTTTGATTATTTTATGTTATGTGAGTATTTTACCTGGACGTATGTCTGTTGTATCATGTGTATGTCTGGTAACTACAGGGGTCAGAGACAGGCTTATGATCCCCTGGAACTGGAGTTATAGATAGTTGTGAGCCTCCATATAGGGACTGGGAACCAAACCTGGGCCCCCATTGCCACGTATCACAGATCATCCCTTAATACTTACCCCACACTTGTGCTGGGCTTCCTGTCTCAACACTCTTCCCTCCTGTGCTTGTGCCACAGACCTCAGAAGTGGGAATCCCAGGAAGCCATCTTGTCCGCAGGAGAGGAATACAAGATCTTAAGTGTCCCCAATGCCCCATCCCTCCGTGGCACCACAAACGCCATTTTCTGTTGTTCTCTTCTACATTAGCTTCTTTACTGAGAATAGAATTCGCGTGTGCTGCAGCATCAGATGGCAACACTTTTCCTGTCCTAGAATCCTCCTGTAGCCTGATACTCATGGAAACTGCTCAGAACCTACTCCCCCCAGCATGCCTCCCTGAGCCCATGTCTGTGAGGACCACCTACGTTCCCTGTGTGCAGCTACCATGTCGGTGGCCCTGCACGACTTAGTCTCTGCCACTTCTGCTGGACCGTGTGACATTGTAGAATCTGTCCATTGTCTCTCAGTCCCCACAGAGCTCAGGAAATGCTTGTTGGGAGTCTTTCCTACAGATATAGGAAGTAAATGTGAGAGCCCTTGACAACTGGCTAATAATTGCTCCTAAGGTCAGCGGATAATAACCATGAGATGAGAGCCCAGAACAATGGCCCTTCGCCAAAATTCCATAGGTGATGGATGGAAATGTGCACAGATAATCTCCTTAAAGAGGAAGCAACCTAACTATGCATCCCTCACTTCTGCTTCTCTGGAGTGCCCTGGTCAACATGCCAGGGACAATGGATACTCCTGTGCTTCTGCTTTGCTGGGCTTTGTGACAATGGCATCAGTGGCGTAACGTCAAGAGCTCTATTGGATGTTTTAGTTAGCCTTCTGCCAGAATCAATGCACACTGGAGGAGTGCAGTGTTTTCACTTCAGCAGGGCTGGGGAGGGAATACACAGCTCCCCCCATGTGAACCCATCACTAACAGCAAGGCCGCTCCACACCATGGGCCACAGTGGAGCCTGGTGACCCACCCTTTCCAAATCCTTTCTTACCATTTTTCAGGTCCATCCCTTCAAGGATAGCCCTCCTTGGTGGCCTCTTTGCATGGCCGGCCATACACCCAAGCTACCTGCTTAGTAGTAATACACAATACCACGTGTCCCTATGTCCTCCCATCTGCCCCCACTCATTGCCTATTGAGAGTGCAAGGTTGCCTCTGACCTTTGATTTGAAAGCTCTGTTAGCCAGCCCTTCTGTGCCCCCAACTGTCTTAGTTTGCTTTCTATTGCTGTGATAAAATGCCATGAACAAAAGCAAGTTGGGAGGGAAAGGGTTAGTTTGACTTCCATGCTGCAGTCCTTCAGGAAGGGAAGCCAGAGCAAGAATGGAAGCTGAGAACACAGAGGAATGCTGCTTACTTCTTATGCCCCATGGTCTCCCCACTTTGTGTTCTTAAACAAACCAGGACCAACCACTTGAGGTGGCATGACCTATAGTAGGCTGGATCCTCCCACATTAATGATTAATTAAGAAATGCCTCCAGATGTGTTCACAGTCCAATCTCAACTGACATTCCTTCTTCTTAGGTAACCCTGGCTTGTGTTAAGTTGACAAAGACTAACCGTTACAGGTACATTTGACAATGGGCCCCTTGGTCCTGAGCCTCAGGAATGAGTAGGTCCCTATGGTCTATTGCCCAGGTCTCTAATAACTCCTCCAGGTTTCCATGGAGACAGTCTTCTAGGACCAAGAATTTATGAGAAAAAAATGACCATTTTCAAACAGCCCATTGTCCCTTTTCACTAATGTCATCTACACATTCCCAAAGACCTGTCCCCGTGGTCCTATGCTGCAGGTCAATAAGCCGAGGTCCAGGGAGTCACACAGGGAAGAGACGCTGCTCTTCCAAAGACCATAATCTTGGTCTCCTGACTCTCTCTAGGCTATCACCGCTGTCTTCTTGACTCGGGGTGGGCGTGGAGTAGAGGGTTTGGGTGGGCATGAGGTAGAGGTGTCAGATAGGTGGGGAACTAAAGAAAAGGAAGACAGCACAGCTTTTACAGATACTCTACCACGCTTCTTTCCCCCAGCAAGTTAAGCGAGGACAATAATACCTAGCCTGCTTTCCCCCCTCCCAGGTGTTTCGAGGATCTGCTGAGCTAGTGTGTGTGACAGCTCTTTGGAAAGCCTAAAGAGCTGTAGAAACACCGGAGTCTATTAAAGCTGAGCCTCTCCTGAGTCACGTGCCATTGGCAGCATTTTTATTTGTCTAACTGCAGAAAAGAATGCAGCAGAGCCCTTCCTGAAAGAAGCTTCTAACACCTTGAACATAAGGAAGTCCTTCCCCAACCGAGCCAGCTCCAAGCTAAACAGGAGAGGATTGTTTGCAAGAAGCTTCTCACTTCCTCCTTCCCATCCCCGCATGCCCCCCTTCATCCACACCCCCCATGCAAAGCATTTAACAGGGCCCTAATTTCACTTTATAAATGGAAACTGAATCACTGCATTCCAGGCTGGAAAATGATTGGAAATGAGAGTATGTCTGAGGTCAAGACCTAGCCACTTCCTCTCTGGACAGGAAGTAGACTCTCCAAATGGTTCTTGCAGGACCTCTTATGATAAAAGGCCTGCTTTGCCCGGGAGCTGGGAGAAGCTGTACGATGTTTGCAAACGGCACTTTAAAGGGGCGAGAGGGAAATGAAAAACCCGGATGTCCCTCTCTAAACAGGGGTTGTCAGCTCAGGAAGGAGGGGCTGTGCAGCTGCCTTTTTGCAGGGGGTTGTCGACAGCATGAGAATTGTTTAAAATCTCTTATAAACACAGGCATAGAGTTATGGTGAGTCAGGGAGTGGTAGTCAGTCTCTGCAAGAATGCACAGGGTCTCTCAGGGCAACCGGGCCCTGCTTCACACAGCTGGCCAGTACGTAACTCTATAGATACCAGAACATTTGGGCATGTGGAGGACACAGCTATTCCCTCCCATCTCCATGTTGGACATAGTGACATCAGAATGCTGTGGAGCAGAATCTGAAGTTAAAGAGAAACATGTGGTGACTTCTACCCTGTGAACCAAGGAAGAGAAAAAAATAAAACCACGGGGAGGATTCCCAGAAGGTCACTCCGATGGGATCCCATAGGGCTTGAAGAAAAGAAACCTTCAAGGGGCTGGAAAGGGAGATTCTGTGAACAAGAATGAGAGATTCAAGGCTTGGCAGATAGCACATTGGCGTGAGAACAGTCGGGAGACTCCTGTGGATTAGCTGTGGGGTTCTCTGATGGAGTCACCAAGCCACATGGGAACTCTGCTTCCATACCCACAACCTGGGCATAGTGCTCCTCATTTCTGGAGGTACCTGTCTGCATGGTTGAGATGTAAACTGCGGTTAGCTTGGAAAGCTGGATTTGTACATGAAAATAAATATCTATTGAACTAGTCAACAAGATTGAGCAGCCAGGTTTGAAGAAATATAGATCTTAATAAAAAAGGAAGAGAGTAGAGAAGATACACTATAGAACCCATACAGAACAGAGACCAAAGGCAGCCACTGTTAACACACTGGCATTTTCTTCTTGTTTTCAATTTTTAAGCCTTACCATTCTTTGCCTTTCTGTTGTCACAGAATGACTTCCCCAAGTACTGAGTGACTTAAAGCAATGCCCCTTTATTATCTCATTGTTTGGTCAGATCCGAGTCCAGGAGGGCTCACCTAAGTTGTCTGTCTAAAATCTACAGGCTGAAATAAAGATGGCAGACATCTGGGCTTTTCCAAAAGTCAAGAAAATGTGCTTCCAGGCTAGCGTGGGGCTGGTGGCTGAATTCTGTTCTGTTTCTGGAAACTGTAGGACCAGTTGTCTCTGTTTCCTTGCCAGTTTCTCTAGAAGCTTCTCTACCTCAGAGTTCTTCTTTCTTCAAGCCAGCAAGGCTGAGTCAAGTTGTCTTTGTGCCCTGCATTTCTTTGACTTAGTGACTAGCTACAGAGAATGTTTAGATTCCACCATGTGGACAATCTTTCTTTTATCGTATGCATTAGGTACTTTCCTCATTATGGCATTGACAAGCAACAACCTGAGGAAGGAAGCATTTATTTTTTGGCTCATGGTTCAAAACAAAATACCATCCATTATGGCAGGGAAGGCATGGCAGCAGGAACCTCAGATGGTCCGTCATACCAAGGCAGGAAGCAGAGAGTGAACAGGAAGTAGGGCTAGGCTATTAAACCTTGAATCCCACCCTCCTAGAAACTCACTTCCCCTGCAAGGCTCCACTTCTGAAAGGTTATGCAACCCAACTTTCTCAAAGTATACCGTCAACTGGGGTTCAAGGGTACCATCACCTGAGCTGGTGGAGGTTGCTTCACTTTCGGACCACAGACCACTATATTCTGTAATCTTAGGAATAACACCAGGTTAAAGGTCATGGGAGGCCATTTTTTAGTTGTGTCTGACACATTGTATGTTCAATTCTGATTCCTAGTATCAAGATGAAGAAAACACCCTTGTCATGTTCCTTATTAACTGCTAGAAATTATTTGGGGGATATTCTGTTCAATTGGTTAGCTCTGGTTAGTCAATTATTAAGTATTTTTAACATAGCCCCTGCTGACAAACATTTTAGCTATTAATAGATTGCATTTCCTAATGTGGCAATGTGACTGGGCTAAGGATGGCTGGTAACTGAAGAAACCAACCATCTAGGAACACAGAGGAGTCTAGCATTTGCATTGTCAGACAGAATAACCTGCCCTCACCAATGTGGGTGGACACCATCCAATTCTCTGAGGTCCTGGGTAGACGAATCAGACAAGAAAAAGATTTTCGAGGTGGGACACCCATTTTCTCTTGCCTTCAGATGTCAGATCAAATTCCTGATCTTTCACCAGTGTTCCTGAATCCCTTTCTACCAGTTCTCAGGTCCTCAGACTCAGACTGGATCATATCACTGCGTTCCATACTTCTCCAGCTGACCGAGAGCCGGTGGGAAAAGGGCCCTGCACATTCACGGAAGCCAATTCTGTGCGTGTTCGTGCCTGTGGGTGTGCATAAAGTTTGTTTATATTGTCATTCATTTATCCTGCAAGCAAACACCGAGCACACCTATGCACTCCAGGGAAGGGCACTGTCGGTCTTGTATTTACACAGATTGCTTCATCTAAATTGGGAATGTTAGGGGATCACAGACCAGTCAGCTGCCATGGAAACCAACAGGGGCCCTATAGGAAATCAGGTGAGAGGAACATTGGTCAATTCATTTTGTCACTAAGAGCTTCATGCATTCGAGAATTCACAGCTCCAACAACTGCTAAGCACCTGTGGTGTATTTGGCATCATTCCAGGGGCTGGGGACACAAACAGGCTTCTCCTGGTTGTGAAGAAACTCAGTCTAATAAGGAAAATGGACATGACGTACATCAATAGCCCAGCTTCAGGTCCTCTGTGGTCTTTTATAAGGATCCAGAACAGACAAAAGCAGAAACAGTCTTGTCTTCCTAGGGCATCAGGGGACAGGGAAGATGTCAGAAAAATTTACTGGATTTTTCCATATTTTAAATTTTATTTTATTTAGTGGGGGGAGGGGTTAGTCCATTCAAGCCACGGAGTATATGTGGAAGTCAGTAGACAATGTATAGGAATCAATTCTCTTCTTCTACCATGTGGGTCAAGAGGACCAGGTTTATGTCACCAGGCTTAGCAGCAGGCACCTTTACCCACTAAGCCTTCATTTCGAGAAATCTAAATAGAAAGTATTATGGGTTAGTTATCCCTACCTCCAATACTTCAGAGAACGGCCTTATTAGGAGATAGGGGCCCTACCTCCAATACTTCAGAGAACGGCCTTATTAGGAGATAGGGTCTTTATGGAGAGAATTCAGATCAAAAGAGGTCATTAGAATGGATCCTAATCAAACAGACCTGATGTTTGTAACAAAGTGTGAGAGCGTGTGTGCATATACACACAGGAGACGATGCATGCGATGCCCAGAGCCCTCCTACAGATGAGGAACCAAAATCTGCCAACTGTCACCAGAAGTTAAGATAGCTACCTGAGACAGTTCAACCCCAAAGCCTTCAGGAAGACGAAGTCTCTTCTCACATCCTGACCTTGGACTTGTAGTCTGTGGCACTGCGAGATAATATGTTTCTGCTGTCTAAGCTGTTTCGTTCACGTTCTTTGTAAAGCAATATTAGTAGAGAAATCCAGTTAAGTGGCTACAGGGAACGTCTATTCTGGGACACAGTGTGCATAGAGAGGGCTGTCCATTTTGGGATGTGAGGCATGGGTGGGAAAGGGGAGCTGAAATGCAGACAGTAGCCTGCTTTACCTGGAAGGTGATGGGCGCTCATGGCACTTTCGAGGCATGGTCCCAACTCCCTGGTGTCTGTGTGGAGGGCACAGTAAAAAGAAGTAAGGTAGTGAAGTTCATTATGGTTGTTGGGAACACCAAGACAATAATGGACAGGCGGTGATCTGGGTCAATAATATAGAAATCTTACAGAGAGTTGGAAAGAAGGAGGTGGAGCCACAGGGCTTGGTCACCAAGGCATTTGACAAGGAAGGGAGGGTTTAAGACGGCCTTGAACTTCTATTTACAGCTTACACAACAGGAGTCCACTATTTCTCCCACTCAGAAAAATGCAACCTTTGGCTAAGATGAGTCGCTGGGCAGTTAATTCTTCCTCTTGGCAGGAGAGGCAGAAGCATCAGTTACCGTGATAGGAGTGGACTTGGCCATTTCAGGTCGCCTACTCTGATAACAGTGTCTGTCATCCCTGACCAGAAAGGGGACGTGATGACTATGACTGTCATTTGACACTACCACCCCCAACAGCCCGGTGTTTCAATGGTCACAGTCTTGGGAATGGCCAGGAAGTTCCAACAGGAAACTCCCTTTTGGAAGTGTTTTGTTTTCATTAGAGTGTGTTTATTCCCCTCCAAGGATGCTCTCCAAAACGGAGCCGAGCCTGGAGCTTGCCCCTGATACCCACTCCAAAAGGGTGACCTCAGTCACTTCTCAGAGTCTGGCTGTGCTTTACAAGAGCAAGTTAGGGGACCAGAACCACCTCAAGCCTGGCAACCGGAGAGGATCTATGCTGGTTTTTGTCAGTTTGACACAAACCTACACGCACCAGGAAGAGGGACTCTTAATTGAGGAAATGCCTCCATAGGATTAGCCTGTAGGCAAGGCAAGTCTTTAGGGTATTGTCCTGATTAATGATTGATGTGGGAGGGCCACCTCACTGTGGACTGGGTAGGTGGTCCTGGGGTATATAAGAAAGCGGGATGAACAAGCGACGAGGAACAAGCCAATAGCCAGTACTACTCTGCATCAGTTCCTACTTCCAGGTTCAGCCCCGAGTTTCTTGCTATGACTTTCCTGAATGATGGACTGCATGCTGTAAGATAAACTAAGTTTATCCCTCCCCAAAGTTGCTTGTGGTCATGGTATTTTATCAAAGCAATAGAAACCCTAACTAAGATAGGGAACCTTGGTAAGCTGGGAAAGCCACTTAGAGAGGCTGCAGATACTTTGCAGTTGAACTGGGGATTCCAGAGGCCCAGCAGAGCCCTGCTGTAATCACCACAGGGTTGATGATGACAGCAGAGACCCAAGAGAAGATGAGGAGTCAGCTTCAGGCCTTTGTGTACAAGGGTGGCCCCGCCCCGGGAGCAGAAGAGGATTAAGACTGCAAGATTACGCTCCTGTATCCTCATCACTCCCTACAACCATGACTGCCTTTCTGCCATGGTAAAGTCGGCCACAACCAAAGACTAGCAGCCACTGCCTGCCTTCTCCCTTGCCCCTTCCATCCCCTGAGCACCAGATCAGAGCTTTCCAGAGCCCCAATTCAGTATGAACCTCTGGGCATCCACGCACAAAGAGCCCCTCATAGACTTTGGAAAGGGCAGCTGCTGTCAGCATCTTCCAGATAGAAACGAAAGTCCCAAACATGAAGGCCTCTGTAAATTAAATGTCCCCAGGGAAGTGAGTCCCAGGCATAGCATCTGACCCCTGGCTGGAAAAAAATGGCTTGGAAAATCTGATATGTGTGCCCATTACCATTCTCAAGGTGTCTGGGATTGCCAACGGCTTTGCACTGTGCACGCAGGGTGTCCAGTCTCTGACAGGACCGGCTTCACAACCAGTATCCCAAGGCTAAAAGAGAGTGATGTGTCGAGGTCTCACAGAAAAGAGATGTCTTACCAGCCCTGTCTCACTCAGTAGCCCATCCTGCTCTATAACCCCTCCCAGCTTCAAACTCACATCTTTCTCCCACCTCAGCCTCCTGGGTTACAGATGGGAGCCATTACACTCAGCTACTTGAATCACTTTCTATCTCTGAGAATTGACTGACCCTGGGATGGCAGGCTGCCCCTAACATTCAGCAAGGGATGACAGATGCCCAAGACGTCACAATGGGACTACATGTTTTCCAAAAGCAGACACTGAGCACAGTCATTTAAGTGGGCGGTTAGAGTCCTACAAAGACACACACCACATAAGACAGATTTTTTTCTACTCTTGTTTTCCTAGGGTCTCAAGGCAATTTGGGGCAGTTGGGACAGAATGATCATCCCCATATTACAGCAGACTGAAGTATAGTGGAAAAAGTGACCCGAGAGCCAATAAGAGCTGGGCTTCCATCATGTCTTCTTGGGAATGTCTATGGAATCCCCATCCAGGTATATCGTACCTTTACGGGGAGTGAGAGATAACCATTGTATATAGGAGAGAACTCAATCTTGTTGCTAAAACTGTTATTATGGAAGATGTCTTAAACAGGGTTTTTATTACTGTAATAAAACACCATGACCACAAGCAACTTGGGGGAAAAGGGGTTTGTTTTATCTTACAGCTTGTAGTCCATCATCCAGGGAAGTCAGGGAAAAATTCAAGGCAAGAACCCAGGGGCAGGAACCCAGGGACAGGAACCCAGGGGCAGGAACCCAGGGGCAGGAACCTAGAGGCAGGAACCCGGAGGAAGAAATTGCCACAGAAGCCATGGAAACGCGTTACTTACTGGCGTGTTCCTTTTGGCTTGCTCAGTTCTTACACTTACTAGGACCACCAGCCTGGGGTGGTACTACCCACAATAGACTGGATCTTGTGGCATCGGTCACTAATTCAAAAAATGTCCCACAGGCTTGCTACAGGCCAATCATGTATGGGGCCATTTTCTTAACTGTGGTGCCCTCTTCTCAGATAGCTCTAGCAAGTGTCAAGTTGAAGAAGAAGGAGGAGGAGGAGGGGGAGATGGTGAAGAAAATGAGGAAGAAAAAGCAACCAACCAACCAGGAGAGAGGGAGAAAGATCAGAAAACATCTGTTTTCTTTAACCAGCATCAATGGCTAGGTAACTGCTTAAGTGAATATAGCCCATTAAAAAGGAAGTAATGTCAGTGACTTTATTATCAACTAAGCTCTGGCCAGTGTTGTTTCTTGCTCTATAATCACTGAACCTCTTATCCATTGAGCCACTTGATTCAATTCAATCCAATCCAAGTTTCTATGTTAACAACTACTGAAAGAGGTAAGAGTCTCAAGATCCAATGAGGATAGGAGGGGTGACAGAGTCCCAAACCATCTTGAACAATGTTTTACTGCTGCCTTTGAACCCTACCTCCTGTTTCCCTGATGACCTTAGAAATGTAAACACCAACACTTGCCTATTCATAGGATTTAAATCACCATATGAAAATGTGGAGGATTCTGGAGACTGGTTAAGGACTTTTGAAGCAAAGTCACTTCCTCTTGGTTAAAAAGTAGAATCTAAGTTCTACCTTTGGTCGTGGGGGAAGACTGAATATTCTAAGATAGTGGGACATGAAAAGTTAATCTAGCTAGACAAGTCAATCACCTGGCAAAGTGATCACACCCCAGGAAGGCTGATTCACCTTTACACCACACTAAAGAATGGGAGAAATAATTATTCCTTAATTGAGATAATATACTTTCCCTTCCCAGAAACTCTACCCTGGGATGCAGTCTCTACAGGAACCACAGTCCATGCAGCTATGTTAATCCTACCTTTTTTTTTTCTAGCCCAGGAAATTTAACTATTCCTTTTTCTTCTCTCCCTTTTTCTTTCAGAGACAGGTCAGAGCTTGAGTGTGTTTTCCTGCACATTCTCACTTTTTTCCTCTCAGTCTTTTTCTGCCATAGAACTGTTTATAAATAGCATGCTTTTCTCTCCTCCTCTCTTCTATCTTCTTTCCTGGGCAGCCACTGATACTTACACCTTGCCTGTCCTAGGATTTTTCTTTTCAAGTTTAATGAAGTTGTTCTGGTGCTTCCTTCTGTGTTTGCTCTTAAATTTATTTTTATCAATGAAACTAAGAACCAAAGAGGGAACACATCTTTCCTAGCAACATGTGGCACCCTAGGTGAAGCTCCCCAAAGGTTCCAGTAACACAAACCATATAGAAATAGACCTGGGGCTGTGAGTGTGTACAGGCGAAAATAATCACTTTTTACACAATAACTTTCAGGGGAGGGTTCCAAAGGAAGCAACAATTGTGCTGGTTTTTAGGGACAAGTTCATTGGATGGATAAGGAAATAATACGTTGTTTTTTGTTTTGTTTTGTTGTTGATGATGGGAATAACCTGGGCAAAGACCCAGGATAAATAGATTCTCTATCATTGAATCATTTTGATTGTTCTTAGCTTTGAGGAAAAGACTCAGCTAAAGACAGCTTAAACAATTAAAAAAAATCCACAAAACCAAAAATTATTTTAACGTAGAACTAAATTTACCTCACTCATAAGCCGGAGGGAGGATGGAGTGGGCCAGTCCAGCAGTTTAAGGACATCATTGAAGACCCGGGTTCCTTCTTGCTGGTCTCAACAAGACTTTTATTTCCAGACCTTTCCTCCTCATGGTCACAAGATAGTCACAACAGACCCAAAGATCACGACCTAAGGCAATTTCAAAAGACCAGAAGCAAGCCTGTCCCTTTCTCATGTCCTCTTTCAAAGGTGAAGACACATTTCAGAGCCTTTTCCAGAAGCCCTAATAAGGCTCCTTTACTTTTCCTTTGCCAGAATTTCATCACACGACCACTTCTTTAGTTAAAATAGTTACTAGCCAGGAAAGCAAAATGAAGGAGACTAGTTCTGACTATGGAAGTTCCTTTTCTAGGACCTCAGCGAGGCAAGATTTTCCTTCTCCACATGGCCTCCTAGTTCTGGAGAGAAGTGAACAGCCACTGCCCCAAGCAAGACCTAGTTTAGGAGTGTGAACACTGGGCTTTAGTGGTCACTCACTGAGTGGCTTTAGGAAACCTCTTTCTGTGTCTGAACACATTTTGCTGCCTGAAACAGGAACTTATTATGTGACTGAGTGTAGGAGGGAGGGCCTGCTTGTTCGTCCTAGCTACCTGGCTAGCTTAGGTCCGAAATAATCACAGAGAAATTGTATTAATTAAATCACTACTTGACCCATTAGCTCCAGCATCTTATTGATTCAGCATGTCTTTTCCTGGCAGTTCCATGGCATCTTCCTGACTCTGCCTTCTTTCTCCCAGCATGACATTTAGTTCCCTGCCCCACCTACCTAAGTTCTGCCCTATCAACAGGTGAAGGCAGTTTCTTTATTCATTGATGAATTCTTTATTCATTAATTCAAGCATACAGAGGGAAATCCCACATCAACTAAACTAACATCACTTTGCTAAAGTGAGAACTGGACGTTTGGACTTCCTAGAGTTCCAGGCTTCTTAGTGACTGATTATGAGGAGAAGAGCCCACTAAGGATGCAAGGGCTCCTCTCCATCTCCTGTCCCCCATAGTAGAATGGAACTGGGTTCTTAGCCAGATGTGGCCGAGCCTTACAAAAACCTATACACTTCTTCGGTTCATATGTGCTAAGTTGACAGGTCCCAGATAATTCAAATTGTCCAGTGGTATGACACGTCCCCAGGTATGAGCAGGGTCAGGGGATACATTTGTCAGTGAGGAGGTGATATTAGCATGTGGACCAATAGCAGTGTTAGGAGGATGGTGTTGTTTGCATGGCAACAACAGGGCTAGCAATGGTACCCGACCTGGAAAGAGGGCAAGTGGCAGGGATGTTGAAAGTTCCAGAGGAAGATGAAAGCAGTTAGCAAGGGTGCAGTAATGGCGGTGGAGGCAGCGCTGCAGCCATGTAACAGCGACAGCGGAAGTGGTGGTAGCAGGTCTGGGAAGGGATGGGCATGGTATGACCACAGCAGCTTTAGGAGACGTGTGTTATTCTGAGCCATCTAGTAGAACCCAGCTCTCTCAGGCATT
The DNA here is from genome assembly GCF_903992535.2 of Arvicola amphibius. Classification (NCBI taxonomy): domain Eukaryota; kingdom Metazoa; phylum Chordata; class Mammalia; order Rodentia; family Cricetidae; genus Arvicola; species Arvicola amphibius. Next base: position 94,612,948 of record NC_052048.2, read on the forward strand.
GAGTGACCCTCAGACCCTCAGGCCTAATCATGAATGCTTTTGGCCCCTACCCCTGCCAAGAGAAACTGGTTTATTTCACATGGAACCATCTAGAGCTAGTGTGGTAACTCACAATGTAATCGCTACCTTTGGGAGGCTAAGGCAGGAAGACCAGTCAGGGAGACCCTGATTCAAGTGAGGAAAGAAAACAGGGAAGTGGGGGTTGGGGAGATGGCTCCATCCATGAAGTCCTTGTGCAATGATGGGGACCTGAGTTTGGATGCTGAGCCATGTGCATCATCACATGCTTATAATCCCCACAAGGGAGGCAGAGCGGCAGACGTTGGAATCTTACTGGCTAGCCAGCCTAACTGCATCTGTGAACTCCAGGTTCCATGAGAGACTCTGTCTCAAAACAAGGTGAAGAGCAGTTTAGGAAGACACTCAACATTGGTCTCTAGCTTCCATATTCATGTGTGCAGCTGCAAGTACATGCATGTACCCACAAGAACATGAACACACACAAGTACATGCATGCATACATGCGTGCACACACGCATACACACACTGAAAAGTGAGGGAGGATGAAAGGATGTGGAGGGTGTGTCTGGTAGGCCCAGTATTTATCATGGCTCATAACTGAAGCCACTTCAGTCAGGAATAACTGAGTAGAGTAGCGAGGAAGGGGTCTTCCCACACCTACCTATGGCTTGAACAACCTGTGGGTCCTGATGTCAGGAGGGTCTCCAATGCATGATGGGTGCCAGATGTTGTCTCTCTTCTCTAAAACCAAAGGCCTGGAAAACGCAACGCATGCGCTCACGCGCGCGCACACACACACAAAATTCTGCAGGCCAAGAGATTGGAACACCAGGCCTGGGGCTGTCACCACCTGCGGCTGATGGGCTAAGTCCTCCAGGGACACAGGGGCATGAGGGCCCAGCAGTAACGAGTCAGGCCTGCCAACATTTCCTCAGCTCCACGGGCCATAGCGTCTCCCTTGAAAAACAACAATTATTATTTTAAAGAGAAGCAACAGAGAGAAGACTGACAGGTGGAAACGAGAGGTCTTGCTCTTTGGCCCGAGCAGATGTTCTGGTAGCACCCCGCAGCGAAAGGGCACTGGGCTGGGGGCTGCCCCCCCACGGACTCCTACTGCTCAGGAGCGAGTGGCTGTATAAGGGCACTAGGAAGTTCAGGTGATGTTCAAGAACAAAGACTCAAGGAGGCCCAACTCTGGGAGAGGGAGCCTCCAAGCTCAGGCTCCTGGGGGTGTGACCAACACGGAAGCCCCATACACAAGGCCAGCAAAGCTTCTCTTCTAGCTAACATAAGGAAAAGGAGAAGTTGTCAATGCCTTTGTCTTCTGTAAAGCAAAGTCCTAAGCGTGGCCTGGGATGGGATCCCACGTCTCATGGGGAAGGGTCTCCTGCTTAGCTTCCTGCTTTACTCCTACATTCAACAAAGGCCTCTTTGCTCCTCTCACGTGTACCTGGTCCCTGCGTCTGAATATTCTTGAGAGCCTCTGCTTCTCCGAAGTTTGTGGCCGCTTCCTCAGAAGTGTTCCTCGGCTGCTGCGTTTTGGGGAGTGCTACCTGGTTGCATGTCCTTTCCAGAACTGCAAAAATCCCATTCGCTCAAAACACAGGCCCACCTTTTACTCACTGATGTGCTGATGTATTGTCTTGTGAACCTCTTCACCTACAGCGGGATCTCTACAGCACATGGAATGGGGATGCCTCAAAGATGAATGACGGACAGACCAACAAGCAGAGACACTGACTTCTCACTGAGGGACAGTATCTGTGAAAGGCCTCTTCTGCTCCTGTGAGGGCCTCCCTGGGGAAGGGCCCCTCCCTGGGGTCTGGGGAAGGGCTTTCCCTCTGCCAGTAATGTTAACCATGTGCACCGCTGGGCGGGCCGGCGGGACACTTCATTACTTTGTGCTTAAGGAAATGCCTCCCAGCTCGGCACTTGCCTCTTTAAATTTCACAACCACTAAATTCACTCCCAGCGGTTTGGTCTTTTTTTTCTTAGAGCAAATGAAAGTAGTGTGTGCAGTGGTGGAGGGGTGAGCCTGCCTGTGAGAGCGGCCTGAGGTACTTCGATGCTGCCCAGCTCTGCAAGATAGCCAAAGGGACAAAAGCTTTGTCTGCTCCAGCAGCAGGGCTAGTGAAGAATGGACCATGTGGGCCAGAAGGGCAGGTATTAGCTCACCTCAGAAGTGCCCTGCACAAAGTATCTATTGGTGGCTGCAGTTTTCTGGGACCTACTTGTGGCCTGGAAATTACTCATGACTTGAGGCTTCCTCTGATTTTAAGCAGAATAGAGTATTGCGAGCGAGCATTGAATCCCCTGTCCTTGAATCCAGCGTTTAACCTTCCTTGTCATGGACCTAAAGGGAAAGCCAGCATGTTTGGAGTTCCAGCTGTTGTTCCCACTGGACCCCAGCTGTGGCTCCTGCACTCCAGTCTATCCCAAGTGGCTTGATCTGTTCCCGCTCCTGCTCATCAACATTTCCCAAGTCTTTCCTTGTTAGAGGCGCCAAGATACAGGAGGGGTCAGACATAGTTCTCACCAATGGGAGTCAGGACCACGGGAGCAATCTCTCTCACGAGTGAGGTGACTGTCTCTTCCAGCCTCGCCATCCTGGCACCTTCTCATCATTCTTCTTACATAGGCCATGCTAGGAAAGAATGAGGGGGTAAAAGGAAAAGCAGGGCAGGTGTTTAGGAAACTCCCAAGAACAACTTCACCATCTGTCCGAGGCTATCCACTACCTGTCTCATTAAGAACCAGGTAGCGGGGGCCAAGGGATGGAGGAAAAAAATCCTAAAACTGCTACCTCTGAATACTCTTCGATGGCCCATTGGTTGGGCCCCTGAATGCCACCTCCTGGAGTTATCAACATCTGGAAGGCATATCTGTCTATGCCATCACAAGTATGGCCTTTCCAGATTCCAGCTGTAATGGGACTGCTCAATAAAGACATAGTCTATAGATGACAAAGAGCATCTTAGTCCAGAGGAACTAGATCCCTGCCCTGAGTCTGGCTCTGAGTACCCACGGACTCCTTGAAGCAAGGCTCTCCCCCACTGTGAAATCTGTCCAGAAAGGATGCATGCTCGCCCTGAAGCCTGCATACTCCTCCCTGCCCCCCAAGCCAATATCTCTGAGCTCACTGCCATATTCCATTCTCCTCAAGGACGACTGAGCCTAAGGGGTGTTCACCCCTTGCTCCAAGGCAAGGAAAGGAGGTGACTGCTTGAGACCAGTGTGAAATAGGTCTAGAAAACGTGTTTAATGAAGTAGCCACCCTGCAGGAGACAGAGCAGGGGTTATGCAAAGTGAAAAGAGGGAGGGTGCAGACCTAGGGCCTCAAGGTCCCCTCTTCATTCATGAGGGAGGAACAATAGGCAACACTCTCAGCCTCCTCATTCCCCTCAGGGCAGGTGCCACCTCCCAAGCAGCCATCCTTTGCTTAGCAACCAGGGCCTTTCAGCTGCTTCTCCCGTTGCCTCTGGTTGCTATGGAAGCTGCTTCAGAAAATCTTGCCTGCCAACAGTCAAGGCTTCTTTGTCAGTGGCTGTCTCAGAGCACCTTCCCCTGTCATCGCAGGGCAGCACACACCCAGAGGGCACATGGTAGAGATGAAGAAGGCAGCTGTCATGCCAGGAATACAGCACAGCGGATGGTGCTCTGGCAACCCCAGCAATCTTTTCCAGAATCGCCCTCCTCCCAGGTCCTCTTTGACCTGTTTGTTCTCCTCCAAGAAGTCTTCTCCTAACCGCCCTCCCACATTCCTAGCTTTGTTTTGTCTCTGTCTCTCAGCCATGCTGTCTACAATGGACTTGCAAGGCTGTATCCTCCAAGCATCAAATGGTTTCCATGGTGAATAGGAAACCAAAAATGATAAAGAAAGTCAGCCTTCTGTCAGGACCAGTACTTTTACAGAGTCATTTTTATAGCCAGGTGTGGTGGTGACTCACATCCCAGGACTTAGAATTCTGAAGCAGGAGGATTACTACGAGTTTCAGGCCTATCTGAGCCATACAATTAAGATCTAGGAGAATCTGGGCTATAGTGAGAGCCTATCTCAAAACCAAGCAAACAAAACCCATCTTCCTGCTAAGAAGGACCAGCTCTTGGTGACATTCCTGGGTGTTTTGTTAAGAGATTCTGTTTCTCCTCTCTTCATGTCACCTTCTACTAGAGCTTCGTGGGAACCATGGCCCCCTGGAGTGCATGGGACATGAGCCAGGCAGGAGGCAGAGATAGGAGACTGCTCATTCTACCGCTGGCTTTACCAAAACACATTCTGTTAGGTTTCTGCAAAGGCAACATCCTCCATCTTGCAGTGGGGGTGGCGGTAGGGGTGGGAGAGGTGGAGTGTTAGGGTAGGCGGGGGTTAGAGGATCACGGTGCATATCTGACCCATGGACAGCTATTTGACAAAGCATTGACCTTTAAAGAGAGGAAGCTAGGAAATTTGAGCAGGTCCATCTCTGCCAAACAGATCAGAGGCCAGAGGATGAGAAACAGAAGGCCTGGCCACTAGAGGAGTGTCACTGTCTGGTGGCTCTGTGACCTGGGTAAGGACTTCTGCTACTCCAAGCCTCTACTTGCCCATCTTCACAGTAATGATCTACTTCTTTTGTGCCAATTTGAAGGGTCAAATGGAGCAAGAGCTGGCCCAAAGGAGGCCTCTATCAAGACTTCTCCATGAGCTGCTGACTTCCGGTGACATTCTGCAGTTATGGGATCTGTGTGACATGTGACTGGGGTGGGAGACCTATGACCGAGGTGTGTGCTCAAGTGGGCTAGAGAAGCAGATAAGAATCTGGGACCCAAAATACTGCAAACACGCATTTGTGAAATGAATGGGTGTCATCCCAGGACTCGAGACCACAGCACTCCAAGGTTCCGTATGGCTGAAGGCAAAGATTCTGTTTCAATGGGTACATTTCCGTCAGAGACAAAAAACAAAAACAAAAACAAAAAACAAACCCAACCTACTCACACTTGAATGTTGAACTGCACAAACAAGCAAAACAATATCCAAGAAACAAAGAGCAGAAAGAGACAAAGCCAGATCCTGCTGGATTCACCAGGTGTGCATTTCCGCTGTTTTCTCATGGCGCCCAGAAGGTGGGTCCCCACCCAAGGACAGATCCCCCATTCACCCACCCCCCATTTGCTGCAGAGAGCTCAGCTAAATCACAAGCTGTTTCCTTCTTGGCTCAATGTGATTTGGGCTAAGAGCACCTGTTGAAAACCTTTTCAATTTTTTTTTACCCTCCAAAGAGGAATCGGAGTTGTCCTTTGAGAGAAGTAACACACGGCCATTGCCAAAAATACCGAGAAATTGCAAAGTGGCTCGACGAAAGCAACGGAAAGGACGATCGCGATTGATTTCTGGAAAGTCAGTTTATTGTTAGCGTTTTGCTTTGAATTTGGGATTGAAAAGCTTCAAGAGGAAACGCTATAATGAGTCAGTCCTGTAGCATGGCTTCGCTTCTAAAGAAACCACTCAGCCTCCTTGCGGCTCCGAAGACACTCAGTTAAATATTTGAAAACATTTTTTTTAAACTGCCAAACCTCATCGTCGCCAGCATCTTTGTAGACTTTCGAAGCGGAAAACAATATTCAAAGGCTCTGAAGTTCAAAATGCCAGTCCATTCTCTAGACCCTTTAGGTGGAAGAGAGAGAGTAGGGGCTTTGAGTTTGGACCGGCCAGGGTTAAAATCCCAGTTTTATCTTCTGCTCCAGCAGTGGTTTGGGGTAAGTCACCCAACTACTTTGAAACAAGGTAAGCACTTCTGTGAAAATGCCTGGGTTAGTTATTCTCCTTTGCTATGGAAAAACTCCATGACTGAGGCAGCTTGCGGTTCTCAACCTTCCTAGCACTGAGACCTTCTCCACAGTTCCTCACATTGTGCTGACTCCCCAACCAAGAAACCATTTTTATTGCTACTTTGCAACTGTAATTTTGCTACTATCGTAAATCATAATGTAAACTTCTGACATACAGGATATCTGATTTACAAAGTGGTCACAACCCACACAGTTTGGGAACCGCTATTAGAGAAAGACGCATTTATTTAGGATTAAAGTCTGTCGTGATGGGGAAGCAGGGCGGCAGGCACAGTAACAGGACTGGGAAGTTGAGAGACCGCATCTCCAGCCACAGGCATAAAGAAGGTAGCAGACTGGAAGTGGGGTGTTAAAATCAAATCCAAACCCCTGTGATGTACTTCCTCTAGCAAGACTGCACCTCCCCATAGGGCCACCTCTGCAAATAGTGTCACCACCTAGGGACTGTGTGGCCAAATGCCTGAGCCTAAGCTAAACAGTTCTCGTTCAAACCATACCTGTGACCATCCCTACCCTCGCCTGCAGAGTGAAGAAAAAGCTTACCCCAGGCTGGAAGATGGCTTGGTGGTTAAAGTGTTTGCTTTCAACTATGAGAACCTGAGTTTGGATGCCCGGTATCCACACAAAAAGGCGGGCAGAGGTAGCATCAACGCATCTAATATCCAAGTTCTAAGAGGAGGAGACAGGAAGATTCCTAGGGTTTACTGGAAACCAATCCAGCCAATCAGTGAGCTACAGGTTTAATGATATACCCTGTCTTTCAAAATAAGGTAGAGACTGATAGAGGAAGACACCCGATAACAACCAGGACAGCACACTCACAAGCACAAGTCCGCACATGTGTGTGCCACACACACAGAGGAAGGAGTCTTTCTATGTCTATGTGAGTCTTTAGACTAATGATCGGGTTCCTTCCGGAAGAGTCATGAGGTGGTCCCTGATGACAACAGAGAGAGCTGTTTCCGGTATGCTCGATGAGTATAAATGGCGCGCACTATTCTTCCTGGTCCTGCTAAGGTCAAGTGCAATGCCTTAAGCGGTCTGCATAGACAGCATTTAGTGTCGACAGCTACAGAAATCCTAATTCCTTTTAAGTTCTTATTCTCCATGACTTACTCTGTCTCTATTCCCTTAAGGAACCCCTAAGCAATATAATTAATAGAGTACAAAAGTTAAGAAAGTAGTGTCTGGAGGCACACATCCTCAGTTTAAACCTTGAATATAATACATCACTTGGTACCTTTGATCTCACCTCTACGTGATTCAGTTTCTATAAAATCAGATCAACAATATCATCTCCCTCATAGACAGGAAAGAGGTATATATGATTTATACATACAAAACCATTGGAAGAGCCTTTACCACATATATGGCATTTTTGCAACTGTCATCTTTTTGTCTTTTAAAACATGAGATAAGCATAATATTGTATTTGCCCACCAAAAGAGCTTAAATGACTTTCTAGGCCCGTTTGACTGACAAGTGATAGAGCTGGATTCAAACCCAGTGAGTTTGTAACTACACTAGGCAAGAGAAAGTTGCATTTTTCTGTTTCTTCATTTCTAATCCCTTTGAGTAAGCATCTTCTTGGAAAGCTTCCAAGCTCTCGCTTCATAAGGACCCTTAATCATCTTAATCAAGAACGGAAATATTCATCAGCTCGCGCCTTTTTAGAAAGACTGAAAGAACTTGCAGAAGCGATCATTCTTCTTTCAATGTGGAGTCCTTTTCTGAGCATAGTACAAGTTCGCTCTTGACTAATTTGGAATTTCAATTAATTTATGAGTGTTTATTCAGCACTAGTCTCTACCCAATATTGCACTAAACATTGTGAGATGATCAGGAAGAATGGATGAAACAGTGGGAAATTTATTGGACGTAAATTTGAAAAAAAAAAAAAACCCCTACATTGGCCTATTCACTCCTCAGTTTTCTCTTAACTAGAAAACAAGTGATAATGGGAGCTTATCTCTATATAGTTATTTTATTTCCATCCCTGAGGAGGCTGAGGGAGCTGGGTCTTAAGTTCCAAGCCAGCCTCAAACCCAGGCAGTACATGATTTTCTCAGAAACATAGAGCTTAGGGCTATAGCTCATCAGTAGAGGGGTTGCTTGCTGTTCACAAAGCAGTAGGCTCAGTCTCCAGTACAGGAAAAAAAGATACACTTACATCTTAATGCCTGGACTCTGCTATTGTAAATGTAATTGAACAAGGGTCTAGACTATCAATCTAGGTGGGCCCTGTGTTCAATGACTATCTTTAGGTGGGAAAAGAGAAAGAAACAAACACAGAAGGAAAGGGCTCAAGGGAAAAGTCTAGCGTGTGTGACAGAGTCTGAAGAATGAAGTTTTCCAAAGCCATTTACTCTCAGATCGTTCTATCGCAAAGCTTTATATGCTGGCCATGAAGCTGCAGGATCTGCTGATTTGCCTGCTGAGGTTTGGTCTTCCTTTGGTCTCATCCTTCTTTGATATGCTCCCACACCTCCCTCACAGAATGAGAACATTTGTTTCGTGCCATTCAATAACTGAAAGAGGTAACTTGTTTGTTTTCCTTTCATAGGGCTTCGTAGTTAAGAGTTTGTCTTATGCCTTTGGGAAGACTTTAGATTTTCAAAAGTCTTGGGACTGTTATGGACTATGTGGGGTACTTAGAGATAAATTATGTGTCTTTCGCATTAAGGCTTGAAAAAAATCAGACTTTAGGAACCAAAAGTGGAATATGCGTAAGGATGGAAAAATTGAGCTGGACGTAAGCTAGTGTGCGAACGAGTAGGCAGGCGTACATTCTCTACTCTTGACTGATGTTGACGTGATATGATTGGTTGTCCCCTCTTATTCTCTCTCTCTCTCTCTCTCTCTCTCTCTCTCTCTCTCTCTCTCTCTCTCTCTCTCTCTCTCGCTCTCTCTCTCTCTCTCATGTGTATGTCTTTAGATGGGAATCCAGATACAGCATAACTGGGCTCTTGCAAGGCATTACCTGTTTCACCTTGCATGGTCTCCTACAGCTAGGAATTCACTTTCAACTTTCAACTCTGTTCTTTGGGTGTAGAGCAAAATCCTCATTTCTTTACTAATGCTGCCCAGAGACTGGGCTCCATTCCTGTAAATCGTTTGCATCCCCATAGTCTCCCCACCTGCCACCTCGCCAATGTCACATTGCTTTCTGACTGTCTTCTGTCACACATCAATCAGATCTCTGCTTTATCCTTCTCTGACCATTATATCCTAATTTTAGAACTCGCAAAATACTTGACCCTGCCCCATAGTCTCCCTTCAACTGTGCCTTGTAACTTACCCAGATTCAAATTTGTTCTGCTCCTAGTCCAAGGCTTCGTATGCCTTGGGAACGGGAATTTGGCAGGCCATCTTAGAATTTTACCCAACTTCCTTTCAGCTTTTCTCTGGTTTCTTTTTGCTATTTTGTATTTGAGACAGGGTCTTATTCTATAACCTAGGCTGGCCCGAAACTTGCAAAAACCCAAAGGCCTGTCTTAATGGTACTTCCTACGTGTCTTCATTTGGCAGAAGTCACCAACCCCATTCCAAAGAACAGAGAACCCTCACTATCTATTGAGTTCAAGGAGATCCTGTCTCCTTACGCTACCATCTTGGGGATTAGGACTAAATATACGCATTTTGGAGGACATCAAAATTCACTCCATAGTAGGTATCATCATAAACTCCATTTTATAGGTTAGAAGGCTGGATTAATGGAAGGTCCAAAATAAATTGCTTAGAACCACAGACACCTGATAAGCAGAAGAGCTTTGAGTGAGTGCCAGGCAGCCCAGCTATAAAGTATAATCCTGGTATAATGCACCTGCACTTTTTTTTCTTGTGGAAGGAAACATGAGTCATGGAGGGAGCTGGAAGTGGTGGGTAACACAGCTACAAGCCGACAAGGAACTGAGTGGGAGGGAAGCAGGACAAAGTGATGAATGGGAGGTGGGAGTAGGCAGGGGAGGGGGGTGGTGAGCTGAGACATCCCCCTCACACAGGAAGTTTGGAAGGTACCACAGTGAGCTTGTAGGGCGGACTGAATACTGGCTCACAAGCAGGGAACTTGCTTGTCTGCCTGTTGCAGTAACCCTTGCAGAAAGGAAGTCCGATGTATGGAGAAATTCATGTGGTAGAGGAGGACAAAACCAAATGCGGCATGGGATGAGCCTTCTTGAGGCAGGAGCTACAGCCTCGTCGTAGTACCAGGGCACAGAGATGATGAGCTGACCCTTCTCGGTTCTTTCCAAAATGTAGACAAATGAAAGAAATGAATAGCTGCCCCATCTCTCTCTCTCTCTCTCTCTCTCTCTCTCTCTCTCTCTCTCTCTGTGTGTGTGTGTGTGTATATATGCTAATGTGGGCACATACGTATATGAGAATACATGTGCACATGTATTCATGTGGAGGCCAGAGGACACCCTCATGTGCCATCCTATTTTTGCTTGCTTCATCATAAAATTCCAAGTATTCACCACCATGCTTAACTTTCTTTTTAGCACAACTTCTGGGATTCCAACTCAGATCCTTATGCTTGAGTGGTAAGCGTTTTAGCCACTGAGTCTTTCCCCCAGCCCCGGTTGTTGCATGGAGCCACTAAATTTTAGGGTTGTTACATGGCAATATGTATTTGTACCTAGAAGTCAAGTGCTATCATAATAAAATCCTAAAACATAAGTCATTGGCTTCAGGACTTAAGAACCTATAAGAGGGTATTAGTGAAAACTCGGAGGAACTTGGCAAACTTGAGAAGTCTTTCAGAGAGGCTTTCAGGGACATTGTGGCTATGTGTTGGGAGTCTTCACTGAAAAGGGTCCTTTGTGTTGTGGTGGCTGCTAGTCTGGCAGCCCAGGATTCTGCAGTAACCGAGCAGAGACGGTGCCTGGTGGTCTAAAGCCAACTGAGAAGATGCCAGGCAGCACACCAAAAGTGCCATCACACTTTTTGCTAGTGCAAGAAAACGTGAGCCGGGCGGTGGTGGCGCACGCCTTTACTCCCAGCACTCGGGAGGCAGAGGCAGGCGGATCTCTGTGAGTTCGAGGCCAGCCTGGTCTACAAGAGCTAGTTCCAGGACAGGCTCTAAAAAAACTACAGAGAAACCCTGTCTCGAAAAACCAAAAAAAAAAAAAAAAAAAAAAAAAAAAAAAAAAAAAACGTGAGAGGAAAAGCAGGTCAAGAAGCCAGAATTTGTTAGGTTCAAATATTAACATGTGCTTTATTCCCGCGTCCTCCCAGGCAGAAAACTGAGATTCCAGCCTTGATGACACTCTAAGACCCCAGAGCTATCTGAGATGGTATTTCCTAGAACTTTGTGGACAGACAAGGTCTTCTAAGAATTCTAAGAGTTCATCCTAGTGAAGCTGCTTTAGCTGAAACTGCAGGAAACAAATCAACTGCCCCAGAAGCACTACCCAGCTCAGAAAGTCCGAAGCAAAACCAGAAATTACATTGCTTTATGCCCCTCGAGTTGGGGGTGGCTGTTTATGCAGCAACTAATAACTGTCCCAGAAAAGAATCACCGGTTCTCCATGACACAGTGATTTCTCTCATTTCAGAACTTGAGTACTGACCCTCAGAGTCTTACCTAAGGGAAAGTTCTGGCTGTCCTCTGCAACAGGAAAGTCTCCCCTTATTTTGTGGCTTGTCTGAATGCTGGAGCCTGACCTCTGTCCAGAGAGGTGTGATGGAGGTTACAGCCAGGGCTACAGCCTCAGGAAGGATGCAGTAGAGCAAACACAGAGAGAAGACAGGAGGTTACCAATGTGTGAGGAGGGGGCACAGCCCTGACCCCAAGGACACACTGATGTTCTCTGCAAGTAACATCATACCTGCCTTCTTCCCTTCTCTGCTCAGGCTCGAGTGAAGCATCCTGGGGTTATTTTCAGATGAAGTACTTCAAACTGTTCTTTCCGCTGATGGAGAAGCATGCTTCCTTCTGTGAGCAATCTGGAGACCATGCCTGTCAGAGGCCTTTCCCTCCTCTCATCTTTTCCACTTGTGATTGGATAGTCCCTGATGAAGGCTTCCTCCAGGTTAGTTATGTGGGGGGAACATAATTCAAGGAGCCATCTGTCTGGTTGGGGGAAGTAGGAAGGACACAGACAACCACTGGAGGGTTGCGGGGCTGGGGGTTTCCTGAACCATGAGAATTTGTGGAGCAAGTATAAAGACCAGAGGACATGGGGAAAGAGCTCCGATGTTGGACACACACAGGTAGACAAGCTTGGAAACATCACCACCAATAAGTCAAGACTTCGGCTCTCAGTGGTAACTTCTTCCCTCCCCTGTGCTCTAAGATGAGAGGATATGACAGGAGAGGTGGACTGTCAACTTGACAGGATCTAGAACCACCTAAGGGACAAGCCTCCGAGGCATTCCCGTAAGCCGTTTCTTGGATAGGTTTAACAGAGGTGGGAAGACCCATGCTGAGTGTGGTTTGCACCATTCCATGGGTCCAAAACCCAAGAGAGAAAAGAAGATGAGCTGAGCACCAGCGTTCATCTCTTTCTGCTTCCTGACTACAGATACAATAGGAACAGCCTCCCCAGGTTCCTACTGGCGAGGCTTCTCCTCCATGATGAACTTCCCATGGAACTGTTGCTCTTGGTAAGTGCTTTGTCACAGCAGTAAGTGACTAGCACAGGGAACAAGCACTATCTCCCCTGGGCTGTGACTCTAACTCCCATTCTTCCCTTGGAATTCTTCTACTGGCCTCTATGACACCATTGCTTTATCTGGTTATCTTCTGATTATCTGGTTATGATTCTGATTGAATCTCTTCTGCCTCACTTTAGACCTAAGGAAATCAGAGAACTTAAGACACTCGTCCAATGTCTGTACTGAGAGATACAGTGCATTCAAAGCCATGAGCTGAGCTGAGAAGCCAAGCTCAGTTAAAGCTCAGTTCCTTTGTCTTTCTGAAAGTTATTAATATAAATAGATGCTAGAGGAAAAATGATTATGTTATTAAACAAATAAATCTCTACAGTTTTAACCCAAGGGGCTTCAGATATGTCTATAGCACTATAATTTTTAGTATGTAAACGAAACCTGTATTAAAATACTCATATCTGATAGGCAGTAGATAAATATTTGTTTGTTGTATTATTCTCTCTTTTTTGTCTTTCTGTTTACTTTAGTAAGCCCTAATTATGTCTGACATATTTAAGATCAAAGTAATTCAGCAAGGATGAGGAAACAATAAAAGCAGCATCTCTTTTGGTTCATTGATCAACAATCACAGAAAATAATATAGATATGATCTTTTCTGCCTCCTTCTGACTTGTTATTATCTTTTCACCTTTATACTTCTAGTCTTCAATCATACAGGGACAATAATTTTTATAAACTCAATCACAGGGTGTATTGCAACCTGTGCAATTTGAATCCCATTTCTAGACCTCCATCATGAACACTTCTGGCCTAAGATTATAATCTGAACAGTAACCATAATTATCCTTTCTGATGGCCACAACCTCCTGTAGCGTAGTAATCATTCTTCCTCTTTCATCCTCTCTCAATCACTTCTAGCCTTTTGCTCCTTTCAAAACCACCTTCACAAATATTTTTTTTTTTTTGGTTTTTCGAGACAGGGTTTCCCTGTAGTTTCTAGAGCCTGTCCTGGAACTAGCTCTTGTAGACCAGGCTGGCCTCGAACTCAGAGATCTGCCTGCCTCTGCTTCCCGAGTGCTGGGATTAAAGGCATGCACCACCACCGCCCGGCCTTCACAAATATTTTTATGGGCAAAATTTTTAGATTTCCTTTAAAGCACATATCTTCATATAGCATACAAAATATGTTTAATCACAATATTCTTCAATTATGAAAATTTATAAAGTATATGTGTGATTGACTTGGCTTTGCCCTTGTCTCTTCTTGCTGTTTATTTGAAATTTGTGCAGAAATTCCTTCTGTTGTTAGTAGACTTAATTCTTATTTGCAAGCACAGATAAAATTTTCAGATCAATTAACTTTAAAGCAATAAGAGAATTTCATAATCTGGACCCCCCCATACTGAAAGAATTCCCATTTGCTATTTGTACTCTTTTTCAGATTCTTTACTCATCCGAACAAGGTGCTATTCTTATATGCGTTTCTTGTTGCTCTTGTTGGGGACAGGGTGCTAAGACAGACAGAAGGGAGTGCCAAGGGATGGGAAAGACAGCAAGCTGGGAAGAGAGGGATCTGGCAGCTCAGTACCTCACAGAGGCTTATACAGCAGCTCAAGGAGAAGCCATAGGGATGCTACTTTTGGTCTTTGGACAGACTTGAAACTGAAAGAAAGAATGATGCCTTTGACAAGAAGTCACTTTATAAAGTACAACCTTTGAATTACTGAAGGAAGTCCGGATCGATTGTTCTTTTTTCAAGAACTATTGGGAATTTACAAATTAACCTAAAACAATCCAGTCCTTTCTACTCTTTAGACTGCTTAGGAACCATGTCATGGTTTTCATAAGCGATAAGGAAAAGTCCTACCTGCTCTCAGTTTCTCTGACTAGTGGTCTTCAGTAGGGGAAGGTCGTGGAACTGATGAAGACTTCAGGAGTAGTGACGACCTTCAGGGTCATCCTCAACCTCCAAGCATGGAGGTAAAGACTGTCTGGTGGGTGGAATACACACATACTGCAGCAACTGTGTGATGTGTCTGTAGATACAGATGAGGGTGTGTAAGTTGGGAATGGTGATGAGGAGGTACAAGCCGCAGTTACTTAGAATATCAAAATTTAAGCTGCAGGTTCATTGTGACTTTCCACATTGTCTTCCTCAAGAATCCTGCTAATGGAACAGCCACTATCCAGAACTGCATATCCAATATTGTATCTGTTATATGTATGGAGTCGTTCCCTAGACACATGTAACTGACTAGTGGCTACCATGATGGACAACATGAATATTAGAGAATGTTTCCATCACTATGTTAAGTACCATTGGCCAGCTTGGTCTGGAATAGGGGGGTCTATAAACTATAGCCTAGGAGCCCAACGTAATCTTTAAATAAAACTTTATTGCAACACAGCTGTGCGCATTGAAATTGCACATTATCTTTGATTACTTTCACATGCCGACTACAGAACTCAGACACCGTAGCCAGGCCATGTGGACTATGTAGCACTGAATATACTCTCTGGAGAAGTTAGTGAAGATCTGATGTATACCACATCCCCGTTGTTCAGAGGGGTGTGGTGCTCACCTCAGCCCAGGACTCCTTGGCCACAGCTAGCAGCTCTGTGTCCAGTTGAGCACCAGGAGCAGGGACTCAGTTTTTGCAAATGTTATGCAAACACTCACCTTTTGTCTAGAAGGAAGGGAAATTGGAAGCCTTGTTTGCCGTGTATGACAAGTACAGGGTTGGATGTGGCCCAGAAATCTAACCTAGAATTCTAAAATGTCTAGAGGAACCCAGAAGTTGGAACTTTCTCTTAAAAGAAATGAAGCATTACCAGGCTTTGGAGGGAAAGAAAGGAACTGATCCAAAAAGCATATTAGTAAAGGGACTGATGGAATGGACTGGGGTAACTACTCCTGGAAGAAAGGAAGCCAAGAAAGAATAGAGAGAGAAATAGACTAGAATAGAGGAAGAAGCCATAAAGACTTTTCAAGGGGGTCTGGAAATGCTCCCCAACCTGAACCAGTGCTGGGATGACAACTACACACTACCACACCCAAGTAGTTTGTTTTTTTTGTTTTTGGTTTTTCGAGACAGAGTTTCTCTGTGGCTTTGGAGCCTGTCCTGGAACTAGCTCTTGTAGACCAGGCTGGCCTCAAACTCACAGAGATCCGTCTGCCTCTGCCTCCCGAGTGCTGGGATTAAAGGCATGCGCTACCACCGCCTGGCACACCCAAGTAGTTTTTAAACTTGGACTTGGAGTATTGAGTTCAGGTCCTCATGCTCGCAAGACAAGTTCCTTATTGTCTGAGCTATCTCCCCAGCTCAACATGAACATTGTTTCATCCCTATTTTCCATATAAGGAAACTGAGATTAAGCAGGATAAATCGCTTGTTCAAGGTCACATATTGCAAGAGATAGCACGGAGATTCAAAGTCAAGAGTCCTCTGCCCAGAGTAGGCAATGCCCAGAGCATCCACGGGTGTGAACCCCTCCCTGACCATCTTTCTACGTCTTCCACCCAACTCCAGTGACTTTCTAGCAAGCTGTCCAAATGGAAAGATTATGCGGACTGTTGCTTTTTACTCTCTAAACACATTAAGTGATTTTGTCTGGAAATGTTTTACAAGCCCCAATTACGCCTCCTACATTCCCTCCCCAGTTCGGCCCAGGTCCCCAGCCAGGACTGTAAAAGAGCCTTTTCTTCTTTGCAAAGCTCTTAACTCTCTGCCCCCAAAGAGGGCCAGTCCTCCCTCGTCTGGGAACAGCAAAGCTCCCGTCCTGGCTCACAGGGAGTTTTTAGACCGACCGTCATGTCTCAGTCCTGCCCTTGCTCTTTTCATAGGGCTCTTTAATTAGGTTCTGAAACATGTTTATGATCCTGAGAACCAGCCCGTGTTATATTAGGCAAGTTCAAAGCTTCATTTCTCCCCATAACTCTTAGAACATTTCAGTAAACTCGGATGCCTGGGAAACAGCCATCTCTGAACAAAATCAGACCATGGGCAAATGGTACCCCCAGCACCCTGCCCTGGGCAGCTTTGGGATGAGGGTTGGAGTTGGGACTTGTGCAGGCTGGAATTCTATTTAGGCCCCGCCCATTTCTGGCCCAGTGACCTCCAGCACATTCACTTCTCTAGTTTTGAGAACACGGAGTTGAGATGGAAAGAGTTGTAGCTCTGATGATTACACAGACTCGATGATGCATAAACTTAGGAGTGAGGAGGGGAAGGGGGACAGCTAAGTTAGGAAAGAGCTGACTTAGCACACAAACAGACACACCTGAATTTCAGTCCCCAGCAACCATGTAAACAGCCAGGTGTAGCAGCACATCATTGACATCCAAGGATGGGGAAGGTAGAGACAGATGGATCATCAGAGCTTTCCAGCCAGGTATATTGCCCACTCCAAACTTGGTGAGAGACTCTATCTCAAAAAAATATGTGGAGAGCAATAGAGGAAGGCATTCAATATCAACATCTGGCCTCTTGTACCTGCACAGGTACCCATGCACATAAAAGAATGCAACCCCCCACCGACACACAAATATACACGGGGCGGGGGACATATTTAAACAACAAGTCTAAGCAACAGAAGATCTAGTGGCTCATACCTTGCAAACCTAATGTTTGTAGGAGGATCAGGAGTTAAACACCAATCTCGGGTATGTTGAGAATTGAGCCAGTCTTTGTTAAATGAAAACCTGTCTCAAAAAACAAATGAGCAAACAAAACAAAGTTCTGGACATCAGTTTAATTTTAATCAATGAAGATATCCAACTCTTGAACTAAGGAACATTGCCATTTGGCCAATGCAGGGTGAATATACATTCCGCAATGGGATGTACATTTATTGCCAGCCTCATGACAGCTTACAGGTCCATCTCCAACATATTTTTGTGCCAGGTGTTTGCCATTGATCTTGTATACTATGCTGAGTGAGTTTTTTGTTTGTGTGTACACTTAAGGCGAGACTGAGAGGTTTTGTTTTCTGTCTTCTTCCTTTCTTAATCTTGTTATTTAGTGTGTGTGTGTGTGTGTGTGTGTGTGTGTGTGTGTGTGTGTGTGTGTTTATTTCAGTTTTTGTTTGGGAGAAGTTTATTAGATTATTCTGTCAATGAAAATGTCATTAAAATAACTGAACAGTTCCATGAATTTTGGAACCACATTGGAAAAGACCATTTGGAGTAGGAATAGAGCCTGGGCACAGAGGTGTTCATTCCTTGTGATGCCAGGCTGTGTGTCTGTTCTGCAACAGGAGAACAGTGGACACTCAGCAGAGTATTATCAAAGAATGATTCAATGGCACACAGATTCCTAGGTGTGATACAATGGTGCACAGATTCTTGAGTAGAAACTCACAGAATCCTTATGACCTAGAAAGATGATTTGATTCTTCTTTCTATTTGATGCATAATGCATCTGAGAAAGAGATTGCCTAAGACATCTGAAGAAGTCAGAGACAAAAGTAAGGACAGAACCCAAGTCTAAGCCAACCTAACTTTATGACCACCAGAGTTGGGCACTGGTACTTCTCTTTCCTTTCCTAAGACTTGGGAAAAGTCAAGAAGAACTTTCTAGAAATATTGTCAACCACTGTTCGGTTTTTCTCAGCATCTGTCCTCCTCTTATCCCAAAGCATGGACCATCATTGAAGATTTATGAGGATCCCAGCACTCCTTAGCTTGCTTCTCATGCCCCCTCCTACCTATTTCCTAACCAAAGATTTTCCTTTTATCTCCTATAGGCTACACATCCCCC
Organism: Arvicola amphibius; assembly: GCF_903992535.2. NCBI lineage: Eukaryota > Metazoa > Chordata > Mammalia > Rodentia > Cricetidae > Arvicola > Arvicola amphibius. The sequence continues at coordinate 94,631,172 of NC_052048.2, forward strand.
AAATGAGAACTCCCTGCTTCTATACTTTCCTGTGCGCCCTTCCATCTCTAGGGCATACCCAGTAGTTCCTGTCTTCCTGTCTTCTCCTTTTCACACTCAAGGGGCTCCCAGCACAGTATGGATGAAACACTGGGCTGAGATTCAAAAGACTTGACTCCAAACTTAAATTCATTCCAGCTGTCTTTGTGACCATGGGGAAATCTCCTTCCTCTGGACTTCACATCCTATTCATTTAAAACTAAAGTAAACCCTGGCTCCCTGTCATGTTCACAATGACCTGGCCTTGTTCTCCTGCTCAGGCAGAAACTTTTCATTCTAACTCCATCATTGGCTGATCTCAGTCCTAAGGACCCAGCTCCATCATTGGCTGATCTCAGCCCTAAGGACCCAGCTCCATCATTGATTGACCTCAACCATAAGGACCCAGCTCCATCACTGACTGACCTCAGGCCTAAATACCTAGCTCCATCATTGGCGGACCTCAGCCCTAAGGACCCAGCTCCATCTTTGATTGACCTCAACCATAAGGACCCAGCTCCATCACTGACTGACCTCAGGCCTAAATACCTAGCTCCATCATTGGCGGACCTCAGCCCTAAGGACCCAGCTCCATCTTTGATTGACCTCAACCATAAGGACCCAGCTCCATCACTAACTGACCTCAACCCTAAGGACCATTCACAGGAGAGTTTAATAAGAGAAAGACTAGGTCTAGGGTCTAGAGGTTGTTTCTGGCCTTACAGTGAGAATCCTATGTCTCAGGAGATTACTCAACTTAAAGTAAGAACCAAACTAAAATCAGAACATGTTCTCCCCTTAGTAGCCTTATATTCCCAAGTATATTAAATGCACCAAAGTAAGAATAACTATGGGTGTTAGTGGAGTTTGTGTGATACCGGTGGACATTATACACAGATCTCAGCAAGTTGCATTACATTTTCCTGGCCCCAAGTGGCAGGAAAAATGAAGCAGGTTAAACTGCTTTTGCCTTCTGAAGTTTTGTTTCTACTCCATGATATATATATATATATATATATATATATATATATATATATATATACACACACACACACACACACACACACACACACACACACTTCACTAGGGGAATTTCCTTGGGCTCTTTCTCCAAAATGCTTTTGCATAAAGGCTCTCTTGTCCTCTCTCTTTCTCTCTCTCTCTCTCTCTCTCTCTCTCTCTCTCTCTCTCTCTCGTGTAGAATATGATTCAAGTGTAAATTATATTCAGTAAGTTTTAGCTTATCTGTAGAGTTGTACAACTGCTCCAGCAAATGTATGAAGTTGTATCTGTTGAGACAAGATTCACACATCATTTGGTCCCATGCAATGAGTTCCTACATCTGCAGATGTACACAGCAGCCCTGCAGCAAATTTTGGGAAGTTTCCCACCTTGCCATCCCCAAAGGGTCTGCATTCATTAGAACTCCTCCCCATTCCCATGCACTAATCTACTTTCTGCCCTGGATTCCCTTAATCCAGAATTTCCTATCAAGGGAATCCCTCACTCTGTGTTCTAGGTGCCTGGCTTCTCTCACTTAGCGTAAAGGCCCAGGGCTCACCCACGCTGTGCCCTGTGTCTGTGCCTCTGTGCTTCCCGTCTCTCCTTCCCCTGGCCTCACTCTGCCTGCTCAGTGGCCACTGGCTCACCTCTCTTTCAGGCTGCCCTAGCTTCTGCCCACCCCTCTGGAATGCTCCTCACGCTGAGCAGTTGCCTGTACAGGCAATCCCAGAAGTGCACAACCCCCGCGGCACACTCAGCATACTACCTCTCGCCCCAGGAAATACATTTCTCAGCCCTTTCCACAATTTGAAAGGTTTTAAGACAAACTGACCCGCCGTTGACAGCACTAATTCCTTTCTTCCTCTCCAATGCTCCTGTCTCTGCTCTTTCTCTCTCTCTTTTTTTATCCTAAAGGAATTTTCTTAGATGTGTGTATGGGTTTTTTCCCTGCCTCCAGCTGTCACTTTGGTATGGGGATTGATGTTAAGTAGCACTTTCCACCGGCGTTATATATACAAGATCTCCTTTGCTCTCCACAGGGTGGGCATTATTCTGTCCATACTGTAATAATGACACGGAGACTCGGGGAAGGATGGGGTTCACCTCAGGACTCACCCAGGAGACAGAGAACTTGAACCCATGTCTCTTGGCTTGTTCTGTTGACCCAGAGATCAAAATTGATGAACACCTGGTAGTGGTTCTAACAATTTCTTTCAGAGCCTTAGACATGACTGAGCCTGCTGCCGGTCACAGACTCCGGCAAAGCAGCTACAGATCAGAGACAGCCAATCCATTGTTCCCCCCAACCTCCCAAACTCAGAGACCCCCCAAGAGCAAGCTCTACTTGTACAAATCAGCACAGAGGGAGAGCATAAGTATCTGCCTTCTAGCACAAGGAGACATTGATGAGAGCTAAAAAGGGAAGATACCATTTACTTATTTTCCTATGCTCTTTCTGGCTCTGAAGTCTTTGACAGATCTCTGTTCATCTAATCTTCCTCTCTTTGGTACAAGAAGGTACTTCCTTGGCACAAGATCTCTGTATCGTCCTTCACAGAATAGTTCCCACTTCTCAGACTCTTCCAGCAGCAAGATTGTAGGAAAAGCATCACTAACAAAGATTAGTCACATGGAGGTGCAAGAGGAGGCTGGGAGACAAGACTTTTCCCAAGAGAAAGAACTGATGCCGTCTCTCAGGACGTATGAGAGCTGCGTGCGTGGGGTGGAGGGGGGAGAGCTTACAGATCACTCACCATGGTTACCAGACCTGAAAGTATAAATTTGCTCAGCAGCTAATGAATGAGGCAGGCCTGCTGGTGGCCTCTGTTCTACCCGAGAAACTGCAGGTAAGACAGCTGCAGGAGAGGATGGGCAAGCACAAAGCCACAGGACAATGTGGGTGAGGGCAGAAGGGGCAATTATACTAAATGCTACCCAATGTCTATGGGCCATCCGCTTAGGCAGCCATCTACTGAAGGATGAGATGAACAGTGGGGCCTTCCCTAATTGTAGTTCTTGGCTACCCCAGAAAGGAATCAGTACGGAGTGTCTCTCAGTTAGTGGCCCTTTGTAAGAGCTGAAGTCTGAGGCCCCAGATGGTGGCACACAAGTTTAATCCCAGCAGTCAAGAGGCAGAGGCAGGAGGATCACTGTGAGTTGGAGGCCAGTCTGGTCTACATACCAAGTTCATACCAAGTTCTAGGACAGTCAGTTACATAATAGAGAGACCCTGTCAGAGAGCGGGAGGAAGGGAGAGAGAGAGAGAGAGAGAGAGAGAGAGAGAGAGAGAGAGAGACAGAGACAGAGACAGAGACAGAGACAGAGAGACAGAGAGAGTCTGAAAGCCAAGGCTTGGGGGGGCAGCCCAAGTTGATCAAGGAAAGCATAGTGTCATATGTTTACGTGATCGTCAATTCTACCTGTGTCTCTTCACTTCCTGTACACAACTCCTGGCAGACAATTCTTGACTTTCCTCCCTCAGGAACTTCTGGTTGCAAAGCCAGGGGCTCCTGCAAGGTCACAGAGGAAGTTCAGGACCCAGGGGACTGACCTAGTCCATCCTTGAGTTAAACTCTTCCTTTCCAATGGGGATTGGAAATCCCCACTTCCTGCTGCATCCCTGGCAATCTCCCCCGCAGGGACTTCCAGGCCACACTTCTGACTGCGCCAGAGAGATCCAGCCTTGCCTTCAGCTGGCCCCTCAACTCCCCTCCTGGCTCAGTATCTCTCCTTTTGAAGAGAGCTGGAGCAAGGGTCAGGCAGGTTGGGTTCCTGAACCTTCCCTATCACCAAATTTTCGCTTACAAGCTACCTAATGTCTTGGACCATTACTTTCATAGGTTAACACACACACACACACACACACACACACAGGAGGTATTAGAGAAGATGTGGTGCCACAGGAACTCTTGCACGCTGTCATGAGGAATGCAAAACGGCATAGCAGCTGTGGAGAACAGTATAGAAGCTATTTACAAATTAAAGCTGCTTCTTGGTCTCGAGCCAAAATAATTGACATCAGGATCCCGAGGAGATATATACACATCCATGTTCACTGAGATACTGTTCACAATAACACAGAAGTGGAAACAACCTAGATTTCCATTATTGAGTGAACAATTAGGGAAATTGCAGCATATAGACACAAACGGAGATTATTCAGGCATAAAAATAAAGGAAATCCTAAAATAGGCAAAAGCATGGGTGAAACAGGAAGGCATGAGATACGCCAGCCACCGAAGGGCGACAGTGTGACTCCACATCTGAGAGGGATCTAAAGCGACTGTCGACGCCGCAGGGCTTGGCCCGCGTTAGCGAAGGTCTGGGTCGATCCCCATCATTGCAGTAAATTAGGCATGGTGACATACACTTTGTTATCCCAGCACCAGGGAAGCGGAGGCAGGAGGATCTGAAGTTCGAGGGCGTCTTCGACCAAGTATCCAGCTTGAGCCTGGCCTGGGCTACATGAGACCCCCGTCTCAAATACAAAACAAAACAAAAAACAAACGACAAAAGTCCACACACACACACAAGCACAAAGAGGACCATGATGGCTTTCCTGGATGGAGAAGCAGAGAACAGGAAGTGTTTAATGAGATTTAAACCATGCCACCTAAATAATATCTCCAAACCCACTGTACAGAGTGCATTTCTACTTAACAATACGGTATCGAATACGTAACGTGCTGGAGCGTTTCACTTTTGGCGTTTTAAGACAGGGTCTCCTCATGTAGCCGAGGCTGTCCTGGATTTGCCTTGAACTCAAAATCCTCCTGCCTCAGCCTTCCGAGTCTCAAAATGACAGGTATACATTGTCATATCAACTTTTACAACTTGTTTCTGAGGTGGATCTCTGGTAAGTGTTCTTCAGACATGAAGACAACCAAAGGGATGAAGGAATTTAAGTAAAGTTCAGATGTCTCTACTGCAGTGCCAAGACTATAGTAGCATGGGTGCTAGTTCTGTCCAAACTCATTTTGTAATGTGTGTGTGTGTGTGTGTGTGTGTGTCCGTGTCTGTGTTTGTGTCTGTGTGTTGTATATTGATACCCCCCCAAAGCTAGTTCTAAAACTGACCCCTCAAAAGGACAAAAAATGGGGCTGAAGAGATGGCTCAGTCAGTAAAGTGCTTGCCTTTGAACATGTAAGGAGCTGAGTTGGCTGCTCCAGTTCAATCCCCGAGTCCATGCATCAGTGAGAGGAGGGGTGGTATGTTCCTGCAATCACCTGGGAGGCAGAGACAGGTGGATCCCTGAAGCTTGGCAGTCAGTCAGTCTGTACTAATGAATGACCAATGAGAGCCTATCTCACAACGTGATGTGGTGAAGAGTTGGTGAGCTGGCACAGTGGGCAAAGGTGTTTGCCTCCAAACCTGATGACGTGAGTTCAATTCCCAGGATCCACACGGTAGAAAGAGAGAACCAGCTCCTACAGGTGTTTTCCTCTGACTTCCCCACGTGCAGCTATGCACACAAATAATCATAATTTTGCTTAAAATTGATTTAAAAAATAAAAAAGGAAAGAGATGGGCCGTGCATCTGAGAATGTTTGAGGTTGTCCTCTGGCCTCATACACATGGGCATACATCATTCTGCATGACCACTGATTCCACATGCATCCATACACATATGAACACATGGACACACACACACACACACACACACACACACACATCATAGCAACTGACAACCTGGAGAGTCAGAGCAGGTTCCAAGGTTCACATCTGCCAAGAGACTTTGTGCCATTTGATGTTCCCTGTGGGCTCTACTAGATTTGGGGGTGCCAGTGTTTATGGGGTGAATTCATGAGTGAGCGCAAACACCTCCAAGACCAAGGGGTTGCTGATGGTCTGGATGGGACCGAGAAGAGCTGGCACCGCTGTTCTGTCTCCTTTGCCCCTCCTGCCCCCATCCTCCCCTCCCCCAAACCACCTCCATCTCCCTTTCCCTGTTCTCATTTATACTCCCAGCTGCTTCCTATGGGGCAAGGCAGATCATGTGACCCCACAACACAGCAGGCGCGCGGTCCTTCCATGCTGAGGTAGGTCTGTGACACAGCTCCATGAGGAGACCTCCCCGCGGCCTTTACATTGTTAAATGAAGCACGGCTTCCACACGGTGCCTCTACAGAACATGCTGCTCGGACAGAATAAAACATTCTTTTTTTTTCCCTGGGTTGGAATTTGCTTCCACCCTGATCAGACTCCACTAAAATGAACCCCAGGCATGCCTGCTTCCCCCAGCAAGCCAAGCTAACCCAAGGACAGTCATTAACTTGTTATTCTAAGTAATCCTCTGCTGAAAGCTCTGAGCCGCCTGTGGTGGACAAGAACAGAGCTTTCCAGTACAAAAAAAAAAAAAAAAAAAATGCTGGCTCATCTGAAGACAGACAGTTTCCAAGGAGGAGGGAGGGCCACTGAGGGGCCCCTGAGGCTGGCTGGTTCCAGACAGCACAGAAGAACCAGTACAGAGCCAGCCTCATTCAGCTGGCTGTGCTGGCTTCTGTTGTCGTGTGGAGAACGCAGCATAGGCCCCCCGCTCATGAGCGCTGCCATCTTTGTGGTCAGCGGAAGATGCTGCTCTGCTCACATCAGAGGGACAGTGGGCATGGTGCTTGGGTTTCTAAAACATCATATATTATTTGCCCTGATCCAGATAAGATCCCCAACACCAGACCAGGTCCTGTGGGGACACTGCCCCCCCATTTCTCCAACCACATCTTCCTCTTATAATTCCTCCATCCTATGGGGCGCTTAACTGTCACAGTTGTGTTTGTTCCCTAGTCCCAGGAGTGTCCTCCTCCCTTCTCCCTATGAGGAATGCACACCAGCTTTCTGAGCTTAACCTGGCCAGGATTTGCTGCTTCCAAACAGGCATCTTGCTGGGGTGTAGCTCACGGGCAGAGCCCTTTCCTTGATTGCCCCAGGCCCTGGGTTCCATTTCCGGCAGGGAGAACACAAAAACCCACCTCGGTCACTGCGTTTCGCATGTTGAGCAGGCTCCTGGTTGACTTCCATGAGGTTATGTGAGGCTGCAGCCCCTCTTCCCAAGGCCACCTGAAAGCTGAAACCCAAGCCCCTGAGTGATCTCCAAAAGTTACCTCTTCTCTTACTTCTAAAGTGCTCAGATCTCGGCAAGAGCAAACTTCCTGGGAGAAGAAGTCGTTCTTAACATTTGTCTTTAGCAGGTTTTGGGGGTTTTTTTGCCCCCTTCTTAAGCTTGTTTCTAAGAACACGCTGTATGCCTTTTTGGGGTCCCTTGATACCCACGAATTCATTTCCTCTCTACAACTTCAAGGGTCCCAATATGCAGCCTTTGATAGACAAATCCACACACAGCTGCTGCCTTGGAGACCAGAAACCTGGAAGTCTCCACTGCCTGCCTGGTTCTTCTCTTGCAAATGTCTGAAAAGGCTTCCAGAAGGAGGCAGGGGCTGTTCTAGCCTAATGAAGACTGGAGTTTCTGCAGGGAGTGGGAGAAAGTTCAGACCACGACCACCAAGCTTTTATATCCTTTCTCTTACAAGTAAAGTACCTCCTGGAAAATATGACGGCACTGGCTTTGGCAGGCCTGTGGGTCTTTTGCAAGCAAAGACGTGTTCCTTCCAGGCTTGGAATCCGAGCCAGTTCCACCCCGCCCCCCATAGTAACAAACATAAAGTTAGGTACCACATTTTTCTTACTGCCTACTATGTTCCTAGCACTGTCCAAAGAGATGGACATGAACTTTGGCCAAATGATGAGTATGGCTCCGGAACCCACCCCATCCTCTTGTCTGAGCGCAGCAACTGGTATGTCCTTCAGCTACCCTGTAAATAAACAACACACGGTGACCGCCTAGCACAGGAAACATACGGTGCCATGGGGAAAATCATTCACCTAGACAGCTGTTGAAGCACTCAGCTGTGGAGTCCATTGCCACCAGCCCAAGCGTGACAACACCCAGCCAGGCTGGACCCAGGAAATGCAAGCCCAGGGTTCAATAGGAAGTTTCCCCATGCCTCCCTTGTCTGTTCCAAGGGCTGCAGCTGCTCAGAGGTGGGCATGGACTTCCTTTTCTGCTCTCTGGAGAAAAGAGACAGCATGACTTTCTCGCCAAAGTCTTGGAGTACTGAACAGGTGGATGATAACCCACTGTAGAGGACCACACTAAGCCACATGCGTCTGTGAGCACGTGACATAGTAGGGATCTTCGTGTGTTTTGCTCACTGCAGCATACCATAACCCAATCAATACTTGCTGACTGACTGGCTGAATGAATGAATGAATGAACGAATGAGGTAAGTATCTTGACTACAAACAGCCAGCTAGCAGACTCAGCTTTTGAGAACATCGGTTACCTATGGAGGAAGCCAAAAGCAGCTCCCACCAGGGGTATATAGACACACGTGATTGGGTAGAGCCTGAAGAATAGATTGTGACTCTGTTAGCTTCTGGACAAATGTCTGGCATCTAGTGACAAAGCCACTAACCAATAAGTCCGTGACAACCCCAGACTTAGTCCTGCCTCTGCCACGCCTGGCACTGGCAATTAAATAGAACTTTTCAGCAGGGGTTCCTTTTATCCACATGTGGCTTGGGTTCACAATGCTTGTCCATCCCCACAATGAGAGCCAAATGAGACAAGGCATGCCAAAGCGTTTTAGCAACAGCAAAGATGAACTGAACATGTTATCCCCTCTTCCCTGAGGCTGGCTCTGCTCATCGTACTGTACTCGCTTCCAGCCCTTCTGTGAATGGTAGCTTGGTTCTCTCCCAGGTCTGTTCACTCTGTCCCACCTCCGCCAGGGAATCACCGGTGCCCAGCATGCACAGTTCTAGAACAGGGACCTCCGGAGAAGGCATGGGTTTGGCATGAAATGATGAGAGGACCAGAAGACATGTAAGCTTCGCCTGCACTGATGGTTGGAGAGGAACTAGGAGTGTGTAGAGGGCAGGACTAGGGCGATCCCTCTGGTTTGCTTCATGTTTCCTAGACCATCACCCAACAATGGAGAGAGGTAGAGGAAGGAATGCATCGCTGCACCAGGAAACCAGATCTTTGAACTGGAAAGAACACCTCTGCCAAACTTGGAACTTGGCCCTTGGTCCCTTCCTGCTCAGGGTTGGAGAGAGGGCTCAAGAGAAGTTGCTTTCTGAGCCCTGCTCTCCCCTGGGTCTCCTCGTGGTAACCCCCAGGGAGCTAGGCACTACTCTAACCCTGAGAGCATAAGCACAGAGGGTCACCCAACCCAGGACCAGGAAACCCCCAAGGCCTACCCTCAGTGCAAAACCTGGGTGTTCTTTCTCATGGGTGAGTGGGTGTCTGTCTACTGTCCCACCTCATATAATTGTAACCACTAGACTTCCAGAATGCCCATGGAGGAGATTACAGCCTTTCTTAAAACATCAACACATCCTTAACATCCTTAGTTAGAGATGCTCCCACTGGCCTATGGGGAGGATGTTTGGGAGTTGGGTAGTACCTGGAGGATATATTTTCTGTATTTCTGGTCACACCTCAGCTGTGGGGCCCAAGACTCCAGGTAAGGCTCATCACCCACCAAAATAATAATAATAATAATAATAATAATAATAATAATAAATCATCTTGGTGCTTGACACACCTGTCTCTGCATGTCCTTTGTGACTATCTACCTATTTCTATGTCATTCTAGGCAGTGTCCTGACAACCTGGTCCAGGTCCCCTCTATCAGGTGCAAACCTTAACCCTGAGTGGGGGTGGGTACAACCTCCCTCATGCCTTGCCCACACCCTCAGGGCTGGCACAACATCAAGGTTAGTTAAAAGGGGCCTCCAAAGCTCTCGCATGTGGCCCAGGGTCCGAGCGACTCATTAGGCGGTGGCGGCTCTCACACACAGCCTTTAATGTGGGGCGATGGTATTTTTCAGGATTCTTTTCAGAAGGAAAAAGTTAATAACGTGAAGGCTTTATTAGCTCTCTCTTCCCCCCTCTGAGACGTGCCCTTTGGTAGCGCAATGCCGGGGCTAGTTAAGGCCGAGGCCCGGGGATTTCCTCCTCTCTGGGAAAGACTGTAATTACACACACACGGGGGCCAAGGCAGTGAAGTGGTAACACACCAAGGTCTTAACCTCAGAGGCGGGAGGGGAGCTAGGTGTGAGCCGTCGTGGCCCGGCCTGCAAAGCAGAACCATATGGGAAATCCATTACCTGCTCTACAAAGGCGGCCTTGCTAATAAACGTATTTACTGGGTTAAATAAATATGCGCAGGGTTGTTAAAAGCCTGGCCCTGTGACTTCAAGTCACCAACATTTTTCACTTGTCAGAAAGAGCCTTTTGGAAGCTTTCAAGCGGCCTGCCTTCCTGCCCGTGTTTATGCATCCACTGTGCCCCTGCCCACGGAGAAAGAAAGGGTCTTTGTCTAGCACTGTGGAGACCTTACAGGTAGTTAGGGGCACACACAGGCTGTGTGTGTGCCGGGCCTCAGGAGCCCAGGTCACTGTTTGGAGCCCATGTGAGGAAACACATCCCCACCAGCTTTGTGTCCAAGGAGAGGGAGGGCTCTGCTCATGCCGCATCATGGAATCTTAATGACTGTAATTTTCCGTGTATTTTTGCTATCAAATATGTGTGATATAAAATCACGGTTTCAATCGTTTTCATGTGTACATTTTCAGTGTGTCTAGTATGTTCGTCACTGTTACTTTCTGCTTTAGAACATTTTCACGACCCCAGTGGAAACACTCATCCCCATAAAGCTGGAGGCTTCCTCTCCTCTCCCCTCTAAGCCCCTGGCAACCTCTCACTGGCTCCTGTTCTTTGGGTGTAGCTATTCCAGACCTATGGGATCCTTTGTGTCTTCAACAGTCACTCACTAAGTGATTTCCATTTCATCCATGTTACAGTTTGTATCCATACTTCATCCTTTGTTACAGTTAAGTAGTATTCCATTATGTGGTTAGATCACATTTTGCTATATATTCACCAGCTTCATGGGTATCTTGATTGTTTCTTTCTTTTTGGATATTGCAAATGATTCTACTGTGAACATTCTTTTTTCTTTTTTATGTTTTAAAACAGTCTTTTCTCATTTTACATACCAATCCCACTTCCCTCCCCACCCTCTATGGACATTCTTACATAGTGTTTTTGAACACCTGTTTTTGTTTTGGGGGATATAACTAGGAGTGGAAATCCAGGGGTTCAGGGCAACTTTCTATTTAAAAAATATTGGTGGTCAATCCTTTTGCACTTGGGAGAAAATCAAGGAACCAAAATACTTTTTTTTCTTATAAAACTCTAGTTCTTGTAGCTTTGCCCCAATGTTGGACATATTATCTTCATCTTGCAGACAAGTGTGAAAACCGAGGGACTGAGATTCATATCAAATGTGGATGCTTGGGATTTGAAAGCTGGTTCTTCAGACCATGAAATGAATAGTCTCTCTTCTTGCCATCTTCCCACTGGGCTGTGGCTCTATAGGAAATGGTGTGCACTTCCAGAGCCCCAAGAAGATCTCAAGAAACTGTTAAGTGGCCCTTCTGTAGAAACGTCACACAGCACATGAGCTTGGGACCCCCAAAACACAGGGCTTCTCACATCCTCAAGTCACCAGCAGCAATGAAGTGAGAGTGGAGAGGGGCAGCTCATTTCTTCTCAAGCAGCAGGGCTTCTTTCTCTCAAAGAGGAAAGGTTCCTTCATTCCCATAGCGTTTTCTGGCTCTTGAAAACAGTATGAGATGCCTGTTGCCTGACTCTGTATGGATGACCTCACATTCCGTGAGCAGAGCACCCCAAGAATCGATACAAGGAAAACAGCTGTCCCTTCATGTGTATTCTGCTTTTGATTTCACTGTCACGAAAATCTTATTGTTATCAGCCGGGTCATTCCTTTCTGTATCGTCCAACCTAGTGTTTCTCTTCAAGCCTCAGCTGGTCATTTCCTCTACACTGAAGATCTAGCCAAGGCAACACAAACAGCACAAACAGCCTCTGAGACCGACAAAGGTGGGCTTGACATCAACTGCGAGATTTTTGTCAGTGGCTTTAAGCAACATTGAGAGCCCATCTCAGCCTTTATGCCCTTACCTGTAATTAAAGGCATGAGAGGCTATGATGGTTTTTTTTGGGGGGGGAGCATGTGTATGGTGTGGGGACACATGGGTGAGTGTCCATGTAGGTGGGAACAAGTGTGTGTTAGAGTGTGTGTGTACATGTGTGTAGAGGTCAGAGATTGACATCTGGTATCTTCTCCATCTCTCCCAACGTTATATCTATTGAGATAGGGTCTCTCAGTTTAACCTAGATTCTACACTCCAGATGCTGAGATTATAGGCAGGCTGCTCTGCCCATCTATCATTGAATGTGGGTGCTGGGGTCAAAACTCTGGTCCTTATGCTTACGTAGCAAGCACTTTACCCGCTGAGCCACCTCTCCATCGCCCTATGATGATGATTAATGAAAGAACGCATTTTCTAAGATTCCCACACCCATTCCAGTTTTGGCTTAGGACAAGTCAGCAACCTTTTATCTACTCCTTCATTTGGCGATGGTGGAGAGGACTGGAGGGTGCAATGAAGAAAGGAGCAACACGCTTTAAACAGAACCATTCTACAAACTGGGGGACACAATTTTCTTTTCTGTACATCGCAGAGATCGCACCGCTTATTAAGATATTACAATTCCGAGCCAGGCAGTGGTAGTACACACCTTTAATCCCACCACTCTGGAGGCAGAGGCAGATAGATCTTTGAGTTTGAGGCCAGCCTGGTTTAGAGAGCAAGTTCCGGGATAGCCTGGACTACCCAGAGAAACCCTGTCTTAACAAGACAAAACAAAAGATATTACATATCCATTATGACAATTCTATTGCAATCAAGTCGTAGACACAAAGTCAGTTGGGAACAGTTGAAGGTTTGGTCAAACTACGTAGAGCGAGGACCACAGAGTTCAGTGAGCCATTTCCTGATCACTAGGCCCATGGAGATGGGAAAGGAACTTTCAACAGCCCAGGCCATTCCGGGTAGAGGCGACTTTCTGGCTTATATCCATGCTCTCGTTCCATTCTCGGTGGCAGAAAACTAGTGAGTTTCCCGAGGTCAGTGGCTCCCTTTGGGAACAGACATGGGAGGGGAGTAGAAAAAGTGTCTTCAGATAATGAGCAGAAGTTTTCAATCAACTTGATGCATGTCAGATTCTCAAAAGATGAGTTATGTGTGGCAAAGTCGCTTCTTTCAAGTCCTGTTTATGGTTGGCTAAGTAAGCAATGGGATAATCTGTCACTTCGGGTCTCAGCTGGTGAGCGCAGAGAGCAACAAGCTAATCTGATGTGAAATGATTTGGACAGTAAATAAATAAATCCCACCTTGATAAGCTAGTCTCCTCGGGAGCTCTCCCACGGGTCCTAAACATTCTGAATAAGGGTTGATGAGGGCTTCCCAGGGAGAGGCCAGAGACATCTTCCCTGGAGGTCCCTACAAGCAGAGCCACATTCCATCTGTTGTGGGGAGGGGCGGGGACAGTTTAGGTTGACGAAGGGCAAGCGGGTGAAGGGGTGAACCAGGTGACCTTTCCCCATCTCATCTACCAAGAAGGCTCAGAAACTTATCTCCAGGCAACTGACACATTTGGAGCCTGCACCCAGTATAGGATTCACCCTGAATTTCAGCGGCGTCAATAGACGTGACTGGAGATACACATGAAGGGGAAAGTGCGTGCGTGTGTGCGTGCGTGTGTGCGTGTTATTGGGGCATGGGTAATGCCTAAACAATCTTCATAGATCTCGTAAAGATGCAACCACTCCCTGGAAGGCAGCTTAGCAGAGCGGGGCGTCTGAACACGAAGTCACCACACGCTGGGAGAGGAGTGATGATATTGCAGCTAACACAGTCCCGTGTCCCTGGGGCAAGCATTTTCTTTTTAACTCCCTTCTGTAGCATCTTTTTTGCAGTGTGAGATGGAAACATTTATTTATGTGTACCCTTTCCTGGTTTTATACCCATTCCTACTTGCTACCCACTTTAAAAACAAACAAACAAACAACAACAACAAAAATCATTGCTCCAACAGTCATGGGCTTTAGAAGCCCCTCAAGGCAACAGCTTCTCGTGGTTAAGCACTTCAGTCTCTTCCATGTAAGCCTCTGGATCAAAACCGGGAGCTACCCCTTGGTGGGATGCTCACAGCCCGTGCTGTTCTCTGGATTTGATTCTTCACTCCCAAGGTTGGGTAGGTTACTGTCTGTGCCTCGGTTTCCTCATCTATGCAATAGAAGAGGATGGTACCTAACAGAGAAGGCTGTCCTGAAGCAGCAATGGCTCAAAGGCCAAGATTATCCACTGTTGAAAGTTCCAGCAAGGTTTGTGAGGAAATGAGACTCAGCCACTCTCACAAAGGCAGACCCCTGGGAGCCCGCCAGCCAGCGTTGTCTGCTCTCGCTGTTTTCTTTTTGGTTTGAATTTAGTTTCTTCTGTTCATCATCTTCTGTTCTAGTAATAGGATTGCTCCTAGTTTTCTTTTTAGAAAAATGGAATTTACATTTTCTTACATTGTAACAGTGACTTCCCTTGTAGGGAGTTTGAAAGAGGTTTTAAAAAGTAGGAAGAAAGAAAGGAAAAAGAAAGGAAAGAAGGGAGAAAGGAAGGAAAGGAAAAAGGGAGGAAGAAAGGAAAACAAATTCAAGTAATTAAAAATTCTATCAAATTGAGACTATTATTTTTGGGATGTTCCTATCATGTTTCCCTCGTGGGTATAGTAAAGATCTGTATATTTTTTCTTATTAGCATATTCGGCAGAGGTGTTTTATGCAACCTACTGCACACATTTTGTTGATTATCTTTTAACCACTCTGGGAACACATTATGGATGTAACTCTCAAATAGGAGGGGCATTTTGGTAATGGCAATAACCATTTCCCAATTGCCAATTATGTGCCAGATGCTAGCTGCTTCAGGAGCTCCACTAAAATTACTTCATTCATTTCTATAAGCCCCTAGGAGAGAGCTGTTAGGTTCTCCTACATATTAATAACTGGATCTCTGAGGGAACAAAGTTCACACAAGTCAGAAAACCATAAAACCAAGATTTAAAACCAGGTCTAGGTCCAGCGAGGTGGCTCAGCATGTAAAAGCAGTCAGTGCCACATAGTGCAAGCCTGACACCGAGTTTGATCCTCAGAAGCTGCGTACAGGTGGGAGGAGAGAACCAGCTTTACAGGGTTGTTCTCTGATCTCCAAACACACTGTGGTGTACAGTGTTCACACACACGTGCCAAAGGTAATCATAAATACAATTAAAATGAAAGCAACAACCAGGTCCTGCATACTCCATAGTGTAGCTCTTGCATTCATTCAGTGGTTTGTACACAATGAGAGTCGGACCAGAGATCTTCAGTGAGCACAGAGGTATGATCATGCCTTCTCAACATAAAGCCCAAAGTTTACGTGCTAAGGTGGATGCTTATACATTTATCCTACAAATGAAAGGAAGCAGGCCCTTGGCGTTCTGAGTACCTGAACCCGGGAGTGGTTGATGTGGGGCTCATGGAACATTCTCTTGAGGAAGTTACACTTTGCTGAGCTGGGGAAAGTGAGTGAAGTTAACTGGCCAGGGAGTGAGGCGCGATTAAAGAAGCACCAACAGCAGAGGGTTTGTGAGAAACGGCAGCACGGGGCTTTGGGAGATCGACAGGTGATAGAGAATGGATGTGCAAGGGGACAGACAGGTGTGATGAGAAACCCAGAGACTGGGAGGAAGGTTTTCAATTCAATAAAGGAACCTTGATTTTCTCATAGGGTCCATGAAAGGTATTAAAGAATCAGAAGCAGGAATGAAGTTAGGGACCTAACTTGAGGAACCACCATGGCCTCCACAGCGATGTTATAGTGGGAGAAGTTGGGGCGGACACGCTGGGGAGTGATGACTGCAGCTTGGACCAAGGTATGGTGGATACGGAGAAAATAGAGTCAGAGAGCATCTTGGGAAATACACTCTACAGAGCTTGTCAATGATTAGCTGTGGGAAGAGAGGGCAGGAGGACAAATCCAGGATGGTTAACCCAATCGGTGGTGGCACACTTCCTGAAAAGGAGAATATGACGGAATATCAGGGAGGAATGGATCACCAGTTCAGTGTTTGGTTACCGCAGGGTTGAGATGCCAGAGAGGGCAAGATCATCACATGGAGGCCTGCCCCTGCCTCCTCTTCTATTAAGAACCAGATTGACAAACAGCTAGCTGCATCTTAGTTATGAGCACAGTAACTCTGCCACAGTCAGAGTGGTTCTAGAGCCTAGCAAGTGAATGATAGCTGCATCGACTTGGGGTTATCACTTGCGTAGAGAGGAAGAAAGTGGACTGGAAGCTGTGATCCCGGTTCCCCACCTGGGGAAGCCACTCACTGAAGGGCAAATGGTGACTATGACGAGCCTAGAATTGTGAGCACCTGAAACCTCATCATGGTCCCTGGCAAGTCTTGCAATATGAAGGACTGCTGTGGGGCAATGGTTTGTACCCTGTCGATTGTATTTTAATAAAAACGCTGATTGGCCAGTAGCAGGCAGGAAGTAGAAGCGGGGCAATGAGAATTCTGGGAGAGGAAAGCTCAGTCTGCAGTGGTGACCCAGTCACAGAGGAAGCAAGATGTGACTGCCTCGCCAAATAAGGTACCAAGCCACATGGCTAACTTAGGCAAGAATTATGGGCTAGTGTAAGTCATAAGAATTAGTAAATAAGAAGCCTGAGCTAATGGGCCAATCAGTTTATAACTAATATAGACCTCTGTGTGATCCTTTAGGACTGAACAAATGTGGGAACCTGGCAGGACAGAAACCTCTGTCAACAAAGGACAGATGAGAGCAAGTTAGGGGAGCTTTCTGGAGTTTACACCATAGCTTTGCTCTAAAGAAAGAGTTGCCTTGCCTGCCTCTCAACTCTTAGATCTCGGCTGAAGCATGGGTTTGAATGTTACCAGCTACTAGCCACCCAGTGTACCCAGCCAGTTTAAGCCACACCTACCTGGGTCCCTAGACACTAGAGTATTCATTCTGCATGCAGCTCAGTGAGAGGAAAGATCTCTTTTCATTGCACCCAAGCCCATGGATTACAGCAGGGGGAGCTATGGAAAGACTCATGTTATGGTGTCCAGTCGGAAGCAAAGTCAACACAGCCCTTCTGAATCATTACTTTAGATAGACTGAGGATGGAGCAGGACGCTCACCACCTCTGGAGGTGGTGGAGGTGATTCATTTACCAGCTGTGCAAATCTCAATGGAGCCACAAGAAAAAGAGGAAAACAAGGTAATGTGAGACCTACGGACAACACGGTAACTCTTCATCAACAGACCTCCAGGACAGCAAAATACCCGGCAAAGAACTCAGAAGAATGACCGAAAGGGGACAGTGGGATTAGGGAAAACACAAACTTCCACAGAGCCAGAAAAACAACACGTGATACACGAGAAAGTTGGCACAGACACAGGGGGTTGAAAAAGGTCTGATGATCTCAACATGTCCAAACCAGAATGCAACTGAAGGCCTGACTAGCTCAAGTAGAAGAGAGAAATTTCAAACTTGAAATCAGCCATATATATAGCTAAAAGAAGCATTTGAAATACCACTAAATGTACAAATAGTATCTGAGGAAAGAAACAAATTCTAGAATATCCTTTCGATAAAGTCATAGCTAAAAGATGTCCCTAGTCTTGGTAATGATAAAAGACACCAAGGCACAGGATAGGTATAAGGCTACTAGATTTGACAAGAAAAGATCTTCATCGTAACTTATAATAGTCAAGATATCTGAAGTAGAAGGCAAAGAGAGAGTGCTAAGAATTGGAAAAGAGATTGCCAAGCCTTATTTAAACCTGCAGTCATTGGAGTAAGTGCATACTTCTCAGCAGAAAATATACATGCCACGGGGGAATGGGATGTATTCCAAGTTGTAAAAGGAACTATGCCAATTATGACTACTTATATCCAGTCAAGATATCCTTCAGAAATGAAGGAAAAATAAAGACATTCTCAAACAGGCAAAAAAAAAAAAAAAAAAAAAAGAGGGAATCCATCATTGCTGTACCAGCTTTACAGACTTATGGAAGTCCCATATTCAGATATGAAAGACAGCAAAAACCAGGAGAGTGTAAAACCCATTAGACATGAACAAAAGAGAATCAAAATGTAGCAATACAATCAGTACACCTTCACTTGCATAGCACATGTTTGTCCCCACCCAGATACCAACATCTCCCCTCCCCCATGCACAAGTCATTTAGATCGCAGATCCTGCCTCCCAGAGTTGCTTCAATCCCATGCATTTTTTGGCTCAGCGCTGAACAGCCCCTCTACCACAAAGATGAACAACAACAAAACAAAATAAGAGAGTTTAGCAAACATTAGTAGATTAAGAAAATGACATAAAAATTGGCACTTACCTACGACAAGTTTGAAGAGAAAGAAACTTAAGTTCCTAAATAAAAGATACAAACTAACTGTGCTTACAACACTCAGTTTACCAGGGAAGATGTAACTCTCACACAAAATGCCAAAGATGCTGTTAATAACATCTACAACCAAGGAGGGGGAATTACATGTGTAGTATGATATAGAATTTATAATGAATGCTTGGAATGGAACTATCTGGGTGTTTCTATTACCTATGCAGAAAAGCCAACAGATATTTGTCATTCTTCTAGGCTATCCTACACCTGAACCCCTTTCTCATGATTAGGAAATCCTTTGTCTGATGGGGCCAAGTCCATTTCTAACTGTAAAAGTTAAAAGATTAGCCTTTGCGGTGACTTAGAGCTAGAAAGGTGGCTCAGCTGGTAAAGGACTCGCTATGCATCATAAGGACCAGAATTTGCATTCCCAGAACCATGTAAATGGCAATTTTAGTATGTGTCTGTAAGCATAGTGCCAGAGAAGGGGCAGACACAGGCAGGTCCCAGGGCTCCCTGACTACTAGTCTAGCCAGCAGGTAAACTGAGCTCAGTGAGAAATCCTGACTCAAAAAAATAAGGTGGAAGACACCCAACATCAACCTTTGGCCTCCACTTGCTTAAGTGAGTGTGTGTTGTATGCCTCTCTCTCTCTGTCTCTCTCTCTCACACACACACACACACACACACACACACACACACACATACACACACATACACATTATTAGACTGAGGATTGTCTCCTAGGATTGTTTACATTTTTGCCTTGGCACTGAACAGTTCCCCCTCCTAATAAACCAAGGCTAGAGAGTCACCCCCTAAGAAGAGAACGCTGCCCTGCTAAAAGCCAGGCATGTGGCTTGACTAATCTCTGCTCCTCCTCTGGCCACCTGTCCAGGAGACTATGTAGGTCAGAGAGTTCTAGGCTTACTTTACTACCCTTTCTAACCTCAGACATGTCCACGTTGTCGCTGATAACCAGAGTAATCACCTGGTTAATTCAGACAGAGCAATTATCTCGTGAGGATGAGAAAGCAGATTCTCTTTTCTGGCCTTGGATAATGAAGATTGTTCTTCCTCGAAGCTGTAAATATAACACTCAAAATAGCATGGAGTTGAGAGAAACCAGAGCTCATCAGCAGATTTAAAATTAAGTGCCCTTCTTTCCCATTGACAATAGGATTTCGTTTTCATCTATATTTTTGCTATGAACTTCACTTCATCATGCTTAATTAGATGGATGTAATCACTCAGACCATATCGCTACTGATAATGAGGACACAGCAGAAACAATGTGTACCTTGAGAGGTTCTGCCTAAGAGACTTGTACCATCCATGTTGGACAACACAAAATGGACTTGTTTTGTTTGTTTTTTTATTTTGGGGGGGGGTAGGGTCATGGGTGAGGTGGGGCAGACTGTGGTGCATGATATGAGATTCCCAAATAACCAATGAAAACAGACCTATTCCATGAACTTTGTGTGCGATAGAAATGTTATGTGTTACATTGTAACTGAATCATTTTAGCAATGTGTGGCTGCTGAGCCCTTGAAATGGAGGTAAAGAATACAAATGTTGGGGGCTGGAGAGATGGCTCAGCGGTTAGGAGCACTGGTTGCTCTTCCAGAGGACGTGGGTTCAAGTTCCAGCTACAAGGCAGCTCACACTGTAATTCCAGTTCCAGGAGATCCAACATTGTCACACAGACATACACACAGTCAGAACAACAATGCACATAAAGTAAAAAATAAATAGGCTATTAAAAAACAAAAACGATAAATTCACTTATCACTAAAGTAAGTTTTTACGTATGACTGGTGACTATAGAATTATACAGGACAGGGGATATCTGTGACCAGATCTCTCTCACTGTGACCTCAACAAGAAGCCCCCAAGTAAATCAAGATTTCCCAAAGTTAGTCATTTGGCTGGAGCTTGTTTGGAGACATGAGTTGTGGAACAGAATTCTCCTTTTCCCAGTACTATATAGGGGTTTATTAATTGTCTACACAATTGCTTTAGTAAAGGATCTACTTCTCTTAGCACAGAATGAGGAGCTCTGAATTTGAAGCCATTTATTAGGCTTAAATTTATGTGGTGTGAAATCTGTTAGATCATTTGCTCATCAGTAGGTTGTCTAGAAGAAAGGCCCATCTACAAAGGGCTTGGAGGGTGAGGGTCACTGGTGTAATCAGAAACATACCAAGCCTGCCCTGCAGCTAACGGGTCTGTGCTTTCAAGTAAATCTTGAGTTAGAGAAGTGGCCTTTTGAAGACCTTCCTATTGCTAACATTTCCTTTCTTATTAAAAAAGAAGGAGGAAAAAAACAAAAGTAATTATTTTTCACTATTCTTTAACTTAAAAACGGAAAGGTAGAAGCCTCTAGAAGTTCACATCTAAAATTGCAGGGCACGTGAGGCTGCCACAGTGGAACAAATCCTTCGAACCTGAATAGGCAGGGGATGGGATTTAAGAAGGCTTGAGTAAGGTTTAGACAGAATGGTAATAGGACCGTCCAGCCAACGCCAGCCATCAGAGGGCTGCACAACACCAGCATTCAAGAGGGAATTGTCAGTGTTGGTTTGGAGGCCAGCTCATTCATCCAACAAACACCAGCCATAGGCCATACAGGACCTGAGCTGCATTCTGGGGAAATAAAGACCATAACGTAGCTGTTGCTTGGGGATTCGCACTTTTAGGATAGCCCCCAGTGGAACCTGCAGTACGCCATCATGGGGGACGGTGCGCCTCAAAGTCAGCTGGAGGAATCTTCTGCTTAGTTGGTGGAATGTCTGTCTAGCATGCGCAGAGTCCCCCATCTGTTCCCCAGCACTTCACAAACCAGGCATGTTTGCCCATACTTGTAATTCCATGATTCAGCAGGTACGAGGGCGGAGTGGGGGGGGATAGTAGATGTTTGAGACCATCTTTAGCTACATGGAGAGTTTCAGGAAAGGCTGGACTAGAGACACTGTCTCAAGTAAGTAGGTAAAATTAATTAAATAACAACAAACAAAAAAATTAATGGATCGTCTGAACAGCAATTTGAAAAGCAATTTTTTTTCTTCCTCTCATATATTCTCATTTCCCAGTTCTGAGGCAACCCATGAGAATGACTGAGAATTATTTGGCATCTTTCTTTCTTTCTTTCTTTGTTTTGAGATAACAGGTCTTGATATATAGCGTAGCATATGACATTTCAGAGTCATGATCCTTTGCTTCAGCCTCCCAAATGCTGGGGTTACAGGTGTGTGGTAGTGCATCCATCAGTGAGAAAGAAGGCATTTACACTAGGAGTATTCAGGGACGGATAAGCTCTTAGAAGAGTCGGGTTAAGAGACAACCTGGGAAGCTTGGACAGAGTGAAGGTGTCAGTTCTCAATCTTCATCATCCCAATTGCTTCAGCAGATGTCCTAAACACCCACATCACTAAAGCCAGGAATTTCACCCCACTGGAACCCCAAATCCTTCCTTCAGTATGTCTCACATGGAAGGCTACAATCATCCACCTTCCTTGGCCATCTCTGTCTTGCTATAAAGTCATCCTTGGGAGCCATCGTGACTTCCCAAAACATGAAATCGAATGTGCTTAATTATTGCTCATAACCCCCATTCTTCAGGCTTGACTCCTGGGGATATCTGTGGGTTGATGCTGTGCTCTGGACAGTCCCTTCTCTGCACTTCCTTCTTCATGTGTTCAACAGAAGAAGGAGTAGCTGTCTTTCTGAACCCATCAAGGCCCACCACTGATGCACAGTCTCTCTGTGAAGTCCCTCTTCATCTGTCCCCCATCATATCATTCGCCCTCCTACCTCTGCTGGAATATCTACCTATTGGGTTTGAAGGTTTCATTTCATTGTGAGACTATCTCAGAATGGTCAGAACATAGGTCATGGGGACAGCCCTACTGGGACACAATCAGAGACATCACGGAAATATGAGTCACAAAGAATGTTAAAGACAGTCTATAGAGTTTATCTCATTCTGTAGAAGTGGGAAAGAAGTGGACAGAGAACTCCCAAGAGAAGAGGAGTAGACAGCCCCAGACAGTTCTCTGGCTGTTGTCTGATCAGTCTTCCTACTACAGATTTTGAAAAATGTCAGAAAAGTTCCCAAACTAGACCAAACGCTATAAGCAAACTTCACGACGAACAAAGCATGAAGAATTCCGCTCATTCCTGGGACATGGTAAACTCGTGTGTATGGTAAATGCCAAGGTCTTGCCCTTCCTGCCATGTCTGTCTATTTCTGACTCACGTCTTCCTCCCAGGCTCCCATTCCACCTAGCAAAGGTTGACCATGGAGCAAGCATGGAGGAGCACTACATCAGCCTGCTCAGGAGCTATCACCCATGACATCTGGCCAAGTTGGTGAGTCCCACTCTGGCACCCTCTCCTCCTCTCTGGCCACTTAGTGTGGGAAGTGTGAGAAGAATTAGTTATTGAGAGCATTAAAATAGTGGTCATCTCAGTGAAGCTGGAGACGGGCAGGAAGGATTGAAGCCCTGATGCTAAGAAAGGTAGCTTTGAGGCTGTAAACAGGCAGCCCAGAAAGGATTGAGGTCATCAAGGTATTTTGAGGACAGGTGACTTAAGAATGAAGTCACATCATTCTTGTGAGGCAGGGAAGAGAGGAAAATGGTAGATCGATATCAAGAGCCCAGAGGCTCTCCTTGGCGAAGAGCTGAAGTGTGGCAGCCAGCTAGCAGTAGCGTCTGAAACCAAACCTCTAGAGTCAAGCCCTTGCCCCCCACAGCCTCTCTATTAATGCTAACCACCTGGCACCTGCCATTTGGTGGCCTGATGCTAGCCAGGCCTCCTCGGGCACCTTTCATGTGACATTCCTCTCTCCTCAGCTTTCACAGGACACAGGGTTACTGCCTGCAGTGCTGGGAGATGAGAAGCAGGCCTCGGGGGTGAAGAGGAGGCTATGGTGATGCCCCAGGCCTCCCTGAGGGCAACGTTAGTAACCCTGGTTCCCACAGAGCTGAGCTTCAGCAGTGGTTCCCACTGCTGGGGCAGTAACAGGAGGTGTGAAGTCCATGGGAGGGGGGGTTGGTGCGGGGAGGGTCCCAGGGCTTATCTGCAATGAAACCTCAGCGCTGGAGCCAAAGGAGCCTGCAGCTCCTGATGACCCAAAGTGTAACCACTGACATGTCACCAATGACCTAGGGAAGGGCTTCTCCCAGCACTATTTTCTACCCATGTTGGCAGAGGATCCCAGGACAGGCCTTAAACGGTCATTGGCTATGAAGACGCTGTTTCTTCCCAAAGATGTGTTTTATCTCTACAAAGCATATATGCAAAACTGTCCGTTCCCTCGGGGTCCCCAGACAGCTAGGGGCTCAAAGTATAAGGTATAGTTGCCAATGATGGTACTGGTGGGAAACAAACCTGCTTAGAGGTTATTAACAGTCTTAGGCAATGTCCTCTCTTAGAGCCAATGTAACTCAGGAAATAGGCAGAGGGGCCCCTTGTGGGTCAGAGAGAGCTCTCCAAATTGCAGCTTAGCATGAAATCTCTGTAATCTCCTCTAAGGATGGAGATAATGCCAAAGGTTCTTCATTTTAAATAGGTAATGTGGAAAAATACAAAATATTTTGTGATGAGCTAGAAAAGACACAGAGCTCGCGATTTTTGTCATGTGTCACACGTGGGTGGTTCTGCGCACTACTGAACGAGGTCATTAGGGCCACCCTTTTATTACTGACGAGCAAGAGCCTTGCACATTCTTCCCCCGTGTCCAGCTAATGCCACACCATTTTGCAAACTGCATGCTCATGTCGGGTCCTGTGGAGATCCCAATGTGAACTTTGCCTGAGAAAGACACTTAAGTGGGGAGAGTAGGCCTGTGAAGGCCCTGGGAAGCTCGGTTCCCAGGGTGTGCTCAGCCCCCACTTGTGGGCCAGCAGGGAGGCACAGAGTGTGGGGTAGGGTGTCCATGGGAATCTGTGTTTGCTGGTCATTTGGAACTGTTTGTCTCTGAGGGTGATTTACATCTCATCCTGCTGGCTGTTTGATCTCCAGCCTGAAGGCTGAACACATTAGCGTGTCCACTCCACCCCCACCTCATGAGGCCCTTATGACCAGCCTTGGATGGTGTGGCTGGCATGGTCTGAGAGTACTGGGTGGCAGGCCAGGCCTGCCCTGACCAGCAGAAATGGCAGAGCGTGGAGAAGGGACACCCATCAGTGTTCTTTCCAGGAAGGCAGGGCAATGAGTTGGAAAGCAAGAGCGCTCTGAGCCAGAGAAGTCACAGAACCAATCCCAGGCCCATAATTCACCGCTTACCCTTTGTGTAAATTCTCTGAGCCTTCCATTTCCTTATTTGTAAAGCCTCCTTGAAGAGATTCGGGGGCAATAAAAATAGATAATGGGTCCAGAGCCCCTGGTTTAGGCAAAGCACTCATAAAAAACCCTATAAATGTTGTTGTTATTTACTTGGGGGAAAACTGACCCTATCACTAGGGCTCATCCCTCAACATCAAGCTGGGTGTTATGCTCACACTAGTCACCAAAAAGAAGGTAGAAGGGGACTTTCTTTCCCCATGGAACCCGGGGTTCTCACTACTGAGAACAACAGCAGTCACATGAGGATGAGAAACTGGGGAGGTAAATGTATGTAATGGATTAAGTAAAATGCTGCAGATCGCCAAGTGGCTGCAGTGGCAGAAATGCTGCAGGTCAAGCGGCTGCAGCCAGTCCCGAGTGCAGCCAGTCACAGGCAGGGATGGTGCAGTTCCCAAGTGGCTACATTGGGCCATGAGGGCCAGCAAGTCCCATGAGGAGAGACAGATACCATGAGACCATGCCACAAGTCTCTGAAGGCAGCTGGTCCCAAGCAGGGAGCCACGCAGCGAGCGAGGGACAGAGACATGGATAGGCACACCATGCAGAGTGACGCTGGATGTTTATTTAGTTAGTTATGGAAGGGAAGGGGAGAGAGGGTAAGGGAAGAAGGAGGAAGAGCAGAGAGAAACACACAGAGAGAGACAGAGAGAGGGGGAAGGGGAGAAGTGGGGAGAATGGAGCAAGACAGAAGTTGCCTCTTGGGTGAGAGACAGAAAAGATAAGGAACTCAGGACTGAAGCTGAAGATCAGCTTGCCTCAGCGGATGGGGGGAGGTAGGTGTGGCTTGTCTCTTAAAGGGACAGAGCAGACCATTACAATAGGTAGGATATAGGGAAAGCAAAATGTTGGGGAACTGAGGTTCCAACTGTTTCTCCTGTTCTGCATTTTAACTGTCTGTGCCCAGAGTCGAGAGGCAGGGAGGTTGGTCCAGAAAGGGTAGGGTAGAAAGGGACCTAGATGATTCTCTGCCAAGCACAGGCTGCCTGCAGAGATGCTCCGGGCCAAAGGACTAGTGTATCCTGTGAGAGCCTTTGTCATTGCCATTTAATCATCACCCAGGTCAGTGACGGCTAGGACCTTACCTAAGCATGATGGTGAGCCTGCTGTCCCAACACTTGGGAGCTGAGGCCAAAGAATCTCTTGAGAATCAGAGATCAAGACAGCCAGGAAAATGAAGAGAGATGTCAGAATGAAGTTAGAAATTACAGGTGTGGAGAACTTTTGCAAGGAAGGCCAGAGAGCTGGCAGGGACACCACCTGGGAAATTATCTGGATTTTTAAAAAGGAAGGAAGAATACAAGTGTAGAAGCCCCAAAAATGTGAGCCTATTTCCACCTTGTCTGAAGGTCAGAGAGTTTTAGCTTGTTCAAAGTTGTTGACAACTGTGGCTATATACCCTAACCTAGGGTGTGGTTATTTGGTGTTTTAGACATTAAGATGGCCCATACAGGTAGTATCCACTCCACCCTGACCAAAGGTCAGAGAATTCATGCATAGTTCTATTCCTTCTTTTGAATTAGGAGGTTTGACCTATGGAGTTACTACCTTCAGGATACTTGGTCTAGGGTAGGTTTACTGCCTAAACAACAGAATGCTTTTCTTCAATAAGTAATGACAAGATGCATTAAGTATTGGGGCAAGCAACTGTTCTAGTTGTCTTTGTGTCATGTTAAAGAGTCTTTTGCCTCCTTTTGCCTTCTTCCCCCTTTTGTATTGGGGCATAAAAATGTATGAAAAATTAAATACCAGTGAACTCAGAACTAAGAATTCAGCATTCAGTATATGCTGAGTTGCCTTCCCAATACTATCCTATGTCTCTGCGATTCCTTCTTATATCTGTTCCTCCTACCTAACATTTCTAATCCTCTTGGCCTTACCATGGAAGGTGCAAACCCGCCATTCAAGGATGGCAGCAGAAGTCACCCCAAAAATGTGGCTCTTCACATATGCAGCCCAACATGTCGCAGCTTACAACATATGAAGGCTTAGTGGAATGGGCAAAGAAAGTGTTACAGACAACACAATCTACCTGACCAGAGCTACAGTCTCAGGAGAGAGAGTCCAGGATACCCCTTCCCAATCTGATGAGCATAGGAATGTGTGCCCTCCCTGTAATGGTAAAAATAAAATGGCTCAGATCCCCAAGGGACAGCAGGCCACGAGAGACAGCAGGTCCCAGGCAGAGAGCCATACAGCGGGTGAGAGATCTCAGTAGGTCAGCCGGTCCCATGAGGAACTACTGTGGGTAAGAGACAGAGATGAATAGGCACGCCATGCAGAGTGAGGTTGAATATTTATTTAGAGGGTTATGGAAAGGAAGGGAAAAGGGGAGAGGGAGGGAGAAGGGGGACAGGGAGAGAAAGAAAGAGAGACAGAGAGAGAGACAGAGAGAGAGAGACAGAGAGAGAGAGAGACAGAGAGAGGAGGGGGAAAAGAGAGGAAAAGCTACCTCTTCAGGAGAGAGACAGAAAAGAGGAGAGCTCATGATGGAAACAGAAGGAAGATCTGCTTCTGCTTGCCTCAGTGGACAGGGGAGGGAGTGAGTGGGACTTGTCTCTTAAAGGGACAGGACAGACCAATACATTCCCATCTCTTTTTTTATAATAAAAAGAAGGAATGCTAGGCACAACAGGTTAAAGGAATTGGGGCAGCAGATTCTCAAGACTGCTTCCTGCTTATTTGTGGGTGTCATCTTGAGGGGGGACTTGAGAAAGCTGGGTGTTAGTCACATCCTGGGGTAGCTGGTCTCTTTGCTCCTTTCTGGTGTTTGTGGTATGGAAATGTCTGGTATCTCTAACACCATTTAAGGTATTGACAGAACAGAGGACAGAGTTAAGTTTAAGGGAAAAAAATTTTAGGACCAGGAAATTGAGAGGGGTGTATCTGACTTGTTTAAGGTGGATCCTTTAATTTGGCTCCCTAAAACTCACAAGAATTTTTTGGAGTTGTCAAAACATAAGTTTTAGTATATTTATGTCAGAATTACTGTGACAGATGTTTTTCTACAATGAAAAGTATTTTTAAGACTATGAAAGGCAGTGTGAGAGAGAAATTTGATAGTGTGCACTTGTCCTCACACTTTTATAACTTGCAGGTACACACCTAATAACTTGTATTTGTATTTTGCTGAAATTTGTTTGGTGAGGTTGTCCTTTTAAACTGACAAAACCACTCCGCTGTCAAATTGCATCAGAGATCTTTGAGAAGAATAAAATTTTACTTGAGTTATTGATTAAAAAATGACAGAGAACTTATTTGGTTGGCACCTAAAGCTACTCCTTAGGGTCCTCCATAGTCGCTGAGGGTCATATTTGTCTTTTGTTGTTTAGCGCAGGGTTTGCTAGGCTCCAGAAGATCCTGTGGGCTAAAAAATCTGTAAGAAGACAAGCCTGCCTTGACCTGAATAGCTAGGTTGTCAATTCCAGTGATTCTGTCTACTGTCTGGAGATATTCAGTTTAGATGAAAGGCAGTTTTTCCCAGTGGTCAGTGCTTGGCAGTTGAAGTGAATTGCAGATAGATGTTGTTCTGTGCCCATTTGTTTTCTGTCTTCTTTGGGGGAAGCTGAGTGCTACTGCTAGAAGCCAACCTGTTTCTGTTATGAAAAGTATTTTAATAATTAAATATTTAAATGCCATATTCCCCAGATCTCTGAGCAGCTGAGGGCTGTTTACCAGGTAGAGATGAGCTATAACTGCAGTATAGAATCTGCCTGGAGAGCTGGGTCCGAGCTTGACTGTATTGGCTCTCAACTTAACAGGTAGGATTTCTACTTGTAAAATACAGAAAGAAGAAAAAAACTACTTCCAATAGAAGACTAATGGCAGAACTGACAATAGCAGAGAATAGCTTGATTTATTTTAAAGCAGAGTTGGATTACATATAAAGTATTTTTTGTAAGAGACTTAAAAGTGCATACCAATTTAAAACATGAGACCTATTGTTTTTATAGTCTGAAATGAGATACAATGAACAGACAATTATAACATTTAACAGTAAACATGGATGCATTTAAGTTACATGTATGTACATACACACACAGTGAACAGGAATTGGGTGAAGTGGATGCTCTTGGTGGACCCTATCAAATGCATGCCACTGCACAAAGCACACATGGAGTAGAGTCAGCAAGAGGAATTTAGACACAATTCTAAACCAGGGGACCAGGCAGGGTATACCTCAGTAAAGATTGTGGTAAGGTCACCTGACCTCAGTCAAAATGGTGGCAGTCACATGTTATATGGAGAAGCCACATTTTCTGAGTCACGTGAGTTTTAAGCACAATAACAAGAGAGACCTAGAGGTGTGATCCACCCTGTCATCAAGCCACTTTACCACAAGCAGTGGTGGCGAGCAAAGGCTGGAATTGAAAACAACTGCCCTGTGGATCTGACTAATCTTTTTGGTTTCCATAGGACCAGTGGTAGCAGTGGCAGGGATACTTTGAGGAAAAGTGGAGCCAGCAGGACACTGGCAGAGCATTTAGAGGCAGGTGGCTGATAGTTTAGCTGAAAATGTGAAAACCTGCAGAAACAGCAAACAAACACCACAAGACCTGTAGAAGAATGTCTTCTCTCTATAGGCAGAGTATTAATGAAGCTGGACTGGCTCCGGGTCCAGGTGACTTGGAAACCAGAGGTTAGAGGCTGTGCTGCATGGTCTCTCACAGCAAGAACCACTTTCAAGCAGTCCAAACGAAAAGAAAAGAAGAAAAAGAAAAATCTGAGGGACCCCAGGCCCCAAAGTGAACACACTGCTCAGCGTGTGCTATCGTGGGTGGATCACCCTGGGTTGTCTGACCACATTTTTTAGCTATGGGAAGCAACCATAGATAAATGTCAGCAAAGGGCTTAACCATAGCCATGAAGGCTGTGGTTGGGGGGGCAATATGGTTAAGCTGACTGGGGAAAACTTACCACCAAAGCTGCTGGTGTGCATAGAAGCCAACATTCAGGCAGATAGAACATGGGGCTGCTGTAAAGAAACCTAGTTCCTGAGCCCAGGGTTCCACATGTCCTCAGCTGGCCCACATGCAGACAGGAGGGGACATGGAGAGAACCTGGCTGAGTCACAGAGCACCAATGTAATGGTTTAGATACGATTCCCCAGGGGGTACAGTGGGCCATGAGGGGAGGTGGGTCTCAGGCAGGAAGCCACACAGTGGGTGAGAGACCTCAGTGGGTCAGCAGCGGGGCAGCCAGTCCCACGAGGAGCCTCAGTGGGTGAGAGACAGAGCTGGGTAGGCACACCATGAAGAGTGAGGTTGGATATTTATTTAGTGGGTTATGGAAGGGAAGGGGAAAGGTGAGAGGGAGGCAGAAAGGGGATGGGGGAGGAGAGAAGAAAGAAGAAGCTACCTCTTAGGGGGAAAGACAGAAAGGAAGGAGCTCAGTCTGGAAGCTGAAGGAAGATCCACTTGCCTTGGCCAACAAGGGAGGGAGTGGGTGGGGCTTGTCTCTTAAAGGGAGAGGGCAGACCATTACACTCCCACCTCACAAAAATAAAAGGCATTTGCTGTGACCTCCTGTCCCAAGTGAGTATCCATCAGTCTTAAATAAAAGACCCTGTTCTGTCCTTCATTGCCCAAGGTATGTCAAAACCTGAGCCTGCCTTTTGTTGTCTGAAGACCCCCTGAGAGGTGTCATCCCAGTCCTTCTGGGTCTGTTCCAGCTTCCTCTGATTTCAGGTGAGATCTCATGCAGAGATGAGTAAGGGGGGAAAAAAGACCACCCTGTCTTCTGCCTTGACAAGTGGGTGGTTAGATAGTGCGTCAGTGCATGGTAGGTGAACAGGTGGCAGAATGAAGGTGTCACTGAGCTAGGAGAAACAGGTAAATTATGGAGGAGGAGAGAGGAGGAGAAGAAAGAAATAAGGAGTTGGAGGGAGGAGGGAAGTGGGAGGGGGAGGCAAGTAAGAGCAAAAGCAAGGAGAGTGCGTGGGAGAGAATATGGATTACCCCTGTCTTACACAGGAATAAGGTGGTCTGGGCTGTAAGGTGTGTGTGTGTGTGTGTGTGTGTGTGTGTGTGTGTAACCAGGAAGCCCATAGAACACATAGAACCTCAATCCTGACCTCACTTCTGGCTGCTAGGGGAGACTCTCAACATAGTGTGCCCCACCGTTCAGGGGATACAAACTGCTGATGATCTTAGGGAAGATAGGATGTTAGCTTGTAAGTCAGATGATCAGAAACTGGGGAAACATCATCATATTTTTTTTCTCACCTTTCATATGATTTTATTTCCTTCCTTCAGTCACAGTAATGTGATTCCAAAATGTTGTCTTACTGGTCAGGTCTGTAGACACAAGTTTCTCTCTCCTGCTTCTGGGCAAGGCAAGTGGGGCTTGGTGAAATGGTTCCACCGTGGGCCCCTCCAGTCATCCAGCCCAAGCCACCCCTTTGCCTGGCTTTACACTTGCTATTCTGTAGCCGTCTCAGTGAATGCCATCCAAGACTTTTAACTTCTCAATGGCTTCCATGATTTTGCCATATTTTCCCCATAGAATGTGCCTGATCTTTACTACTTACCATCACCTTTGTGGCCCAGAGATGTCTTATCAACAAGGCCACTCCAAAGAGGCTGCACCTCCTTTCCCCCATTTCTAGAACCTTTTTTTGTTGTTGTTGTTATTTTGGTCTTGGGTGCATCCTCTTAACTTGCTGTTGAGCTCTCAGCCATGACCATCGTTCTTTGTAAGCTTGAAGCCAACACACTGGAAAGAGGGACTGATGCTTAGTTTCCCTTGGGGTTGGGTAGCTGTTAAGACATAAGCCTCCCAATCTTGACAGCTGTATTAATAGAAGTGAGGTGTTCATGTCTGGGCATGTGTGGACCCTACTTTATTCCACATCTCCCAGTTGGTGCACTGGGTTGGTATGGGTTTTATCTTTGATCCTTTTGACCTAAGAGGGGTCTTGGATGTCACATTAAAGAGGCAGAATTCAAAGGGCCACTGGTGGTTTGATGTGGGAAAGAGAAACCCGGGAAGAGGGGTTATTGGAGGGCTTCGTGGAGTGCTGAGGGACTCTCTGGTCTGAGGGAGCAGATAGTGAAGAGCAGAGAGAACAGGAATTGCTAGTGTGAGCTTTGGCCTGCCTGTGGAATCAGGCCTGCACTGTGTAAAAATCCAGCCCTAGAAGCCTGCACGTTGCTACCTGCTCTGGGACAGCTGCTGTGTGGGATAGGAGACCAGGTTCTTTACACCCTATAACATTGATATTCTTTGGTGCTATGAGATCCCTACTGGTAAAACCCTTAAGTTCCTACTCTGAGAATGCCTGCCCACATGCCGAAGCATGTCCGCTGCTTGAGTATCTCTGAGTCCCATTCAATCTGTGCAGTTGTTTTGTCCAGGGTGTGGTCCCCATCAAGGGTGATGTCACTGTAAAAGTATGAACATCATGTCCCACACCTTTCCAGGTCACTGGGCTGTTCCTGTAGCAGGAAGACAAGTTTCCTGGCTCTGGTCTCCTCTCCGGGATCCCTGGTCCTAGTATCCTGTCTGTGAGCTAGCAGAGCATCCTGTGCTGGTCCCTGGGCTCGCTGGAGTCTCGGCTGAAGCTTGGTGTCAGTCACGTGAAAAGACAGTGTTTGGGTCAGCTAGGTGAGGAGATGGAAGCGGCAGCCCCATGAGGACAGCCTGAGGTGCAGCACGCACTTCCCAGGGCAGAAGGACCTTAGCTGTGTCTACAAGGCGGGGGCAGCCAGAGATGCCGGGCCTGGCACAGAATGAGATGATTGCAAAGATGCCTCCCCTTCTTCCAACCACTGTCCTTATTCCTCCTCAGTTGATTTTCCCATAAAATCTCCTCTATGTTCTCGGTGCTCTTCAGAAAACTATTACCCTGACCTTTCATAGCCCAGGCCACATGGCAGGCTTAGATGCAGGCTCTGTTAAAGTTACTCTGAATTCTGTTTCCAGGTGATACTCCACATTGAAAATCTCAGTCCTGGGGTCAGAGAAAGGGTGTGTGTTTATGCTGCCTTTGTTTAATTATGAATAGATGTGTTGCATTTATTTCACTTTGCCTGCCTAAGGCACCTGATTGGTCTAATAAAAAGCTAAATAGCCACTAGCTGGGCAGGAGAAGAATAGGTGGTGGTGGGCATAAAGAATAAATAGGAGGAGAAATCTCGGTTCAGGAAGGAATGAGAGAAAGAAGAGGAGGAGAGAACAAGGGACACACCAGGGGCAGAAGCCAGTCAGCATCCAGTAAGACATGAGAAGCAGTGAAAGTAAGATACACAGAAGGAAAGAAAAGTAAAAAGTCCTGAGGCAAAGGTAGATGAAGAGAAACAGGATAATTTAAGTTAAAAGAGCTAGAGAGCTAGTCAGAAATGAGCCTAAGCTAGGCTGGGCATTCATAACTATCATAACTAGTAAGAAGTCTGCATGTCAAGGTTTGGGAGCTGGTTGATGGTCCAAAAGGAAAAGAAGTCTGGTACAAGGAAGAGAGAGAGAGACAGAGAGAGAGAGAGAGAGAGAGAGAGAGAGAGAGAGAGAGAGAGAGAGAGAGAGAGAGAGAGAGGAGGGAGGGAGGGAGATAGAGGAGGGAGGGCGACAGAGGGTGAGAGAGAGGGGGGAGGGAGGGAGAGAAAGAATCATTTTGTTTCACTGGGGAAGAAAACACCTTGGTCAACCCAACGTCAGCATCACCAAGCCCTATGGGTTAAGGTCACCACCTTTCTTCCATAGAAAACCTAGCCTCACTCTTTCCTGCAGTATGGTTCCATGCATGCTGCAGGCCATAGTAGTTGTCTTCCTACTTCTCTACAGGGCCTGAGCCCTGGGATGTTCCCTGGGAGGTGTAAACTCTCCTGGATGGCCATTCTGTAGCGATTGTCAAACCAGGGGGTCTATAGGAATGTAATTCCAAAGATATTGCCAAAGCCCAGGAGGGTGTGGTGTGCCCCCTGCATTCCCCATGCGCACCCGGTGCCCCATGCAGAAGGCTCATTTCCATGACAGCTTTTCCTGTAGTTACCCTCGCCAAGAGACAATTCGATGGCTTTTAATAAAGGCACAGATATCTACAACCATCGCTGCTGTCATAGATCACTCTTTAGGAGGGTTCTCTGGGAGCTGGGTTGGCACTTTTATTCTTTCTTTCTTTCTTTCTTTCTTTCTTTCTTTATTTATTTTTTTTTTTCGAGACAGGGTTTCTCTGTAGCTTTGGAGCCTGTCCTGGAACTAGCTCTTACAGGCTGGCCTGGAACTCACAGAGATTGGCCTGCCTCTGCCTCCCAAGTGCTGGGATTAAAGGCGTGTGCCACCACTGCCTGACCTCTAGTGGCTTAGCTTCACCTTTCTGATCTTTAGGCAAGCTTTATTTATTAAAACATAAATAAAATATCACTATATTTCCCCTAAATAAAAAACAAAGGCTATAAATAATATAAGAAAAACCTATATACTGTAAACACAATAACTATATACAATATATACAGGCAATAAATACATCAACAATGTCTAGTCCATTTGCATTTGACAAGTTCAGAGGAAATACTCCATATCTATCCTATCTTGTGAGTCCAAAGTTTTGTACCTAATTTACTTTATATCATAACTTGCTTTCTGCAAGTTATGATATAAAGTAAAAGCCCCATAGTCTTCACAAATTTAAACACATTAAAAATCAGTTCCTTTGGGCTGGAGAGATGGCTCAGTGGTTAAGAGCTTTGCCTGCTCTTCCAAAGGTCCTGAGTTCAATTCCCAGCAACCACATGTATTCACAACTATATGTAATGAGATTTAGTGCCCTCTTCTGACCTGCAGGGATACATGCAGGCAGAACACTGAATATATAATAAATAAATAAAATCTTTTAAAAAAAAATGAGTCTCTTTAAAACATCCAGTCTCTTTAAAACTCCAAACTCTCTTAAAAGTTTAAAATTTCTCAACTGTGGGCTCCCATTAAAGTCAAAATTGAGTTAAATACTTTCTTATTTCAAGAGGGAAGAACCGGGTAACAGTCACACTCTGAGGAAGGCAAAACCATACTTTAACAATGTAAATAATTCAATAGCCAATATCTGGGATTCATTCACCATCTTCTGGGCTCCTCCAAAGGGCTTGGGTCACTTCTCCAGCTCTGCCCTCTGCAGCACACACAGCTTGTCTTCTAGGCTCTGGCTGGTTCCACTCCACAGTTGCTGCCGTTCCTTGTCACCCTCCCACGACATCTTCAAAACGCTGGGGTCTTTTGCTGCGAGTGGACTGCATCCTGGGCTCTCTTCGGGGACTCCAGCCCAACCACACAGCGCTCAGCCTCAGCTGTTCTCCGTAACTCCCTCACACCTTCAAAACCAGTACCACCTGGGTGACTCTCAGGCTGCCAAGTTCGGTTGCCAGCAGGAGGTAAAACCTTGGCTACCTCTGGAACAGCTTCTGTGCCTTAGGGCACACTTCCAAGAAGACTTCACCTCAATGATGTTGGTCTCTTGCTAATCACAGTCGATTTTTCAATGCCGGCTAACCAGAACCACAGAGTATGAACTCAAACGGCCAGGGAGTCTTTGCCTCCCTCTGAAATCTCACAGGCCAGGCCTCCATGGTCTGCCCTGCTCTCGACATTCTTATCTCCCAAGCTCCTACAGAAGGGCTCGCCAAGCTCTCAACACTTAATAGGTTTCCTAGCCCGAAGCTCTTCCACAATCCTTCCCAAAATAACATGGGCCAGGTCTGTGACAGCTGCACCATTCTATCCTGGTACCAATTTCTGTGTCCTAGTTAGGGTCACTATTGCTGTGATGAAGCATCACGACCAAAAGGAAGAGGATGGAGAGGAGAGGGCTTGGTTGTTTGGTTTTACACTTCCTTATCACTGATCACTGTTCATAAG
This sequence comes from Arvicola amphibius, assembly GCF_903992535.2. Lineage (NCBI taxonomy): Eukaryota > Metazoa > Chordata > Mammalia > Rodentia > Cricetidae > Arvicola > Arvicola amphibius. Next base: position 94,666,778 of record NC_052048.2, read on the forward strand.
TGAAAGAAGCCAGGGCAGTACCACAAACACAGGGCAGGGACTGATGCACAGCCCATGGAGGGGTGCTGCTTATTGGCTTGCTCCCCATGGCTTGCTCGGTATGTTTTCTTATAGAACCCAGGACCACCTGCCCAGGAATGACACCACTCACAGTGGGCTGGGCCCTCCCCTATCAATCAGTAATTAAGACAATGCCCTACAGGCTTGCCTACAGTTTGATCTTATGGAGTTATTTTCTCAATTGATGCTCTCTCTTTTCCAGTGACTCTCGCTTGTGCTTGTATTGAGTTGACATAAAATTAGTCAGTATACACAATTTTAGAATAAGTAAATCTTTAAAAAAAATGAAAGAGAATAACTTGGGAGTGCTGAGCCTTAAGAAGGATATCTATCAGAGAGAAAGAGAGAGAGAGAGAGAGAGAGAGAGAGAGAGAGACAGAGACAGAGACAGAGACAGACAGAGAGAGAGACAGAGACAGAGACAGAGAGAGAGAGACAGAGAGAGAGAGACAGAGACAGACAGAGAGAGAAAGAGAGAGAGAGAGAGACAGAGACAGACAGTGAGAGAGAGAGACAGAGACAGAGAGAGAGAGACAGAGAGACAGAGACAGACAGACAGACAGACAGAGAGAGAGAGAGAGAGAGAGAGAGAGAAAGAGAGAGTGCTCAGAAAACAGTACAGGAGAGGGGACACTAAGATTGTTTGGCAAGGACTACGGTGAAACAATGTCTTCCAGGTACGACATGGCCATTGCTCTGATGTACTCCCACTGAAAAAGATCAAGCCATTCCAGCATGGATGGGGAAAAGACTCATGAAGCCCCATCCCCAGCTGAGGAGCTTTGGAAGAGCTCCTGGCAAAGGGAGACTTCCTTTGTTTGGGGGGAAGTAGCCTGTGCTCCCATAGGTGGTCTTACACCTGTGCACATACAGACAGCACTGATCGGACTCAGTGGGCTGTGAAATGAGGATCTGAAGTCGAGATGAGGGCTTTGGGAGGACTTCACGGGGGAGGATGGGGTTTGCATGAGGGTGTGGTGAGGGCTTTGGGAGGACTTCACGGGGGAGGATGGGGTTTGGATGATCAAGATACATTGTATCCATGCATGAAATTATTAAAGAATTAGTAAAAGGGGTGAACTTCAGAAAGGCCAAGAGTCATTGCTGACAGTGCAGAGCGTTCAGCGACAGCCATTGCTCAGGACAAGCTTTTTTTCCCGTCTCTTTTGTAACCTCCTGGTTACACAGATCATGATAAACTTGCGATTTTTCAACTCCACAGCTTCCAGCACAGATCAAGGCAAGAATCATTATTTATTCATTCAAAAGTGATGTACTGAACATCTCTATCATGCCAGGAGTGAGTGACCTGGGGTTGCCCTAGCAATAACGTCAGCTGAACCCAGGCAGGAGCTGCCAGCACCAAGCCAATTAGCTGAGTGGGCCCCAGGACAGGATGCTGGTAGGCAGTGGTGGTGGGCAGAAGAGCACAAGCTTTGGAGCCTGAGAAACCCTTGCTCAGAGCTTGCTTCTCAGAGCTTGCTTGCCAATGAGTTATGTGTGGTCAAGTTATCTACAACCTTCTCATAGTTGTCTAGGTCTCCACAGCAACCCCTTCCACACCTGCCAAGAAGTACCTTACCTGTCATCGTCACACCTGCTTTTCCTATCATTGCTTTCAAATCCCACTGTGAATGAGACTCAGTTTCCAGCGGGCGCACCAGAGGGATGGGCTATGATCCATCCGGTCTGGCCGAACATTACCAAATCCCCTGTCTAAGTGCCAGGTCACCACAGTACCTAAAAGCTAGCTGTCCCAATTGTCATACTGTATCCTGGGTCTTGTTCAAAAGCAGCTTTGCTTCTTCTGCTGAATCCAGGGACCACAAGCCTGGGACTGACCACATATAAATGTGAATAAAGCCACCCAGAGGACAGCAGAGCCAAAGAATGGCCGTCACCTGTGTTAGGTCCCTCCCGTGACGACTCTTGTTGGGGTTCCTTCAGCCTCCCTGGTAGAGAGATAGTGTCAAGTACTGGTGAGTGGAACTCTTATAGAAGCAGGTCTTTTTGTTTTGATTTTTTTTTGTTTTGTTTTGTTTTTCCTTGAGACAAGGTCTTACTGTGTATCCCTGGCTAGCCCGAAACTCACAATATAGATCAAGATGCCTTTGAACTCACAGAGATCCACCTGCCTCTGACTCTTGAATATTGATTGGGCAGATAGAAGTTCTTACACTAGCCTGGAGAAATTCTCTAGATCAGCCTTCCTGATGCTGCAACCCTTTAATACAGTTCCTCATGTTGTGGTGATCCCAACCATAAAATGATTTCATTACTACTTCATAACTGTGACTTTGCTACTGTTATATTGTAAAGCAAATATCTGATCTGCAATATATCTGATAGGCGACCCCTGTGAAAGGGGTGTCTGACCCACCAAGGGGTCATGACCCACAGGTTGAGAACCACTGCTCAACAGGGACACAACGTCCAAGAGACTCAGTCTTTGTCCTGCTTTCTTCTGTAATTCAGAGGTGACCGCTAGAGTTCCAGTTGCAGGGTTGTGGCTGGGTATGTGTGTTCGTGTGTGTTCATGTGTGTGTTTGCATGTGTTCTCGTGTGCAGGTGCATGTTAGTGTGGACATGTGTACGTGTAGAGGCCAGAGAATTATGGAGATCTTCCTGTTCTGTCGCCCTGGTGCTGAAACTTTTATGGCACCGTGGTGTGTGCCCCCCAAGACCAGCTTTTTACCTGGATGTTGGGGATCTGAACCCATGTCCTCACACCCGCATAGGAAGGACTTTGCCCACTGAGCCATGTCTCCCTCAGCCCTGAAGGAGCTTCCTTGAGGAAGGCGTGAGCTTGAGCTAAGTACAGAGCAGAAAGCCAGAATGAACCGGATAACTGACGACAGAGGGTCAACTTTATCAGCCCCAAACTACCTGAGGCCTCTATGCCTTTTTCAAGAGGACACACAATAGGCCCTTTGTGCCGAGCTATGGTTGGCAACACTGTGGTATGCGGTTGCATTGCGCAATAACTGATGCATTCACGAATCACACCGGAGTTCATGGATTATTGTCTCTTCCTTTCATTCTTGTCATAAGATGAACTAACTCCGTGTATGACAGCTTGAGCAATGGACATGGGATAGGCCTTGAGGTGGCACCCTCCGGGAGACACAGCCATTTCTCAGCTGGACAGATATAAGCACTTGTTCATCACTTTCTCTGGGGCAAAAGGTGCATCATCATCATCATCATCACCACCATCATCATCACCACCATCATCATCACCATCATCATCATCATCATCATCATCATCATCAGTTTTACTAATTTTATGATATGGAAATTTGAGATCACTAATTCCAAAACGGAATTAAAAGCTCCCATTTGAAAAAAAAAAAGAACTAAATGAAAGGCCCTTTTCCCCATGCCATAACAACCTCCTTTGACAGCAGGTGGGAAGGCTGTGGGGATCAGATCCATTGCCTGGCCCCTTCCTGTCCACATCCCCAGTGGATCAAAAGGCCCAGAGAATGGGGAGGCTCTGCTTCTGTAGGACAGCCCCCGGCTCTTGAAATGAATGACCAGCTTCTTTAACAGACTTCCCCCTTAGCCCCCACCCCTGAGTCTCACATTCCCCATGGTTGGTGAGGCAGAAAATTCGTAAGAACAAAGCTCTTGCCCTAAAAAGATCTTTTCAACTTAGGGTCAGTTCCACATCTGAGGCTTCCAGAGGAGTCACCTTTAATTGAGAAAAGGGAGCAAAGAAGCCGTTGCATTTCAGCTCCAGGAGAACCACACACGGATGTGCATGGTGTCTGCCTGTCCCCCACACATATTCTTCGTGGGAACCTGGCAGGTTTGGAGGCCCAGAGTAGCCCGAGGAGGTGGGGCAGTACCCAGAGGGCAAGGGAATCCTAATCCCTGGACTCCTTGCCCTTGAGTTGAGTTCAGGGTTACTTCCACAAGCCTCGGCCGGCACTCTGCGCCCCTCAGAGCTCCAATTAGGCAGAGAAGAAGACATCTATAAGACTTTGTCATCTCCGCTGGTCCTGAATTGGTTGCATCCATCCCACTGCACAGTTAGCTGGGGTGAGCCAGAAGAATATACACACCTGGGTGCACAAAAGTCAACACTGCACACATTTTTAATCCTTAGGAAATGGCAAAAATCTAGGTTCTACTACATGGACCTGAGATCTTGAACCCTGTTCCTAACCTATGACTCTGTGGAAAACCAGCTGGGTTTGAGGGCTCCCTTGAATCGGCTCCATGTGAGGCGGGGCAGTCCTGGCTATGGGCAGTATCCATTTCTCTGGGAGCCCAGAATGGGGACAGGGCAGATGAGCTTCCCCGCCTGGGACCCAAGGCCAGGTCAAGGTGATCAAGTTTCTCTTCAGGCTTAGACATCACCCCTCAGGCTCCAGGGTAATAAACTCGGTGTCAGGGCCTCAGCCATAGCCTGGTTCATTTCTGGGCCAAATCTCTGAAGGCGAAGGGTCTATTTTTAAGGACTAGCAGTTTGCTGCTTCCAGCTTCTCTCATCAGAAATTGTGCGATTCAGCTCGATCTGCATGGGAAGCATAATTTATCATTGTACACAGATGGTAGCTAAGGATGGGGAGGAGTGCGCTTTTCATTTTAGTTCAGCAAACATTTCCGGAGCCTTTCTTGTGTGCCAGGCACAGAGTAAAACCACTAGGGATGTGCGAATGAGTGACAGGAGTCCCTGGGCCTTGAGCACTTACAGGCAGAGTGGGGAGACAGAGCCATGTCTGAACCTGGACACTAACTTTGTCTTTCTGACATTCCCTGTCGGAGTCACCTTGGGAAAAGGACCTCATCTCTTTCTAGACAAAGCCTTGCCGGCTTTGTTGATCTTGCTGAAACACGAATCTTTGGTTCCATTGATTTTCTTCTGTTGTTTCCATTTTCTGTTTATTAACATCTGCTCTGATCTTTATTATTTCCTTCCATCTGCTTGCTTTGGGATTTATTTTCTACTTTCTTTTACCCCGGGTTCCTTAAGATGGGAATTTAACTTAAGATTCCTTATTTTTTAATAAAAAAAATTGTGTCTGTGTATGTGTGTGTGAGAGAGAGAGAGGGGAGAGAGAGAGAGAGAGAGAGAGAGAGAGAGAGAGAGAGAGAGAGAGAGAGAGAGAGAGAGCGCCTACATGTGTATTTGTGCCATGTGCTGTCTGTTGTCCTCAGAGGCAGAAGGGGCATCAGATCCCCTGGAACTAGAGTTACAAGTGACTGTGAGCCACCACCTAGGTGCTGGGAACCCAGCTCAGGTCCTCTGCAAGAGCAGCAAGTCCTCTTAAGGCCTGAGCCGTCTCCTTAGGGTCCCTCTCTTTCCCTTTTTAATAGGGTGATTCATAGCTACAGAATTCTCTCTAAACACAGCTTTGTTACCTCCCATATCTGTCTTTGCCTTTTCCACTTTCCCCTTTGTCAAAGCAGTTTCTAATTCCCTTCACGATTTCTTCCTTGGCATAGTGGCCTTTTGTTCCTTGTGTTACAAGCTCAGTGCTTTCTGTTATTGACTTCTGAGTTCAGTCTGGTGTGTTTGGTGGATGTACTTTGTATGGCTTTAATCCTTGTAAGTAGACTGAGGCTTTGTGGAGTAGCTCATCCTGGGGGATGCTCCATACACATTCGAGGGACGTATTATTCTGATATTGCCAGGTCCTCTAAAGATTGGGCCTTGTCAGATTATATTCTGTTAATGTAATTAAACCTTTCCTGTTCTTGCTGAAAGTCAGGTATTGAAGTATCCAGCTGGTATTCTTGAATTGTTACCTTGTTACTTTAAGTCATCCTTTCCTTAAAGGACAATAATTATTCCTGCTTGACAGAGGGGTAAGAAACTCAAAACAGTGGTGACACATACCTTTAATCCCAACACTCAGGAGGAAGAGGCAGGCAGATCCTGAGTTTGAGGCCAGCCTGGTCTACAGAGTGAGTTCCAGGATAGGTAGGGCTACATAAAGAAACCTTGTCTCAAAAAACCAAAATAAATAAATTAGTGAATGAACATAAACATAAACAAATGAATTGAAAACACCAAGCCCCAGCCTGCCACACAGTGAAGCCTGCAGCAGGGGCTGAGAACAAGGGGCAGTGCAGCACAGTGTGAGAGAAAGATTTCCCCCCAGTGTAACTGGATGGTTCTGTTGCATAGACACTGCTCCATTCTGGAAAACACAACCCACTTGGAAGGATCATCAGCCCTGGATGGTCCTATAACCTAATTTACAAGATCTTCCATCTAAAATAATAACTAAGAAGTTCTAATTTCTCCTCCTAACTATACTAGATGACTCCTCAGAGGAGTGTCTGGTCGCTTACACTGTCTACTCCTCTCTCCTCCCTGCCTTTTTCCAGTTTAACAGGTGCTTCCTAAGAGCCTTTGCGGGGGCCAGACTGCCCTCTGTCCCAAGGATCCTGACCCTAGGCCTGCAGTAACAGTCCAAGCAGGTGAAGCGCAGGAACCGCACACTGTGCTGAGAGAAGGAATACAAGGCTTGGAGCACACAGAATTTGCAGTGAGCTGCCTGGTGGGTGGACAGAGGAGAAGCAGTAAGAGCGGTTCCCAACACAGCAGTATTAGACACTGACAAGAAGTGCAGTCCTCCAGTTTCAGAACCGTCCCTGGCCCTGCCAGCCCTCTGAGATGGGAGGGGTCCAGGGGAGGAAAAGGAGGAAAACAAGAGGATGTTACACTGAGTGAGTCATCCAGCCTCAAATAACGGAGAGCTGCTAAGGCAGAAAGTTCTCAACTTGGCACTTTGCCAACTCCAGTGCTGCAAAAATAGCCATGATGAATTCACATATTTCTTTGCGAGTGTCGGTCCTTCGAACCAGTGAAATCTCAGCCAGAGCAAACTGGAACTTGGGGCCCATATGCTCAAAATCATGCTCAGATTTTGGTCAAAGGTTTTTATTTTCTTGAGAAAGCTAGAGAGCTGTATTTCCTACTGAGAGTTGTCTATTCTTCCATCCCGCTGGGGTTTTTGGACTATGGGATATTGTTTCCTGCTCAGAGTGAAAACTCTTGTTTTCTTGTTGGAGGTTTCTAATACCTCAGCAGAATATTCCTGTCAGTCGGAAAGCTCCCCATGATAGGAGAGATAATGTCCTGCCTGTAACCACTCTGAACATAGTAGAGGGGGAAAAGAGGGTGTACCCCAGCCGCCTTTCCCTAGAGGGCACCTTGATCCACCTGGAATAGGGAGGGAGCATGACAGCTGTAGAGCATTTAGAGCTAAGTTAGAGTGTGTAGAGGTGACGAAGGGATGTGCTGAGGTGTTCCCAGAGGCCCACAGCACAACAGGAAAGCCCACCTTCGAGGGCTTGACCAACTCAACACATAAGATCCAGCTTAACCTCCATCATTGAGCCTCAGGTTCCTTACCTTCAAAAACGATAGCACTGGTTCTTCCATGAGTCAGAACACAAACTATCTGGCTTCTGGGTGGCATTCCTAGAGCATAATTTCCAGAGTCTCTCAGCGGGGTGGAAAGGATGACTCAGGTCCCTGATCGTCAAGAAAGTGGGAAGATCTCTCAGCAGGCAACAGCACAAGAATAGAGACAGAGCCCCACTACTTCCCAGCCATGCGATCTCTAAACTAATCACTACCCTGCTGGTGTTTAAGCTTCCTCACCTGCAGAAGGGCAGAGTGATGGTAACTCAGCTCCGGGGTCGTCAGGACTGAACGAAGATGGGCACTTAGAATGATGTCAGTTCACAGTCTAGACCAATAAATATGGCCCTGTTTTTACATATGGAGGGGGCTGGAAAGACCAGAGGGTTGGTATCAAGTGAGAGGGTGTAAGGAGTGCTGAGAAATAGATTATAATGGACATTAAGTGCCCATCTGAGCCGGGAGCCAAGTAACACAAGAGAGGCCTACCTCGGGTTCTTGAATGGGTTTGACACTGATTAATATGTCCAGCAGAGGATGCTATTGAGATAGCGTCTTAGTTAGGGTTTCCATTAGTGTGAAGAGACACTGTGATCACACCAACGCTTATAAGGGAAACACATCTGAGGGGGCGGCTTATATTTTCAGAGTTCAGTCTATTATCATCATGGCAGAAACACACTGGCATGCAGGCAGACATGGTGCCCACTACATCTTGATCGGAAGGCAACAGGAAGTGAATTGTCAAACTGAGTAAAGCTGAAGCCAAAAAAACCTCCAAGCCTGCATCCACAGTGAGGGACACACTTCCTTCAACAAGGTCACACCTTGCTGGGCTGTGGTGGTGTGTGCCTTTAATCCCAGCACTTGTGTAGACAGAAGTTTCTGTCCTGCCAGTCCCTCAGCCATTCAGTCCTCAAAAAACACACAGAGGCTTATATTAATTATAAACTGTTTAGCTTATTATCAACTAGCCCTTATAACTTAAATTAACCCATAATTCTTGTCTGTTTAGCCATGTGGCCTGGCACCTTTTCTCAATAAGGCATTCTCATCTTGCTTCCTCTTGCAACCACGTCTCTCTGCCTTTCCTTGTCCCAGAATTCTCCTAGTCTGGTTGCCCTGCCTATACTATTCCTGCGTGGCTACTGGCCAATCAGTTTTTTATTAAACCAATATGAGTGATAAATCTTTACACTGTAGAAGAGCATTATCCCACAGCACACTCGAGAGGCAGAGGCAGGCAGATCTCCATGAGTTTGAAGCCAGCCTGGTCTACAAAATGAGCGAATTCTAGGCCAGGCTCCAAAGCTACACAAAGAAACCCTGTCTCAAAAAACCAAAACCAACCAAAAAAAAAAAAAAAAAAAAAAAAAAAAACCCCAAACAAAACAAACAAACAAAAAAAAAAACCCCCCGCCAACACTCCCACAACAACAAAAACAGAAACAAGGCCATAATTCCCTATAGTGCCAACCCTATGAGCTTATGAGGGTCAGTCACACTCACAGTTACCACAGTTAACAACAAGCCTCCTGCTTCCAGCACCCAAGACAGTATTCACTGATAGCTGAAGGATGGGAGCTGATGGGATGGCTCAGCACCTAAAAGCATTTGTTGCTATTGCAAAGAACTGGGTTTGGTTTCCAGTACCCATATTTTGGCTCACTATCATCTGTAACTTCAATTTCAGGGGATACAATACTATCTTATGACCTTCACAGATACTAGGCACACATGAATATACATCAAATAAAATAAAAACAGAAAATAGAAGTCATTTGCTGAGGCAGGCAAGTCCACAAACTTCTAGATCAGCTGTAGAAGAGGCAGGAAGTCTGGTGGGAGTTGGCAATTAGTTAACATGATACCCACCTCTCTCCATTCGGAGCAGGCCTTTCAGAGACAGGCAGAGTCAAAGGAAACGACTGAGAAGAAGCACTCCAGGTTCTGGAGATGTTAATGAGCACAGCAATTAGCCTAAACACAATCCTGACACGTATGAAGTTCTGTATACAGAGAAGTCTCCAATGATGGGCCCTGGAGAAGGCTGGGGTGGTGGTTCACCATCCTGTGACAGGAGGAACCACCCAGGCACACACCATGTGGGACCAAATCATGGGGTAAAAAAAAATCGCAATACACATTACTTGGCCTTCGAGATCTAGGGGAAAAAAGACCACAGCCTTTGACAAATGTAATGGGGAAATAATTCCTTTGAATCTGTGAATTTGCTTAGATGGGAAAAGGGGGAAGTCAGGTGATCCTTAAGTGACCCCAAGTGGTAAAAATACACCAGCACATGTGTTCAGGCCTTTGTGGGTATTCATGGTGTGACACTAGCGCCACCTAGTGTACACAACTGGGAAACAAGCCACAAACCCACAAAACCTGACCCCGGTGGTCTTCATTGTCACATCTGTTTTATTTTGCGGTGTTTTCTTGCTGCTGGGTTGTGAGCCAATAGCAGTGGAAAAATGAGCAGCAGTTTATGGATGGACACGCATTACAAGATTTGTTATCGCAGCTTACAGCACTATTACTAGTATGCTCAGTAAACAGTATGTAACTGTACGGAGGGGATACAATCTCTCCACGTTGCCTGCATTTTAAGAGCCGAACAAAATATCTCGAACTCTAGTCTGAGAATGCAGGCTAATGGTTCTTGCGCCAGCACGTCTAAGAATTCTTTAGTGAGTCCTTACTAAGTCTGACTGCTGCTAAGCACGTCATTTCATGAACCTCAAATGGCTTCTCCAGAGCTTTCTTGCTCGCTCCCCTTGCAGTAATAATTCCTCACAGTACAGCCCCTCCTACTACAGTACTTTGCCCAAACACAGAAAGGACTTTCCCCTTTATACCCACATCATACCGACATAGCTGGCTGTTAACACCAAGCAGCAAGCATGTGAGGGTCTCCAGGGATTCACAATGTGGGAAAGAAAGCCAAGCTCAGGCCAGACATAACCACGATGGACAGACAATAGTCAAGTAGAGTGGTCTCCCTCCTGTCTATCAGGGTTTCCAGCCCAGATTCTCCTCCACAAGACCCTGCAAACACGCACATGCACACACATGCACAGGTATGGCAGCTAAGGCGTGTGCGGAGGAGGAATCAGACTCCATGTACAGCAGCTTGGGACATCCGGGGCTCCAGTCCCGAGCAGCTGAAGCCAAGTTCCTGAAGGTGAGGTCCAGACACTGGCATGTCACTTACAGCACAATCAGCTGTCATGCCCTCTGAGTCACCTTTGGGTAAAACCATGCCGTGAGAACAAAGGCTCTGGGAGCTTCTTCTTCAAGTGCTTCTCCAATCGTTCATGGCCCCTCAGCAATCCCGACTGGTTAAAATGCAGACGTTGTGTGTCCTGCCCTTGGGCTGACAGACTCGGCATGTGGGGAGGCCAAAGAGAAGTCTGTAACTATAACTGCAATCAAATGCAGGTCTCCTAGATTCCAAAGCCTTCCAGATTTCCCCAATAGTTTAACCAGAAGTGTACTATCAGAAAGAAAGAAACTAACTAGAGCTTTAGAGGATTTTACATGAACCTGAAACTGAAGAGAAATGGATAGCAAAAATCTCACCCCGAAGGGAACCTCCTGTAACCCCCCCCCCACCTTCTCATCTCCCTAAAGAAACCCTCTACAATGCCCGATCTCCGTCCCCAGAGGAACCCTGTAAAACCCATCTCCTCCTCCCCTAAAGGAACCCCAAGCCCTCCTACCTCTTCCTCCCTTGAAAGGGATCCTCCACAATTACTTTGGATTAGAAAAATAACATTCTTCCCTCTTCATCGTGCACCATTTTGTTTTTGCTCTGACAGACTCCTCCCTGCCCCCACAAAAGATCACTTCAGCGTGCCTGGCAGTACTGTAGAAAACGCCTGTGTCTAGAGTCAAATGATGAGAGAGACAGAAGAGTTTACCCTGGGCTCCCTTGTATGTTTCCCCACATTGTCTTCGTTCCACACCTCTCACTCAGACGGCAACGGGGCGCATATTGTCTAAGTCAGAAAGTGAGTAAATGGCTCTGCCCCTTGGATTGGCCAGGAACCAATTCTTTTAAGTCTGGGGCAGTTCTGAGTCATTGCCACACAGTTCTACTTTGGGAAGGGTGGTGTGTGGGGTGTGTGTGAAAAAATAAAGCTGAGTGCAAGCCTAGATCTTAGTTTATATTATAATTCAACACGGTGGTGGCAGCGACGGTGGTAGAAGCCACAGGGACGGAGGGTCAGGGCTAAGGGGACAAACGGGAAGCTCTCCTGTCTTCCTCTCACTGGCATTGATCTGCACACTCTAAACAGGAAAACAAAGGCTTAGGGGCAATGAGTTCTATTTTCGCTCATAAAATGTATTGCACAGGGTTCTTTCTGTGTTGTTAATGTGAATGCCAAACAGCACAACCCTTTCAGAAAGTAATTTGGCACTGGCAGCCTTGAAAGATATCCATAATGTTCATACTCTTGAATTCCATGTTTAGGAAAGCATTCTGAAGCAGAAGCTGCACACTGCGGTACTGTGTGTAACACAAGGACATTGAAAACAATGTGAACACTGAGAAATAGGGTATGAGTGCCTCTCATCTACTGAACTTTGCTGAATGCTTGACAGACTACTGAATAATGCAAATTATTTTCATGAAGGAACCACAGCTTACAGAAGCTAGTGCCTGTGCCCTCTACTGTACTGAAAGTATGGGTTCAAGCCAGATTCCATCCAGTCCTAAGTGAAGTCAGTTCCCATTGGTGCTCAACACCGGGGTGCACTGTGACATAAGCATTGCACTGCTTCAGTAGTAAGACTGGAAACACCCCCAACCCCCCAAGCACAGAACCATCCAGTCACCAAGCAGGAGATGCCCTCACAGTCAAAGCCTGAAGACAGTGGTAGAGAGGGCTACACACGTTGGGTGCTGAAGTGGAGAAAGCTGTAGAGAGGATTGAACCTAGATCTGTGAGTAGCATCTCAGTTCCCGCAGAATTTAATAAACAAGGGACAACAAAAAAGTTGAGTCAGAAACACTACCATTTACGAGTTAATATGTAACATGTTCTAGCCTTTCAAAGGCTTCTAGTGTTCTATGAGGCAGAGGCCAAAGTTCTGTGACCAAGATCTGATCATACGCGCTCAGATAAGATCCAGTTACTTAACAGACAAGTCACAGAGAATGGGCAGCTCTTTTCCAGGGTCAGCCAGGTCCCTTATTAGGTCTCTGCCATTTCCCACCTATCACACTGAACTAATGATTTATCTACCGGCTCACTAGAACTGCCTCCAAGGTCCAGCCTGAGTGAGAGCAAGTACAGAAAGAGGAGGTCCAGAATGACACAGGCTCGGTCATCAGTGGGCACCAGACTTAAAGAATGACTACAGGCTCACCACCAACAAAGCACAAGGAGACAGCATCTAAGAGGGAGCCAGTGGAATGCACCAGTGAAGAGGTGGGGAGAGAGAGAGTGGGTCAGGTCAGGCCTCCAAAGAGCACCCCACAACCCCCTCCATCCCCACGTTGGGTCCATTTGCCTGAAGCTCTCTCCTGCAATAGCCTGAAGTGAGACAGCAATTTGAACTGCAGACAAAGTTAAGCAACCCTCAGCTGCCACTCCCCTCAACTCAGCACTGCTCTTAGCTGCCGGGGAATGTCAGTATCATTTTCAAAAGGGGCTCGGAGAGCAAACAATGAAACCAAGAAATTTGAGTTCTGTTTATAGCTCTATCAACCAAAGGTTTGTTAAGCTCAGGTCTGTAACAGGAGGATTAGGTAGGGTCTTTCTGGCTCTTAGCATTTAGCCAACCTGAACTTCAGTCCTGTTTTGCTATGATGTATCAAAACATCCATTTCTAAAGTGGTTAAAGTGCTGAGCATGCAAAGTCTGCCGTCATCCAGCCATAAGAGGTGACAGGAGTTACAGGACATCTCTACAGACTGGCATCCTCACATCATTTGGCACAGAGCTCGGGAACTGACGCCATCAGTGATGGCTTTCTCACTAATCTGTTTCTACACTGGATTTCACTCAAGATATTGCTGTACGATCTCATTGCTAAAAGATCTGAAATCAAATCCCATGCTCTTAGGGAATCCCTAGGATGAGAATAACCCTACCCCCCCAAAACTACTTCATCAACTAAAAGTCCAAAGGCACAAAAGACCAATTCAATAGTATGTATTTAAATTTCTCCTTGAGGTATTATAATCAAGGGGCAGAAATTAACTGATTTTAGAACACAGAAGAACAGCAAAGTTGTTTTGTCCTTCCTTGCATCATCTGCAAAGGAAGGTTCGTGAAAAAAAAATCCAGAGACGCCTTCACTGGCGTTAGTTATCACCCACATCCACCAACCACATCCAAGTCCTAAGCAATCGCCTGGCTTCCCAATCAGTCAGAAAGTCCCTCTACCACGAGATCCTTGGCTTTTCTTTCATGTCGCAACTCTCCTCAGTTTCATGTACCTAGAAAGCCTTAAGTATCTGAAAGATTACATTGCTCCTGTAAAAAATTCTACTTAAAGGATATTTGATCTGGGTTTCATATGAGTCCTGGGTCACATTCATGCATCCATAAAATATATTTCACAAGCCCATAGTATTCTTAAAAGAAAAAAAAATGTAACTTTAAAAGAAGACACAAACCTTCATTAAAATAGAGTTGTCATATTTATTTTCATTAGGTTGTTGTTTTATGAAGAATTCCTAAGATTTGTGTTTCTTGACATGCAGAGTTAGCAGTCACAGCTCAGTTACTATAAATACTGCTGCTTGGGAGCAGCACCACCGTGTCAGAGGTAAGACTAGAGACTTTGTTACTGAGACCCTATTCCGTCTACATGGAATCAGAAGGTTCTGAACAGCTGGTTGGGAAGGTAGCCAAGGTGCAGGAAAGATGTCTGTGCTTCCTTTTCAAGGGCAGCCAGCTCCTGCACAGTGGGTGCCAGGATGTCCACATGGCCTTTATAGTTTCCACCTGTACCACACACACAAATCATAGAGCAACGTAAATGGCGCGCTTGAAGACTTGTCAGCAAGACTTAGGCTCAAATCTATCACTTCAAACACTGTTTCCAGCATTAAGCTTCTGGGCGAGTTATCTGCAGTACATTTAGCTTTAACTTTTTAAGTCAAGAACTTCAATATAAATTAGTATTCAAGCTTCACTAATATAATAGTTGCCTCAATAGCCATACCCACCATTCCCTTGGTTTGCAAACCACTAGTTTACCCTGAATCAGAAACATTCTGGGCAAAGAGAACATTAAACAAGGTTGCCACTTACATTAAATACTTCTGATTCTTTGTTCAAAATCACCTATAATACTCATTTTCTAATATTTCATTAAAAGTTCAAGTACTCTTGATATGAATACTTCAAGACAATCAGTTAAATTGCTGTCCCTCATTCACATACAGATCACATAATAAAATGCTGCAAGCCAAGTAATAATAATAAAGCACTGGAGAATAATTAGTAGAAAATAATTAACATGCTAATAATATACTATTAGCATAATGGAACAAAATCATTGTCTTCATAAACTGACATTCAAAGAGGCAAATTTAGCTAGGTGTGTTAGTACAGGCCTATAATCTCAGCATTCAGAAAGCTGAGGCAGGAGGATCTTGAGTTTCAGGCCAGTCTGGGCTACAAAACAGCGGGTGCAGAGCGGAAAGGAAGGCAGGTGGACAATACACTGACACAGCTGACTGCTTACCGCCAGCGGCCCTCTTTTGACCGTATGTAACTTTCCCATCAAACTCATCCACTGGAACCTTTATATCTGGCTCAACCTGGGAAATGGTGCAGTTCAGGTGTTCTTCTATCTCGGAAAGTAGCTATGAAAGAATGAGAAAATAAAAACATTTCAAATAAAAATTTCACTTTAATAGTTTCACTGTAGCTGTACTAACTAAAATTAGGCAAGCCTGATGCTTGGACAAACGGAAGTTAGATCTCTGAATGACAACTCACAAACAGCATTATTAGCCAATACTGCTATCTCACCGCTGACAAATATATCAAAAGTAGAGTTGTAATTTTTCTTTTTTTTTTTTTAAATAATTTAACTTTATTTTATGTGCATTGGTGTGAAGGTATCAGATCCCCTGGAACTGGAGTTACAGACAGTTGTGAGCTGTCATGTGGGTGCTGGGAATTGAACCTGGGTCATCAGGAAGAGCAGCCAGTGCACTTAACCACTGAGTCACCTCTCCAGTGCCGAGATGTAGTTTTTCTAGATGAATGCACTCTGTCTATCAAGGTCTCACCTGCATTTCATTGTACCAGATGGTACAGCCACCATCTTCCTTGAGCCTCGTGTTATAGCATCCTTTCCCACGGTTGCTGCATACATGATACCAAACCTACAGTAAAGGGAGAAAAAATATCAACACGCATAGAGACAGAGAAACTAAATAATTTGCTCTACATTTTGGGGTTTTTAACTTTTTATTTTCTTAACACACTAAAAAAAATAGAATTATGTGTTTCATGCAATGGCTCATTGACTAGATCTAAGTTATTCTCAAAATAATACAAAAGGGTGTGAGCTACAGAAAGAAATTTTCAGAGTGACCAAACAGTAAACTGACATCATAACCTGAGGTCCAAGGGTAACGGGCGGCTAGGTGTGGTGGAGCATGCCTGCAAACCAGCACTCAGGCCTCGGCAGGGAGGACTGAGTCTGAGGCCTGCCTGGACCACAAAAAGGTGGGCATGGGTAGGAAGGGGATAAATACTGGAGAAGGTTACATCAAAATTAATATTCTGAAGACTGTTACAGGCAAGAACAATAAAGTACATAAGGGATGTGTGCACATGAATTTGAGAAAAAGATGTATGAGATCTTATAAAAGTTTTTCTACAAATCCCTCACTACATATATAAAGAGCCTGTAAAGTGTCCTATACTACAATGTTTAGAGAGTTTTTGTTGAAAACTATATTAAGGCTATTAGGAATATTCATATATTGCCCTTTTACTATAAATCATATGCTATTATTTATCTATTTAATCCATGCAGAGGAAAGAAATGCCATAAAGTATTCACTTACTGAGGTAACCCAGACCTACAAAGACAAATATGGTATGTACTCACTCATAAGTGGATATTAGATGTAAAGCAAAGGATAACCAGGCTACAATCCACAACCCCAGAGAAGCTAGGTAAAAGAGGACCCTAAAAGGAACACACACAGAGAGCCCCAGGAAATGCAAATAGTAGAAGGGAGGGGATGGGGGATGGGAACATGAAGGCGAGAGGGTCAAGTTGAGGGAGGGACAGCGAGGAGGAGCAATGAAGGAGATATCTTGATAGAGGGAGACATTACGGGATTAGGAAAGTTCTGAGGAATTCACAAGGATGACCCCAATGAAGATTCCTAGCAACAGTGGAGAGGGTGCCTGAACTGGCCTTCCTCTATAATCAGTAACTAATAGAAGCAGTTGCAGTGATCCACGGCCAAGCACTGAGCTGAGCTCCTGGAATTCAATTGAAGAGGGAAAAAGGATAATATGAGCAAAGGGCGGGGGGCGGGGGTTGTCAAGATCATCATTGGGAAAACCAGAGGGACACCTGACCCGAGCTAGTGAGCTCTCTGGACTAACAGCTGAGGATCCTGCATGGGAAACTGAACTAAGTCCTCTGAATGTGGGTGACAGTTATGTGACTTCATGGGGGGGGGGGGGGGGGGGGGGAGACCGGCAGTGGGACCCGGAACTTATCCTGGGTGCATGAACTGGCTTTTTGGAATCCATTTCCTATAGTGGGATACCTTGCTCAGTCTTGATACGGGGGGAGGGGCTTAGGCCTGCCTCCAATTTGGCATACCAGACTTGCCAAGGGAGGGCTTACTTCCTCTGAGGAGTGGATGGGGGGTGGAATGGGGGGAAGTGGGAGAGGGTGGGAGGAGGGGAGGGAGGACTGGGGCTAGTATGTAAAATTAAAAATTTTTTAAATAATAATAAAAAACATTCACTCACTTCCATTTGTGACTGACTCCAGTTTCAGTGGAAAACCAAACTGCTTTTACTTCCCAATCAAACCACAACTCACAATGACTCTAAGAGAGCACTGGGAAGATTACCTTTTCTTTCTCTGTTGCCACTAGGGAAATGGCCAGGCCCATCCTGAAAGATTTTAAAGCCTTTATTAGACCTTAGTTCTGAAACACGGGAGCTCAAAGGGGGAAGAACCTGGGCAGTACCTTTCAGCTCGCCCTACTCTGCCAATCCGGTGCACGTAGTTCTGTTTTTCATCAGGCAGGGTGACATTTATAACTGCAAATAAAGACAATGGTTAACAGCTGCCATGGTTTGTAAGGTTAGAGTGTAGGGCAGTAAGTCTCTTCTTACCATAAGGAACACCATGAATGTCAATGCCTCTAGCAGCTACATCTGTGCAAATCAAAAATCTTACGTCTCCTTTCTAAAAGAACCAAGAAAAAGAGTCTGTCAGTGAACACACAAGACATAAAAACAATCTTTCCATTAACAGAGCTGAATGCTACTTTCAGATTAGCTTTTTGGACATAATCTACTGGACCAAGTGTTGGCGTTTTCCTCTATTATCTGCAGAAACACAGTATAAATGGCTGGCTTCGGCCTTGTTTTCTTTACAGCAGTGTTATTAAACCTGGCTTTATCTTTAGAAATATGTTTAGAAACTCAAAACTATACAATAGAACAGAACATAGAAACTTAGTTGTTGTCCTTACTCATATTAAACTAAATCTAGGGGCTGGAGATGGCTCAGTGGTTAAGTGCATTGACTAGTTTCTGGTGCTCCATTCCCAGTGCCTACACAGCACTAACAATCTGTAATGTCAACTCTAGAGGACCCAACACCCTCTTCTGACTTCTGTGAGCACTGCAGACATGTGGTGCAGGGAAAACACCCATACACATTCAAAAGAAAATCTCAAATCCAAAAACAAATCCACACTACTAGATATTTTACCCCAAAGTCACAGTGTTTTGTAACAGACAAATCCCAAAGACTAGCAGGGAATGAGCCCCTAGTGCTTACAAAAGACATACAAACTAGCCTTTGGATGCCTTTGTGCAGAGGAAACTTCAGATTTGGAGGTGAGAGGAGCACAGTGATTTTTGGTATAGTATAATCCCCAAATGGCAGTGTACTTGTGTAATGAAGCAGGGAACACCAGTGATACACAGTATGGAAGCACGAACTAATCTAAGCTCAGTAAGTCCCACATTTTTCCATGCCATGGGTCTTAGAAAAAAACCTGCTCTGGTGAACTGGAATGTCAGTGGGAAGAAACTGCTGAAGTTTATCTAAGAACTGAGGCCTACTAAACACACCAGGAGCTCTGAATGCCATTAGTATGCAGAAGCACCTGGAAGGGTGCGCCTCAAACAACAGTAAAACACTATTAAACTCTAATGACAATTCATTTAATAACAAAGTGAATTAATTCTCTGTAAGTATTCATGCCCTCTCTAAAAAACTTTCACAGATATGGTTTACCTATGCCATACTTCTACAAAGTACCTATGTGAGAAAAGCAAGTATGTACGTATGTATGTCAAAGAACAGTTTACTGAGCACACCATTTAGGAGCAGTGGACCAGGTACTAACAACAGTGCTGTGTTCCTACCTGATGGGGAACATGACATTTTTTATCTGAGTGTCAAAGACGACTAATTCCTGCTACAATGAAGATGTATAGTAAAGAGTTCAGTCTCTAGAAGAATTGTAATGATATTAAGTGACACAAGGAACACTATAATCAGCCCTTTTAAATAATAAGGAAATGCAGGCAACCAGGCCCCGTACCTTAAATCTTTCCAAGTTCTGCTTTCTCTCATGAGGCTTTCTGTCACCGTGAAGACATACACATGAGAACTGGTGTCCTTTTTTATCAGGTCCTAATGAAAAGCATATTGAACAACTGACCTTGAAAAGCATTATGCAGAAAACTACAGACTAATAGCACCTGTCTATAAAGATCTATTTACCCAAGTTTGGCACAAACGAAAGCAACAGCTTTTCTGTCACAGGGAAAATGCCATTAAAATAAATTCCATGAAAGGTTGGAAAGGCAGCTTAGTTGGTAAATGTAAACATGGGCAGCGTCGGCATATTGAACCCCAGCACTGAGAGTGGGGATGGACAGGTGGACTGGTGGAACTCGCTGGCTAGCAAGCCTAGGTGAATCCATTAGCTCCAGGTCCAGGGCGAGAACAAGAAGATGGGAAGTAATCAAAAAAGACCCCTTTGGCCTCCACAGACATGTGCACACCCCGCAGGAACATACACACCTCCCCTCCCCTCACACACACAAAACTCCAGGAAACATTAACAATGATTTGCTTTTAAGAGAATTCAAAATTCCATCAAATTCTCGTCCCAACTTTCCAAGCAGTTGAATTTATGCCCCATGACACACAGCTTACTGTCCAATTTTATAAAAGACTGTGAGGCCCTCTGACCAAAGCGGCTTTACTGCTTAATATTCTCAGCAACAAAAGAGAATACTCAGGTATGCTCCACAGCCTTCAGCCTTGGTGAACTTGACATTTCAATTCTGACTTAAGAATATTTCCATATTGATTTATATATTTAAACACAAAACATAAAACTATGTCCATTCTAATGTCTTCTACCTGTGTAGAAATTCACTGACCTGTATAGACTTTGGGTCCAGGTAATTTTAGTGTGGGATGTTTTATTTATTTGCAAGGTTTGGTTCTTTATATTTTCAGTACATTAGCGACCATTTACTTCTACTAATATTTTTGTTTTGTTTTGTTTTACTTCATCCCTTACTAGCCCTTTAGATTAGTATTTTTATCACGTGTTTATATGTTTATTAAAATTAAAGTGTTATGACTAACATAACAGAATGTGTATCTTGCAAGTCAGCAAATGGTTTCTAATAATTTCCTTAAGTTGTTCTTTGTAACAACATATGCCTAATGTTTGTCTAGATTAATACTCTATATGACCTTAGCAAGACTTCAGTCTACTGAATAACTGAATATGTAATATATATTAAATATATATGAATTAAATATATTCAGGATTTTTACAATACTGATCTTATTCTGTGATTTCTAATATGTATTTTTTTTCCTCCAGGACTAGAGATGGAACTCAGAGCCTTACTCATAACCAGGCCAGTTCTACCACTGAGCTCTCTTATCTCCAGTTCTTTGGGTTTCTGAGATACTATCTCATTATGCAGCTCAGGCTGCCCTTAGTGACCTCATGATCCTCCAGCCTCTGCCTCCCAAGGCCTGGCTTCTTTCTTCCTCTAGTCTTATTTAAGGCTTCCCCCTCATTCCTCTTATTTACCAGTTTAGAAAACACATTCTATATTAGTCATTATTCTTTAAATGTTAGTATTAATCCGTAACCTAGATCTGCAGCCTTAGAATTCTGTGATTCAGGTTTACTCTAGTGAAGACTGCAGCAGTGTGGGAAAGTTCTGTACTGATAGACACTGCTAAGTGACAATGTGCCATCACTGCTCCCAACTCTGTGCATGCATTCTGGCTCAACAGTCGATGAAATGAGAAAAATTTACCTCCTCCTTGTTGCATAAAGTACTGCTCCAAGTTATCACAGTCAATTTTAGTTCTACAGAAGATAATTGCTTGATCCATCTTGTGTTCCTTGATAGCTCGGACAGCATACTCCCCCTTAAGTATTTTAATAGCTTCAGACCACATCTCTTGATTACCATAGCAACAGAACAAGCAACAGAATGTCAATATGAAGCTATCATGAACACACATTATCAGTCAAACATACTTAACTCTCCTAAAAATCTCTGCTGTACAATATAGATAAGGCAGAGTATGGGAGTGAAATACTGAGTTAATTCATTACTTCATTTACTTTTGCTTGTCAAGGTCAATGTTACCTACTTTTAGGTCTCTCTCTTTCACACACACACACACACACACACACACACAAACACCTTCAAAAACACAAATGTGCAAACAAACTAGCACAAAAGCCACACACACCGAAACTTGTTACTTTCCTCTCAGGCATTAGTTATAATTGGTCTTGCCTAAACTTCCCTTCATGCTCAAGACATGATTATTTCCCAGATCTGTAACACATCCTAGTAATTTTCAGCTCACCTGGACTGTTAGCACCGGGTCTTGTGTTGTCTTTTGCGTGTACATCATCAGTCTATTGGAAGGGAGAGACAGAAAGGGAAGTGGATGTTAAAGAGTGATCAAGAGCAGGTGCCATTCTATTCGAAGGAAGAAATGTATCTGTCTTGAGACTGAATTTCAAGCACGTCTTTATAATCTGTACACAAAACCATTTTTCAGTTCAGAAAATTTCTACATTAACTAAGGAAATTAAGTATAAATGTAACAAAAATAAAAATGTGGCTTTCAATCTATTATATAAATAGTTGAAGCACACACACTTATTATATAAAAATAAACGTAGCAAAAGCAGGGAAAAGGACAAGATGGGCAAGTGAAACTGACTTTTATGAGAACAGGGCACATCAAAATAACACAAGGCAGCTCCTACTGAAATGTTACTAAAATGGAAGTTTCTGCACCTGAAATTTGACATAGGTAATCTTTTTTACAAAAATTTTATCAAGGAAGCTAATCACAAAAAGAAAAGTTAAAGAAGAAATTTGCCATTTATTTGGTGCCTTTTACATACCTAAGCTTTCACAGTCAAGACATGGCTTAATGTGAGGCTTTGGTACAAAAGCTCAGTGCTTCCAGCATCACTGAGAGCCCAGGAGACTCGCTCACCACACCAATGAATGTTCACCACACAGCACTTACTCGAATGTGGTTCTTCCCCAGCCTTTCCCAGAGCTTGTCAGTTTTCGGATTTACAGGGACGACTACATGGTGCACAGTGTCTGGAACAGAATCTTCCCCTTTCAAGTCGACCCATGTGGGAAAATGCATTATCTTCTCAGATAGTTTCTTTACATCGAAAGAATGCAAAGTAGCAGAGCAAACAATCACCTAAGACAGGAGAATATGGGTTTAGATCAACTCTGTAACAATCAGCATTACATTATACTCATTTTAAAAATTTATTTCTAAGAGGCAGGCGGATCTCTGTGAGTTCGAGACCAGCCTGGTCTACAAGAGCTAGTTCCAGGACAGGCTCCAAAGCCACAGAGAAACCCTGTCTCGAAAAACCAAAAAAAAAAAAAAAAAAAAATTTATTTCTATTTTGAGATTCACACTAATAATGAATAATATGAGAACAAAGTATAGTAACTAGAGGATCTAAAATACATCCAGTACCTGACTCCGTGTACTAAAGAATAACAGCGTGACACTGGCAGGCTGTTGGCCAAGACAAATCCAATACCCACTCCATGTAGTAACTATTAACTATGTGACACCGGCATGCCATCAGTACCCTCACTGTCAAACACAAAGCATGCTCTCTCCCTCTAGGAAGTTTTTTTGGCTTGCTTATTTTAAAAGTCAGAGTTCACAAGTTATTAATCATCCCGTTCTCTAAAAAGTCTCTCCCTTCTCAAACCACTTCCTATGGAAGGATGCAGAAAGGAAGGGCAATGTTTCAGAAACAACCACGACGAAGATGAGTGACTTCAATAGCTGAACCTACTTCTGGGCTGCACAGGAAGCAGCACTGAGAATGTCTTAAGGTCATCAGTGATGACTAAAAAATCACCTTTATTTCTAAAAGCAGCTTTTAAGACTATCATCTGTGTGTGCATGTGTACTACTCGGTAACTAGATGATAACAAAGAAAGTGTTTTATACAGTGAACTTATTCAAAGCTTTTGGTTCCTCCGCTGGCTACATATAGTTGGAGAGGCACTGGCCACCTCATACCTGGAGTCTTTTCCCATCAGAAGTAATCTGAGGAATCTGACTGTGCATCCTGTTAATGAAGTCAGAATAACCTTGAGAGAGAAGCCCATCCTGCAGAAGAAAAGAGTTTCTAATCAGCATTAAAATCTTTTAATTTTAAAATTTAAAATGCAAGGTAAAAACAAACAAACAAACATATAAACATACATATCTTTGTATTTACGAAATAATTATGATCCGTTGAATACTTAAAGACAAGTTATAAATTCAACTTTAGTTGCCTTGTGACTACAATATGAAAAAGGTATAATAAATAAACCCAAACCATATTCCAATATTCGAAAATTAATACAACAGTTTATAACACATGTCTTTAAGATAATGACTTTAACTTGAAAACTGAGAAAGTTTCAGTGATGGGAAATTAACCCAACCATCTTGAGAATAATTTGGAAGAGTATTTCAAAGCCTCAAACACATTTATTTTCTTCCAGATGGTCCACATTTTGCATGGTTCACATTTTGCATCTCTGACATAAATAATTTGTTGTATAAGAAATAATGTAAGCACAAGGAGTCATTAGGAATAAAAAAAGGCAAACTACCTATGTAAATAATTTGTTGTATAAAAATAATGTATGCAGAGTTATTAGGAATAAAAAAGCAAACTATGTAACTAGTCAGATAATATATAAACATGCAATGATATATCCATATAACAGAACATTAAATAGCCTTCAAAGAGTAATTACAAATAGTGATGTGAAAAGTTTGTGATTTTTTTAAATAAATGTTTGCAAAACTCCCAAAGTCGAATTTTAATGACCTACAGTAAGTCAGTTCCAGAACCCCTACTGGATCCCGAAATTCAGCTGCTCAAGGTCTTGGTGTAAAGCTATGTATATTCCTATGTATATTCTCCATCTACCTAAAAGCACGCTTAGATTTCTCATAACTGTGTGCAATGTAAATAGTTGTCACACTGCATTATTTATGCAAAATTATAAGTCTACATATGTTCAATATAAATGGGATTTTTTTCTAACATTTTTTATTCGAGCTTGATTTAATATGCATATATAAAACGCCAACTGTATGTCTATCAATATGTACTGTATGAAAATGTGTTTAATTGTGATATTTAGATAGTAGGATCATGGCTGAATTGTATTTTTTCATTTTATAAATCTTATATGAAAAAGCATAAGCATATTCTAAAGAAAACATGAACATATTTCAACATACTGCTTCATCCAGAACCAAGAATCTAACTTGAGACAAGTTGAGCTTTCCCGTTGATACCAAATCATCTAATCTTCCCGGAGTACCGACGACGATATCAACCTAAAAAGCCAAAAGTAACACCCAAGGCAAACTGAAAATTACTATGATTACTTTAAACAGCTAAGTGTCCTTTTCCACTCACAACAAAACATAGAGTATTGAGATAGTGACAGTGAATGCAAAGGATATTTAAGGTCACTACGAATAAATAATGCTATACATACATGATCTGTGCTTCATTTGAAGTTAATATGATGACTTTTGGCAACTGATTTTGGACAGCTTTAACTTTTAAACATAATCGAATACGTAAAATTTGCACTTTACAAGAAGAAACATATGAATTTACATGAATCCTAAAATTAAACGACAACTTCAATACCAGCTCCACCAGGCCATGAATGATGTCATCCAGTATCAATTTTCCCATTTTGAACAGGGGAATATCTTTATCTTACAAGATAGTTTTGATAATTAAGAGAAGGCCCACAGAGCACTGGATGCCTGGTGTGTGCTGAGTGCTCACTGTATTTCGTTATAATAAAGAGTAACTGTGATTAAACTGGTCAGGAAATAATTATGGGGTCTGTCAAGTACTCAAAGTGAATAGACACAATGCTAAGTTTCTTCCAGGTTTCACCCCTGTGACACAATTAAAGGAGGAGATTATAGTGTGGACCCATTACTACGGTCACAGTACTGGATATACCTCTAGTAAGTGCCCACACTGAGATTCAAACTGAATCTATTAAGAGGTCTGTGGGGCTGGAGAGGTGGCTTAGGTTAAGAGCACTTATTGCATTTGCCGAGTACTGGGTTTGGTTTCCAGTATCCAAAGAACAGCTCCTAACCATCCCATAGCTTAGTGCCAGCAGAAAGAGCACTCTCTTCTCACTTCCACAGGTGGAGACAACAGTGGAGAATGTGGAAAGGGAAACAAGGAGAGCACAGCATCTCCTTTAAGAACAGAACTGAATTTTGCCAACAAAACAATGGACTAATACTGCCATTCCTTTGCCACTGGCTTCAGTTGAGTATCCTGAGTGAGTGTATGTCCATGTGTGTGCACATGCACTGTAGGTCAGAGGATGACATCAGGTATCTCCCACCTTATTTTTTGAGACAGGGTTTTTTACTGAGTAGGCTACAGCAACAGGCCCTAGGGATCTTCCTGTGATTACTTTTCTAGCACAGGGATGATACGTTCAGGCCACCATGTCTGACTTTGTCCAAGATGCTTTTCCTCCACCTCCCAAGTGCTGGGATGACAGGTGTGTGCCTCCATGCATGACTTATGCAGTGGTGGATATTGAACCCAGGGCTTCATGCATGCTAGGAGAGCTCTCTACTAACTGAGATTCATTCCCAGCCTCACACCTGGCTTTTATGCTGGGGTTGGGGATCAAACTCAGATCCTCATGCTTGCATAGCAAATGCTCTACTGCAGTCTAAGCCACAAACTATGAAACATGACTGATGGAAACAGATCTAATGCTCTCAAAATTCCACAGCTGGAAAAATAAGGTGAAAAGCCCAGTATATTATGGGAAAACTGACTTGAGTTTGAAAAACAAGGGCCATGAATGAAACTATTAAATTTACTAACCAATAAAAAACAAACAAATAAAAATCACACTAAGAACATAGCAGAGAAACACTATCCATTTTAAAACAGCATTAGCAAGTACATTATTATGATGCTTGCTCTTAATATACTGTCAAGCCAAATTTACAGTTCATTCAATATCAAATTTAGTTTGGCAGGGATGGAACTGAAAGGAACCGGAGATGGTCTAGATTTCACAATTAGATATTAAGGAAAGAAAATAAAAGAGAAATCTGTAAGATGTTCATTTCATAAACATAAATATAGAATTTTATAAAGTCCCAAATAATAGGGACCAGAGAATCTTGGCTTTGTCCTACACATTGGCACATCTAAGCAGTCTATAAGACTTCCTTCATGTGTCTGAGCTCAGAGGCTGACCTGGTCTTCTTCATCATTTCAAGGCCTGCAGAAACTTTGACATTTTATCTCCATACCCTACTCATCTCCATACTTATATTGGTTATACTTAGCACTGGGGCTCTTTTTTTGTCAAATAATTAATAAATACAGCAGGCGGTGACGGCGCACGCCTTTGATCCCAGCACTTGGTAGGCAGAGGCAGACAGATCTCTGAATTCAAGGCCAGGATGGCCTACAATGTGAGTTCAAGGATAGCCAGGGCTGTTACATGGAGAAACCCTGTCTCAAAAAAAAAAAAAAAAAAAAGAAAGAAAGAAAGAAAGAAAGAAAGAAAGAAAGAAAGAAAGAAAAGAAAAAAGAAAAATGAAAAAAAAAATTACTAAACTAAAAAGTGACTTTTAATCAGAAAGTCTAGAAGGAAATTTCCAGGGAACCAAAGCATAAACAAACAGCATGGTGGAATTTTGGATGGGAATTAAAAAGGACCACTGCCCTCTAACTTCTGGGTAAAAAGTAGGTGTGCCTACAAGGTGTCTTCCAGCATTTGGTCTTGTGCTCATTTAAGCCTCGGTCAATTTTTCTCGGAAAAAACAGAATTTATTCCCAAGTTAAAAGTACAACTTACCCCATTATCCAAAACTGAGAGCTGATCCCGAGCCGCCACTCCCCCAATTATGAGCAGTTCCCTGAAGTGAAAAACAAAATAAAGGAGAAATTAAAGTCTGTCCTACAGTTTGCTCTACACACTCTTTTCAGGTATAGGTCACTGAAGAAGGGCTGCACTAACGTGAGTACAGGAACATGGAAGCTGAGCACTTCACCCCCAAAGCCAGAAATGGCGCTGGGGCAACTGAGTGCTTACAGTGAGTTAGTCAGTCCTCATCTACATAGCCTACGCCATGGAAGCTCTTCAAAACCAGACTTCCACCTTTTAAAACACACTTGTCTGTGAATAGGAGTCAGGGTAAAAAGAGGTTGCCTTCAGGAAGGATAATCAGAAACTGAAGGTAAGACTTGTATTTAGTGTTACTCATAGCTTGTTAAAAGACAGAAAATTTCTCATTAAAATAAGATTTATAAGCTGAGTGGTGGTGGTGCACGCCTTTAATTCCAACACTTGAGAGGCAGAGGCAGACAGAACTCTCTGAATTCGGGACCAGCCTGGTTTACAGACTGAGTTCCAGGACAGCCAGAGCTACACAGAGAAACCCTGTCTTGAGAAACAAACAAACAAAAATATTTTATATGCATGTCTTGCCAACACGCATGTATGTGTACCACACACAAGTCAGCTGCCCATGGAAGGGTGTGTCAGATGTGCTGAAACTGGAGTTACAGATGGTTGTGACCCACCATGTGGGTACCGGAAACCCTCTTGATGGGTTGCCTGGTGATCTTTACAACTGAGTCATGTCTCTAGCCACCTCATCCCCCCTTTTTGAAACTGGGTCTAATTATGTAGTCCTGGCTGGCCTCAGACGCACTGTGTAGGATAGGTAGGGTAGTTTCAAATAGTCACTAGGGCTTCAAAGTAAGGCAAGGGCTTATTTGTATTAAAAACCAAATAAGTAATCCATAACCCATAATTTCACCATTCTCCCCAGTGAACTGTTTTCTACCATCCACCTCCCCTTGAGGACTTGTCTAAGCACATTCATTTTATAACTACAAAGGCATTTTACATGCTTCCAAAACTACTTCTCTGAAGGTCAAGACTCTTACACTGAACAGGAGCTCTGTTATCAACTCCTTAGGAGCTTCCCCCCGTTTACGTATTTCTCTTCTCTCCACACTATCCCACAATCCCACAATGAGGTCTGTGAAGGTGGGGGCAACTCTCACTACTGGAGCCCAGTCTAGATCTTGGGCACAGACTTTACAACACAGGGGTCTTAATATCTGCCAAATGAGTAATGTGTCAATCCATTCAATAAAATTAAGGAGTATCTTGCCTAGTATAATTTATAACTAAATCAGTTTGCTTAACTTGTAAATAAGGCCACTTACTATTAATACCAGAACCTCTAAACTTCTGGAATTAAAGAGAGTAGCTATGATCACATAACATTGTGAATATACCAAAACCCACCTAAGTGTACATTTCTGAACATGAGCTTTATCACCCAAATTGCTCCAAGAAAAAAAAAAATTTAAAAAAGTTAAAAACATAGTAACAAAAATTATTAAGCGTGAAATCCACAAAGTAGTTTACTTACAGGATTTGGCTTTTCACAAATTAAAAGGATTCTGAGCTGAATATGGTGGCTCACACATGTAATCTTAGTACTTAAAATGCAGGAGGATGGTGAGTTTGAGGCCAGCATGACTACATAGCAAGATTCTATCTCACAAAAGGAATAAAGAAACAAAGAAAGTCTCCCTCCACAGAACACTTGAGACGGAGAAGACCACTCTCAGGTTAGGGCTACTGACAGCCTACACTGAGCCACACATTTTCTAAGCAGTGAAGAGATGAAATTAATTTAACACTGAATGAAATCAGCCTCTGCCCAAAGGAGGACAGTCTCAGTGGAAACGCTGCTACTACAAAGTTATAGGGTTTTATGTTGTACACCAATGTCTCCTTTTGTTTAACTTTCCTCTTCCAGAACACTTTAAACAAGGACAATAAGCATCTGAGCTCGAAAGGAAGGCTTACCGTAACTTAGGGTTATCAATATACTTCTTAAACTGCTTGACGTTGTTCAGGGTTTGCTCTGCTAACTCCCGGGAGGGTTCCACA
Organism: Arvicola amphibius; assembly: GCF_903992535.2. Classification (NCBI taxonomy): domain Eukaryota; kingdom Metazoa; phylum Chordata; class Mammalia; order Rodentia; family Cricetidae; genus Arvicola; species Arvicola amphibius. The sequence goes on from NC_052048.2 coordinate 94,696,025, forward strand.
ATGAGAGCTTTTGGAGCATTAGGGAGAAATTTTGTTTGTGAAACCTGTGCATTACCTTAGGAGAACAGAAAAGACCAAAGGTCACATAAAACACACCTGAAAATACGTCAGTTAAAAAACATAAGTGCTAATGTTTCAGTTATCAAACTTTAAGTAATAATTGTAAAATCTAGGGGACAATCCAACAAAATAAAGCTAAAATTCCTAAAATAACTTGTGGGTTTTTTTTTTAAAGTCTAGTTGGGCTGAGTACAATTGATTGAGGCTGTTATTAAAAATAACCCATTTCCTTGTGACAAGGCAGGAAATGTACTTTAAGTGGGTGAACTATACCAGGCAATCATACAGAAAATGATGTAAGCTTTCAAGTCAAAACTGCTTGGATCTGAATTCAGTTCTAGCACTTCTCTGCCCTGAGACTTTGGGCAAATGATTTCAAATCCTTATTCCTCAGGCCCCCTGTAAAATGTAAAGGCTACCTCAGAGGGCTGTGTAAAGATGAAACAATCTGTGGAAAGCACTCAGCAGGCTGCTATGGCACTTCACAAGCACAGGAGCCAAGCACACCACTGCCATCAAGACTGAGATAGCCTAAATGCCTTAACAGACACAAAATAGCTAGCTCATCAATTGTGTTTTGAAACTGAAGTTTACCAATCTGTTAATCAAAGGGGTTGATTAAACCAGAGCAGGAGACAAAGGAGACTTACTAAAAGAAGCCCTTCCTATTCGGGTTCTCTAAAAACCCTGACCCTCTCCGGTGCAGTAAGTACCTGTGTGCTGCGACTTGACAATATAACTATCAGGGGCCTTGCAAATAGCAACAAAACCATCTTTTGGTGGAAACTTAAATTCTTCTTCACCAAAGTTAAATTTCAATTCAGCATTCTGGCAGTGAATAAAAGGAAAAAAAAGGTTTAACATAATGGCATACTGCCCAGTAAAATATAATAAAAATCAACAGTTTAGATCACAGCAAAACTTCTAAATACCTTCAAAACACAGGCGGGGAAGAGTGCTTGATTTTTTATATGTGCTGGTATTTCAAATGCTAGACCAAGGTCTTTTCCTTTAAAACAAGCAAACAAACAAAACCAGAGAAATTAAAACGAAAAAGAATTTCCACATACACACTAAAATCTACCAACCTGCCTCTCTTTCTCATGCTTTCTGGAACCTATGGATAAAGGTGGGCTGCCCAGAGCCAACCTGCTAAGCCTTTGACTTCACAAACTGTCCCCTCTTCCTGTCTACATGTCTAATTATTCCCTATCTAGAAGACCAATGCCTCTAGAGACTTCACAGCTCACTACTCCACATTAGACACAAAATCCTCCCTTGGATCCACAGTGCCTTCTATTTCACTTGTATTTTTCTTCTCACTTATGAAGTACAATCCCTGATTTCCATTTTTAGGACATTTTTCCTTCTGCTCATCCCACTGTCTACATGTCTGACTCATGATCACCCACCGACTTTCCCTACCAAATTAGCTATCAAGTACCAAATCCTGAGGCAAACTCACTCCTTTCTCTCTTGACAATACCTTCAGCAGTACTGGGCACAAACCAACTTCTCCCTTGAGTAGCTGGAGCCCATGAACTCCATTCTCTCCTCTTCTTCTCTGCTAGATTCTCCTCAGTTAGCCAGCTTATAGCCACAGGAAAGCAGGCCTTAGATCTTTACTATTATTTATGTCCACTTCCCACTTCCTCATCTGTTTTCGACATGGCTGGCCCATGCTGTTGAGAACTCCGGGGTTTCTCACTTACTCTACCTCACTGAGCTAGCACTTCAGCCCCTCACACCTGTACCTTCTCCTTGTTGCTAAGGCAGTGTGGACACTTACACCTAGAACCTTTCCCTTGCCCTTCCCTCTGCCTAAAATGCTCTTCAGTTCTCTGCACAAACCCTCCCTCCTCCATGACTTCCTTTTAAATGTCTCCTCATCAGCAGAGCCTTCTCTGAGCGCGCTCTGGAAAAGCACATATCCCCACACAGCAACTTACTCCCTTGCCTTGCTCTTCCTCTCCTTCCCACTCACTACCACCTAATGTTTTATTTGTAAACAACGGCTGTCTGCCTCTCATCAGTGTGAAAGCACCACAGAGCTACCCTTTATTTGTTCCACCACTTTCTCGTGCACATGGCACACAGCAAACACTCAACAGATCAAATACCCACTGAAATGAAAGGTGGTGAATAGGGTAGAGGATTTAAGAACAGAGTAAGAGAAGTCAGAAACAGGAATCATAAATATTCTTACCATTCTTAGAGAACTTCACATGCCCTTTATCAATATCTAAGTAGCACCCAATGGTATCGTGCATAGTGAATTCCTGAAAACCCAGAGAGTGAAACGCCATTAACACAAAGCTCTGAAACGAGGTTAACAAAGCACAGGCAGCAGCATCAAAAACAATGGTGGTGTCTCCAGAGACTTTCTCTAAATGGGAATGAGGGTATCTAAACGACTATCACAGGTGGGGATGCAGACGCCCTCCTGTAATGCCAGTACTGGAAAGGCTGAGGCAGAAGGATCACCAGGCTCCTAGGTTACAGAGTAAGATTTTGTCTTAAAAAAATAAACCACTAAAAACTTGTCAGACCACACATCATATCTAATAGTAGATATATCTGACATACTTTTCAAAATCAACATGATATTAAAGATTACTGCCATGGACTTAGACTCAGAGAACTATATTTAAAGTCTTCATAATCAAAACTAAAAAATGAGATGTAAACAGACATTTCCTGTACTGACTGCCCACTCCCATATATATATAAATATATACAGTTTTTTTCAAGACAGGGTTTCTCTGTGTAACAGCCTTGGCTGTTCTGAAACTCGCTCTGTAGATCAGGCTGGCCTTGAACTCACAGAGATCCATCTGTCTCTGCTTCCTGAGTGCTCAGGTTAAAGGCATGCACTACCACCACCTGGCTCCTAATAAAAATTTAAGCCCTATCTACTTATTTAGTCTTAAATATATAAATTTCTTTCTCAAGTCCAAATCTGAACTATCTCAATCATGTCTTAAGTGATCAAGAATGTAAGACTTACAAATGCTGTTTCAATAAACAGCATCAGAGCTTACCTCTCCGTAATTATCAAACTGTTTATTATGAGATTTCTTTCCTGTTCCACCGAAGCCAAATCCAAACTTGTCAGTACCTAGATTTTAAAAGTAGTTTACTAGAGATCTGAGCTCACCAGGAGAATTAAAAGCCCTGTGAAAAGAAGTGATTTTGTCCTTGCAGTCTGAGAGTCCAGACAAGTCTCCCTGGGTTTCGGAGCCCTGCATCATCTGGGGCATTTTCAGCCAATGCAGAATATGCAACAGACACAAGTGACACCGCCTCACTACCGGCTATGGTCACTAAACGAACTCACAATAATCTGAAGTGTCTATGCAGTATGCTAATTTTAGCCTGATCTTCATTCATTTTTAGTCTCTCTTATTTCGTATTGTCAGAACAAGGGATGGGGTGCAAACAGGAAGCAAGCAGTAACTTATTTCAAGTCTTTTCTGGAACTGAGTGAAGTACAGATAAATATTTTTTGTGTTCATAAAATTAAGTTCTAATGCAATGAAGCCCATTAGTCTGTCTCCAAAGAAATAAGACGTTAAAAATGTATAAATATAAAAGAACTCAGTTACTACAGAAACACTTACCTAGGTCTAAGGAGGCCTGCATGGTAGACCACCCAACTCTGCACAGGCCTTGGTCATGACAGGATACCTCATAGTAGTGTTTCCCTGTAAGGGTAAAATTCCATGAGATTAACACAAATTGCATACATATGACTCATTTACCAACTGCTTCAGAGTTACTTTTGTATGTGACAGAAGAACTGTGGGTCTTTCTGTACCATGAAGATTGTCAGATCTCTGCTTTAAAGTGCCTATGGAAAATTCACGTACTGACAGTTCAGCCTCAAGCAGTCATGAATGCTGGTCCAATACCTTTCAGCAGTCCTCTGGTCGCTCTGCACCCGTGCCACTCCTTCACTTCTCTGCTCTGACAACACAGGCCATCTGACCCAATAGCTAGATGTGGGGAAACACAGAAACGTACATCAGTGCAGGTCACACAAACAAATTTCATGTTCTTTATGAAATAAAATAAGTCCCCAGTCTCATCAATAAGAGCTTTACTTGTCAGAGTGTTCCAGACTTTAGATTCCTAGATGACAGCAGTGCTTCCCCTTTATCCCTCCATCTCCTAGGCTTCTATACTGTCACTGTTAGGACAAGAATTCACCTGAGTCCAGGAAGATGAGCATAACCCCTAGAGTATTCTGCCTGAATAACAGCCTCAAGGCCAACATGCGAGTTCGTCCTTCTTCAGTGGTGGGAGAACAAGGAATAACATGGGACTATTCGTCACAATTTGCTGCTCTGACTATTTAGTAAGAAGCATACAAATGACCAGAGTGTGTTACTGGGTAGTACTGGGGACTCTAAGAAATGAGGTTTTACATTACACACCAGAGTCAGACAGATGCTTATTAAATGAAGATTTAGTTTTTGTCTATACTGGAAAAAAAACTGTATCTTTTGCCACATTCATGTTTTTCCAAGTTATGTTCAGTACCTGGTAAAGAACAAACTTGTAAAATACCACTTTTTTCATTTTTCAGTTACCTAATTTTTCAAAAATTTTAAGTTCTTATGTGATAATATTAGAAACCCGTGTAAAAGGGACTCTAGTGAGCTGCCTGCAATCCCAGCACTTGGGAGATAGAGGAAGGAAAATCAAGAGTTCAAGAAGGAAATCAAGAGGAGAAAGGTAGATGGATGCGTATAATTAGAACACAACGTCTGTACAAATGGAATCCCAATAAATCCTAATAGTTTACACAATTAATGTGTCAATTAAAATATAAAACAATAAACACAGCCGGGCAGTGGTGGCGCACGCCTTTAATCCCAGCACTCGGGAGGCAGAGGCAGGCGGATCTCTGAGTTCGAGGCCAGCCTGGTCTACAAGAGCTAGTTCCAGGACAGGCTCTAGAAACTATAGGGAAACCCTGTCTCGAAAAACCCAAAAAAAAAAAAAAAAAAAAAAAAAAAAAAAAAAAAAAAAGCCACAAACATTCTTTTATAATTTCTAAGTCTTCTACTTGGATTAGAAAAGCTTCTCTTCTAAATGATACATGCTAAATTGTACATGCACATATACGTCTACACACATTTTTGTGTGTATGCACGAACACACACACACACACACATACACATATATATAATTTAAATCTCAAGTACATGTGAAATCTATTTCTAGTTAAGATACACAGAAGCCAGTTTTTGGTTGTTTCAGATGGATCATCAATGTTACCAGTGTCTTTTACCATATAAATTTCCCTTTCCCCACTGAAACACAATACTACAATACTACATTTTTTGTGTACATTACACTGTCATTTACACTAGGATTTATTTCCATCATACTCTACTGTCTATTTCTAGTTCAGCACTATACTATTTATATTTAGTGACTATATTCTAATTTCTGGAAATTAAATCATGCACAATACTTTTTCATAATTTTTCGGTATTTTCATTTTTTTTAAGTTTCTGAATTATCAATGAGTAGGCAGAATTTATCCACTTACCAAAAGCAGATCCTCTGTCATATGGGTTCATCTGCCATTTGTTGAGCACTAAACAAATTAATATAAGAAAAGTGAGTCAAACCATATGCTACATAGCTCTATGAAAACAGAAAATAGTTTGTATTTTATACACCAATGCCTTTGATTCAACATGGTTTTGTACATTATTTGTAATGTTCACATATATATGCAGCTGTTTTTATTAAAGACAAACTAGTCCTGAAAATCAAAAGGTATCGATGAAAACCACTGGCCCACTCGGGACTGCAACCCAGTCTCCCCTTGTTTCAGTGCACTCTGGGTACAGGACACCAATCTCTGTCACTGACAAAGTAAAACTTAGGTATCTAAGCAACTCAACCTTGAACATAGAGGAAATAAACGATCTTATCAGCCAGTCCTTTATTTTAATTCAATACGAAATTCTCAAGTCATACTTTTATTTTTCTCCCTGTTTTTAATATGATTGGTATTTTCCTTTTCTAAAATCTTGTCGGCCCATGAATAATAAAAAAATTACAGTAATTAAGGAGACTTTACATGGATTTTAGCCCATTTTCCTGTTCATGGTAGAAATCCTTTCTGAATTATGTCTGTCTGTCTATCTTTCTGATCAAGAGCTGTCTATGAAGTTTATATACTATGAATGCTGGAGACCTATCTTCCTTAGGGCTCTCCCTTGTCAGCTCATCCTAACCATTACCAAGTCCTAAAGGTAAGAGATCTTACACATTATCTGTAAGCCTTTCTGGGCCTTGTTCCCCAGGGCAACCATTTCCTTTGCACATTTCTCTAGTCATCGTCTCCCTTATCCTTCATGTTTACAGACCTAGGTTTATGTTTCCTCAGACATGATCCCACCCTACTTCTCAGAAATAGTCTTGTCTAGCACTATCTCTCATAATGATGGCATATGGCTGTTAAAAGTTCTGAAACTATTTCAAAATAGGCCAACAATGTAATTACATTCATTTTATCTCACACAATTCATTTATTCATTCATTCATCCTCTATATATCAAAAATAAAAAGATGATATGCCAAGTTCACTCAAACTTGCTATTTTTCATAATTCTGTTTTGTATCATAAAACAAGTGACTTCAAAATATATAATACATTTGTTAAAACATAACAGAAGCAGAGATGAAGAATGAAATTTGGAAACCCTGGAAGGAAAAAGATCGTTACTTAAAGATAAAAAAATGAAGGTGAGATTATTCATAATAGACAGGATCAACACCCAGTAAGAGGATCAGCCTCCGTGTAAGGAAGACAAATACCACTTTGCACAATATTCATCCTTACTCGTAGACACACACAGTTATATATGGTTAAGAAAAACACAAAAACAACTAAAGGTAAATTCCAAATGTCAGTGTGTTCTCAAAAGACGCACTATTTGCATTTTAGAATGGACGATTTGCTAATTAGGTCATAAATGTCACTTTTTATCCTTGTTTCCAGGACACAACACTGCAATGCTGTACTGTGTACACAGCAATAAAATGCATACCCCAAACTCAAAACAGCAAACAAGAGAATGACTAATTTTCAAAAAAGAAAGTATCAATATAATAGTTACCCGAAGCACCGGTTTTAATAGTAGTTTTCCCTTTCTTTCCTTCCTGTTGGTCTTTCAGGGTCTCATACACTATCTGGATAACTGGAATACTAAAGGCCTGTCAGAGAAACAGGTTCTATGTTAGCAGTCGGCTACTGAGGACAGTAGTCAGTATAATGGCCAAGAATATGCATGCACATTAGAAATTATCCAGAGAACTGCTATTTCATTTACCCAAACCTAAATACCAATCAGATCATCAAGAGTTGACAGACAGAAGTCAGCTGATGCCCTGGAACATATACTGAGGAACTTCAGAATGAACATAGAGCAAAGAGGGAAGATGCCATCGACTCAGACTGGTTCTCTAGTCTAGGACAACAACAGACACACTTTCTGGGTGCAATCTTTTTAAGAGCACTGAAATTCTGAAATGCCTGTAAACATACAGAATTTGTGTCTCTTTCTGTAAGACCACTTTAAATGACACCCTTAAATCCATACCCTTTACAAAGCTTCATAACTTGTCAACAAGAGAAACAGTACTCTGAATGGCTAGTTTTACATCAGCTGAAATGAGCTCCAGTCACTGAGGGGAGGGAATCTCAGCTCAGACACTGCCTCCATAGATCGGGCTGTAGGCAGACCTGTGGGGCATTTTCTTAATTATGAGATGGGAGGGTCCAGACCATTATGGGTGGTACCACCCTTGGGCTGGTGGTCCTGGGTGCTATAAAAAAGCAGTCTGAGCAAGCCATGGGGGGTAAGTCAGTAAGCAATACTCTGTGACCTCTGCTTCAGCTCCTGCCTCTAGGATTCTGCCAGGTTTGAGTTCCTGCACTGGCTTCCCTCAATGGACTGGGATTTAGGATATGTAAGCCAAATAAACCCTTTCTTCCCCAAGTTGTTTTTGGTCATGGTGTTTCATCACAGTGATAGTAACTATAATTAAGTCAATGACAAACTATCATTTCTTACATATTGGAGGGTGATGTTTGAATTAAATATTTCAAAATATAAGCTGTTCAAATACACAAATATATACTGTTCAAACATACTTTTAAATTCAGGTTTTAATTAAATGTAAATGTATTACTTACACCAGTCTTTCCACTTCCTGTTTCCGCTGCCTGAATAAGTGGGGGAAATTGTAGTTTAAATTGTGAATTAAAAGAGATTAAACTTAGCATAATACCATGTAGAAACCTAGTAATACTTGGCTATCTAACTTTCTATCTAGTGCGTCAAGATCACTGTCTCAGTCAATTTTGATTCCTGTCAATCAGGTCACCTCTCCCAATTCATTAAGAATCTGCCCTTTACTTTCCTTTCCCATTACTACCACCCAGTGGAGGCCCATGTCATTTTAACCTAATTATTAGAGTATCCTAAGAGTATCTAACTGCACAGATCTATACTACAATCTGCTATACAACTGATATTCACAAAACCATTAATTCTAACCTACACCTACCTGGCAGATTTCCATACTCCCCACTGCCAGCAAATGCACAAATTATTTAACTTGAAAAAGAATCCAATCTGATTAAATGTATATTTCTTAATGTTATCGCAAGTGATACCACCATTCCAGCTATATATTCTATGCTCCCACCCACCATTACCTTCAATAAAAAGTGAAAAGTCACTCCAAGCCTATCCCCACCACTTCTATAGAATACGTTGACCACAGTATACGTGTTAGAAATGCCGGTTAGTGAATAAAATTAATTTGGTAAAACAATTCCAGACTCAAGCTTCTGAGCTCTCTTAACCAGGGTCACACACAGCTCCAGAACATGTGCGCCCCATACCACCAACCACCTTATTAGATGTAAACCTACCATAAGTACATCTCCTCCTCCTAGGATCAATGGGATAGATTCTGCCTGGATATCAGTTGGTAGACTAAAAGAATCACATTTGAAGAACTGTAGTTAGTTAAGAACAGAGAATTATCCAGGCTAATTAAGTCATGCTAAATCATCCTAAAAGAAACTGTACTTGGCAATCCAACCATTTTTTTCCAGCTAGAATTAAAAGTTCAAAGGAGACATTTATGACGAAAAGAAACACCATGAACTAAATTTCACTTACTCAGCTAGATAAAAATATATTTGACAAAAATTACTGTTCACATTAGGAGATTTCTGACACAAACACATTTAAGTTTTATATACTTACAGCCAGTCCATTTCTTCCACAGCTTGTGCAATCTCAGGCATAACACCCATCTCTGAAAACAAAAAAGATTTGAGTTCAATCCAAGGTCTCATTTACTAGAGCAGGACCTTGGGAAAAAACTATAAATCTGTTTTCTCTGCAGAAAATGGGACTTGTCATACCTGTTTTTGTGGGGGTATAGGAAAATGTTAATGTAATATTGCTGGCATGGTGCCATTAGCACGTGGTAGCTCTTAGTGAAAAATCTGACAGGCTCCTAGCCCTGCACCTCCAGTTTCACTGGGTGAGCTAAGAAAAACGAACAGCCCACATTCCATGCAGCCATAGTCAAAATTCTGTTCATCAGGCACTGTGTGCCGCAGACTAGAAGAGGCTTTTTAATGTCCTTACTATAGATTTGACAAGTTTAAGGTAATGATCACGCTATTTACTGAGTTAACTAGTATATTATGAAGCATATTCAAGGATGAAAACTTCACACTGTACCTTTTAACTACATACAAATACTATATTTCAATTAAAAAAAAAACTTTAAAAGTTTAAGTAAATCAGAAACTCCCAAATACAGGAGTAACTTTTGGTCACGTGCTTCAGAATCTCACTCTACTCAAGCTTGACACTGGGGTCCTTCTTAAGTGTATACAGCCTCTCAACCCCCAATACACTGCACAGCACAAGGAGTGTGAGGTGTTTTCACAGTAAAGACATTGCTTCAAGGAAGAATTCTCTTTTCTAAGTTTGAGAAGTGTTTGTATTTTTAACATAAAAAACAAATTCTGATTAACTGATGGTGGGGAGTACAGGAAGTCTGAACAACGGGCTCTGTCAGGTGAAGACCTGCTATGTCAATTATCTAAATAATTCTGCATATGGCCAGCCATAAATGGATAAAGTGGTCAGTTCCCGAGTGTTCTGTCATTTTATCCTTCCTCAAGTGAAATCAATTATAGTAGGTAGATTACTTAACCTTCCCTTCCATAGATAAACTAATGAAGCCAAAAGATGACCAACTAGACTGGTCTAATAAACTATGCCCTAGAGTCTATTCCTATTCTGACTCCCAGAATGCAAACTACTGGGAAAAAAGGGGGAGCGATGGGTCAGGCTCAGTGGCTTAAGGCACTTGCCACCAAGTCTGAAGACCCAAGTTCAAGTCCCTGCTCCCACACGGTAGAGGATCAACTCCAGGAAGTTGACCTGACCTCCACTGGGGAAAAGTTCATGTTCAACCCCTACCACAAAAATATAAATGGAAAAGAAAGTGATAGCCTTAAATATGCTACACATGGAAAACTGCAAGCTCGAGCTGCTTGCAGGACTGATACAAGCAGCAATCATGGATTGTTTTTAGCAAATTTTAGACATTTTCCCCCAGATCCTAGTCATGTGCTGGGCATATTTTCCACAGAAACCTCATCTTTAAAAAAGTGCAACAGTTAACCTTTTAAGGGAAACAGGTAAATGTTCAAATTCTTTCATTTTACTTTTGTCTAAAATTTGAGCATTTCTCCCAAAGACGTGTGCCTATAAAACAACGACCTACAACTTCCTGGCAGATTTCAGGTCTAAAATTGCGTTAAAGTGAGAGGATTCCTCTTGGAAGATGTGACTTTAACAGAAATGAAATGCTTCCCCTGTAGCCTGAGATTTGGAATTCTTGATATTCTTACAGAAGAAAATGGAAAAAGCAAATGATAGTACAATGTCATTTAAATAGGTTAACAACATGAAAAGATAGCATGCCAAACTCATTGCTACATATAAGCATACATACACACACACACACACACACACACACATACATAAACAGGTATATACACACACATATATGGATCATATTTAGTATATTCAAGGCTGGTTGGAACTTTGCAAAACTGTGGGTGCATAAAGAAAGGTTGATTGAGAAAGTGAGAAACATCAACTGGAGAGTTCAATAACCCATCCCAAAGCCTGTTTGCTATCACAAAGCAAGTAACTAATTCTAAAAGTTATGGTTAGTGTGTTCATGAGGAAAATAAAATTTGTTTAGCTTTGACACTGAACGTTAACCCTCACAGTGTGCTGTTTAGCAAATGACGATTAGACTTATTCTTGGTAGTTTTATTCGTGGAAAGGCTTGTGTGTGGAGGGGGGCACCCCCAACAGGTCAATCATCCTTTTCCCTCAAAATATCCCTTCCCCACGCTACTTGCTTCTTGGCCTGGCCAGGACCAGTTGTGTCGCGGGGCAGAAAAAGGTTCTCGGTCACTGCCACGTCAAAGAGGCAGGAGGCCGGGCTCCGCGAGCGCAGACACCACGGTCGGGATTTGGCAGGAGGCGGCAAGGCCCACGGCAGAATGAGGGAAGAAAAAGCGGCTTGGCGAAGATTCCCGGGCAGCGCCCGCGGGAAAAAGTCCGGCCTGCACCGGCCGCCTCTGCCCGACAGACAGCGCGGGTCCCCGGAGGGCGGCATCCCTCTGGTCCCACGCCACCCCACCGCCGCAACAGTAGTCCCCACCCACTCCCCGTGGACCGAGACGAGCCGCTCGCAACCCCTCAGCTTCCCAGCACGCACCGGAGAAGGCCGCCATCTTCACTCACTCCTCCGCCGCTCGCTCGGTCGTTTCCTCCTTCCCTCCCTCCCTGCAGACACGCCGACCTGCGGCGGCCCGCGCTTCCGGTCCGCGCCCTATGGTTTCCCCCCCTGGGCGGGGACGCAGACCCAGGACAAAGGTTCCGAGAAAGAAAAGACCCGCCGGTCTGCGATGGACTTTGGTTTCCCCAATAACCATGTCTGGTTATTATCAGCCACTTTTAGAGTTACGATTGTACCTAAAGGAAATCGTGTGCTATTGAGATCATTCTTCCTTGATAAAGAAGCCACGATCCTCAAACAAGGAGCTAGGATACCCTGACAGCAAAACTGTGCCCTCTGACCTCAATTTCACAAGGATGAAAAGGCCAAACTGTTTGGGAATGACTTGGGAAAACAGTGAATTCATTGCCCATTCAACCAGGACTAGCGAATGTTGTCACCCATAGGACCTATTAAATATTTTTATTGAAAAACTAGTGGTGTAGTTTCGTTTACTTCCTTCAATCGTGTTTAATGTAGTATTGATAATTTTAGGCTTGACTTCCAAGCTATTTTAAGTCCCCTTTCTTTTCAGAGAGATGGGTTAGTAAAGGAATGATGGCTCCTCCCCATCCTATGTGTGTTAGAATCTTTAAATATTCATCCAAGATTCTGGAAAAGTTAATAGTTTATGTAATGCCACAGAACTACTGCTAAATTGTAGCGTGGGATCTGACTATCTCTGGAGACCATTTTGTGCTTTCTGCCCCAGAAATCGGGGAGATACATGAAACCTTTAATCAACGTAGGACTAGAAGCACAAATTTGAGAGCTGGACATCCTGGGTCTGAATTCTAGCCCTACCACTAGCTAGCTTTGTAATCTTAAAAATCATACAACATCTCTGAGTTCCATTTTATTAATATGTAAAGTAGAGATGAATGCTAATATGGATGGCTATATCATGGTAGATAGCTTGATAGATAAAGTTCAGAGCAGAGAGAGAGAATAGTGGACTGAACGTGAATGGCCAGCCGACTGAACTGGACCATGAGAGGAGAGAAGCAGAGAGATCAAGAGAAGAAGAGGAGAGAGGGAGGCAGAAGAGGGGACCAAGAGAGAGCCACGGGAACCAAGAAGACCAAGAAAGCAAAAGAGGACAAGATAAGCAAGAGAGGGAGAAGAACCAAGAGAGTGCATGGCCGAAATGGCAGGTGCTATAGGAATCTGAAGCTAGGGGGAAAAAAGGCGAAGCTCCCTGGGCTGGAGAGGTTTAGTGTAGGAAGCAGGAGTGAGAAGAGGAGGGAGGAGGCACAGGTACTGAGAGAGCCCACAGGCTATCAGGTCCTTTGATATATGCTAATAGGCACACACTTAGCCATTTGTCCTGGGTGTCTTTGGAACCTGACCCAAAGCTCTTAGTGGAGTAAATAACACATGATAATAATGGATGTGTTGTTCTAATTATCACTAATACACGGAAGAGAGTTCACCTGAAGCAATGGAGAATCCATTCAGGCCTGTAGCTTCATACTCCCAGAGACTACCACTCACATAATTTGTAATCGTTATATAATTTGCAGAAATGATACTCCTGAGAGTTATGTAATGCAACAGTTGTGAGCATACACCAAAATATGACCATGGACCGAAGAGAAGTACCAGGTCGCATACTGGGCCACATGCCAAAGTAGAATCTGAAACTTGGTATTTGTGCCTTTAGGTAGCACTCCCCCTAACACCGTGGAAGTATTAAGAGATGAGGTGATGTGGATGAGCAAGGGCTCCACCAGTGTGTGTGTCTTGGGACATGTGGTCCCGGCTGGTGGCACTGCTTGAGAGATGGTTGTGTGCTACAACGTTGTTGGAGGACAGGCTTTAGAAACGAAAAACCTCATGCCGCTTGCAGTTTCCCCTCTGTTTTGTGCTTGCAGTTCAAGATGTTAGGTCTTGACTTCCTGTTCCTGCCATCATGCCTGTCACCTGATGCCATGCCTCTACCCCCCTATCATGGACTCTTAGCTATCTGGAATGACAAGCCAAATATACTCTCTCTTCCTTATGTTGTATTTGGTCATGGCGTTTTATCACAGCCACAGAACAGTAAGACCAGAGGCAAGTGAAGGATTTTCTAAAACGGAGCTGTTGGTGTCCTGTTGTGTTTTCTCTTTCAAAGGAAAAAGCATTTCCCAGGGTTCCATTCAGAGAACCTTTAATCTCGGAAGTTTGAGTCTTATAGATGGACAGAAGAGAAGAGAAGGCTGCTGGGAGAACACAGTGCACTTTTCAATAACTGTGGCAGAAACATGACTTTTCCCAGCAAAAGCCAATTGAACCCATGAGAAGTGAACTTCAAAGGAAATGCATTTAAAATGAATTGCGCGCAGAGGCTGAGTAGTTCACCAGATAAACCCTCGAGGACCCAGATTGTTCCCACACCATCCAGCGGGAGCAGGGACATCACTCACAAAGAGTCACGCCCTCGGGACTGCAGTAGGAGAAGTGCCAAGATATGCCCTTTAGGGAAAGAATAAGCCTTTGTTGTAAAAGTTCTTATAAAAGCTTGTTATAGAAGCTGAGTCGGAGCTTGGGTTTTGACATCCCTCACAAGCTAGATCAGCCACTAGTCCTCTACAAGTCAAGCAATCACTCAAGTGACAGTAAAAAGAAGAAGAAAGATATCTGGTCAATATGGACACATTGGGAGGAACAACAAAGTAGTCCAGAGATGTTCCCTTCATGGCCATCTTTGGCATCCTGCCATGAAGTATAGGTTTAAATAGAAAGCAAGAACTGTGTAGAACTAGGCAAGTCTTGTCAAGGTGTGGTCCTGCCCATCATCATTGTTTCAGCTCCAGTCTTTGGTAGCCTGATGGGCCTTCAGGACTGATTGAAATCTGTTGCTGGGATACAAGTTCTTCCTCTACGGGCACCAGGGCTTCATCATTTTTTCTCCTTTTACCAGCGTGAGATTCCAGGGGAGACTGCAAGTTCTTGGGGTGCTTTGTTCCAATGGTCTTATTTCCAAACACAGGGCCACCTGTGTCTCTTCGGAGTGATTTATTCTATGCGCCTTATGCATGACTGAATCAGGACATTGCTAAGAGGAATTTAGATTCTATCTGTACTTATGTGTCAGAAACAAGACTGTGGTGGTTTGAATGAAAATGGCCCCATGGCTCAGGGACTGGTACTGTTCTTGTTGGAGAAGGTGTAGCCTTATTGGAGCAAATGTGTCACTGGCGGGGGCGGGGGGATGTTGGCTTTTCAGAAACTCAACCCAGACCAACTGGCTCATTGTCTCTTCCTGCTACCTACAGATCCAGATGTAGAGCTCTCAACCAGCCCTCCAACACTGATGGGGAGCTCAGCCAATCACATTTGGCTAGGGTGTGGCCGACTGGGGCCAGGGAAGAAGAACCTGGGAATCCAGGTGCCCGCCCCTTGTTTTGTCTCTCTTGGCTGTGCATGGTGCTCGCTGGATCCCGATTGTGTGAGTTTCTCCCTTTTCCAATTATTTAATTATATTCCTTGTTTTTGAGCTGGTCTGGTTAATTCTAACTACCGGTCGACCACGCCCCTTCACAACACCATGCCTGCCTGCATGCCACCATGCTTCCTGCCATGACAGTCATGAACTAAACCTCTGAACTGTAAGCCAATCCCACCCAGTTCAATGTTTCCCTTTATGAGAGGTGTCGTGGTTATGATCTCTCTTCACAGCCATAAAACCCCAAGCCAGAGGCTTAATTTGAGAGTGGAGAACAAGTGCCCTCTCCCCTTTACTGCAGGCTTGGAATAGGCCAAGCTAGGAGCAGAAAAGCTATGCCTTGTTAAAGTAATCACTCTTAACCACTATACCAGACTTCTCAGTGTTAGGTCCTAAAGAAACTCAGGGCAATTGGCTGAGGTGCCTGTTCACATCCCAAATCAGACATTGGCAGCCAGGTTTACCCAGCCAGCAACCACATACTTGTTAAAGAATCCTGGCTTCTCTCAGAACTTCTCACCTCAACCCCCGACCTCTTCACTCCCTGAGCTTCCCTTCCCTTCCACCAGCTTCCGATTCCTATATAACCCAGTCATTTGGCCACACACGGTTGGTTTTTCTCCTCTCTTTGTCCTCCTTCTCTGGGTTCTTCTCCTGCTCTTGGTCCCCTCTCTTGCCCCTGTTTCCCCTCCCCCATGTCCATGACCTCATCTATTCTGCTAGCCATGCTCATTCTGGACTCTTCCGGATGCCTCTGACTATTCTCTCACTCATATCTACAATAAGACTCTTCTTCTCAACCATACCCAGGAGGGGTCACATACTCATTTGCTTTCAGATAGATAGCTTAATTACAGAAATAAAGCTGTGGTTGTGATTATGATTAAAGTAACCAAAACACCAATTAGTTGAAAATGACCAGAAAAGCATTAGAAGTAAGCCAAGGATTTCATTTAGGTCAGGGAAAGAAATGAACCTCAGAGGGTCAGTGAGATGACCTAGCAGGAAAATCAGCTAAAAGTAGGCGGAGAGAATGGGCTTCATAAGGTTTTCCTCAAACCTCCACATATATACTGTGGTGTGCATGCACACATACAATCATACATATTCTAATTTTAAAAAAGGAAGAAAACACATAGATTATATTTTAAGGTAATTGACATATTTTATATGAGCTCATGTAATACACTGCTCTAGTTATAAATGTGTGTGTGTGTGTGTGTGTGTGTGTTGCAATGCCTTCAAGAGTGCAAACAAGAATTCAGTGTGTATGGTTTCTTTAGCTGGTGGATTTGAGAAAAACAGGTAGAGATGTTCCAGGCAAACAAAGGACCAGAAACCAGTAAAAAAAAAACAGTCTTATGTAGAAAATTCTGATTAAATGTGTCCGCAGAAGGAGATTTCTAGAAATTCTTGATCCCACAAATCCAGTTAGCAAAAGAGAGGTACCACAGTTGGTTCCAAGTGGCAGGTACACAGGGAAGACATTACCCTGAACTATCCAAGCTCCAAATGTAGTTTTGTCCCCAGCGTTTATTTCTGTGGCCTCATAATAAACTAATGGTTTATGTAATTAATCATGATACAGAATCTTACTATATCATCCATATCAACCAGGCCACATTAGGTATTTGTTGAGTAAGCTATGCTCCACTACAGAACAGATGGTTTTTGCAAAGGCAAGCAAGCCTAAGGAAAATGACCTTAAAATACCCAGGATAGTGCATAGAGATTGGATTTCACAAAGCACCTTAGATTCGCCACCACAAACCATGAAAAATGGTTTTATATGTAAAAGCCTACATCAGTTCATTTATATTATAATAACAAAATACAACTTCCAAAATGATGAGTCTTTAAAAATATGTTGGGCAGCTACCAAAAGAGAAAAAAATAAATGGTTTAACTAATGGAGAGATTTTTTCCATTAGTTAAGAAACAAAAGCTTGATTCTCACAGTTCTTTAGGCTGAAAAATAAATCCAAGATTTCGATGTTGGTATGTTTGTCCATTGGTGAAGAATAAATCTCCAGTCGAGAGATGGCCTTTTGAATACTGCACCCTCTGAAGCAGTGGAACTGTGGGTGTATCCTTGTATGACAGAAGATGAAAGGGCAAACCCCCAGTGCTGTATGAAGCCTCTTTTGGAAAGTTTAATCACATTCATGAGGGAAGACTATATTCACCTTTTGAGAGTCTTGTCCTTTAGTAGTATCACATGACAATGCCTGAATTTGGTGGGGTTACATTCAAACTGTGATAGTGTGTTCTCCTCTCCCAGTTTCTCTATCTTTGCTATAGAGGTTGGAAAGGAAAACAACAACAACAAATCAAACAACTAAGCAAACAAACAGACAAAACAAACAAACGAACAGACAAACAAAAACATTCTCCCAGACTCCTTTGAATCATCAGAGTCTTGAGACCCAGTTCTGCCTAGAGAGGTAAATGTAGTTCCACACTGGGCCTTCTATGAACACTTCACAAAAGATGACAATCTGATCAGAATTTTTTTCTTTTCCTCTTGAAACATTGACATGATACAGAAAAAGATAAAATAAAAAAGATTGTCCATAAGGCTGTTGTAGCACAATATAAAAGAAGACTAGATTCTTCATGATGATGATGAGTTAAGTACCAGTACAGGTATGTCTACTTTGAAAGATCGCTTTTTTATTTTAATTATTCATTGTTAAAACACTTATTTATGCACTTATTATGGGAAGGCATAGCATGACCTGTGTGTGTAGATCAGAGGAGACCTTGCAGGATTGGTTCTTTCTTTCCATTAAGTAGGTCCAGAGAATTTAACTCAGGTCGTCAGACTTGGCAATAAACACCTTTACAAGCTAAGACATCTCAAAAATCTCTCGAGACCCCTCGTGGTTTGAGAAATCTCTCCAATAGTTAAACCATTTAAACTTCTCTTTTGTCAGCTGTCTGACATACTAAGAAAACACATCATTTTGGAAGCTGTACAATCAATCTATTGAAAAATTCAAGAGAGGGTTGGGAAGATGGTTCATTAGGTAAAAATGCTTTCTGTGCCAGCATGAGAACCCGAGTTTGCATCCTCTACACCCACTTGTGTGCCAGGCATGGTGGTGTGTGTCTGTAACCTTAGCACTAGGAGGTGGAGAGAGTTAGCTCCTACAGGTGCCACTTGGCAGCCAGCTTAGCCAAATCATCAATCTCTAGGTTCAGTGAGAGACCTTTTCTTAAAAGATGAGGCAGAGAGAGGGAGAGAGAGAGAGAGAGAGAAAGAGAGAGAGAGAGAGAGAGAGAGAGAGAGAGGGAGGGAGAGAGGGAGGGAGGGAGGGAGGGAGGGAGGGAGAGAGAAGAGGCACCTGATGTCCACCTCTGATCTCCACATGAGTATGCGTGGGCCAGCACATCTGTCAAAGCAATCTATTGTGGATCCAAGAGGAACTGATATGCGGCTTGAGTTGTGAATGTACCATTAAAATGATCCTTTTTGATCCTTTCTTCACAATCAAATGGGAAAACAAAAACAAAAAACAAAAACAAGCAAGCAAGCAAAAAAGGAAGTGTGCCACGCCTTGCGAGAGCTGAGACTCTGAACCCAGCTGAAAAACTATAAATCAAGCTGGTGGTTTGCTGTTTCCTTTTATAAGTTATTAACTTGCTGCCTCGTTCCTAGTCTCAGGTTCTTCTTGGAAGAGGAAAAAAAGCTGCCAAGTTCCTGAAGATTTAGCCAAGAATGAAACAGCAAAGGAAGATACTGTTTTAAACTAAAACAAACCCAGTAGAATATGTCTTCCATTCACGTTCTCCCAGTCCCTACTCATAGTACCTGATACAAACTCATCTGTCATCTCACAAGATAACAGCAATCTTCTCCCTTTTAAACACTGCCCATGAAAATTGCCCTCAGATCCATGAGTTAATAAAAAGAACTCAGGGAGCGCTTGCTGTTCATATTGAATCTTGACCTTCCCTCAGCCTTCTCTCCTTCATGACACGTCTTGATAGATGAGGCTGTTGAGTCTGTGTTTGTGAGGATGGCACACACCAGATCTTCCACTTCTAGACTCCTGGTGACTTATTACCCATCACTGTCTTCCATAAATTTTATTTTCTAGCCTATCAAACTAAGTAGAACCTATTGCACACACCAGATCGTCTCACGGCACCATATATTTTCCTATGTATGCTCTTCCCTGAAACAAGAATAGTCTTCCTTTCTAGTTTTTGGTATCAAAACAGTGTAACAATCACCTAAAACTTAGTGGCATACTATAACAGCCAGTTTCTTAGCTCATAATTCTGTAGGCCAAAAAAATGGTGTAAAGCTTTGACAGGGTAGTTCTCCCCTATATGATGGTCCTAGGATCCTTCGTGCTGTTGCATTTAGATGGTACAGGGTAGGTTGGGAGGTATGAGAGGACTGTTTCTGTGGATGGTGCCTCAGGCTTCTGTTTTGTGGCCTTTGTTCCATGCATGTGGTCAGTCTGGGTCTTCTCACAGCAGGATTAATACCAGGGATGACAGACTTACTACTCGCTAACTGGGTTCCACCAATGTGTGTTCCTCTAATACAGACTGCTTAACTCTTGAGGCTACACAGTGTCACTTCAGACAAAGTCTATTGCTGTGGGACAATGCTCTTGTGCACGGTAAAGATTTATCACTCGTATTAGTTTACTAAAATGCTGATTGGCTAATAGCCAGGCAGGAAGTATATGGGAAGGCGAAAGGCAGACAGTCATCAGTCAGACACAGAGGAAGGAAAATGAGAATGCCTTACTGAGAAAAGGTACCAAGCCACATGGCTAAACATAGACAAGAATTTTGGGTTATTTAAGTTGTAAGAGCTAGTTAATAATAAGTCTAAGTTAAGCGGCCAAATAGTTTATAATTAATATAAGTTTTTTGTGTGTTTCTTTGGTACTGAACAGCTGCAGGACCAGGCGGGACAGAAACTTCTGTCTACATTCTACTGGTCATACAATCAACCTTTACTCTTATAGCAGGGACAGAAATACATTCTGTCCCCTCAGGGTAATCAATGGCAAAGAGTCTGCAACAATTTATAATAAAATTATCATGCATAACTCATTGGGCATATAAAATATGTCTATTATATCTTCCTATTATATTTTCTTGGGATTGTCATTCTGATAAGCTAGCACTTTGCTGAAATTTTGTTACTCCAGTGTTCACTTCTCATTTCCCTTATGATTTGGACTTCTGTTTATACACAGATACCCATGATGAAGACCGCTTTTCAGTCAGCTAGTTTCAGTCGCTAGACATGGACACATTTACCAGTTCTAGTAAGTGATGTATAAACAGCATTGTCATATGGACCTCGGCGAAATACCTTTAAGTAAGGTATTACATACTTCTTCCTCCTTTGTGGGCTAAAAATGGGATATAGTAGCCATATTGCACCAAGTAAGCGGAGCCCCGCATGGAGTATTCCCGACAATAGGAGAGACATGGTCTGAGTCACAGATGCCATGGAGCACCAAGTCAACCCAAAGTTATAATGGCATATTTCTTATGTGAGAGAATAAGTGCCTCTCTTCACATTGGGGTCTCTGTTCCATGAAACCAAATGATTTTATCCTGTGGACCTCCACTAAGTTATGTATTGCTACAAAACAAGTCCCCTCCACGTATAGTCACTTAACCCAATATGTGTTTATCATTGCTCATTCTCTGAGGACCAGGGGCAGCTTGGTTGGGCAGTTCTGCTTTGATCCTTCTTTTAGTGACTGTCACTGGTGGGGACTGAAACCATCCACCTAATGGTCTGACTGTAGCTGGAGATCAGCTTTAAAGGATCACTCAGTCACATGACTGTTGTTAGTTTGCTGAAGGCCCCTATTCTTCAGCTGTAACTGGGCTTATAATGTCATGCTATGTCTGTTGGCACCTTCCCCTGCCTTCGCCGTTAAAGCAAGTCACCCCAGAGAACAAAACCAAGTGGTACCTTTGTTGGCAAAACCATCACAGTCACGTGTGGTCACTTCTAGATGTAGGATTCCCCTCTGTATGATGTGATTATCATTGGTTAACAAAGAAACTGCTTTGGGCCTATAGCTGGGCAGAACAGAGCTAGCTGGAGAAAACTAAGCTAAACTGAATTCTGGGAGAAAGAAGGCAGAGTCAGAGAGAAGTCATGTAGCCACCATTGGGGACAGATGCAATGGGACCTTGCCAATAAGCCTCAGCCGTGGAGATGGGTTAGTTTAGGATATAAGGACTAGCTAAAAAATATGCTTAAACTATTGGCCAAACAGTATTGCAAATGATAAGGTTTCTGTGTGATTATTTCAGTTCTGGGCAGCTGGGAGCAAACTAAAAGCCTCCACCAACAATGTCTGCAATCTCTTAGTTGCCCACATATTTGTGTAGTGTGGAAGGGGACTATACAAAAAGTTGCTATAATTGTCAAATAAAGGATTCTTCCAGGCCATTTTCCATGGGCTGTCACATACCCTCACTTCTTGTAACAGACTCTGTTGTGTTCATGTGCAAGCGGTAACCCTTTCATTCTGGAAGGACACTGATACACAATATCCTCTGGAATAAATACTGCTGCTTCTAAGCCATCCATTCTCATTAAATTTGTTGCTTTACCTTCCCATGTTTTTAACAATTTACCTTACTGAAAGCAATTTGGATAAGGGGAGGGTCAAATGTAAACCTTCTCTTTCTTCTTTTTTTTTTTTATCACTGTATTTTCTCCAGCTTCTGAGCTGAGCAACCATCATTGAATTTTATGCTTTTGTCAAAATAAGCTGTCAGAAACTGGCCTGGATCTATTAGAAGGGAACATCATTCTCCCTGCCCCGGCATTCACCTTATGGTACAGGGACCAGAGAGGGGCTGGCAAATACACATAAATCCAGAGATCTATAACTCTGTATCCCCTGAAGTAGTGGCCATAAAGTCCTTCACTGCAGATATATGGAGGGAGGGAGACAAAGGGGCAGCCGGGAAGAGCTGCAGAGGGACTGTAAAGCAGAAAAAAGAGATCTCACTAACTGTCAGTCTCATTATAAGGAAGCCATTATTTATGGCTTGATGCTGACTGGCAGGCAGGCAGAATTGCAGTTCTCACTCCTCCACGCCTGCGGCCTGTCTCAGTCTGCCATCTTGCAGGCTCATCAGGCCCGGGAGTGATGCTGCTGGCTCCTGGGAAAATGGTGCTACACTCGGGAGTCTGAGCAGGAGAACACGGCCTGGAGGCTTTGAGTACTTAAGAACAGACTGTGCACCTGGCAAACATTCTAAATCCCAGCATCCCAGAGGCTCCTATCTCGCTCATATCGCTTGCTGCAGAGAGTATTTTATATCCATACGTGGAATTTGTGGCTTGCTTTCTCCTTCCCAGAGTTCTCATCCGTGGCACCTCCTACGCACCCGTGACACTGATTGCATGGGCTGTATGTTAACTTAGCTTGTGATTACCTATCTGGTTAAAATAAGACAACTTTCTGTATCAAAAAAGGGGCTACGTAACAAATAGGATGGTCACAGATGCTTCAATGAAGGGGAAGCCTAGCCAAAAACCTTGTTTTGTAAGGCGTGTCCCCCTTTGGCTAAAGGCGTGTCCCCCTTAGGCTAATATTGACTTATAAAATTTTGTGGGCCTGCGGCCCGCCTGCTCTTTGTTTTCCTGTGCTCCTCGCTGGAACCTTGGATTTGTAAGTTCCCTTTCCTTTCCTTTATTAAAACTGAATTATATATATTAAAGCTAGTCTGGTGAATCATAACTGCCGATCAACCACGCACCATCACTTCAAAATATCTAGCAGGAATAATCCTAAATATAGAAATTCATGTTACCTCTTCCCCTTGCTACAGTAATAAGAATGGGAATTTGCAAAGGCTCATTCAAGTGTAGCTCTGAGTGACAATGTTCAGTTACTATGGCTGCATAATAAATCACCAGCATGGCTTATTTTGTTTATGAATTCTGTGGGTGAAGAAGCCAGTCACGGTACAGTCTGGATGCATCAACTTTATTCTTCAATGCCTAGCAGCTCCAATGAAAGACTCCAAGGCTGGGCTAGATTCAAGAGAAGACACAGTCACTTACATTGCTTGGGTGATGTTCATGTTCGTGAGCTCCTGGCTGGGGCTGGGGTTGGTTGAAGCATTACATTTGGCCCAGGCCCTGTAGAGTTTGGGTTCCAAAGGTAGATGTTCAAGCATACATACCATGTGGCTTTTATGACTGAGCTTTAGAATTCAAGCAGCATCAGTTCCCCAAGTTCTATTAATTAAGACAGTTATTAAGGTCAGCTCAATTTCAAGGGAGTGATCTTTATTCCAAGAGCTCTCCATTTCAGAACAGCAATCCAATTTCTTCCTGATAATTAGAAAAAAAATCACCCTAGCTAGCACAGTTAATCCCTTCTTTGCCTATTGGTTCAGAAGCATAAGCATCTAGAAATGGCTATATGGTTGTGCTAACTTCTCACTTGCTGGACTCAAGAAAGCTATGAATAAATCAGGCTGGCAATATAAATTTATCCAAGGCATACTTTCAAGGTATGAGGGTGCAGAGATTAAAAAGACATTCTTGGCTAGATGTGGCATATTCCTTAAATCCCAACACTTGGAAGGCAGAGGCAGGCAGTTTCCTGCAAGTTCCAGCCTAGCCTGGTCTATATAGTGAGTTCCGGGCAAGCCAGGCTATATAGTAGGATCTTGTCTTAAAAAATTGTCACTATCAGGCCGGGCGGTGGTGGCGCACGCCTTTAATCCCAGCACTCGGGAGGCAGAGGCAGATGGATCTCTGTGAGTTCGAGACCAGCCTGGTCTACAAGAGCTAGTTCCAGGACAGGCTCCAAAGCCACAGAGAAACTCTGTCTCGAAAAAAAAAAAAAAAAACCAAAAAAAAAAAAATTGTCACTATCTACAAATAAATGTATCTCATTTTTAAAATTTCTCCTTGAATTTCTGAGTTGTTGGTGTTATTTGAGTCTTCCTATGTATCCCCACATCTGTAGACATAACTGGAAGCCACTTAGATGGGAAGCAGGGTAATTTCATTGATCCTGTTCCCTGTTGAAGACATGAAATGCCATGTCACTAGTAAAATCCTCTACTACATACTTCTGGGGAACTCCAGAGGTGGTTGGGGTATGTTGGCAAACAAACTCATTCCTTTTGGACTCTGTCAACTATTTCCTTTAGAAGTTACTATTGCTTTGTTTGGTCTGTTCATCTGTGAGCTGCCTGGCTCTCCATGGCAAAGCTAAGCAGAAGCCAACTGTTTTCCTCTGCTAGGTTTAGTGAGCTTCTTTTCAGGCAAGCTGACAGATGAATTTTAAAGGACTTCCCCAAATACCCAGAGGACATGCTAAAATACAAAAACAAAATCAGAGCTTTAAAAATGAATGAATGAGTGTGAAGTCCCGGGACTTAATTCCCAGCACTGTAGAAGCCCTATGAGAGAGAGAGAGAGAGAGAGAGAGAGAGAGAGAGAGAGAGAGAGAGAGAGAGAGAGAGAGAGAGAGAGAGAGAGAAAGAGAAAGAGTCTATTTGCTATTGATACTATACCTGTTGGCAAAGGGAAAATCAGTTTTCTTCAATGAAGTGTCAGTAGGTAAATGAATCATACTCCAAGGCAGGCTCCATCCCCAGGAGTAGCTGACCACAGGAAAACGAACTCTGCGTATTTGTTGACTTTTGGTTTTGATATACACATGCTTGTGTGCGTGTGTGTTACTTTTTTGTTTGTTCATTTTGATTTTTGATAGATTTGTTTGTTTGAGATTGTAAACTTAAAGATTATTTAACAATTCCCACCAAAATTCCAAGAGAAGTTTTACTTTATCCCTCTTTATCTTTTTAAAAATATTTATTTATTTTAAAATTCATTTTACATTTCAACCAAGGTTCTCCCTCTCACCTCTCCTTCTGCCCCCCACCGCTTCCTCCCCCAGCCCACCTCCCATTCACTCCTCCCAATAGGTAAGGTCTCTCATAGGAGTCGGCACAGTTTGGCACCTTAATTTGGGGCGGGACCAATCCCCCACCCTCTGCATTAAGGCTGAATATGGCATCCCCTCATAGGAAATGGGTTCCAACAAGTTAGCTCCTGCACCAGGGATAGATCCTAGGCCTACTGCCAGGGGCCCCTCAGACAGCCCAAGTTCCACAACTGACTCCCTCATACGGAGGGCCTAGAGGTGTCAGAGCTGTCTGTCCAGAGTTCATGAATTTCCACGATCCTGGCTCAGCTGTCTCTGTAGATTTCTCCATCATGATCTTGCTCTCACTTGTTCATGTATTCCCTCCTCCCTTTGACTGGATTCCTGGATTTTGGCCTGGTGTTTGGTTGTGGATCTTTGCATCTGGTTCCATCAAATATAGAAAAAATGTTCTAGCTTCTCTGGACCTGTGGATTGTAGACTGGTTATCCTTTGCTTTGTTTGATATCTTCTATCCACTTATGATTGAGTACATATTGTGTTTGTCTTTCTGAGTCTAGTTTACCTCACTCAGAATTTTTTCTAGTTCTATCCATTTGCCTGAAAATTACATGATATTGTTTTTTTACAGATGAGTAACAGTCTGTTGTGTAAATATACTCCATTTCTTTATCCATTCTTCAGTTGAGGGGCATCTAGGTTGTTTCCAGGTCCTGGCTATTGAGAATAATGGCGCTATGAATATTGTTGAGCAAGTGTCCTTGTGGTATGATTGAGCATCCTTTCGGTATATGCCCAAGAGTAATACTACTGGGTCTTGAGGTAGATTGATTCCCAATTTTTTAAGAAGCCACCATACTGATTTCCGGGACGGCTGTACGAGGTGTGGAGGAGTGTTCTCTAGGCTCCACATCCTCTCCAAAAGAAGCTGTGCTCAGTATTTTTGATCTTGGCCATTTTGACTTGTGTAAGATAGTATCTCAGAGTCATTTTGATTTGCATTTCCCTGATGATTAAGGATTTTGAGCAATTTCTTAAATGACTTTCTGTTATTTTAGTTTCTTCTGTTGAGAATTCTCTGTTTAGTTCTCCACCCAATTTTTAAAATTGGATTATTTGGTATTTTGTTGTCTAGTTTCTTGAGTTCTTTATATATTTTTGAGATCAGCCCTCTGTCTGATGTGGGGTTGGTGATGCTGTTTTGTCTTATTGACCATGTCCTTGCTTTACAGAAGTTTTTCAGTTTCAGGAGATTCCACTTATTAATTGTTGTTCTCAATGTGTGTACTACTGGTGTTCTATTTAGGAAGTGCTCTCCTGTGCCAGTGCATTCAAGGCTACTTCCCATTTTTCTCTTCTATCAGGTTCAATGTAACTGGATTTATGTTGAGGTCCTTGATTCACCTGGACTTGAGTTCTGTGCAGGATGATAGATATGGATCTACTTGCAATCTTCTACATGTTGACATCCAGTTGTATCAGCATCATTTGTTAAGGATGTTTTCCTTTTTCCATCATTCCTTTTTGGATTGTTTGTTAAAAAGGTGTTAGGTGTTCATATACGCATGGATAAATGTCAGGGTCTTCAATTTGATTCCATTCATCCACATGTCTGTTTTTACATCAATACCATGCTCTTTTTATTACTATAGCTCTAAAATAGAGCTTGAAGTCAGGGAAGGTGATACATCTGGAAGTTCCTTTATTGTACAAGATTTTTTTTTGCTATTCTGTATTTTTGTTTTTCCATATGAGGTTTAGTGTAGCATCCGTACTACTATGTGTACTATGGTCTTAGCACCTGTACTACGTGTACTACGGTACTACACCTGTAGTGTACTGCCTGCACTACAGGACCTTAAAAGAGCTGGACAAGGGCTTGGAGACTGACAGACACACAGACAGAGACATGGGTTGTCCTTGAATTTCCCAAGAATGTTCCCTTTATTGTGTCCCAGGGCAGCTTATATAGGGATCCTTAACTGATAACCACACCCCAGCTAAACCCACCAGCACCCACTCCCCTGCTCAGAGCAGCTGCAAGCATAGGAAAACAAATTGTTTTGCTCAAAGCAGATGCCAGCATAACAAGTTGTTTACATGAAATTCAGAGCTAGGGGTCCACACTTCCCAACAGTTGAGTAATGTTCTCTCAACATCTGTGAAGAATTGTGTTGGATTTTGGTGGGGATTGCACTGAATCTGTACATTGCTTTTAGTAAGATAGTCATTTTTATTATGTTGATCTTACCTATCTGAGAACATGGGAAATCTTTCCATTTTCTGATGTCTTCTCCAATTTCTTTCTTTAGAGAATTAAAGTTCTTGTCATACATGTTTGATTAGGGTTACACCAAGTTATTTTATGTTATTGGTGGCAATTATAAAAAGTAATATTTCTCTGATTTCTTTCTCGGCCCATCTATCATTTGTATTAGGAGGACTACTGATTTTTTTTTTTTAGTTAATCTTGCATCCTGCCACATTACTGAAGATGTTTATCAGTTGTAGGAATTCTTGGGTAGGTTTTTAAGGGTCACTATGTATACTATCATATTATCAGTGAAAAGTGATAGTTTGATTTCTTCTTTTCCAATTTGTATCCCCTTGATCTCTTTTTGTTGTCTAACTACTCTAGCCGGAACTTCAAGAACTATGTTGAGTAGATACGGAGAGAGTGGACAGCTTTGTCTTGTTCCTGATTTTAGTAGAATAATTTTGTGTTTATCTCTATTTAATTTGATGTTGGCTGTCGGCTTGCTGTAAGTTGCTTTTAATATGTTTAGATATGTTCCTTGTATCCCTGATCTCTCAAACATTTTTGTCATGAAGTAGTATTGGATTTTGTCAAAGGCTTCTTTGGCATCTAATGAGATGACCATGTGTTTTTTTTTCCCTTTCAGTTTGTTTATATGGGGGATTACATTGACAGATTTCCATATGTAGAGCCAATGCTTAATCTCTGGGATGAAGCCTACTTGGTCAGGGTGGATTTTTTTTTTTTTTGATGTGTTCTTGGATTTGGTTTGCGAGTATTTTATTGAGTATTTTTGCATCAATGTTTATGTGGAAGATTGGTCTGTAGTTGCATCTTTGTGTGGTTTGGGTATTAGCGTAACGGTAGACTCATAAAAAGAGTTTGGCAATGTTCTTTCTGTTTCTATTGTTTGTAATACTTTAAGGAGTATTAGCTCTTCTTTAAAGTTCTGGTAGAATTCTGGGCTGAAGACATCTGGTCCTGGCCTTTTTTTGGTTGTGAGACATTTAACGACTGTTTCTATTTCCTTTGGGGTTATAGGTCTATTTAAATTGTTTATCTTGTCTTGACTTAATTTTAGTAAGTGGTACCTATCATAGGTATAACCTTCTTTAGGTTGTAATGGTTTTCTTCTATAATTTTGTTGAATATATTTTCTGTGCCTTTGAGCTGGACTTCTTCTTCTTCTAACCCCATTATTCTTAGATTCGGTCTTTCCATGGTGTCCCAGATTTTCTGGATATTTTGTGTTGAGAATTTGTTTGCTTTAACATTTTCTTTGACTGATGGATCTATTTCCTCTATGGTATCTTCAACACTTGAGAGTCTCTCTTTCATTTCTTGTATTCTGTTGTTTATGCTTGTCCCTGCAGTTCCTGATCATTTTCTTAGCTTTTCCATTTCCAGAATTTCCTGTTTGTGTTTTCTTTATTACCTCTATTTCAGTTTTTAAGTCTTGAACCATTTTCTTCACCCGTTTGATTGCTTTATCTTGGCTTTCTTTAAGGGGTTTCTTGATTTCTTCTAAGTTTTTGTTTGTCTTTTCTTCTATTTCATTAAGGAAAATTTTCATTTCCTCTTTAAGGGCCTCCATCATCTTCATGAAGTTATTTTAAGGACTTTTTCTTCTGCTTCATCTGCGTTGGTATGCTCAGGTCTTGCTATTATAGAACCACTAGTTTCTGGTGGCGTGGCATTGCTCTTTATGTTGTCGAGTGCACTGCTGTCTACCCATCTCTTCCTCCAGTTGGTGCAGGTAGATCCTGTGCTTCAGGTAGGCCCTCTTCCTCCAGTTGGTACAGGTGGTGGCTGAGGCTCCATTGATGGCTCCTCCAGATGCAGATGGGGTCACGCTCTGGTGATCATTCCTCTTGGTGTGCAGGGGTTTGTGCCTCCTACTGTCAATGCTTCCAGACCACCAAGGTCATCACTCCATCTCTGACACTTCTGGGCAGGTGCTGGGGCCACTGTTGCTCTCCCTCTCTCTCTGATGCTTCCAGGCTGGGGACCTGTCCCTCTTTGTCTTAGTACATCCAGTAACACCCTGCTCAAATCGATACATTTCTTTATTTTCCATATTCCATCCCATGTTTTGGGAGCTGCATGTTACCTTTTCTCATTTGTAGCGAACATATGACTGTTTGTTTTCTTATTTGGTATGAAGTTATTTAGTGCCTGCAGCATTCCCTTGAGCCCAAAGAGACCATCTTCCCCTACTCCAAATGATGAAGATTTACCCCTTTCCAGCATTTTCATATGTAAAAATGTTGAAAGATGATGTGGAAGGGTCTTCTGTTTTGTGTTGATTTCATTGGTTAATAAAGAAACTGCCTTGGCCATTTGATTGGCCAGCCCTTAGGTGGGTGGAATAGACAGAACAGAATGCTGGGAGAAAGAGGGAAGTGAGGCAATCGCCATGCCTTTCTCTCTGGGTCAGTTGCCATGAAGCCAGCCACCAGGTCAGACATGCTGAATCTTTCCTGGTAAGTCACCACCTTGTGGTGCTACACAGATTATTAGAAATGGGTTAATCAAGATGTGAAAGTTAGCCAAGAATAGGCTAGATATAATTGGCCAGGCAGTGTTTAAATGAATACTATTTGTGTGTTGCTATTTCAGGGCATAAGCTAGCCAGGAGGCCAGGAGCCATGCAGGAATGCAGCCCACAGCTCCCATCACTACAGAAAAAATTTTATGATGGACACGTGTATTCATATTGAGATTCTACCACTAATATTTCACATATATGAAGAAATCCCCAGTCCCCTATTTGAATTTTTGTTTACTCTAATCCACTGTATTTTCACGCAGGTCATTTCTTTCTCTATTTTTGTCAGTCTGAAATTAAAATGGGATATTACTGGGGAACAGATCCTCCCAAAGCCCCATGCAATGGCAAGTGTATATATGGTATCCACTAGCTCATTTTATAGTTTGAAACACATCAAAGTATGTTGTTGTTCTGAAACAGAATTTTAAAAGGCGATTCTAAATCCGAAGTCAACTGCTGTTAATTTACCCATGTTTTATTTGTACTGTTTATTTGTCTATTGTTTCCATTTCCATCTGGTCACCCACAGCAAGACATTTCACCTCTTCACCACGTGAGTGCAGCTTTGTCATTTTTGCCAAGCATTCTCTGGAATGTGCTATCCTGTGGGGAAAAAAAACAACACAAACTCAAACCCGAAGAGACATGTGTGGATTTTGCTCTGTAGTGATCTTGGAATTCGGTCTGCCTTGCTTTCTTTGTCTGTGAATTGATTTCCAAGCTTTGGTCTGTCTTCCCAAGTGCCAGTCTGTCCTTTCCAGGAGAGACTATAAAGATGAGAGAACAATTTAAAGCACACATAACATCTATCAATAGCCACTAAAAGCAGTCAGTCAGCTTGGAAGCACATTGAACAGCACATGGTGACTGTTGCACTTGCCATTGTTTGGGGCTCTGGGAGATCTGTTCTCCAGGGACATCCCATTTAATTCCAGAGTGACAGAAATAGAAGAGCAAATGACCTGTTTGAAAGTATAGTGAATTAGAGTAAACAAAATTCAAGTAGGGGGCTGGGGATTTCTTCTTGGCTCAAGTTATGCCTGAACTTTGTATTATTTTGCCTGCCAAGAGATATTATAGCAGTCTTAGGAAATTTATGGAGGGTTTGACTTGGATCTTTAGACTTTTGGAGAAAAAAAAAAGAATTTCTTGAATGACTCTATGCAATCAGGTAGGAATGCGTGGCACCTACCAGGGGTAGGATTTCCATGCCTTAATTCAATTTGGTTACACAGTTCCAAATTTGAAATGGAAGGAACTCCAAGGACTAACCAATTTCTTTGGTCTCTAATGTGCAGAAGCACAAAAGGGTTAACTGCTGAATCATTGATGGCTTTTTAGCTTAATGGGCCTCTTTGCGGACAGGAACTAAAAAGCTGAGCTCATGAGAATGAGACTATGGCTTAATGATAGCTCTGCACGGAAGAATTAAGAGACACAAATTGCATCTTCTGAGACATCATTAAGCAATTCCTGCCTGATGGTAAGGTATAAATGTCTATGACCATCAGCAAAGTCAATTCTAATCACATTTTATTTGATTTGAGATGTATTTGATGTGTGGTAAGGGTCGAAGGAGGTGGGGAATTATTACTAATTCCCAGCTCCTTTCTGCTCCTCCCCATCAAAAGCTTATATAAGCATCAGATCATTGCTCTTCAGATGAATACGCCCCAACACCTTCTCTTAGGAATTTGAACCATCAGTATAGGCCCTCGGCTGGACCACCTTGATGTAGAGCTTCAGTTTCCTCTTATATATCTTTCAACATGGAGGGGGGCAGGAGCAGGCATACTCAACTGTGAGGGCGACTCCTATTGTGTATCTGTCTCAGTTTTTAATTCGTCTTATTCCCTTATGTTCTTCACAGAGTTACAACTCTTGTTTAGTAGCTGCAGTAATCTTTCTTTTAAAAATGCGGTGGTGGCGCACGCCTTTAATCCCAGCACTCGGGAGGCAGAGGCAGGCGGATCTCTGTGAGTTCGAGACCAGCCTGGTCTACAAGAGCTAGTTCCAGGACAGGCTCCAAAGCCTCAGAGAAACCCTGTCTCGAAAAACCAAAAAAAAAAAAAAAAAAAAAATGATTTATTTGTGACTTAAAGTGTTTCTGAATTATAGGCATATCTGTAGTCTCTTCGGTTGCTACAATAAAATCTCTAAATGAACCTTTTCTAAACAAAAGAAATTCAGTGCCGAAAGTTCTTGAGGCTGAGTTCAAGATCAGGGTACATCTGTTTGGAACTCTACTTCACATATATAGCACTTTCTTCCTGTGTCCTTACATCATAGAAGGAATAGAAAAAGATCACTCAAATTATTTTGTGTGTATATGATGTGTGTGTGTGTGTGTGTGTGTGTATGTGCATGCACACACATGGAGGCAGAGGGGCAAGCTGCGAGTCCTATTCTATCACCCTCTGCGTATTCACTTAAGATATTATTTCTGTGAAATTGGACCTAGGTAGTAGCCAGTAAGCCCCAGCGATCCTCCTGTCCCTGCCTTCTGTGCAGCCATTCCTAGCTTTTTATTATGTGTTTGTGCTGGGACAGGTCCTTAAGCATGTGCAGCAACCCTTCACTCACTCTGAGCATCTCTTCAGCCACCTTAGTCATCTTTCCTGAACCTTACTTCATTACCCACCAGTTCGGAATGTTTAACATGTAAATTTGGAGGGAAGACATACTCAGACCATAGAAGATAGAATTTCAACTGCAGGATGATGTTGATTAGATGGCTATAGTAGCACTCAGCAACCAAACTCTTACACACCAGACTATATTTTCCTCCAATAGAGCAGACTGATAACAATATAATTCTATCTGCTGGCATAGCACTCCTTGTCAACTTTTCATTTACTTCTTCAACTGTTGGAATGCTTTACCTACAGTATTGAGTTATCCTTGGCAATACAAATCTCTGCCATGTGCTGCCCTATGGAGAAAAGAACATATGGATCTCAAGAACTATGCTTGCTTGTTTGTTTAAAGGCTCACTATGCAGTTCAAGCTGGTTTTGAACTCGATCCTCCTGTCTCAATCTCCCAAATGTGAGGATTACAGATGTGAGCCACTGTGCCTTGCTTAAACACTGGTTCTGCTTTGCTCTATTGTGATCATGGAGTTTTGTAAGTTTGTAGTTTCCCTCTGTGAATGGAGGTTGAACTCTCAAGTCCAAGGACACATCCTTTGTTCATCATAGCTGTATGATCAGGTAGACGTGACAAAGAAAATGGAGAGGTTTGACCAGAAAAGTTGGTATGCCGTTGAAGGTGGGTGCTCTTTTGAGGTACTGTATAACTGCAGTGGGAACTCTACATCTGTCCTGCCCAGTATTCAGATCTCTGCGTTCTCTGCTGTGCCGGGTGAGACATGCTCTTTGTAGGGGTGTAACTTGTTATGTTCTGCAGAGTAGATAGAAAGAATGCTGGGGTTTGCAGTTGGGAACTCAATGAAAAGACCCAGATGCTGTAAAAGAAATACTCTGAGCATGTAAAAGTAAGTCGTTTGAAAATCCCTGTCTAGTGAGAACTCCACAGAAGAGAGATGCAGGAGGTTTGTTTGACAGTAGGAGTTCTAAGCTTGCTGGTGCCACGTAGTAGGACTTTATTTAAAAAAATGTTGTTTGAAAATTCTTCTTTTACTCAACAGCAATATAAATTTTGTCCCCTGCTCTGTACTTGGTATTGTTATAAATGCTGGGAACACAGTGCAGCTGTGTATTGAATCTATTATACAAGATGATGGTGCTCTTTGCCAGGTCAGAGCTTACATTTTGGAGGTTGGGGACAGAGAGTGCACAGATACAATACAATATACATCACATACCCTATCCAGTGATGACATGTGTTATGAAAAAAGAACACTAAATAACTGAGCAGGTGTGGGGAAGGCTGGGAAGCTGAAGTAGTAGTGAAGTGTTTGAAAATTTACATACAGGCAGGTGGTGTGGGAGGTCCTTCTGTATATATGTGTTGCTTTTATTGGTTAGTGAATAAAGAAGGGGGAGACAGGGAGATGCCATGTAGCAGCTGCTGGGGACAGACACGCTGGAACCTTGCTGGTAAGCCACAGCCACGTGGCAATGCACAGATTAATAATAGAAATGGGTTAATTTAAGATATAAGAGTAAGCTAGAAATATGCTTAAGCTATTGGCCTAACAGTATTGCAAATAATGGAGCTTCTGTGTGGTTATTTTAAGTGTGGACAACCTGGAACAAACAAGAGGCCCTTCTACTACAGGCAGGCATGGTAGAGTTCAGAAGGGAGGTGACATTTAAACAGAAACTGGAAGGATATGAGAAAGCCATCGTATATCAGGTAGAACCTCCGTGATAGGGAACATCCCTGTCAAAGTGCTTGTTGTTTATATGTGTTTAGTGTCTCAGAAGCAGTAAGAGTATAGCTAAATGTGTGTGTGTGCGTGTGTGTGTGCAACAGAAGTTCAGCTGTGAGAACACAAGGTGCAGGCAAAAGATACATGGCTTTGAGTTAATTTACCTTGGAGAGAAATGGGAACCATTAGACATGCTCCAGTTGTGCCTTTTAATTATATCATTGCCTAATGTGCAGAGATGGTTATTGTACAGTATCATTTCTGAAAGGTATTTTGGGAAATTCTGCTTCTTCTTAATGCAGCCTATGTGGTCATTCAGGTTACAGTTGGCTCTGTTTTCAGTAAACAGCCTTCCACAGAGAGACATTTATTCAGGAATAAGTAAATGAACAAATGAGGTAAGTATCCCGTTTAGGGAATCCTCAAGCTGTTGTATATTTATTGTCCTGTACCCCCTTTCCCAGATTGGCCTCTTTCTATTCACCCTGTCTGTCATTGCAACTCAATTTTTCTATCTATGTGTTTATGTGCTGCAGTCACTTCTAACATAAATATTCTTTCCCTACCTTCTCCAGCAGATCCAGTGTTTATCTACAGTTGAAGGTCCACGGCTGGTCACGGTGGCACATATCTGTATTCTGAGTCCTGGGGAGGACTAAGGCTAGTCCATGCTGTACAGTGAATTCTAGGACATCCTCTGTTACATAGCTGGCAAGCTCTACCTGCCACAGGAAGGGTCCATTATACCCTCTTGCCCTCAGTGGGTGTTTTAGGAGCCTAAAAACACCATCCGTGTGATACTCAACCGTTAGTTTATTCTGTAGATCTGGATAACCCCTTGGTATATTTTTTTTTTATTTTTATTTTTTTTTTTTAAAGATTTATTTATTATGTGTACAGCATTCCTTCCATGTGTGCCCAGATGCCAGAAGGGGGCGCCAGGTCTCATTACAGATGGCTGTGAGCCACCATGTGGTTGCTGGGAATTGAACTCAGGACCTCTGGAAGAGCAGTCAGTGCTCTTAACCACTGAGCCATCTCTCCAGCCCCCCTTGGTATATTTAAAGCCCTCTGGCCGAACACTTTCTGTGTTAGGGGATGGCTACCTAAGTGAACACCAGCATTTCTGGAGGTACTTGTACCTAGTCTTTTGTAGAAACTGACTGGGTAAGAACGGTTCAAAGACTTTAGTCATTTTACGCACAAATGAGCACAGAACGGACAGAGTCCAAGATCTACCTTACACATGACACCGTCATTTTTCTACCCATTGTATGCCCTTTCAGCAGCCAATTAATTCACTTCACTTTCTTCCAATCATCAGCGGCCGCGTCCCGGGATGTTTGACCCGCGTGAGCTACCGTAGGGCCCCTCCCTCCGCCACTCTGTTCCGGGCCAACATGGCGGCCTCCGAGTCAGTGCCGGCTTCGAGTCCCGGCTCTGCAGACGAGGAGGAGACGATCCTTTATGACTTGCTGGTCAACACCGAGTGGCCACCCGAGACAGAAGTGCAGGTGAGCCGGACCCTCCTTGAAGGCGGTCGGCGTGACGCGTGCGCGTGGCGTATGGAGCCACGTAGCGGTGCCACGCAGCCCAGCGGAGCGGGGATGGCAGCTGTGCTGTCGCCTGGCAACGGCGGGGCGGCTGGGTCTGGGGCTCGCTGAGGGGTGTCTGTGGAGTCAGAGTTCGGCTATCGGTCCTCAGTCAGGCTGTCACCCCCTCGGGTGGTTGGTGTCACTCGCCTGCCTTAGAGGGAGGGGGTCCTTGCCACATCCGAACTTGGCTTGCTTTCTTGTTCTCTGTGGCGGGAGAATTTTGCAGGACCCTACGGTCTTCTCAACATCTCAGTAAGAGGCGTGTACGTGTGTGGTTTGTCTGTCTGTGTGTGCACATGGTCTTCTTGACATCTCAGTAATAGGCGTGTACGTGTGTGTGTGTGTGTGTGTGTGTGTGTGTGTGTGTGTGTGTGTGTGTGTGTGTGATTTGCCTGCCTGCCTGCCTGCCTTCCTGCCTGCCTGCCTGCCTGCCTGTCTGTCCCGGGTCCCAGAGATGAGTTGTCTTCATGGAACTTCCACTGTGGTGGAGAGAAAACCGACCAGTGACCGTTTTCCTTACCAAGCCTTAAGTGGCCTTCTGAGCAAAATGCGAAGGGAGTGAAAAGAAAGAAAGAAGCTACAGTCCTCCAGTTCTGCAGGAGACGAAGTACGGTGTTTGCTAACTCATGGACCCTGGAGTTACTCGTTTCCTAGGGAGAGCCTGCTAGTCATAGGGAGAAGAACAGGAGCCTGAGGACCATTTATTTGACATATCGTACAGAGGGCCTGACATGGCAGTGTATTAGGTCCTGGGGAAGCAGCATGCATGAAGGACTTTTATTAAAGATTCCTGAATCCAGCCCACTGAGCTTCATTGGCATCTTTTCTGAGTGTTTATTCCACTTGTCTTAAATTATGTCTTGTATGGGCAGAGATCTCCATATATTGTTTTTATTAATTCCTGCTTCTCCTGAATAATGTGGACATTTTGTAGATTATGACATTCAGAGCTGTTTTGTGCTGCCTTTTAGCTGGATAAAGACACCTGACACTTCTGACAACGTCTGTTATAATGTCTCAGCATGCTTAACATTATACATTGATTTAAAAACAGCACAGCGTCATTTTGTATGGAAACCTCATTGTACTTTGCCCTCTCGCGTCTCTCTTTATTACAGATTTCCATATCTACTCAACACAGCTATTGACCTCTAGGCTCTGCGTCTGATTCACTTTTCCATATCCCCGCGGTGCCAAATTGTCTTCTGATGATTGCTTCATGTTTGTCGAGTGGGCTTCTTAGGGAATAATGTACCCCTACTTGCTGATGCTTTTATTCATTTTATTCTTGGTAGGAGTTTAATAGAGTACTTACTATACGTTCATATACTACTCACCATAGGAAATATCGTTATTCTTTATCCTACAGCATTCAGTTTATAATTATGGAGTCAAATTATTTAATGTACTAGTTCTATCTGTGTTTTGTTAATAACATTGTCTCCATGGATACACAATAGATAACTACTTTTCCTCTGAGTAAAATTAGTTTTAGGTTTCTGTGGTCTACCTAAGTCAACTGTACTGACTTGTCAACCAGTATAGTCTTGAATTGTCAATCCCTGACCTTGTGTGGCCCTACACATCATCAGCAAGTTTCCTACCATTTAGATACACCTCAGCCCTGCCCCTGGTCTTTTTTTGTCTTTTTATTGGCGTTTTGATTTGAAAGCAGTTTCTAACCTCATTTCTGTGCTCTTTCTGACATGTACCTATAATCAGTTTCACTTAAGCCACTGCACACAGTCTAGAGGATGTTATTTCAGACTGGAAGAAGTTTTAAAATTCTATAGTGCTCAATTCTCTGGATAGAAATAAAGAAGTTTAAATTAATATGTTGTAAGTATTGTAAAACTAAAAAATGTAAGTTTAAAACATTTCTAATTTTTTTTAAATTGTAGCTTAGAGGCAACCGAAAGCATGGGGCATCATTCATCATCACAAAAGCCATCAGAGGTAAATATGACTCGTGTTTTATGTATTATATAGTTAGTGGACAATTTTTTTCTCATTTCACAACTGTGCAAACTGTGCAATTCTAGACAGCCTAGTGATTTAAAAAGGTTCTTTTAGACTTCTGATATAAAACCTGATGAAGGTAGTTAACATACATATTGTCTGACTTTAATCTTATATGTAATTATTTCTACAGATGCATGTATGTATGTGTGCGTGTGTGTGTGTGTGTGCGCGCGCGCGTGTGTGTGTGTATGTAGGTTTTCAATCTTGCCTATCTCTAACTCAGCTTAGAACTAAACTGTATCCTAGGTTTAGCCATTACCTGTGTTGTACCAGGAGGTGATGAAGAAGCCCAGTGTGAGACACCATTGCACATGTTTACACAGAGGTTCAGATAGAATGTGAAAAATATTCAAACTACAAGTGTGATTAAATTGAGCATTCATTTAACCAATGATAGACTTTACATATAAACCAGCAAGAGTCTGAAAAAGAATTGAGCACTAGCCTTTTTGAGCTATAAGGACTTTATTATAGTAACAGATTAATATAATTCTTCCAGCAGACTGATAGGGTAGTGCTGTCTTATATTTATTTATTTCATATTATATGTATATATTAATGTATGTGGGTGTCCCTGTGTGTGTGTTTGTGTGTATGTGTGTGTGTGTGTGTGTACCATGTGTGTGCAGGAACCCATAGAGGTCTGAGGAGATGTAGGGTCTGCTGGAGCTGAAGTTATAGATGGTTGTGCGCCACCGTGCCTGTGCTGGGAATCAAACCCAGGTCTTAACTACTGAGCATCTTTCTAGCCTCTACCTTTAATGTTTTTAGATGTGGAGATTTGTTCACATCGTTCTTTGGGAATGTGACTACCTGTCTGTCTTTCTGGCCTTTCAGGTCATCCTTATGTTGGGTATGAGTTCCTTATGAAGAGAAGAATCA
Organism: Arvicola amphibius; assembly: GCF_903992535.2. NCBI lineage: Eukaryota > Metazoa > Chordata > Mammalia > Rodentia > Cricetidae > Arvicola > Arvicola amphibius. Next base: position 94,734,993 of record NC_052048.2, read on the forward strand.
GTTCAAAAAAATTGAAAACTTATGAATAACTAAAGTTGTGGTATATTCAGTTTTCATTATTACAAACAAAGTTTTGATTTAATTTAGAAAACATAACTGATTAAAATAATTTAGAAAAAATTTGAAAGTATAAGTAACTACATATCATAATAAAAATTTCTTCATTTTACAACCTAGATATGATATTCTTCTTCAGACTTTTCTCCCTCACTCTAAACCTAGCTGTGTGTACAGGAGTGTGTGTGTGTGTCTTTCTGTATCTCTCAAACACACACACACACACACACACACACACACACACACACACACACACGTGATATAAAGCAGTCTTTTTTTTTTTTCTTTTTTTTTTTTCTCATGGTTTATTTTTTTTTTTTATATTTAAAAATTTCCATCTCCTTCCCTCCTCCTCCCCCTCCCTCCCCTCCTTCTCCCCCTTCTCTCCCCTCCTTCTCCCCCTTCCCTCCCCTCCCCTCCACCCATACCTCCCCTCCCTCCCTCTCAAGGCCAAGGAGCCATCAGGGTTCCCCACTCTATGCTAAGACCAAGGTCCTCCCAACTCCCCCCAGGTCCAGGAAGGTGATCGACCAAGCTGAGAAGGCTCCCACAGAGCCCGTCCATGAAGAACAATCAGAGCCCAGAGCCATTGTCCTTTGCTTCTCAGTCAGCCCCCGCTGTTGGCCACACTCAGAGAGACTTAAACCTGTGTTTGAAATTTTGTTTATCACAGACTTCTCCATATATTACTTACATAGTTGTTGCAAAGTTCAAATTACTATCTTGATTTAGATTTTATACTTCATACAAATAGATTTGTTTTAAAGAGCAATCTACTGTGATTCCTAGTAATGATTTGAATAAGGTTTCTTAGATTAAATTTAGCATCTCAAAAACCATTTTTAAAATTTATAGTTGGAAAATATTTCAATGTTTCAGTAACATAAACAAGGACTTTAATATAAAGAAATATATGTTCTTATAAAAGTTATAGTGTATATTAGGTTGGTCTCATTTTATAAGTTGTTTGCAAATGGCTGCTTCTTTTTATTACAGATCGCCTGTTATTTTTGCGTCAGTACATCTGGTACAGGTGAGCCTTCAGTTCTTACAAAGATTGTCATTTGTGATTTAATGTTTTGAATATCAGATTAAGGTGAAGATATATATATCCAATATATATGGAAATTCCGGCTTTGGAAGTGTGTTCCAATTTGTTGTTGCCTTTTCATTTTCTTTCTTTCTTTTTTTTTTTTTTTTGGTTTTTCGAGACAGGGTTTCCCTGTAGTTTCTAGAGCCCGTCCTGGAACTAGCTCTTGTAGACCAGGCTGGCCTCGAACTCAGAGATCCGCCTGCCTCTGCCTCCCGAGTGCTGGGATTAAAGGCGTGCGCCACCACCGCCCGACACCTTTTCATTTTCTTAATGGTGTGTTTGAAAAGCTCAAATTTTTTTTCTATTTTTTTATTAATGAACTTATTTTACATCCCAACCATGGCCTCCCCTGCCTTCACCCCTCCCCCATCCTCCTCTGTAATCACTCAGAAAGGGGCATGCCTCCCATGGCAAACCCAGTTTTTAATAGGCATTTCACAGAATTTTGTGTAAGCTGGTGACGTCTTAGTACACTCATTGTTCCCTTAGTCCATAGTGATCATACCCTGCTCGCTTCCGTTCCTCTGAAGAGTGTCCTCAACTGCATAGGAAACGCCCCTGTGCTGCATGTATGTCTTGTATATGTTAAGGAGCACTTTTGTTCTTGTTGTTGCATCAACTCTGTGGTCAAAAGCTGGCTTGCTGTGTGGTAGGTCTTCAGATTTTACTTCTTGTGCTTTTTTTTTTAAAATTCTTTGCATGTTGTTGTCTTCAACTATGATGCTGATTTTTCAGGTTCAACAAGGACAAGGAAATAATTAACCTGATAAAAATGATATAATTCAGCATTTAGCAATGTTTGTAGTGATTTTTAAAAGAAAACTTATTAATTGCATGTTGCTTTCTCTAAACCTTAAACTTAACAGTTCTAAAGATAAGATAGTCCTAAAATAGAGACCTTTGATCACTTGTAGAACTATTTGCTCAGTGTGTTTTTTATTTTATTCTCTCTCTCTTTCAGAGAGAGAGAGAGAGAGAGAGAGAGAGAGAGAGAGAGAGAGAGAGAGAGAGAGAGAGAGAGAGAGAGAGTTTGTTTTTGTTAGTTTTGATTTTTGAGGATGTAGGGTGCAATAGGGTAGAGATGGTTGAGGAAATTGGCTGCATTGGTAATTGTACGGACTGTAAGTATGCCATTGGGTGTTTATCTCCTACTCATGAAGTTTCATATATCATATTAGTAGTTTTTGAACTGGGGAGATGGCTCAGCCATTAAGAGCACTGTTTGCTCTTCCAAAGGTCCTGAGTTCAATTCCCAGCAACCACATGGTGGCTCACAACCATCTGAGATTTTGTGCCCTCTTCTGACCTGCAGGCAGATCACTGTATATATAATAAATAACATCTTTTAAAAATTATAAAAATATTGTAGTTTTTGGATTTAGGTTTACTAATATTCAAGTTTTTAATATAAAACCCTCTCTTTTAATTTTTCCTCCTTTACATATGGTTTTCATGATTCAGTCTTAAGCTAGCTGATGTGTTGTGTTTCAGCCCTGCTCCATTTTTGCTTCCCGAGGGACTGGTTCGCTTGGTCAATAAGCAGATAAACTGGCATTTGGTTCTTGCGAAGTAAGTATGTATAAATTCACTTCAAACTTCTGTCTGCATTTCTCCTAAATCTCAACTGAGACATGGATTTTTGGGGTACTGTGGCTTTCATTCTTGATTTGTATTAAATTCCCTTTCTTACATATGGTCATTAAGCTGTATTGAATCATTTCTATGATTTTGTACCTGTATATTCATTCAGTTGTCAAGTCAGAAGGTAGATAATGACAGCAAAACTTTAACAAACTTCCTGTAAAATAATCCCATCAAAGTAAAGACTCCAATACTCACAGCAGAATTTCTTTCTCTTTTCTCCCATGAAGCAATGGCAAGCTTTTGGCAGCTGTCCAAGACCAGTGTGTGGAGATCAGGTAATTGTTAATGTAGGCTCATTCCTTATACATAAGAACTAAGGTTTTAATATTTCCATAGGTGATATTTGAAGGGATTTTAACTATCAAGTCACTTTTGTGAAGTATCAAAGACTGACTTACAAATGACGCTCTCTTAGTGTGGTGTGCTCATCTCTGTACTTATCTGCTGGCTCCCGAGAAGTGATGTCTTCTTGCTACATGAAGATAATATTCTAGAAGTCTGGAAGTAACTGTTGTTGGACTAGTTACAGATGAAATAGTTAATTAGACCAATGCAAGATGTCTCAAGATGTGAAAAAAAGCAGGGCAATGTTGTGTGATATTTAACTCCTTTGCTTTTTGAGGGGCCTACCACCCAGCTCCCAGATAAATCACAAATGGAGGCTTATTTTAGTTATGAATTCCCAGTCTTAGCTTGGCTTGTTTTTATTTTTCCTGCCATTTTTCTTAAGTTATCCCATCTATCTTTGGTCTTGGGGCTTTTTCCTTTTCTTACGTTGCTATATCTTATTTTCCTTCATTCTGTGGCTGACTGCGTAGCTGGGCAGTTGGTCCCTGATGTCCTCCTCTTCTTGTTCTCTTAATGCTCATCCTCTCTCCTCTAAGATTTCTCCTTCTATTTATTCTCTCTGCCTGCCAGGCCCCCCTATCCTTGCTCCTGCCTTGCTATTGGCTGTTCATCTCTTTTTTAGACCATCACGTGTTTTATACACGCAAGGAACCACCGCTTTACAAAGTTAAACAAATGAGGCATAAACCAAAGTCACACACCTTAAAATAATATTCCCCAGCAGGGCAGCTTTGCAATAATGGCATAAGTGTGTGAATATAAGACTGTGAATGACCATACTGGAGATCTGTGTGGTGTCCACTCAGTATATTCAACATGATACTATGTTCTTATCTAAAATATACCTCTAGGGGTTGGAGAGATGGCTCAGTGATTAAAACTGCTTATTGCTTTTGCAGGGACCTGGGTTCTATTCCTAGCACCTGACCTTCATAGTGGCTCACAGCTGCCCATGGCTTCAGTTCCAGGGACTTTAATGCCTTCTGTCCTTCATGTGTACCTGTGTGCACACAGTACACATGAACTCACATAGACACATATGTACATTAAAAAAAGTATTTTTTAAGCTGGCCTGGGTTGAAAACTCAGGAGTAGTTGGTTTGTTTTGGAATTTGCATCAACCCATTAAATATTTGCCATTTCTAATATTGAGGGCCCCCCTTTTACTAGGCAAAGTCTACCTATTGGTTGTCAGATATAAGTGGAGGGCTTGAGTGATGGCTGAGCAGATAAACAGCTTGCTATGCCATCTAGAGGAGTGGAGTTTGGATTCATAGAACCTATGTAAAAGATGGGTGGGCATAGTGTCCTACCTGTAATTCCAGTTTCTGTGGTAGGTGGAAATGGGATCCCCACAGCAATGCAGCTAGCCACAGAAACTGAGAGTGTTAGCTCTGGTTTGAACATGAGACCCTGTGGCAGCATATAAGGTAGAGACTGATAAGGAAGACACCTGCTGTCAATTTTGGGCCTCTCTATGTGCACATATCCACCTTCACATATGTGGGTGTGGATGCATACTGACATGCACACCACACATATAAATACTTAGATACTAATTGAAATGTTTTCTGCTGCTCCACTGTTCTCACTAAAATAGCACTAGTGCCTATTCAGTTGCTATTGCGTTGGTGTTCATTTTCTGTACATTTTAGGTTTTTTTCTTCCTGTGTATCCAAGCAGAACTGGATTCTTGCAGCTTTTTGGAGGAGTAGAAAAGTCTTTCCATGTCAGGTACTGGCTTCAAGTGTTCAAGGAAGTGTTTTCTAGTAAATGAGGAATAACCAGCAAAGTAAAGTGTATGTAGCGATTGTCTTGCAGCTTTTCTTTGAGATGGGATCTTTCTGTGTGATCCCAGCTAGCCTAGAACTTTTAATCCTCTGCCTCTGCCTCTGCCTTCTCAGTGCTGGAGTTACAGGTGTGTGCCACCATGTTGGGCTGTTTTTGAATTTTAAAGTCACTTTCTCTTTCTCTTCTGTCTATTCTATCCACAACAGTGATGAACACAAGTGGCTTTCAAACATTTCTGAGACAAAATACCTAACCAAAGCAGCTTAGGATCAAAGAGTTCATTCTGGTTTCTGGGAGGTGTAGTCTGTCGTAGTGGGGAAGGCGTGATGACAGGAGCCTGAGGCAGGCTGGGCATACGGTGTGAGTGGTCAGGAGACAGGGAGAGGATAGGAAGGAGGGCTGGGCTCCAAAACCTTCACTTCCTTCAGCAAATGTCCACCTCCTAAAGGTCCCACAACTTTCCCAAACAGCCCCCAGCTGGGGACTAAGTGGTAAAGCTCGTGGGCCTATGCACGGCATTTCCTATTTAAACCACAATATACACTGTGAGACCTGCGCAGTGGTAGCTGTAGCAACACCGTGCAGGTGTTTAATGAGTATTTCTTGATTAAGGTCAACTGTGGGAGTTGATGTTAGTGTCTTAGGTCATTATTTGCCATAGGAGTAGTTGTGAACATGAAATGGTTCCTGAGAAAAGAGACGAGAAACACTGAAACAGTTTAATTTTTGAGAGGTAGCCCTGCTTTCTGCAATAGTATTTGGGTTGTTGTTTTCTAGTGTTTTTTTTTTTTTTTTTTTTTTTTTTTTTTTTTTTTTTTTTTTTTGGTTTTTCAAGACAGGGTTTCTCTGTGGCTTTGGAGCCTGTCCTGGACCTAGCTCTTGTAGACCAGGCTGGTGTCGAACTCACAGAGATCCGCCTGCCTCTGCCTCCCGAGTGCTGGGATTAAAGGTGTGCGCCACCGCCGCCCGGCTTTTTCCAGTGTTATTGTGTTAAATGCTGTCACTAACTTACTATGCTGTCCTTAACTTGCTTGTCCTAGGGGCTGATTTTGGATAAAATAACAATGTGTGAATTCTTCTTTAATTTGCATGTTGGCAGCAGCTACAGTTTTTGAGTGGTTAATAGATTTTTACTTTATTCAAATAGTGAAGTAATAATTCCATATGGTTGTGGGCTGCTGCTAATACGGGAACTAGTTAGAAGCTGTGAAAGACCCCAACAAAGACAGGAAGAAACTGAAGAAAATGTGCGAATATCCCTACCACAAGTTTGCTCTATGAAAGTGAATAAAGTATGACGGTTTTAGCAAAGCCGTTATGTCCATCCCGCTTTCCTCTTCCCACTCACTTGCTGTCACATGCAGGGTGGCTGTGATGCACATTCACTGACGTCTCCTTCAGTTTTCTCTGAGCTGTGTGAGGCGCTGTCATCCCATTGTCTGAAGGGAAGGTTATGTTTATCCCTTGTCTCAGTCCCTGAGATGGAGTAGGAATCAGATCAGCTTCATTTCAGAGCTGCTTCTCTCTGCCTCGTCCCACTTGGGAGCTAAGCAGTGTGTTGTCTTGGATACTTATTTTTGTATTTATGTCTGTAGTCATAGCAGACATTATTTGAAAAATAGCTAAAATATGAAAAGTTTTGTAAATTATTTAAAAAACAGTGCTTAGTAGTCCCTTTAGAAATAATAGAAGATATAGTTAAATAGAAAGAATTAGTAATTACCTTTTTGACTGTCCAACTTGTTTATTATTAATATTTTTATATATATTGTTTGAAACTTGTCTTTCTGTCTGTGTGTATGTGTGTGTGTGTGTGTGTTTGTATCATTAGTGGATAATATTGTTTATTCTACTTGATGCCAACTTGTGAATTACTCTTGTGATTTATAAATTTAATTTATACTTTAAAATTTATATCACTTTTTTTCCTGGGTAACCCTTGAAATGAATTTATTATGAAATTGTTCCATGTCAGGTATAGTAATTGAATAATATTTCATTGGCTGTGCACAGCAAAATTTAATTAATCCTCCATACTTGATATGTTTTTCTTCTTTATAAATTGGATTGCATTAGTTTCCTTGATAACTATATAAATCTGTAATTATTTTCTGGGAATAACTTCATAGAAGTGAAATTGGTTGGTCAAGTTCTATAGATATTAAAGTTTTAGGTAATTATTTTAAAATTATGTTCTTAAAAGTTCACCAGTTTTTGTTTTGAACATAGTTTTACTAATTATGCTACTACATCCTATATTTCAGGATTATAGATTGTAAACAGGTTACTGCTTTATGTATAAAGCCTATTTAGGTTATGTGATTTATTAAATTATTAATTTGTGATCAGACTTTGTAATATGCTACGGACCAATGGTTCTTAACTAATATCAGTGTGTGGAGCTTTGGTCTATAATCTTACTGGGGTCCCATTCTAGATTTATTGAATCACATCTTTTGAGCCTGTGGTGCAGACTCAAGCACCCTTCTGCTATATCACAGTGTTCCTGCTTTAGCCCCATTTCTGTGATGAGAAGATTGCTAATGAAAGAATCCAGTTTGAGACACTAAGCCACCTATCTTTGTGACAGAAGCATTACCTACTATTATGTACAGGTGTTGTCTAGATCACAGTGCTTCGTAGACTTACATATCAGTTTATTATGGTAAAACTATTATTTTTATTTTTCATTTGTAGGTCTGCAAAAGATGATTTTACATCAATTATTGGGAAATGTCAAGGTAAGAGTTTCCAAAATATTGAAATATGAAAATTTTAATTTTGTAATGGTTTACAATGTTTCTGTAAAGTTTGAATAGATATTCCCAAAGTATTTACTAGTAGTGTAAAAATTGATGAATTATTGCTTAGAAATGTGCCGAAGGCCTCAAAAAAATCATTCCAATTTTAAAAAATGACTTTCCATTATGTGGCAACAAGTCAAGGAAATTGTAAGGCAATATTCTACTTGTTCTTTATACAATCAAACACCACTACCTGTATGTAGGACATAACCCACAGCTACTCAAAGGATTGAAGTCTGGCAGATGGATGTGTTCCATTTTGTAGAATTCGGAAAACTAAAATATGTACATCATGACCATTGGTACCTATTCAGGTTTTTAATTGGCAACTGCTTTGAGTTTGGAAAAGGCTGATTAGGTAATAATACCTTTGCTAGATGTTATGGCCATCATGGGCATGCCTACACAAATAAAGATAGACAATGCTCCAGCATATGTTGCTAAGAAAATGAAATAGTGTTTTACTTATTATAATATAAAACTTATTACAGGCATGCCACACAATACTACAGGACAGGCAGTTATAGAAAGATCAAATCAAATTCTAGAGGATATGTGAATAAAAAGAAAGAGATGATAAAGACCCTCATATAGATTTCATTATGCCTCATTAACTTTGAATTTTCTAAATGCTAGTGAGAAAGGACTGACAGCTGCAGAGATACATTAGGTAATACAAAACACTATGGAATTAAAGCAGCCAGTATACTTTAAGATGTGCTGACCTCAGAATGGAAACCAGGACATGTGTTATGTTGGGGAAAGGTTTTTGTTTTTGTTTCCACAGGAGAAGAAAGGCTATGATTACCATCAAAATTAATAAAGGTTAAATTTGAACAAGAGAGACCTTAATTAGAAGAGATGAAAGTTCATTAAGCAGCATGGGCATTTAATCTAATCTAACCTATAAAACTAACAAATGCTTTTCATTTGATCAGAAATAACATGCCAAAAGAGAACCTCCCCAAAATTAGGGTTGGGGAAGGGTTTTGTTTTGTCTTTTCAGGAGAATTAAGTCATCCAGCTAAGAAATCTGAAGACCACTTGACAAATAAGACATCTGAAAATAAGGATAAATCATCCAAAAAACAGTGTCCCAAGAAAAAGAGTAAATTGCCCTATTGGTATATCACATTTCCAATAGGATAAAATTTCATAAATCTTACAAAATGTTTGTTTCTGCTATTCTCTACAGACATGTAATGCAAATGATCTTTTTGTAGTCCCAGTCCAATTAAAAATTAAAAAATGAATGCTGGCTTTGGATTTGGAGTGTGGCTCTCTCCTTCTCTAAACCCAAGCATGCTTATTAAAGTAAAATCAAAAATTCCTGTCTCATGTCAGAAGAGCCACCTGATATGGGACAGAAGAAAAATAAATATTTAAGAACTATTTTATTGCCACTAATCTCATTTTCCTTTGGCTTTATATTGACTCTTTAACAGCTTTTCTTAAGATATATATATATATATATATATTATCTCAAAATTTATGATTATATATACATACATAATATAATATATATAAGTAAAAATTAAATTTTTTGTCCTGGTATTAATGGTTATATGGATAAAAATGAATGAAATTTATGCCCTGGCAATGCATTAGCATGCATGGGCAACCCATATATGGTGGTTCTGTTGAATTTGTCCATATTGGGTTTCATGGTCTAAGTTGGTGAGGGTGACTGACCAGGTCTCTTCTCCAAGAGAGCACCAGATCTCGTTACAGGTGATTGTGGGCCACCATGTGGTTGCTGGGAATTAAGCTCAGGACCTTTGTAAGAGTAGGCAGTGTTCTTAACCCCTGAGTGATCTCTCCAGCCCCAGTGGTCATATAGAATACTAATTCTAGAAAAAGGTTTTATCTACCTTCCTGTACATGTTTGGGTTTGATTCTCTATCAGCTTTCTGCAGTGAACCATAAGCATGCATAACATTAATCTTTCAAGTCTCCAAAAGGAGGATGGTGCCCCACAAAGACAATTCTTTCAGGACTATGATAACACCACTAAGCTTAAAAAAAATCATCATCTAAAGATTGGCTTTTGGCTACAAACTGCTCAGAACAATTTTGAGGTGGCTATCTGAGATGAACCAGCCTCACAGACTTCTCTAACCAGAACTTGAGACAAGCCCCTCACTTTCCCATTACACAGAGACTGGACAACAAGTGATTAAGCTACCTCTCTCAGGACTTGACAATTAACCCAAATTTTCTTTTCAGGATCCCCCTAAAGATATAGTTGCCCCCAGACAGCAGGAAGTAAATTTAAGAATATGATGCCCACATTCCCAAGAGGTGGGGTGGATGGCTTTTGGTCATTCAATGAGTTATGCGTTTTTGCCATTGTTTAGGGGCGCTGGTTACAAGTTGTTATTGGTTATGGTTAGGAGGAAAGTTGACCAAAGGAGAGTAGAGGCAAAGTTCTTGTTTAGAAATGAAAAAAGGAAAGATGTGGATATGACCAGATTAAAAGGTAGATTATTGAATCTACTTTTAAAAAGCAACTACTGGTTTTAAGTATTTTACATTGGACTTGACTATTGTATATTGTATACAAATTTGTATATTGATAAAACTTTAAGATTAATTTTTTTTTTGAATTCAACTCACTCAGATATGGGCAATTTTATTTAAAACTCTTGTTTGACTCTTCAACGTTCAATACATATTGTCAACAAAAAATGTCATTGTTCTGGTCCTACTCAGTAGTTTCTAGATGGCCTCAGACAGTGTGAACAGCACTGGACTCCAACTCACAACATTATCTGTCCCCATGTAACAAAGTGTCCCCCTCAACAGAGCTGCCACAATAGAGCACAATTCCCAGATGCACAAACAGTGCAAACGCCACTGTGTAAGCCGGAAAACACATGGCAGCAAGCACTCCCACGCTTGTCCCAGCCAACAGCCAACTTGTCCCAGGACCAACTCTGGTTGATGAACTTTGAGGTCACGGAGGCACAAGTGCCAAGTACCAAGGTGAAGATTGGGGCAACAGCAGCTGCAGCAGCATGGCAGGTTCTGGTATTGGCATGGTTTCAGGTGTCCCCTTTCCTTCTGCAATAAGGCCCTCTGAGGTTCTGAAGCAGGATTCCATGTGGTCAAAATGATACCATGTCCTGGAAGATCTCCCACTAGGCCTGCTGTTGCCAGAGGATCCGGTCACATTTCTCAAGCATGCCTTGTACCAGTGCTCTCTGCCTTCTCTCAGCGATCCTCAGGATGTCACAGGTTCTGGTAAACTTTGCGGACAACTCAAGGGCCAGACCACATTCCTGTAGCAGTGACCAGGCCTGATCTGGGCCCAAAGCCTTAGCTAACAGGAGTGCCACAATCCCCACATTGATGGGAGCAGGCCCATCACTGAGGCTCCCATTTTGTGGCTCCTGAGGAGTTGGCCTTGTGCACCTGTTCTGTAGTAGATGTAAGAGAAGCTTCCATTCCTCCAAGGTCTCAGGGATCCACCCTTTGTCCCCGTCCATCAGACTTATGTCGTTCAGATACACAATGTTGCTGAAGGCCTCCCTCCTCCTCTCCGGCTCCAGACAGAGTGTAAGATACCCAGGCCAGAAACTTAAAGGGAACAAAGTTGACAAAAGGAGTAAGTACAGTGAATGTCCATGAACGCCACTGTCCATGTTAGCCACATGTGGTCCTTAAAGCTGAAGGTAAACGTAAATAAAAATTAAAACTCAGAGTTAATTTGTTGTTACGATAATCTTGTTTGTTTGTTTGTTTTTAAAGACAGGGTTTCTCTATGTAGTTCAGGCTGTCTTGGAAATCGCTCTGTAGGCCAGGGTGGCCTCAAACTCAGAGATCTACCTGCCTCTGCCTCTTAAGTGCTGGGATTAAAGGCGTGCACCACCACCACCCAATAATAAAACACAAGATTTATTTGTGTATTATGTGTATAAATGTTTGTCTAGATATATGTTTGTTCGTAATGTACAAGTCTGGTGTCCCCAAAGGTCAGAAGAGGGCATCAGATCCCCTAGATCTAGAATTACATCAGTTACGAACTTCCATGTAGATGCTGGGAATTGAACCTAAATCTTTTGCATGAGCAGCAAGTGTTCTTAATCACCGAACCATCTCTCCAGTCTCTAAAAGTCAGCTTTGTAATTAAAATTGGTGATCACATGTGGCTAGAGGGCAGTGCAGTAGAAGATTTCCATCATCACACAAACTTCTACTCGACAGCCTGGATCTAGTGTGGGTGAGAAACAAAGCTTTATGTACTCTGTAAGTAGTTTTATTTTTCAATTTTATTTTCATTATGTATAAGGCTGCTTTGCCTGCATGTTCCATATGTGTGTCTGGTGTCTGGGGAGGCAAAAGAAGGTATCAGCTCCACTGGAATTGGAACTACAGACGGTTGTGCTGAAAATCAAACCTAGACCCTCCGGAAGAGTAGCCAGTGATCTTAACCCCTGGACCATATAGCTAGCCCCTACTTTTTAGGTTTTACCATGCAATACAAAAACAGAATGTGTCTCCAAATCCCAGTCCATGGACTTTCTCCTTGGTGCTTCCTAATCACCAACCCTTCATCCTGTAATAATCCACACAACCTCTTCCTGCAGACTTTCCTTTCTCATGGGACAGCACTAGAAATAATCTCCAGGGAGTCTGAAAGATGGCCAGAGAGATGGGTCAGTAGGTTAAGAGACATGCTGCCACCCTAGACAGCCCGAGTTCTATCCCTTGAACTCATATGGCACAAGAGAACCATCACTAGAAGGCTGTTTTCTGACTTCTACACAGATGACATAGCATGCACTTGCCACCTCCCCAAAATTAAATTAAAAATAAAACAAATGACTATTTATTGTTTAAGTCCCAAAGAGTATCTCATGATCTTACCAGCTGCCACCCGCCCAGTCTTATCCTTCATTATCAGTGAATAAGTATCACAGTTGTCATTGCTAACGGAGCAGAAGCAGAGGGCACCAGCCAGTGAGTAACCCTCCCATCAGCAGTGTCAGTTGTACACCCCATCCTGTTCCCTCAGCAGACTCACCCCACTCCACAGCCTTCAGGGCTGACTGCCAATCCCCCTTCCTCCTGAGCCCTTCACCAGGAAATCTATCCTGATCTCTCCCTTCTTGGAAGTCTTTTATCTGTTGTAACTGGTGTGCACTTAATACAGAATAGCTGGGGGAACTGGCTCTAGCAACTGAGCAGAGGCAATACAAGCACTTAAATACTATCACTTAAATCATTGGGCTAGAAAGACAGCTCAGGAGTTAAGCAAGATTAATTTTGTTAGAGCATACTGTTCATATGTTTCTAATCTGGTTCAAGATATTGTATCTTTACAGCTCATTTCATAATGTTATATAAATTTCTAGTTCTTCAAAGTTATTATTATCAACTGTTTAGGCTAATATGGAAATGCAGGTTGGTAATTAGTCACCTATTACAGCTAAATTTGTAGTCATATTAGGTGTGTTTTCGAGGTCAAACAAATATATTTTAGATAGACAGGTCATCTTCAAACACTTCAGAGATCTACAGAATATGGTATTCAAGACGTTTTAATAACGTAGGTTCCTTTTTTATGACAATGAGACATGTCTGCTCCTGGCAGGACCAGTCTAGTTCATAGAAGATGATGGGCACTGAAGAAACTCCACATGGAGTTTACTTTCTTTGTGACAAAAGTAAGCCACTGGGCAAGATAATGCCCTTGCCCCGACTGCTGACAGTTGTTGTCCTAATTGGTCAAGCAGGACACAAAAGAGAGTGACTGCCAAACCTTGTCAGGATACGGCAGGACAGTCTTTCAAAAATTCGGCTTCATAGAAAAGTCTGTGAAATAATCTAGGCCTTTAAATTCAAAATGGATGCCCCACATTGTAGAGGAAATTTGGGTGACTGTCCAGGCAGCCAGCTGTTTCAGTCATTTCTCACATTGTTTGGAAGTTGCTTGCACTTTCTGTTTATTCAGTTAATATTATCTCCTTCTTGGGTCTTTGAGGAAGTTGAAGACTAGATAGTTATAGTTTTCCTTGTTTATAAGACTCAGAAAAGAAATTCGCTAAAGAAGTGTAAAGTGTATAAGATTGAGAGATATCAAAACATAGTAATGCACATTATGATAGAAAACAAGTTAGGTACAAGACTTTGGACTCACCAAGACAGGATAGATAATGGAGTATTTTCTTTGAGTTTGTCAAATGCAAATGGACTAGACATTGTTGATGCACTTATTGCCTGTATATGTTGTATATAGTTACTGTACTTATTGTATATAGTTTTTCTTTTTTTATAGTTTTTCTTATATTAGTTATAACCTTTTTATATTAAACAAAAGAGGGGAAATATAGTGATATTTTGTTTATTATATATCAAATAATGTTTGCCTGAAGATCAGAGTGCAAAGCTAGCCACACTAGTCAGCCATACAGGCCATGCAGTTGCGGTACACACCTTTAATCCCAGCAGCCACACTAGTTAGCCATAGAGGTCAGGCGATGGTGGTGCGTGCCTTTAATCCCAGCTAGAGAGGAATATAAAGTGAGATGAGACAGGAACTCACTCTCTTTTTCAGTGAAGATTTCATAGAGGTAAGAGCTCTCTAGTGACTTGGCTACTTTGCTTTTCTGATCTTCAGCTTGAACCCCAATATCTGTCTCTGGGTTTTTATTATTTATGCTATAATCTGTAATATGCACATAATTTTTAAATAACAGAGAAATTTTGAATTAACATGTGGTGCATGATTGCTACTTAAGAAGTGCTAAAGAGTAACTACTAGGTACTATGATTATACCTAAAAATTCTCAGTTGATTGATTCTAACTGTCGAACATGGTTTTTATTTTGTTACTCAAGGTCATTCTTAGCCTACTCATCTATCTTAGTTAGGGATTCTATTGCTGTGATAACTCTGACCAAAGCAGTGTGGGGTGGAATGTGTTTATTAGGCTTACACCTCCATATCACTGTTCATCATCAAAGGAAGTCAGGACAGGAACTCAAACAGACCAGGAACCCGGAGGTAGGAGCTGATGGAGAGGTTATAGAGAGGTGCTGCTTACTGGTTCCCCACGGTATGCTCAAGTTGCTTTATTATAGACCCATGACCACCCGCCCAGGAATGGCACCACCTACAATGGGCTGAGTCCTCCCTCTTTGATTAATTAAGAAAATACTTTACAGGCTTGCCTGCAGCCTGATCTCATGGAAGCATTTTCATAATTCAGGTTTACTTTTAGCTTGAGTTGTTGATGTTAAATCGAGCCAGCACACCATCTTGTGACAATTTTTTTTTGGCCAGGTGTCCTGTGTTGTAGTGAACAGTTGTGATCAGTTTTCTCAGCCCCACTGTGCCCTCTTCCCTTAATACAGTTCTTTCTGCCACACAGCTGCTGCTGTTACAGTGCATTGGTTCATTAGCCTGCGCTTGTGAGGTCAAGTGCAGCTCCTCTCCTCACCAGTCTGTGACTCTCTGATACTCGTCTGCCTGTAGCGACCCTTGTCCTGATTTTTCTTTTCCAACTTAGATTATGTTTTACTTATCTAATTGCTATGATGAGAATATTTGACCAGAAGAACTTAAGGAAGAAAGCATTTATTCTAGCTGGCTCAGGTTTTACAGTTCGTTGTGGATGTGGGAATGTGTGACCACTCATTCCATTGGCTAAATAGTCAGGAAGCAGAGAGAGGGGAGTGTAGGCAAGTTGGGGTTGTAAGAGCTCAGAGGCCCACCCTTCACTGATACACTTCCTTTAGATGACTCCACTTACAAAACATCTACAGATTTTCCAATAGTACCATCGCCTGGGGACCAAATGCTCCAGTACACGAGTTTGTGGAGAATATTTCACAATCAAACTGTAATAGATTGTAAAGCCTCTGAAGGCAGGGTTACTCTGTTACTCAGCTTAAAAAAAGATGTCTAGTTCTCCCCATACATGGTAGTTACACACATTTCTAGTGTCTACCATGCTTTCCCACATAGGATCGACACACATGACAGTTACATACATTTCTAGTCACTCACTGTAGTCACATAGATTTTTTTTTGTCTCTGTTAAGTTGTGGGAGCTATAAAATTATTTTTTTATGAATGAGTATGTATTTGTCTGTTCTTGGCTAATTTTGGAAACTTTTGAGAGTAAATTGTAGGAGACTGCTCTTTAGTTTCCTGGTGCCCAGATCCGAATAATTACACAGAAACTATATTAATTACATCACTGCTTGGCAAATGACTTAGGCATATTCCTGGCTAACTCTTACATCTTAAATTAATCTATTTCTATTATTTTATATTTTACAGTGAGGCTTGTGGTTTGTTACCTCTTGTTTCTTGAGCAGCTACATGATGTCTGCCTCCTTTGGCAGCTCCTTGACATCTTCTTGACTCCACATGCTCTCTCTCTATAGCCCTTCCAGCCTGGCTATATTCTGCCAAAGCAGCTTCATTCATTAACCAGTAAAAGCAACACACAGACAGAAGGACATCTCACATCAGTAAATGTATATTTATTTTATGTTTTGTATACTATAGTACATATGTACATTTTTGAATAGTGTCAGTCAGGCTTTGCATTTCTCTTTATACAGTGTGTATACAAACCACATCAGGACCTTGCGCATTGGTAAGTCCTTTCTGGGGAGTAACTTTTTCAAGATAATGAGAAGCAGTGTTTAAATGTTGACTGTCAACTTGGAACTCAGGTATATCCTGAATTGACTTCATGCACTTCTCTCGTTCATAGTTGCTAGATTAGGTCAGATCTGCATAAACGTCAAGAAGTCTACAGAAGAGTCATGTGGGTTGTTCAATTGCCTATTTGCCAGTGCAGTTTTCTTGCTGGTGAAAAACTTAGGGAGTCTGAGACAGGCCTCTTCTGAGCATGCTCACTCAGTGTTGGCATGATCCTGACACACAGGGAGGGCCCCTTTGAGTGTTTGCATTAGGCACCTGCTCTTAGCCAGCAGGTAAACTAAAATGCCACAAGTTAACATGAAAATAGGAA
Organism: Arvicola amphibius; assembly: GCF_903992535.2. Classification (NCBI taxonomy): domain Eukaryota; kingdom Metazoa; phylum Chordata; class Mammalia; order Rodentia; family Cricetidae; genus Arvicola; species Arvicola amphibius. The sequence goes on from NC_052048.2 coordinate 94,751,722, forward strand.
GCTTCAACTGTTCTGTATTTTGTACATAGTGTATTTGTTAGAGTTTTTTAGTGCATACAGTTAATGTGGCAGCCTAGATGAGATAATGTGGTGAGAACTAATGGTTTATTTTGTGGGCTTCTGAATGTCAGAATTTATGACCTTAATGCTGCATTAATAGCTTCTCTCCATTTCATATAATGTGAGGCAATGATCATTTGCTTATTATTTGACTCATCTTTATGGGAATCACTCCCATATGCCAAATGATATTTCATGTGTGTGCCTGGAGAAGAGGGGCCAGATTGCCGTTAATGCATTTTTGAGACTGCATATTGCAGAGTCTGCAAACTGAAATAGGAGTTATTTGTTTCCACTTTGATATTTTTCAATTATTGTTTTATAAAAGATAGGCCATTTGAGAATGATTAAAATGTGGGCTGGAAGTTGTTTGACTCTGTTCACCAGACCGTTGATGGCAATTCAGTCTTCTTCTGCCTTAAAAATGACAGATGGGATTAGACTTTTGAAGAACTATGGTGTTGAGTTTTTGTCCTCTTGCCTACTGTACAAACACCGAGAGAGCCCATTGGCCTATTGATACAGGGTGGGTGGACTGACGGCCCCTGGTTGCCTCTCACTTTCTGAAGCCTCCTCAGCTTACTGTTAGATGCTGTGCAAGCACGGTTTCTTTAGATATGTGTCTTGACATGAAAAATATCAGGAACATAAACTATTTGAAATGCCCAGACTTTGAAACAAACTACTCAGTGTGAGTCTAGTGTCTCAGGTTATCCAACATCCCTTTGCGCGCTCTCTCTCTCTCTCTCTCTCTTTCTCTCTCTCTCTCTCTCTCTCTCTCTCTCTCTCTCGTTTTTGTTTTTTTATTATTGAAAACATACTACACATTCTTAGTAGCAACTAAGGATGAACAAAAATAGACATTAAAAATCATCTGATTTTCAGGAGTTTTTCCTTTACTACTGTAGCACAATATGTTCTACACAAGTAAACTGTAATGAAATCTGCGTTACTTGCTTGTTGATGGCCATGAACTCTTTTTTAGGCTGATATTTTAAATGGACTTTCCCAGGTTGCCTTTTCAACCCAGTTTTCATGCTAGATGTAGGTATTTGGACACTGGTGTTCTAGTTATCAAGAGACCCTAAGCATTCTGATAAAATTGGTCTCCGAATAGCAGGCGACTCAGTATCATATTTGATTACCTTTAGATCAATATCATTATTAGACCCTTATACAGATACAGTCATCAAAATATTGTACCTATATTCATGAGGAATATAGGTATGTACTTGTTTTCACATCCTGGTTTTATACTTAGTGATGGTCTCAAAATTGGAGTGGGTGTTGTTGCTTTTTTTATTTTCTGAAGAGTTTGCATGGAATTCCTTAAATGTTTTATAGAATTTATAAAAAATGTTGACTTTTTTTATAATCAGGATTTGATTCAGTTTTAAAAACATGTTAAGCCGGGCGGTGGTGGCGCACGCCTTTAATCCCAGCACTCGGGAGGCAGAGGCAGGCGGATCTCTGTGAGTTCGAGGCCAGCCTGGTCTACAAGAGCTAGTTCCAGGACAGGCTCTAAAAAAGCTGCAGAGAAACCCTGTCTCGAAAAACCAGAAAAAGAAAAAAGAAAAAAAAAACATTTTAAAAACCTTTAAAATTTTGCATGAAAATTTTCATACAATTCATAGCTATAAAATAGTTTCTAAAATTCTCTATTATGTTTTCTATTATCACTCTACTGTCCACTGGAATCTGTACTGATACCACTTTTGTTGTTTCTAATATTTGTAGCTTACATAATTTTTTCTTTCTCTTCATTCAAGCCAGAATTTTGTCAGTTTACTAATGTTCTTCAGTAATAAAAATTTGATTGTTGATTTCTTTTTTGTTGTTGTGTATTTTCTTTGACTTTTTCCTTTATCTTTTTTCCTTTGCATGCAGATTTTAAGTTGCTTTCATTTTGCTAGGTAGAAGATGGAAATTTAGATAATTAATTTCAAACCATCATTAATTAATTAATTAATTATATTTGTTATTTATTTAAGCCGGGATTGCTACTTAACCCAGGCTGGCCTGGAGCTCACCATCCTTTGTGTGCTTTTATTTAATAAAGTAGCTGTCTGATTTTATTTAGTATATGTGCGTGGTAGGCAGCATTTGATTGGATTTTACCTTTTTTATGGTCTAAGTAGTTCTGTCATTTAATTGGAATGTTTAGAATATTTAATACAGTTATTGATTTGGTTAGAATTAAGTCTGTCTACTCTGTTTTTCTATTTGTTCTGTTTGTGATGGACAGTTCAGCTTGAAACTTATTATTTGATTCATTTTAATAATAAATGTGATAATATAGTTGTAATGAATTAAAGTAATACAGGAAAGTAGAAGAAGGTAATAATACTTTTCATTTTAATTTGTTCTCATATATTGAAATAAATAACTTAAAATAACCCTTCTATAATCTTGTGTACACATGAATTGGCTTTTTAGAAAATGGAGTAGGATCATGCAATTTATTTAGTTTTCTTCAATATATTGTGTTGATAGTGTCCCACTTCTTAATTAGTTGGTTGATTTTTTTTTTTTAGCCAGGTCTCAATCTGTTGTGCATGCTCCCCTAGAATGCACTTTTGGGCAGGTTTCCTGCTTTAGCTCTTCTGACGTCACCCTCACCTGCTTGTTGGCTTATGCTCTACTCATTTTGTGTTGTGTGACCAAATATGCCGAAGCAAACGAGGTAGGATGAAGGGGTGGCTGCCTTGTCAGCATGATGGTATTTAGAATGAACTCATAGACAGATGTCTGAGAGTATCTGTTCGGGGGTTTACAGAGATGTTTAGCAAAGGAGGGAAGTCCTGAGATGGTAATGCTAAATAGGACACTTTCTCCAGTTTTAAGGACATCAGAGATCCATGGGACATTCAATTATGTAAGCAACATGATACAGTGTGGTAAATACTTCAGAAGAGTTTGTGCTCAGCATATTTGGTGCACAGAGACCACTGTCTGTTTTGAAGAGTCAAGGAAGGAGAGAAGCAGCTGGAAAGGGACCATCTAGCAGAAGTAGTGAAGTGTGTGGAGGGCACAGGTTTGTTTATTTCCCAGGTGGTGAGGTTGGTGTTAGGAGTATCAGGGGGGATGTGATGGAGGGGAAGCTAGAACACCGTGATGGAGTTTTTTGTGAAGGATCGTCTGTGGATATTGAGAAGTCAGTACTTGTGTTGTTGGAAGCAGAACCATCAGGGATTTTAGGGCAACAGGAAGATGTGATCTGTTTATCTTCCTAATTGAAAAGTTACCTTTGGAAAATGCCAGGGAGGGAAGAGAGGAGAGACACACGTGCGAAGAGTAGGTACAAGGCTATTGTAAGAGTCAGAGCAAGAGGAGATGAGACCTGGCTGCAGGGACGAATCAGAGGCCGCATGCTCTTTGTAACTTAGTACCCATCAATCAGCATGTCTGCATCTCACCCTCCCCACCGTCCTCTCTCTGGAGCCACCTTTTTGTGCTCAGATTTTGTGAGATCAGCTTTTTAAGATTTCATGTATGAATGTATAGTATTGTCTGTGCCTGCCTCATCTCATTTAACATAAAGATCGCCAGTTTCTCCATGTTGATGAGTACTTTTTATGGCTGAAAAGTACTCCATTAAACACATGTATATATCAGATTTTACTTATCTATCATCAGTTGATAAATACACTTTCTGTCCCTTGTCTGTTGTAAATAATGAAGTAACAACATGGGAGTGTAGTTATCTCATAGATCTCATTTCCTTTGAAAATAATCAGAAATGAGACTTCAGAGTCATATCGAAGATTTATTTGTAATTTTAAAATCAATTTGCATATGGTTTTTATTAGGACTATTATTAAGATATTTATTTTCAAAATCTTAAAACTTTATGATTAAGAATAGCTCTTAATTTATCTGCCTTAATATATATATATATACATATATATGTATATAATTTATTTTCATATTTATTTTTAGATTGTATCTTTTGATAATATACACTGCCTTTACTTAAAAACTCTCGGCTGTACTTTTAACGTTGTAGATTTTTAGAGGAGCTGAACTCAGTGGCTTGGAATAATTACTGATTTTACTAACTCTAGGCTAATGCTGCTTAAATTATTTTCTACTTATGACTAATTTGTTTGTGAAATTTATTGTCCCCAGGTATATAAATATAGAAACTAGATCTACAAATAAAATATTTATTGAAAATAAACCATACAAAATGTATTTGCAAATATTTTTGGGGTGTGTGTGTGTCTGTGTGTGTGTGTGTGTATCTTTTATTAAAGAGGAAAACAAACCTTCATACTAATGAGATAGATGTACTTGCTTATGTGGTACTGCACGATGTCAAACATCTTTAGTGTTTTGCAGAGTTTGGCTGACACTTTGATTTTGTAGTCATCAATGCTGAGAATATGCTTCGAAAAAATACATAGTACCAAACGACAGAAGTATGTTTAATACCATTTAAAATTGTGCCCTAATTCTAAACCAAAATTCTTTGAAGTTTCTCAAGCTGTCAACTCAACTAGCAATTTTAAAACCAAACATTCAAACACAGTACAGTCCAAAAATTTGATACGTGCTGAGAAATAATAGGAAAGTATTAGAAGTCTTTATTTTCTGTAAAAATGTTTTTCTATAAGAGCATACAATTTTGTGTGTATAGTAAAGAGACTAGTTCATTGTATGCTGTCATTTTTGAGTCCTAGTGAGGATTTCAGGCTGTCTTCCTTGGTGTTGCATGATCTGACAGGTCGTGCATGTCCAAGGTGCGTGTGCTGTGTGCCCAGAGCCTGCAGTACAGCTAGGGAGGACAGTATGGGTGAACACTGCCAGGGACACTTCAGATTTTTTATGTGTTTGATTTTGATTCAATTTTTGGTCATTGTGTGCCCAAAATATTTTTATCATTCTCACATTTTTGTTGACTCCTACAGTTTGATTTGCCACCCCATACAGCAACACAGTTTAATAACTTGTGCTCTGGGCTTGATTACTCTCAATTTCATCAGGATTTGCAGTAGCTTATTCTTGAGCTCTTACTAGTCTAGGGCATGTTCAGCAATTATCAGAGCTCTGGCATCAGTAAGCTGCTTTGCTTATGAAGTAATGGAGCCAAAGTTTGCCATGGTTTGTGCCCTGAAGTAGGTTTCTGGGAACTATTGTTTTGACTGAGCATTAGATCACTTTAGGAGATGAGGTACTTACTGATTATTTATGCTACTACAATCATTTAAACTATTTTCTCTCGTTATTATATATTGTTTAAAATGCCTCTTTTCTTTTTGCTCTAGTTCCAAAGGACCCAAAGCCCCAGTGGAGACGGGTAGCATGGAGTTATGACTGCACTCTCCTGGCTTATGCTGAAAGTACCGGGACTGTAAGGGTGTTTGACCTCATGGGAAGTGAGCTCTTCGTTATTTCCCCGGTGTGTGTACATTTTAAATCACCCGGCCCGTGTGTCTTCTCTGTATTAGTTGCAGTGGATGAGTGTGAAGAGAGGCGAAATACAAGTATAAATGAGAATAATAAGCTATAATCTTAAAATATGTAGCATCTAGTTAGATAATTATACTTATGTGGTTTTCTTTATATTTGTTAATGCACTTTGTAGGCATAAGCCATTTTACAATAAGAACTGAACAGAAATGATTAAACTCTTTGGTTTTTGTTTTTCAAGACACGGCTTCTCTGTAGCTTTGGAGCCTGTCCTGGTTCTCTGTCTGCCTCTGCCTTCTGAGTGCTGGGATTAATGGTGTGCACCACCACCGCCCGGCTCAGAAATGATTAAACTCTTAAGATTAGGGCATGTCTGAATTTAAAAGGGTCTTTTTTCAGTCAATGAGGTAGAGACTAGCAAAGGATCAGGTCCAGAGAAAATTTCTCCTGTCTTTCAGGAGCAAGGCTCCAGTTAGAAACTGTCTCCTGGACTCAGAGTGAAGGGTTGTGTGGTAGTCTCAGGAGAAGGGAAGCACTGTTTCAGTGGATCTACATTGCTGTAGAAAGGAGGGAAGCTTAGGATGTGAGGACCATCTGTAAGGAGAAGCAGTCCTTGTTTATGGATTGACTAGCTGAGCAGTCAAGCTACATTGTGTGTGGGCCTGGTTGTTGGTCCTGATGGGGTTTAAGTCACAGTTGGAGCATGAATAGTGTGTTGGCCTCATGCTCTGCTTCCTCCATCTCTGGCCCGCATCATTTCATTTAGGACATCTCAGTTTCTCTTTTATCATGGTAGGGATTGTTGATGGGCTATAGTGAGGGAAGAAACATGTGAGTTGTTGCAACTGAGTCAACTTCTAGAGCAGCTGGACTTTGTCACCTTAAAAGGGAGAGTAGAGAAAAAGCAATGCACTGACTTAGGAAGTTACTGTTGAGAGCCAATGATACAGGGAATGATTTTTCTAAGAAATAACAAGTGGAAACATGGAAAGACTGAACAGAGCTCAGATTATAGAAGTTCCACAAAACCTAACTAAGGTTCAAATTACCATTTAACAGGCAAGTGCTGTCCAGTGGGACTGTAATGAGCGCTGTCTATGAGGTCAAGGGTAATTTTACATTTTCAAGTGGTTGTCATGGGGACATGTAAAATTTATGGAGACTGTGTTTTATTTAAGTACAGTACATCCAGCACATGATCATGTTAGCATGTAATCATTGTGAAATGTTGTGAGGTGTTTGCATTTTTTGCTTTGGTACTAAGGGTGAAATTTGGCAAGTGCTTTGATATTATATTTGTAGACTCTATGTTTGGATTAGGCCTCTGTGGGTGTTTGTTGAACAGTTCTAGATCATGAAGAACTCTTTGAAATGTTGGAATAAAACTTTTTTCTCCATTCTCTTGAATTAATTTCTGTGGGCCTGCAAATTAATTTTTAAAAGAGACAGATTAGCATAATAAAATGTTTATTGGTACCTGTATTTCTGAATGCATGGGGCTTGATAGAAAAGTGAAAAACCTAAAGAAACAGTTTGAGCCAGGAGCTTATGTCCTGTAAACTGTGGAGATGTGTCTATACAAGGACAATGGAGTGTGGGCTGCTCGGGTTGCTGCACTGTGGGAAATGATGTGGAGATACATGAAAGACTAACTGATCTTTAAAAGACTCACAGGCTTATTTAGGTGTGCCTCTTTTTCCTCTGCCTACTTCAGAGAGACACTATTACCAAAAGAAATTTGTGCCTTATTTTTAAGTAAGGGAAGAATAGAGGGCCTTGCCTGTCCATTGATTTTTAGTTGCTTTAGCCTAAAATAGTCTTGCCAAGATGGAGCATTCTGATCATGTTCTAGGTAGATACTGTTATGTATGCCTCCAAATGTGCTTAGACTTTCAGATCTCCATCAGCGTGGTTAGATAGTTGCTTGATGGAAAGGCTGACATTGAGTGTGTTGCATCCTCCCCTTTGAATTGTTGAGTAGGCATGTGGAAAGTGCCTGAAGTCTTTTTAGCATAGACTGTTGCAGTGGAGATTAATACTTGACAGCTTATGTCTGGGAAGAGGTTGAATGGTGGCATGTCCTGCTTTTTTCCCCCTCTTGATTTTACAGGGAATTTGAATAGGAATGTGCTTATTTGGCTGAGTATTTCAAGGAGCTGCTGTGGTCTAAGCTTGGTTTCACAGCCAATATCTGGGATATTGTCTAGTTATGTGCTATTTTTCTGCTACCTCTATAATAACATAATTTCCTGTTTCAGGCATCTCTCTTTCCTGGTGACTTGAGCTATGCCATTGCTGGGTTGGTATTTTTAGAATACAAAGCAAGTGCACAGTGGTCTGCAGAGCTCTTGGTCATCAATTACCGAGGAGAACTAAGAAGTTACCTTGTCAGGTAAAAATTTATTGGAAATCATTTTGATGTGATGTTTATTCTTCTGAGCTAGTGTGTGATATTGATATTTCTTTTTGTCAAACTATGAAAAATTTCAAATACATTAGGCACTTCGAAAGACTTGTATAGTGAATACGCATATGTTTATTTCTTGTATTTCATAGTGCATTAGAAGTGTCAAATGCTTGAGAATGCATATTATTAAGAGTTCATTATTTTCTCATAGTTTTTTCAGAGATGCACTCTGCAGACAGTGGTATGCACAGATCTTAATTGTAGCTCTCTGTGAGTTTGATTAATGCACTGATTTGTACCATTCAGACCACTGTCAAGAATTAGAACATTGTCACCATACTAGAGAGCTCCCTCCTCCCTCCCTCTTCCACATCTACCCATGACAACTACTATTTTCAAAGACTTTATTTTTAATCATAAATTAGCTTTGCTTATTGAGACAGTTCACATCAATGGAATCATATTATATATTATACATATAATATATAATATTTTGCAGAAATCTCATTCATTCACCATATTTTGAAATTCATGTATTTTGGTATATCATTACTTTATTCCCTTTTAACCAATGATTCATCTTTCATGAATCATACAAATATATTTACATTTATATACACAGGTATCTCATGGTTTGTTGATTCATTCCTTTGTAGATAGACTTTCCAGTTTGGGGCTGTGGCAAACTGGACCATTCTTGACCGTTTGATTATGGCACAGATTGTACGATGGCCATTCTTGTATAAGTCTTTATGGATAACCATTTTTATTCTTCCTGGGCCAATATCTTCCAATGGGATTGCTGGGTCATAGGGTCATGTAGTTTATTTTTATACAAAATTTTCAGACTTTCAAACAATATGATTGTATCAGTCATCTCCCCACTGTAGTGTGTCTGGTTGTTTTATGTCCTCAATAATGGCTGGTGTTTTCTGTCCGTAAAGACTAGCTGCTACAGTATCTACTGGTGTCCATGGTGGTTTAATGTTACTTATTTCTGTTTTGCTTTCTTTAACTTAGTGTTGGAACAAATCAGAGCTACCAAGAGAGTCACAGTTTCAGCTTCAGTGGTCATTATCCTCATGGAATAAATACTGCTGTTTACCACCCTGGTCATAGGTAAGCAGGCATCTGTTCTCTTATTTACTGGACTATTAGGTACATACATAAATCTTGGTGTCTTCAGTCTGTACTCCTGTGTATAATTACATTTAGTATTTATAACATTGTATTTATAGTCTGGTCCTTCTGCCTCTGAGCCAGACAATACACTGGAAATTTCATTGAGAAGTTTGTCCTGTCCTATTAGCTTTTTAGACCTTCTCTCTCTTTTCTGTATGTAATACCTGTCACTATTTGGAGGACTGAGGAAGGATCCTGTCTGCAGTGCCTTCCTATGAAAGGTCTCAATGGACATCACCTGTCCACTTACAGAGTCAGGCTAACTTGTTGCTTGCGTTGTATCTCTCAGTACCTCTGCCCTCTTCTTCACAGTTACTCTGCTTCTTTGTTTACCCACCATCCCCTCTGGGGTTTACTTGAAACCATGAATGTTTCTACTTTTGGTGATGTTTTCTCTTTGTAACTGGAGTCTGAAATTGACATGTGTTTTGTTAGTTGGCCAAGTTACCTGTCTGGTTCTCTAAATGGATAGTATCAGATTTTGAGTCAGATGAACAAAACATGAGATCTAAATTTTTAGTTTAATTCGTGTCTACTAGTAAGTCTTAAAAGTTCTGTCATTATGAATCTCAGACTAAGAATGCGTACAAGCTTTGTATGCCAGTCACAGGTAAGTCTATAGCTTTTTGTTCAGGATTTTATAAAATTTTTATATGGCAGAAGAGCTTGCATACATCTGGTCATGGACACACAGACACATACACACACTATAGACACACACAGACACATAGACACAGGCACACACATAGTCACAAACACAGATACACACACACATGGATACACACACAGACAGGCACACACACATAGACACAAACACACAGATACATGCACACATACATAGATGTGCACACATAGACACAGGCATACATACAGACACGTACACACAGACACACAGGCAAACACAGGCACACACACACAGACACACAGACACAGGCATACAGACACATAGGCAAACACAGGCACATACACATAGATGCACACACACAGACACAGGCACACAGACATGAATACACAGACACACAGGCAAACACAGGCACACATACATAGATGCACACACATAGACACACAGACACAGGGACACACACACACACACACACAAACACTCAGTCACGTTCATGATCCTGTTGGCTTGTCAGAGAGGAAACACTACCATTAGTTGTAAATCTTATTCCTTCTCCTTCCTCACAGTGTTATCACTTCCTCATATTTAGTTGTCTTGTTTTCATTTCATATCCATGGAATCACATAGAAGATACAGCAGTCTTGCTCTCTGACTTGATGTTTGATTTATATTGCTCTAGTTCATTTATTAACACTAGTAGGGAATTTCATTTTATCTCGACTATGTGTCATGTTTCTTCATTCTCCTGTAGATGAAAATTTGTTTTTTTCAGGATGTTTTAAAAGTTGTAAAGTTGTAGTGTGCTAACAGACATTGCATATTACTTTGGCACATATGTGCATGAGTATCTACAGGATGCAGAACCAAGATTTGACTGGCTGGACTATTGGGAAGGAACATCTCCAAGTTCATCAGATAATGCCACCATTTTTCACAGTAGTTGTACCAATTTACCATCAGCATATGAGCCTTTCTGTTATTTCTCATTTCTTTTTGTTGTCCATAATAAGGAGACCTGCTTGTTTGTTCCCAGCTCTCAGCCCAGAAATAATCACACAGAAACTGTATTATTTGCAATATTGTTTGGCCAATTAGCTCTAGCTTCTTTTTGGCTAACTCTTATATCTTAATTTAACCCATTTCTATTAATCTGTGTATTGCCATGAGGCTGTGACTTACAGGGTAAAGATCCCGGCATCTGTGTCTGGTGGGGCTACATGGCTTCTCTCTGACTCCACCTCCTTTCTCCCAGTATTCAGTTTAGTTTTCCCCGCCCATCTAAGTTCTGCCCTATCAACAGGCCAAGGCAGTTTCTTTATTCACCAATGGTATTCACCAGTGGTATTCTTTTTCATACAATATGTTCTGATATTTTCCCTTCTTTCTATTCCTCCTAATTCCTCGCCATCTCCCTTCCCATCTCAATTCACACCCTTTCTGTCTCTTCATTAGAAAACAGGGAGGTATCTAAGGAATAATAATAAGATAAAATGCTATACAGTAAATAAAACAAAAACAAGCAAATTGAAATAGGACAAAACAACCAAATAAGAAAAAGAGCCAAAGAAAAAGCACAAGAAATACATTTAGATGCAGAGGCACATGTTTATACACATGGGAATCCCATAAAAACACAAAACCAAAAGGCAGAATATATAAGCAAAGGACTTGTGAAGTTTAAAATAAAAAATGTCCTGACTTGGACTGTGAGGGGTGTGTTCACCCACTGAGACGGTGGGACAGATCTAATGGGAGATCACCAAGACCAGTTGGAATGGGACTGATGGAACATGTGATCAAACCGGACTCTTTGAATGTGGCTGACGGTGGAGGCTGACTGAGAAGCCAAGGACAATGGCGATGGGCTTTGATTCTACTGCATGGACGGGCTCTGTGGGAGCCTCATCAGTTTGGATGCTCACCTTCCTGGACCTGAGGGGAGTTGGGAGGACCTTGGACTTACCATAGTGTAGGGAACCCTGAGGGCTCTTTGGCCTGGAGAGGGAGGGAGTGGAGGTATGGGTGGAGGGGAGGGGAGGGAAGTGGGAAGAGGGGAGGAGATGGAAATTTTTAATAAAAAATGAAAACAAAAAAAAATGTCCTGACTTAACACTCTGAGACAAAGAACCTCCAAAGATGCCATTGAGTTTATTTTGTGTTGACCATTTGCTACTGGGCATTCAGCCTCCCCTTTGGAGTGGTTTGTGTCTCCAGTGATACTTCCTGAGAGGAAACTCATTCTTTATTTGTAAGATAGAGATCCCTGTTTGTGTGTGTGTGTGTGTGTGTGTGTGTGTGTGTGTGTTTCTTCTCCTTTCAGCTCTAGGACCCCATCTGGTGCAGACCTGTGCAGGTCCTATGCATGCTGCCTCAGTCTCTGTGAGTTCATATGTGCATCTATTCTGTTATTTATAGGGCCTTGTTTTCTTGGCTTTCTCCATCCCCTCTTGCTCTTAGACTCTTTCTGCCTCCTTTTTCAAAGGGTTTCTTGAACCCTTGAGGGGAGGGATTTGATGGACACATCACATTTAGCGCTGAGTATTTCAAGGTCCCTCACTCTCTTCATTGTTTGGTTCTGGGTCTCTGGTTTTGTTCCATCTGCTGCAGGAAGAAGCTTCTCTGTTGATGACTAAGTAAGGCATAGATCTATGAGTATAGCAGATTGTCATTAGGAGTCATTTTATTGCTCTGTCCTTTCAGTAGAACAGTAGTATTTGGGTTTTCCCTAGGTTCTTTGGGTTATCTAGTGTCAGGTTCTTGACCACCCTGGGCAGTGTTGAGCATGGTTTCTATCATGTGTAGTAGGTCTTAAATCCAATCAGATATTAGCTGGTTACTCCCATATGCTTTGTGCCACTATTGCACCAGAGTATCTTGCAGGTAGCCACTCTTGGAGAGCAAGGGCTTTGTAGCTGGGTTGATGTTTACCTTCCTCTTTTGGTAGTATGTCGAGTACCTGCCAGTACCAAAAGCACTAATCCAAAGGGTGAAGGCTTTAGGTAGGCACCAGCTCCATTTTTAATGAGTTATGTAGGTGTTGTCTTCAGCAATAAGCCCTACCATCAGTTTGTGGAGAGCCATGAAAATAACCTTGGTAATTTGTACTCTTGCTGGTGGGGTTGATATCACATTGAATACCTATTATGAAAGAATTACCTCTGGGATGGAAAAGGTGCAGCGCAGAGGTATAAGTGTATGGTCCTTGGTTCATCCTCAGCTCTGCAAAAACCCAATAACAAAAAATATTCCATTCTAGTTTTAATTTGCATTTCCTTGTCTACTAATGCTGTTGAACTGCTCTTTGCATGCTAATTGACTGTTCACGCTTATTCACTATGAAATGCTTATCATAGGGCTTATTTTATTAGGTACTTTGGTCGTGACATTTTGTATAATCTATATAATCTGCATATTAATTCTGGATGTGTGGGACACATGGTGAATACTTCCCAAGATGTCACTTACCATTATAGTGTTTTCTTTTATGTTTTATTTTTATGAATGATGTTTGGATATAATTTTAAGTGTTAAGTAGTTCTAAAATATTTCTTGCTTCAAATTCTTGCTTTCTACAGGTAGACATTTTTAGGTACTACTTGATTCTTTGATTTTAAGATTGAAGTAAAATGCTCACATTCCTACTTTTTTTATTTCCAGTTTCACCGGTTATATATTGACTTGTCTTTGTGGACAGTGGTATTTCTTTTTCTTACCCATTCTGCAGGTCTGCACAGAGCTTTGCTGCTCTCCTTTACTGCTCCTATTATAGTTTGTGAGTGAATCCTGTTGTGGCTAGAATGTGCTGGCTGTGGTGTGACTGGCCTGCTCATGTATGGCACTAGTACATGTCCATTCTTCCCAGTGCACGTTGCTCGCTATCCTCTGTACCTCTGCTAGACCTTATGTAACCTACTGTAGAGGGGACCATGGGCAACAAGTAAAGGACATACAGTGTGGTAGGTATTGATAAGCACTCCTGAAAAAGGTTATCAGAGATGGAGAGTAAAGAACAGATGGCAGGTTAGCGTGTCTAGCTGGTGAGATGTGTGGGCAGGCAAAAGTGCTTATCATGAAATCTGATGACTGAAGTTCCCTCATATGGTGGAAGGAGAGAACTGACTCCTACAAACTGCCCTCTGCTGTACTCACCTGCGCGCACACACACACGTATTTATAATAATAATAATAATAATAAACCCAACAAAAGTGTGTCTAGGTTACCTCCATTGAAAAAATGGCACCTCACCAAAGACCAATAAGAAGGTGAGGGTAGTTATTTTTGGATTTCTAGGAACTGAGGGTTCTGTGCAGACAGAATAGCTAGCTCTGACTTGGTAATGCCCTTGGTGTTGTCTAGGAAGAGCAGGGAGGCTGGTTTGAAAGGCGCGAGTTGACAAGTAGATTAATGACCTGAGGTCAAAACATAATGCTGAGTGCTAAATCATGTAGAACTTTGTAGGCCAATTATGGTGACATATGTTCTTTTTAAAATTACTCTCTGGTTAGTTAAAAATTCTTGCTAATTACCAACCCAGGAATGGTTGTGCATGCCTGTAATACCATGATACAAAAATCTAAGCACCTAACTACCTGTTTTTTGTGGTAGTGGTCTGTTTAATGAGTTTTAGAAAGTTAGGTATATTATCTAACTGAAGGAGATGCTCTCCTTGATTCTACAGTCATATGTAACTCCTGAAAGCAGTTGGCTCAGAGATGGATGGCGTTGATGTTTCTGGTGGAGAATTGCTGTCAAGCAGGGATGAATGTAAATATCCCACTGGGAATGATAAAACATTTGCCTTGTGGTTTATATTTTCATTGTGTGGTCTTTTTTTAAATGAAAGAAGGTGAAATATTTATCACAGCTTTGTTTGTTTTCTCTTTCTGTAGTAATATGAACATGTGACATTCATCATCTGCGAGGGTTTTATAAGTGCACAATAAATCAGCCATAGTAGAGTTGGAATGAATTGATAACATATGAACTCATGGTTTTTATGAAATTCACTGTGTTGTCTGGTGCTTCAAGCTTTGTTCAAGAGGAGAAATTGTGGTAAATTGGGCAACATAAGACAGAAATTAATATGGCATCTTGGGAATACACTCTATGGTCATGCTTGCTTATTTCCCCTCCATATCTAAATCAACCCAAGAAGTACACTTTATCCTCCATAAACAATCAGTTTCTCATCCATGCTCCCCTTCTCTATCTACCCTGGGTGCCACCACACTTCTCCTTTTTTTAAAAAAAACTGTTTTAATATACATTTTAAATGACACTGACTACTTTAAACAAGGTATAGTCTTTTTTTTTTTGCTTTTGTTCTTAATTTAATTGAATTGTAAATACATGTAAGCAAAATTTGTTCTATTCAACTTTGAATTTCTATCAGGCGTTGTTAACTACAAAATTACTGTTCAGTAGTATTGACCTCTTTAGACTTTAGATCCTCTATATCATGAATTTTTTTTTTTTTTTTTTCGAGACAAGGTTTCTCTGTAGCTTTGGAGCCTGTTCTGGAACTAGCTCTTGTAGACCAGGCTGGCCTTGAACTCACAGAGATCCGCCTGCCACTGCCTCCCTAGTGCTGGGACGAAAGGCGTGCGCCACCACCGCCCGGCTTTATCATGAATTTTCAGGATGTATGTCATACTGCAATAAGCTGTTTTTGCCAATCCATTGGTACTTGCTGTCAGGAAATACCAGAGGTGTGCTTTTCTTTTTCTTTCTTCTTTCTTTTTCTCTTTCCCTCCCTCCCTCCCTCCCTCCCTCCCTCCCTCCCTCCCTCCCTCCCTCCCTCCCTCCCTCCCTCCTTCCCTCCCTCCCTTCATTCTTTCCTTCCTTTCTTTCTGGAAATGAGCTTTATTTTGGCTTAGAGTCCTAAAGCTTTAAGGTCAGTCAGCATTATCTGGTAGATAGTCTTCATGCTGGAATCCTGTGGCCTCTCATGGAAAGAGGTCAGGAGAGAGAGAGGAGGGGAGTTGGGGGCAGGACAGAGAGAGAGGAAGAGGGCAGAAAGCTTCCAGCCACCGTCTGGTTTCTCTACCACTATGTTTGGAGATTTCCCAAATGGAGGTTCCCCTAATTGTTTTATCTATTCCTCATATCATAAAAGTCCCCATCTCTTAGCACTATAGTTAGGTTAATTTTGTTTACCCTCTTAGTACTTCACAATAGAGATCAAATTTCAACCCATGGAACCAGAGCCTTGGGTTACAATCAAACCATATCCAAGCCATAGTACTATTCCTTATAAATAATTGAATAAATTAGAAAGAAAAAGAGGCTCTTTAGTTTTCATTTGAACATCTTCTCTCTAGCACTCGTGTTTCATACAGTCCATGGGAAGTACCTGACTGATGAGTAATGCAAATCAGAGCTGTGCAGAGGGAGAGCTCAAGCCTTTGGATGACTGAAAATATACTGTTCTCGAAGCGAACATTGTCTTAAGCCAAACTTGACACAGCATTTACAGAGGACAATAGATAGGACATCAGCTTGTCTTGAAGTGGATAATCGTCAGCTAAGGGTGACTTGCAATGCTGAGAGTAGTTATGTCAGATCTGTCCTTTACCACACAGTAGTCGGGGACATGCTATTCTAGGAGGCTTTGAAGGTAGAAGAGGACACACATAGTCATTAGGGAAGTAGGGAACACTTTCAAATAGTGGAGTGCTGAACGCTGAAGAGCTATGCTTTATGGGTGCTGATTTGGTTATCCCGGGTGGGTTTCTGTTTGCTTTTTCCCTTGATCAAAATATTTTGAATATGTAACTCACTATGCTGGCAGAGTTTGGTCATTAGCGGTCTCCAGATGGATACCAGCTAAGTATGCTACTACTTGTTAGCCTCTTTGTCTTTGTGGTGAGGAATAGTGTATGATTGGTAATATATGGTAATGGTGGTAAGTTTTTGGCAGTTGTGGCTTGACCTTGGCCTATTCCTAAAATCAAAAATGGGAACAGTTTGAGGCTCCTCCGTTGTCATTGCTCCTCTGGAGATTCCTTGATAGGCTGCGCTGGTTCTTATGCTAGAGTTGAGCTTCATGGGGCTGATGCTGCCTCTGCTGCTTGGTTGTTGCTTTGGATCTCATGATGTTTTCCCCCTCCTTCCTTCCCTCCTTTTCTCCCTCCCTTCCTCCCTTCCATCTTCTATTCTTTTCCTTTTTTTTGAGTGTTTTGATTTAACTTGGTATTTTTTTAATGTCTGGATTTTACTAATCTTGAGCAATATTTTTTTGTGCTTTGATTATATTTTCTTGTGTAGATGTAAGAGCCACTCTATAATCCCCCTTTCTTCCTCTCTTCCTCCTTCCCTCCTTCCTTCCCTTCCTCCTTCCCTCCTTCCCAGAGAAATCAACATGGCCAAACTGAATTTCTTCCTATGCTCTGAATGCTGCCTGTTGTTTATTCTTGGGAGTGAACGAAGAACTGCAAGACTTCTTCCTTACCTCTTACCTTGACTTATTTTATAGGAATTTTACTTAGTTTTGTTTGAGAGGAACAATGTGTGTGTGTGTGTGTGTATACACATATATGAAATATGATGTTATATACTTCTTGAGCCCTTTCTTATTTTGACAAGTCTGTTCTTTTTTTTAAATGGTGCTGAAATGTAGCCCCATACCTTCTGTCTGGTAGACAAGTGCTCCACCATTGAGCTCCTCCAGTTTTTTAAGTATTTTAAAATTTTGGGCCATAAGTATCTTTTTCTTTCCTTGTTTCATTTTTGTGTGCATTCTGGTCATTGTATACAATATACAATACCTGGAACTGTTGGTTATTTCTTTTCTTTTTTTCTTTTTCTTTTTTTTTTTTTGTGGGCCAGAAGGGATTTCACACCACTAGATGGCAGATTCTTCCAACATTTCTAGAATTAAGACCCTTAATAAGCCATTTCTAATTCTTGAAATGCTTTTTCAGTGTGACTCTTCATCAGCATTACATAAAGTCTTGGTACTGAAGGACTTGCATCGCCTGTCTGTCCTTTTCTCAGGTAGCAGTGCCTGCTTCTCTGTTGCTGACCCTGTTCTCTGCCTCCTTGCTTTATTTAAGCTCAAGTTAATTTGGCTCCTTACCCCTCCCTGTGTGTGTGTTTGTATGTGTGTGTATGTGTGTGTGTGTATGTATGTGTTGTGTGTGTATATGTGTTTCTTCATCAGTCACTTTATTCATTTATTTTTTTCTGGAACCCTGTGTTCTTTCTCTGACTTTGAGAGTTGGAGCATTAGAGCTGGTTCAGCCTTCATCTGTCATTGGTTAAACTCTTCATTTTTCAGGTGGAAGAGCTGCAGCTTAGAGAGGTTAAGCCAAGGACGAAGACTGTGTCTTATCTTTGTGCAGCTACAGTTCTTTGAACAAACTACCTAGATAGATTTTTCCTGAGTGAAGCACACTGGGTAAATGCTGTAAAGGATACAATGATGAAGTGGACACCACCCAAATGGCTCCAGCTCAGTGACAGAATTATGATTTGATTAACTGTTGCAGTGCATTGTGCTAAGTGCTCAAGGAAGAGATCATGATTAAATATTTGTGAGGCTAAGGGTACTTTGTCTCCTGTTTCCTCACTTGTTCTTTAGAGACTGCAGACACTCACTGCATTTCCTACAGTTCTCTGTGCACTGTTATAGCCTAGCTGTACTGTGCAGCATGTTCCCTTGGCCTGAGTGCTGTTACTTAACCCATTTGTCTGTCTGGGAACTTTCAAAGGCTGCATCCCTGTGAAGCCCTCCCTGACATCTTCCTTTATGCCCTTGTCCCTCTGATGCAGTTTTGTACCTAGCTCTAAGGTGGCTGTTAAGGTTCTGTGCAACAGTAGCTTGTGGTTACTAATGGCTGCTAATAACTTCATCTGCAGTGGATTGGGTCCTGCTCATTTCTGTGTAAGAGAAGCAAGGAACGTACATAACAAAATACAAACCTGCTAAGCAGGCTGTGCACTTGATACACATTGACTGTGAAATTGGAGAGTTCAGGTACTTATTGCCGTCAGGAAAGTTAGAAATGGTCTTTTCTGACAGTTCTTCAATCACTTCCTGAACACTTCTTATACAAAATTAATGAGAAAGCCATGTCTATAGATTACATACATTTGTGTAAAGGTCTTTGAGCTTCATGCCTTGAGTCCCAAGACCATGATAGTTTCTGCTAATACCTACATGATTTCATATTGAAGATTATTAAGAAAGAGCTTTTCTCTCTCCATCTTGTTTTTGTGAAGTGTTTTTGTTTTGTGAGTGCTGCGGCCCGGAAAGCACTGTTGGTGGCATTCCTTCATGACTCCTGGCTCTTACATTCTTTCTGCTTCCTTTCCGATGATGACCCCTGAGTCTTGGGGAGAGCCATATAATGTAGATGTTCCAACTAAGGCTGAACACTCTATAGCTTCTTATTTTCTGCCTTTTGAGCCTCTGTGAATCTCTGTGAATCAGCTTCTCTGATGAAGACTGAGAGCTGCACTAACACATGTAATGATAACTCTTTAGGTCACACTTAGCTTAGCTTTGTGTCCATTTAGTTGAATAGTAGCAGAGTTCTCTCCTAGGGCTTCTGACCCACCCAGCATGGTTTCTTGGCTCATTGAACAGCAGTATGAGACAGGAATTTGTTACACCAGCTGTGACTCTATGCATAAGACTAAGGCAGCCACAGTTCTGGACTGGATGAGGGAGGGTCTCATAACATCCTACTCATAGCTGAAGGGCTGTTGGCACTTGATGGCTACCGGGGAGGAAGAGTCAGTTTCATTTGGAAATGGCCCATGGTAGGCTGCCCATTTCCCAGTGGGTGGCCTTACACTCTTGCACATGCTGGCAGTACTCTGCTTACCTAGTGGGTTAAATAAAAAGCTCATGAATTTGGGAGGGAAAAGCGATGAGGGTATGGGAGGAGTTGGAGAGGAGTGAGAGTGGATTTGCTTAAAACATTATATTTGTGTATGAAATTCTCAAACAGTAAAAAATAAAAGAAACAAAAATAAATCTACTTAAAGCAAGGTAAAGAAAAAAAGCAGCTTTGTGAATCATGTGCTTTAGAGTTTTATTTATAATTAAACATTTAACCTTTAGCTTTATATAATTCAGTTACATAACATATATGACAGTATTAAGTATGACTTTGAATGTAAACCTCAGCCTGACCCCTCTGCCTATGCCCTGCATCTGAGTATTCTTGGTGGAGGAGCTTAACAAAGCAGAAAAGGACATTAGTCTGTAAATTATTTCCTACCATATTGCCTGTTTGTAGACCTAATTTCTATAAAAATCTAATAGCGATTTTAGTGTTAGGTCAGAGAATGCTCAAGCTATAGCTATTAAGTTCCTCCTTCTTTCTTATATATAACCCTCTAAGAGGAAGCTTTATTTATATTTCTTTGAATTGTATTTTATGTATATGTATGTGTCTTCCCTGTACCTATTCCTATGTACTGTGTACATACAGCACCCTTGGAGGCCAACAGAGGGTGTTGCATTCTTTTGGACTAGAGCTGTGAACTGCCATGTGGGTGCTGGGAATTGAGCCAGGGTCTTCAGGAAAAGCAACCAGTGCTCTAAACCTCAGCCAGCCTAGCTTTCATGATTTTAGCATGTGACCTTTCATTATATTTAAAAAACATTTTCCACTTTATATTGTAAACACATTCACACTAATAATGATGGTAGCTTCTATGTCCATAAACTTTCTCACATTGGTAAACATTTGCACTGTAAATATAATCTCACCAGTTTGTAAGACTTGCTAAACCTTTGAGGGGGGTTGGTATAAATCTGCACATTTGGTCTTTGGATTTCTTTTATGTCCTTCTATTGTTTATTTTTCCTTGTCCATTATTCCTTTGAATTGGTGGTGGATCTTTTTAAATCCTTTATATAGATGTACTATTAGCTTTATATGTTATAAACTTCCCCCATTTACAATTTTTTAATCTGTAAATACAAGTTTTAAATTTTAAGTAGAATCTTCATTCACACACACACATATATGTTACATACATATACACATATATGCATGTATACATAAATGTTTGTTTTTCCTCAGTATGTATAGCTCAAGCTGTCCTGGAATTTGCTGTGTAGGCCAGCCTGGCCTCAAACTTACCATCTTCCTGCCTCAGCCTCCCGAATATTCCTATTCCAGGAATGCATCACCACCCTTGGCTGGGTGGGTGTTTGAATGACACAAAGGCAGGGAAATGCTCTCAAGTTGAGGTGCACCAAACCCAGCTTGGCAGGGTGGATTGTCCTATGTGGATTGAGTTGGCACTCCCCTCTCCCATCTAATTCAGTGTGTTCAGGTCCGTAAACAATTCTGCTAGTGTTTCCTTTGAAAGTGCCTGCACTTTGTGTATTAATTTAAGAAGACTTTGTGTCATTTGCATGTTGATAGTTCAACAGATAACTTGCTGTCTAGCTTTCTTTCTTCAAGTGTATCACTTTTCTAATGTGTGTTTTGAACAGTTTTTGTTGGTGAGCTTTTTTTTTTTTTTTTTTTTTTTTTTTTTTTTTTTTTTTTTTTTTTTTTTTTTTTCCATACTCTTGTGTTCACATTGTCCTGTACTCTGTTTAATCAGCGTGGGACCGCCACCTCCCACTATCCCCACTGCCCTACCCCCTCCTGCCTTAAATACTTATCCATTACTGTTGAAATCTAGCATGAGTGAAGACTGTCTTCGTGGAGATGGCTCGCCCTAGTACCTCTGTGTGTTCTGTGCTGTTTAAGGGGAGGGAGGAGCTTTCCATTTGCAGGCCACTGGCAGGTATTTACTGAGTGTATCGTGTTGGGGCAGAGACTCCTCTCCTCTGCTTGCCATTGGCTGGCTTTCTTCCATCAGCATGGCTTTACCAGTGCACTGTTGCTCCTCAGTAAGCCTCCTCTAATGCTGCAGTCACATGGAGGAATATTTATTTACTCAGCCAATCAGTGGCCTGCTTTGATTTTCATTTTCATAATCTCTTTCAGGTTAGCTCTCAGTCAATATTGTGAACTTTGTGAATCAATAACGTGATGTCAAAATTAACGTAGTGATTTGGGTTGACGTGTCTGTATAAGTTTGCATGTGTCTTGAAGAAATTGTGCCTTTTATTTTCTATAGTCTCACTCCTTAGATTTTGTTGACCACAGCTTTGTATTATCATTTTAAGTATTTTTAATTTTTTCATCTGTACTTTTTTCCAAATTGGTAGTTAGATTTATGAGAGTAATGACAGTAAATAAACTATTGGGGGAATATTTACTTCAGCAGTGATTGGCACAGAGCAAATGCTCTGGACAGGTACAGTGCTGTCACTGTGACTGGAGACCCAGTCTATCTTTGACCTTGAGGAACAAGCAAAATTGTATTTTAGCTCTGAGTGTCTGGAGTAGAAATAGTCCAGTAAGCTTCCAGCCACCCTCCCAAATTGTTCTCTCTTCATTTTCTGATGTGAACTAGTTAGTGCTGCCTGGAAAAAGAGCAGGAGAAAGGACGTGAGCGAAGGCTGAAGTTGTGTTTCTCTCAGTGAGGTACTTACCTGACGTCATATGTTTCTGAGCTGGGATAAGGTGGGATACTGGAGGATTATTACTCAGTTTTGAAGTTCTTAGACCTTGGTCCTCCCTCCCTCCCTCCCTCCCTCCTTCCCTCCCTCTCTTTCTGCATTATTGTTGGCTCAGTTCAGAAACAGGTTAGGAAGCAGTTGGGGGCTGAGAAGCACTGTGTGGCACTGGAGGCTGATAGTCGTCAGGGTTTTAGGACTGGCGATGAAGCATGGTGTGCTGCCGTTTACCAGGACCGCTCTCCATATCATCATGAACGTGCAGGTAGAGCTGCACTCATTTTGGCTTCAGGAGGTCAGAGGTTGAAATGAGCATTAGTGGGCTGCTCAAGGTGCCAGTAGGGCCATTATGGAGGGTTTTCTGGCTTTTCTAGACTCTCCAGATTCCCTGACTTGTTAGCCTGCCTACCTCCAAAGCTGCCCTGAGCCAGTTGAGTCTGTCCCACATTACTTCACGCCGAGCCAGACACTTCAGCTTTCTCCTTCCACTCTTGGGATCCTTGTGATTTCATGGACCCACCTGGAAAGCCAAGATAATTTCTGTGTGGGGGCAGTTGATTGGCAGGCGACATCTCTTTGCTGCCTAGCACAGAAGCTAGGTTGCTGATACATTTTTAATTTTTATTTATTTATTTATTTATTTATTTATAAAGAAAGCAATCTTTTTTTTCATTATACATACCAATTCAAGTTCCCACTCCCTCCCCTACTCCCATTCCTTCCACATACCCTCCCACCCAACCCCCATCCACTCCTCAGAGAGTGTAAGGCACATTGCTTTGGGGAAGGTCCAAGGCCCTCCCTACTATATCTAGGCTGAGCAGGGTACCCATCCAAAGAGAATAGGTTCCCCAAAAGCCAGTATATGCAGGAGGGATAAATCCTGGTGCCATTGCCACTGGCCCCTCAGTCTGCCCAGCCATGCAGCTGTCAACCACAATCAGAGGGACTAGTTTGGTCCTATGCTTGTTCCTTTCCAGTCTGTCTGCAGTTTGTGAGCTCTTATTAGCTCAGGTAGACTGTTTCAGTGGGTGTACTTGTCATGGTCTTGACCTCTTTGCTCATATTCTCATTCCTTCCACTCTTCAACTGGACTTTGGGAGCTCAGTCCAGTTGGGAGCTCCGATGTGGGTCTCTGCCTGTTTCCATCAGTTGCTGAAGACTCTATGGTGATATTTAAGATATTCATCAATCTGACTACAGGGCAAATCAAGATTGGGCCCCCTCTCCTCTATTGCTTAGGGTCTTTGCTGGGGTCATCTTTGTGGATTCCTGGGACTTTCTCTAGAGCCAGGTGTAGAAGGAGCGGCGGGGCTGCGTCCCGCCACCCGGCTAGCTTTACACTCGAAATAATTACACAGAAACTGTATTCTTTTAAACACTGCCTGGCCCATTAGTTTCAGTCTCTTATTGGCTAATTAACCCATATTTAGTAATCCATGTAGCACCACGAGGTGGTCACTTACCAGGAGAGATCTTAACCTGCGTCCATCTCGGAGAGGAGAAGCATGGCGACTCACTATGGCGACTGCCTGAAGCGACTGCCTCACTGTCTTCTACCCAGCATTCTGTTCTGTTTACTCCGCCTACCTAATTTTCTGTCCTATTAAAGGGCTGAGGCAGTTTCTTTATTAACCAATGAAATTAACACATAGACACTCCTCCATCAGCCAGGTTTCTTGCTAACCCTATAATGGCTCTCTCACTCAAGATATCTCTTTCCTTGCTCTCATCTCTATCCTTCCTCCTTCTTGATTATTCCATTCCTTCAAGTTCTCCTCACCCCTCCCCTTTCCCCCTCCTTCCTAACCCCCTTCCATCTCCCCCCACCCCATGCTCCCAATTTTGTCAGGCTGTCTTGTCTGTTTTGACTTTTTTGGTGGATCTATATATGTTTTTCTTAGGTTTTCAGGTGTCAGTGTTTACAGTAGAGTAGTTCTGTTAGACAACCCTTGTATATAAATACCTGTACTAGTCTCAAATGTGAAATATAAGCGGTCATCATGTGATGTCAAGCTATTGATATTTATAAGTTTATATTACTCAGTTATAAACTTAAATGTGCTACATGTCTGCAGTCCCAGTGTTTGTGAGGCAGGGCAGGAGGATTGGGAACTAGAGGTCAGCACTGCCTTTATAGTAAAGTATCTCAAAAAAAGTGTAAGTTAATATGGTTCTATAATTTAGTCTTTTGTTATGTCAGATCTTATAAACCTTATGAAATATGGTATTATCCTTACTAAAAACAGATAGACAGACAAAAACCAGAATGTTTAAAGTTGTAGGTTTTCCTTGAATATGGCCGAGAACAAAGTGGCCTGCATGGTGAAAGCACACTCTCTTCTCAACCAGACGGGCTCTGTGGTAGCTAGGTGTAGTGATGAGCTG
This sequence comes from Arvicola amphibius, assembly GCF_903992535.2. Classification (NCBI taxonomy): domain Eukaryota; kingdom Metazoa; phylum Chordata; class Mammalia; order Rodentia; family Cricetidae; genus Arvicola; species Arvicola amphibius. The sequence continues at coordinate 94,776,329 of NC_052048.2, forward strand.
CGGGCAGGCCTGCTTTTTATCCCGCCCGGCTCTCGGCCACCGGCTAGCTTATGCCCCGAAATAACAGCACACAAACTGTATCCATACAGCTAGGCTTTGCTGGTTTTGGTGTGCAGAGTTTGACACAGTGTCCTGTCACTTGAGACAGTGGTAGATGGGGTGGGTGCAGCATGTGAGCAGAGGTCCAGGGAGCCACTCTCTTCAGTCGTGGGCTCTCTTCAAAGCATAAAAATTCTTTTCATTCTTATAATTATTAATTTAACCGTTAAGAAATGTGTGGATTCTTTTTCTTGTTATTTCTGTTGTTTCTTGTTATTGATGACAGATAAGACATTAACAGTGGATGTTTTCCTGTTAGGGTATCAAAACTTCACCTTTAGTTTTTATCATTGTTTGTTTAGTAATTATTATTTGTACATGTGTATACATATGTACATGTGGAGGTCAGGGGAGTCAGTTCTCTTCCACCTTTGCCTGGGTCTGGGGTTCGAACTCAGGACATCAGGCTTGCATGGCAAGTGCTTTACCCATGGATCACCTTCCTGGCTCTACCTTGGTGCACTCCCCACCCCCCATAAGTGATTGTAAGTGATTGTAAGGCAGGATTCTGCCTGATGTGCCAACCCTGATTTAACTGGCAGAAATGGCTGCTTGGCTTTTACTATTTACCAGCTCAGTTTTTTTTTTTTTTTTTGTACCAGCTCAGTTTTGCTGTGACTGCATAGTGTATCTTTGACTGTCTAGTGAGTGTTTGGTAGTCTATTTGCCCTCTTAGTAACTAGCCTGTCCTTTGCTGATGGAGTATGGCAGGCAGAAGTGAATCATGAGTAACGTGCCGCTCTCCTATTCCTCTGAGCAGTTACTGCCGTGTGCTCTTTCCCATGGAGCACACCCAGCTGCTGCCATGTCTTTCTAAGGCTGCAGTTGGGCCACACTGCACCGGGTATGGTGTTGGCGTCACTGAGTGTGTGTCAGGTTCCTGCCAATGCTTGTTATGTTTGATAACGCATTGTTTCGTGAGCTGCCTTGCAAATTCCAGACATTTCCCTTTATTTCTAAATTTCTGGATGCATTTAGGTGCCTAGATGTTTACCCTTTGCTTCTCTATCAGTGAGCCATTAGGTTTTTTTTTCTAAAATAGTAATCGTCTAGATATAATGACAGCAATTTTAGCTTTCTATGTTCAGGGGGCTAATTCTGCAGTGTTTTCTTGTTCATATTTGTAATTTATTAATTCTGTTCTTGTCATTTCTAGACTTTTACTGGTTGGTGGATGTGAAACTACTGAACTGGGCATTTCCAAAGCTTCTAGCTGTGGCCTTTCTGCGTGGAGAGTCCTCTCAGGCTCACCATATTATAAGCAAGTTACTAGCAGTGGAGACAGGGTCACTGAGGTATGTTGTAGTGCAATTATCTGGACTATTTCTTAATTGGTGTTAGACAAGGAAACCTGTGAAAGATATAACCAGAAAAGTTTGTCTCAAAAAAGGGAGATTAATGGTCGTGTGATTTTAGTGTTTTATTATTCTCACTTGCTTATTAACTCTAACTAAAATATTCTTAAAATGTATTAATAACAATGTATAATATATCCCAACTAATATTAATAATATAACTAAAATATTATTTGTTATTACTATATATCTAATATACTAAAGTATATTGAATTTAACTTGACTTCCATTTTAGTAATGATATTTTCAGCTAATAGAAAAACAGTGCAGGTCAGATGAGGTGATAGCACAGCAGGTAACTGTGCTTGCCTTGCAAGCTTAGCAACCTGAGTCCATTCAGAGGCAAAAGGTGAGAAATGTTCACACAGTTATTTTCTTGTACACTCTGGCTCGCACACCCTGTGTGCACACATATACGTGTACACCCACAAAAAATATACAAAAGTGTAAAAAAGAGAAAATAGCATAGCCTGTCTGTTGTTGATAACGCAGTGTTCATGAGCTGCCTTGCAAATTCCAGACATTTCCCTTTATTTCTAAATTTCTGGATGCATTTAGGTGCCTAGATGTTTACCCTTTGCTTCTCTATCAGTGAACCATTAGGTTTCTTTTCTAAAATAGTAATAGTGTTAGCCTTTCACCTTTGACCAAATAAGTTTATTTTGACCTGCAGTTTTAGAGACTTCAGCTGATGGTGGCTTGGTTCTCTTGTGGCATTGTAGCTCGTGATGGGGTCACATGGTGTGAGAGTGCTTACTTCATGGCCTCTGTGAGAGGCAGGGAAAAGCAGAGTCAGAGAAAGCATGACCTTGATATGAGTGTCTACCGGGGTCCCCGGGTCTCTCTAGGGTGGTGTGCCTTCCCGCTGTCCTTCTACAGCACCCCTTCCCTGAGGGAGCACCGCCTCCCAATAGCACTGGTGCTGGCAACCAGCCAGCCTTTAACACTTGGACCCATAGGTGCTTTCCAGATCCCAAGTATAGCACCCTGTTAGTCTGTAGCATTAGTGTAGGCTAGACTGAGTGTGAAAAAAAATCATACAGTCACACAAACGTATTGGAAGACCTAAAATGGCTTGTCACATCAAAATTCCTGGCCAAGCCTGCTGTTGCTGCTGTGTCTTTTCTAGGCAGTTTGTTATACCTGAGATCAGAGAATCTGTGGAAGATTTCTTCTTGAGGTCCCACTGTCTCCACTGCTGGCTTTAGGAAGCGCAGAGAGGAATTAAAGGTGGAACTTTTCTCAGACTTATTCCAAAAAGTGACACTAATTTTGCTTATTTATCAGACTAACCACATGACCCTTCCTAGCTCCAAAGAAGATTGGAAATAGTTTCTGTGTGACCAGAAATATGAACTCAGTTAGGTGTTGGTAAATGCTAATTATGTCTACCATGTTGGTCATACTGTACTTATATGTGTCTTGGTTTTTTTGGGTAAATTGTATGAAAGAAGCACTTGATGGATGTTGTGAGCCCTGTACTTAGTGTATGCCTGTCATGCGTGAGAGTTGTATGTTTTTAAAGTGAGGAATGAAACAGGGAAACTAAAGCATAGTATACGGGAATATGCTCATTTCATAAGTGATTGTATTTGTCTTGTTATTTTTCTTAAAATATATTGATTTAAAAGTAATCTTCCAAACCAGCAAATGGCTCGGTGTTGGAAAAGATTCTGAAGGATGAGCTTTTGAAAAAGAAATCTTTAGCAGTTACAGTAGTCTTCATTGTTATTGTTAGACTTGGCCTGCATTGAAATAAATAATTGTGATTTAACCCAACAAAATAATTCAAAACGATACCAACTTGCTGTTTTTTTGTGGCACCGAACCTTATATCAGCTGATATTTGCAGCTTACATTATGGAGTGCTGGTTTTTTTCTTCTTCCATTTATGACCCATCTACCTGCTTTCCTACTTGGTCATTTTCCCTTCAGTGCTCAGAGAGGAGGCAGTTCATGTTAGCAGCCCCTTTTCTCAGCCCTGGAGTGTTAGGCCAAATAGAGCTTAATGATGGAAGACAGGAAGACATAGCTTGGTTCGGATGTCCTGGTTCCTTATTGCATTTCCTCTCAGATTATCTGTATGTCTGACTGTTAATCTTATCTGCCCCAAAAAGACTGAGGTGGGACTTGATTCAAGAAATGGACACATTACTTCATGTTGTAGGAATTTATTAGCTGTGTTTTTCACTGACTTTTGTAACTTCTAGTTTTATGTGACATAAATCAAGCAGATCTTGGAAAAATCTTATCCTCCAAATCTGCATAATACAAGTAGGATGCTTACAGCTTATTTTCAGATGGTTCAGTTACAATATAAAAAGCTTTTGCATGTATGAAAAGCAAATTGGTGTAGCAAATGTAAATTACTGGTCAGCACAATGATCACGTTGTCTTTTCTGGAGCTTGAAATTTCTCTACATCAAAAGTGAGAAAAGGACCGCGAGGGGTGCGTCCACTCACTGAGACTGTGTGACTGATCTAATGGGAGCTCACCAAGGCCAGCTGGACTGGGACTGAATGAACATGTGATCAAACCGGACTGTCTGAATGTGGCTGACAATGGGGGCAGACTGAGAAGCCAATGATAATGGCACTGGGTTTTGATTCTTTGTGGGAGCCTAGTCTGTTTAGATGCATACCTTCCTAGACCTGGATGGAGCAGGGAGGGCCTTGGACTTCCCACAGGGCAGGGAACCCTGACTTCTCTTAGGCCTGAAGAGGGAGGGGTAGTGGGGGGAGTGAGAGGGAAATGGGATGAGGGGAGGAGGTGGAAATTTTTAATAATAAAAAAAAGTGAGAAAAGGAAAGAAACAGATGAGTGTGGAGAACACAAGGAAAGATCACGTGGGCGCCGTGAGTCTTTTGGTCCAGCAGCATTGAGGGCATCTGTAGAAAGTGGCCTTACAGAGGGGAGTTTTCCGGGTGCTGTCACCCGGCAGCAGACCTTTCCCCTGGACTCCTTTGGGTTTGTGCGCTTCTGCTCGGCTTCCTTTTGAGTTCTGTATTGTAAAGTGCTCTGCTGTGTGTAGTCTTCCTGTCTCAAGCCCAAGGGGCTTTGATATTGACTTCTCTTAAGAGAAAATTGCTTGTCCACTGACAAAATGAGTTAGGAAAAACATTGAATTGCAGAATGAATGCCCTGCTGTATGATTGACTTCTTGAAATGCTGCAAATGTATTTTGATCCCATTAGCAGCTTTCAAGTGTGTTGTGCAGCTAACCTTGCAGTCCTTCTTCATAGCCTTCCCACCTCAGAATCATTGGTGGTTATAACGTTTGTCCCTTTCATCAGGAAGTGGCTGCTGTGCTTAGTGAGTGCCCTCTCCCACAGGCTGCTGGCAGGCTCTAAAACGACTTTACAAAATTCAATATATGCATTGATCAACATTTCCAGATGAATGCTAGTGTCCTACATGGCTTTACTTAATCATTGTTCAACATTGAATTATTGCTCCAAGTAATAGGAATATAAAAAACTTATATAGCTATCTCTACAAATGTGTACAATAAAGTATAACAGTGCCCAGTTAGAATTTAGAAGCTGAGGAAGAGAATGGGTGTAGGCTCTGGAGTTAGAAGGCTGAAATTCCAGCCCCCCCCAACCTTTTCTTGCCACTTGTGTGATGAGGCTTTTGTCAGGACCCCATGAAGCAATCTCTTTGAAGGCAGTTTTTAAACTCTTATGACAATATGCATGGTAATTATTCTTGTCTGTTTGGTGTTTTAAGATTGAACTTTGTATAACGAAATGTGGAAATGAATCAAAGTCCTGAAGTTTTGTTATTGATGTGGTACTTTTTCCAAAGCCTATTATCCTGTGGAAATAGTATAGGCACTTTGAGCATATTGTTTCCTTAAAAAATCCTTTTTCTGAAAAGAGGGGTGCAATCCGAATACTTCCCTTGAGATTCTCCTGTCTGCTCAGCTCTGTCCTGTGTGGGTCTTCCTTTGCTGCTGCCGCCAAGTTCCTGTGCCTTTCCCCTTTCCCTCCTGCTCGTTTCCCTTCCCGTTCCCAGTGTCTGAGTGTGTAGGGCAGCCTGAGCATGAGCTCTCACATCTCCCTTCATCCTGTCTCTTTCTCCCAGCCTCTGAGCTTTCAGATGTGCTAATACTCCTTGCCATTAATATTTCATTATTCTCCTTCCTTTAAAATATTTTTTTTGTCACATTTCTTTTTAGTTACTGAGTTTTTAACTTAGGGCAGTTAAAAGTTTCCTACATCCTTAAATTCTTGTTGAAGCACATTGTTTACTTAAAGCAATAGTTTTGTTTCCTTATATCTTTTAGTTGTTTTTTGTAGCGCAATCTACCCTTGTTTACATATGCGAATGTTTGTCTTCTGATTTCCTTTTGTTTTTAACTTTATAGAACTTGTTGATCTTTGTGTTTGTCTTTCAATTTCTATGAGATATTTCTGAGTCTTCCTCTGGTTCATTGTAATGATACTAGAATATTTTCCAGGATTCCTGGGTTAGTGATTCCCTGTATGGTCAGTAGAGTGACCCTCAGGTGCTCTGTCGATGTTCGTGGGAAGGGCCGTGTGCCCCAGAAACAGGGCTTGTCTCTTGTCTTGCAGCACACTGCATTTCCTTCTTTGCTTCTTCTATCTGTCCACCTCTGTTGTCAAAAGATACTTCTCCTTTGCATTGTTCTTCCTCAGAAACCGTGTGCCTGTCAGATTGCTCCTTCTAAGAACACTCCTGTCCTTTCCCTATAGCCCATGTCTTGATGACATGAGTACTGTTTTCAGTGTTATCAGGCAGCAAATGGTTCTGATAGCTTTGGATTGGACTTAGATGGCCCCTTGACTTCTTTGCTATCTTAACTTGGTTGTCCTTCTTGGGCCCTGCAGTACTTTTCCCATCTGCTTTGTTCATCACCGAGCAGGAGCAATGGATGTGACAAACTGGTACTGGATAATTTTTCTCTCTTTATGTATAGTTATTTTGGAAGTTATCATCTTCATCATCATCTGTTTTCAAGTTAAACTGATTGTATGGTTCTCATTTATATATCTTCGTGTACTCTGTTGTTTTTGGAGGAAATGTTGGGATGTCTGTAGATAAGCCATCACTGATCTGCAGTGTTTCTGAAGCTCTGGTAGCATAATTGTTAACCTTACCTGCATAATAAGCACTTTTGCTTTTAGATGTATTTATGTATAGGTATGTATGTTTTTCTGTGTGGGTTTACATGCACAGCATGTGAGTATGTACAGTGCCTGTGGGGACCGGAAGAGGACATTACAACCCCTGGAACTGGAGTTGCAAGTGATAATGAGTTACGATGTGGGTGCTGGGAACTGAGCCTGGGTCATTTGTAACAACAGTGAGCACTCTTAACTAGTGAGCTGTTTCTCTAGTTTCTTTGCCTTGTTTTGTTTTGAGCTTTTGAGACAGGGTGTCCTACTTATCTTAGGCTGGCCTGATGCTTATTGTGTAGCCTAGGATAGCCTCACAATCATGATAGTCTTGTGGTAGCCTCCTGAGTATTATAGGTGTGAGCCACCAAACTTAGCTTCCATTTTGCTTATTATAATATGGAATGAAATTCATATAATAAAAAGTCAGTTGTTTTAAAGTGGACAGTTTAGTGATACTGTGCATCTAGGAAAGAATCAGTAGGTCATGTTTTAATTTTGTTTCAGTTTTGAGGATCTACTAAACTTTCCCAGAGTGGCTGTACTATTTGATAATTCCCAAATCAGAGCATGGTGGTTCCAAATTTTCTACGTTCTCAATAACACCTTTTCCATTCCAAAAATTATAGTTATCAATTTTCTTGTTTTAAATACTGGTTTCTAAATGTTATTTTTCCCCTTTTATTTTGGAAGAATAGATTCAGTTCCAAATGAATGAAGTTTCTATGGGAACTTTTGAATTTTTTCACAGTGATAGTAAGATAAATGTCAAACTTAGCCTCAGCCAAGAATATGCTATGATTTGAATTTGCGTGTGCTGTGTTAGACTTGTAATTTGCCTACTGAAGAAAGCATTTGATTGTGACTTTTCTTAGACCTTCCCACTTGGTAGACTCCCTCATCCCATCAGAATGCTGTCAAGATCTTTGGCATTCGTTGATTTTACTCATCGTGTAGCCTTAGCTGGCTTGGAACTTACTTTGAAGATCAGGCTGTCCTCAAACTCCCAGAAATCCACCTGCCTCTGTCTCTTGAATGCTGGGATTAAAGGCTATCAATTTTTTAAGAAGTCAGTTTAATACTGGGCTACTTGGGCCTTGATAACCACATTGTAACTACACTCAACTCTCTATTGCTGTATTTGTGGTAAGCTGTCTCAATCATGCGGTGTTCATTTTCATCACCGAGGCGTATCTTCAACCCACTAGTGGGTTTTTTAACTATTTAAAAAAACACTTAATATGTGCTTTTCATTCCATGATAAAAGGGTTTTAGGTAATGAAGAAAACATTCCATTAAGATTTCTTTATATGATGTATCTTAATTTTGTAGGTGCCGAAGACACTGGGATTATTAAAGCTGTTAAGTGTCAAGGTTTACACTCGTCAGGGACAAGAACAGGTAATGTAAATTTGCCTAAGTTTGGGTTCTCAGACACTCTTGGTGGAGTGCAGTTAAGGTCCAAGTTGAGCGATGCTTGGCTGGTCAGGCCTTTGTCACTGTCACCAGATATCTGGCGCATGAGAGGCCTGACATGTTCACAGTTTCAGAGGTTTGAGTCCATCAGGTTCATGGGAGCTGGCGGAGCAGGGCTGTTCCTGCAGGGCAGCTGGAAAACAGGCAGAGCAGCTCACCTCGGGTGGAGAAGGGGCAAAGTGGAGCAGTATGAGAAAGAGGTGTGGCATGCAGCCTCTGTGGCCCCTTGCCTAGGACCCTGCTTCCTCCAGCCAGGCCCCACTGGCAGAGCCTGCTCCAACAAAATTAGTGGGGGTATCTGGGTAGGAGTGCATAGCCCACTTTCCCCAGTTCCACCTATTCGCAATGCTTGGTTCTAAGGTTGTATACATCAGTATGTTAGAGCATTTAATAGTTGGAACCCTCATGAGCTAGTCGTGTCTGGAACTGCCTGGCAGACACACTTGGAGGTGTCCTTGTCACTTACCTGTCTGCTTCTCTGTCTGATCAAGAGGACAATCAAGGGAACTATCATAAGCCTTGAATGATCTAGGCCTTCACCTGGTGTATGCAACAATAGGAGTTTCTAGAGCCATTTATGGAAAATTTGTATATTTTTAGTATGTATTAATTAAAAAAGAACAGAATATATCCAGTCCTCTTGAAGGATGAATGTATAGTCTAAACAAATCATTCTGCTTAGAAGCCATATATTTTTCAAGATTTCTTCCAAAATTGTATGAGGATTTTATTCTGGCAAGAAATCTCTCTCTCTCTCTCTCTCTCTCTCTCTCTCTCTCTCTCTCTCTCTCTCTCTCTCCCTTCCTCTCCCTCCCTCCCTCCCTCTCTCTCCCTCTCTCTCTCTCTCCCTCCCTCTCTCTCTCTCTCTTTCTCTCTCTCTCTCTCTCTCTCATAAAATTCAGAAGTTCATTCTCAGGTGGGAGGCTGGTGATGACTCAGTGGAAGAGTCATGAAGAACTGTGAGAGGTGTGGCTGCTGGGCACAGGCCTTGGCAGTGCCCTTGAATAGAGGTGGTCACACCACAGCTGCCTCTGAAGGAGGTGGGTACATCGCTGGACTCTTACAGGAGGCTCTATCTGTGGGGATAGCAAACCATACTTTTGTCTTGGCAAGAGTAAAATGGCCTTGTTTTTCTATTTCCTTAATTTCTTTACTAAATTATCAGGATGAATGTAATGAGACTTCCGTTGCTACTTTAGTATCCAGGATATTTTAAGTTTGAATTATTTCTTTGCCATTGACTTTAGCACAATCATGTATTTTGGATAGAGCAGACATCCTGTCTGTAGAGTTGAGTGGTAACAGTGCCCTGTGTCTACAGTCTCTTTCATCTTTAATCCTCTGTGTAATTACACTGTATTCTAGTATTCTAGTTGGCATCCTCTTTTCTTATTTCCTGGAGTTGTCTTCATTTTGCAGATGAAGAAACATATGTAAGACTAAATGACTTGGCTTCTGTCTTGAAGTTTGTTTGTCCTAATGTGCTGTGTTTCCTGTGTTGGTGTCTGTAGCACCATGCTACTGTTCAGGATGCCACTTCCCTTTCTCCCTGACTCCCCTTTGTATTCTCCATGATTTCTACAACCTTACTCTTTCCTTTAACTAGGGTTCTTTTGCTGTTGTTTATTAAGTCCTATTGACTGTGTGTGCTAGAGAGTGTCGAGTTTTAGGATTCCTGTTTTTCAGTCTATAGGTGTGTACTTTAAGACAGGCATAATGTCAGCATTGAGAACTAAAGGTTGTTTAGTGTAGGCATCTCCTCAAAGACCACAGTGTGATAGACCCTGAAGCTGGGCAGAATGGGGCAGGGCAGGGCAGGGCAGAGCAGAGCACACACTATTCCCATCTGAAGTGCAGCAGAGGAAGAAGCATCCAGCTCTGGGGGTGTCTTGGTTTGAATCTCGAGGTGAAGAAGTTCCCAGACAGGGAAGGGAGGAACAGTCTTCTGGTCTGGGGTGGGATTTGCACAGGCATGTGGAGTGGCAGTGGTACCATTGGAACATACTGTTTGCTCCAGTAGCTAGAGACTTCTCGGGCACTTAGTTTTGGCTTTCCTTGCTATCATTTCTGCATCCTTATATTTAGGACAATATAATTATAGCAATATTTGGAATAAGACCTATCTAGGGGATTTATATTTTTGATTCCTCTCTGTGTCATCTCTGGCTCATATTAGAACTGTGTGTCAGCTGATTTGGTTTAGCAGGAGGTGTGGGTCTGTATGGTTAGTGTAAAGAGACTGTTTCTCTTTATGGTCATACCACGTAGGAACTTAATCTGTGGGTTGTTTCGGCCCGTGCTATTGGTTATTCTCATCAGATGGCTCTTGCTCTTTTTCATTCTGTCATGATTCTCTGTGACTGAGCAAAACAGAGAGAAGGAAGCAATTAATTTCATTGTAATTTGATCCTGTATTTTGACACACTGTCCCCAAATCTTTAACATGTCTGAGCTTTTAAATTTACTATTCTGAACCCAGGGCTTTCCAGAAAATATCTGAATGCTGTATGTGTCATCTTGTCTGTACCTAGACATTTCTATTCATGGCCTGCAGATTTTTAGTGCTGTAATTTCAGAGCTGTTGGTGCGCAGGGGGACCTAAGGGTTTCTTCCTGTCTTGAGCACAGTCTAACTAGCAGATGATTTCACATGCCGTCACAGCAAGCTCTGTGATTGGCATGGTAAATGTCTGTTTTCTTGATGAAGAAGTTGAAGCCTCAAGACGAGTGACCTGTCCAGTACACTTAACCAGACGTGATGTCCAGGTTTGTCTTGGAAGGGCTTTGAAAGCTGCTATTTTCTACCACCTCTGGCTGTGGAGGAAGCTGAAGGAATAGAAAGGAAGGCATACTGTATTCAAGAGGAGTCAAGGCCTCCAGTTACATGGATTCTAGAATAATGATCTACTTTACCACTTAAGTTTGACAGCAGTTGTATTATCTCTTAAGATGTATTCTGAGGTAGGAGGATTGTTAGGTGTTCAAGCCCCATCTGTCTCAAAAATGAAAAAAAATAAACAAAACCTTTCTTCTTTTAGCTATGAGTATTTTAAAGTGATCTGCCCTTTTTTATGTAACTGTATAGCTACTATTTATTTAGTTTATTCTTTTCTGTATTCACTTGTCAGACTTTAAATCAGTGACTCATCTTATAGACACTCAGCTAATGTGTGCTCGTGGCTGTTATTGCTCTCTTAATTTTTTCATGTCCACAATGCTACCAATAATTAATCTGAATTTTAATACTTTTTGTTGGTACGTGTGCATGACATGTGTGAGCACATGTATGTGCACATGTTTCTGTTTGTGACTGTGCCTGTGCTCATTCCCTGTTCATGTGTAGAGGTCAGAGGACAACAGTGGGTATCAGTTCTTGTCTCTGCATTCTTTTAAGAGAGGATCTCAGCCTGGCATTGGTGTTGCATGCATTTAATCCCAGCACTTGGGAGATAGAGGAAGGCAGATCTCTGTGAGTTTGAGGCCAGCCTGGTCTACAAAGCAAGTTCCAGGACAGCTGGTGCTGTTACACAGAGAAACCCTGTCTCTAAGAAAACAAGAGGGAGGGAGGGAGGGAGGGAGGGATGGAGGGAGGGACGGAGAGAGGGAGGGAGGGAGGGATGGAGGGAGGGCGGGAGGGAGGAAGGGGGGGCGATCTCTTTGTTATTGCCCACTGTATATGCTAGACTAGCTGGTCCCAGAGCTTCTTGCTGCAGGAGGCGTGGGATAGCAGATGAGTTCTACCTTGTCTGTCTAATAGGTGAGTCTGAGGTTCAGACTCAGTCTTCATGCTTGGGTGGACAACACCATTCCCCACTGAGCCATCCCTCTAGCCCTCCCATGTTCATTTAAACATTATGGCTTAATGTGCCTAAATGCCATATGGCTCTAAATAATAAGCATTGTTTGTGGTATATGTGTCTTAAGACTGTAATATTATAATAATAACTTGATGTATTTATATTTATGAGTGGAATTGGCTTGGAGTTTTTTTTTCTCAAGTATTGTCTATTCCTCATACTTTTTTGTTTTTTTGTCTCAGGTTGTTAATCAGGCTATTGAGGATGGCTGTCTCAGTTTGAAAGATCTCTTCCTTCCTCCTTCCTTCCCTCTCTTCTTCCTCCCTCTTTCCTTCCTTCCCTCCCTTCTTTTTTTTATTCTTTATTCTAAATTACACAAGACTAAAATATGTAAACTTAAAAAAGCCCCAGAACTACTTGAAGTCAAATTCAGGGTCTCATGGATGTCAGGCAAGCGTTGCATCCTTAACATCTGGCAAGCTTCCCAAGGCAGGGATTTGTGTTTATTTTGTTTACTGCTGATAGCAGAGCGCAAAAACAGAACCTGATATGCAGTATTTATTGCTCAGTATGTCATATTCAGTAAGTATTTGTGGAATGTTAGAGGAGTATTACTTAGAAAATTACGTTTTATTGATTTGACATTTTTTCTTTCAGAATATGTAGAAATTTAGAACATTTTGAGTGCTTTCAGTAGAGTTCAATACTTTTATTTTAATATCACTTATGCAATTGAAAGGTGTAGGTAATGGAAACCACTGATTTTTAGTTATTTCATAGAGGTGATAAGCAACTGAAGAAAGTGAGGAGTTTAAACTAATATCAATATAGCACTCTATTTGACATCACAGAGCTCCCTTGTCTCAAGGAGATTGAAATTTTATTACAATATTTGAGAGAAGGTACAAGTCCTACTTTAAATATTGATGACAGTAGCAGAAGCCTTTAATTAGTGCTTTTAGTTAAGAAAAGATACAATGGACATTTGAGCTAGTCCTTTAATGTAAGTGAGAGGTACATGAAATTGTATCAATCCAACGTGTGGTTTAATGACTTTGTGAAATTGATTTATTGAAATCGTATAGTCCCCTTTTAGTGACACACTGGTTCTTACTGTAGTCACAGAATTGTACCACCACCCCGGTCCAGTTTTAGAAAATTATTTTCACCTTGAAAAAAAACCACATATCCCTTAACCATTACTCCCAAGTGAGGGTGTACATTTCAAAGAATTCATAATCTATTAAAGCGCAACTGTAAAAGTTATTGGGAAATCTCAGTATTTGATTGATGTGAGATTGGCAGAGTTCTCAGCTGCTCATAAAGGCTTGGAACATACAGCCTTGCCAAGTACTGTTCTAATTCTGAACGCTCTTTCTGTCCGTACATCTTCTGCTCTCACCACACTGTTCCCGTCCAGGATGGAATCTTCAAGATGAGCCTTTCTCCAGACGGGAGTCTCCTTGCAGCGATCCACTTCTCAGGGAAGCTGAGCATCTGGGCCATTCCATCCCTGAAGCAACAAGGTGTCTGGAGTCAAGATGAGCAGGTGTGTCCTCCGTTAGGGTCACTCTCGAGGGTGAGGCCTGAAATAGTAATAGTAATTTTGTTTTGTTGATATTTTTCTGAACCACACAGCTATTATTTATTCTCATCTTTCCAAACCCATCCTAGTCTTAAGTCAAATTATCGTATCACCTGATAAGCACAAGTCCTGAACTGAATGGTTCTCTGCATCAGTTCTAACTTGGAACGTGGTGCACTCTACACACCAAGAGTTCTATCGAACTCTGTAATCCTTCTTAATGCTCAGCAAACGTAGAGTGGAGATTGTAAAATTCCACCAAACCAGCTTTTAACAAGTATTTAGATAGTTCAGTGCTAAAGGGTTACTTTTCTTTCTAAATCATGGAGCCCCCACTCTGTACTCACTTAGGTCTCAGGGCAGTTGCCTTCTGTCCTTGTGGTGGCAGTAGAACTGACATGCAGAACGATGGGGCATTTTTAGTAGTTTAGTTTCTTGAGATAGCAAATTTTAAGAATTAGATGAGTAGTTTGTTCTTTAGTATCAGCTAGATTCAACAATTTTAATTTATATTAATAATGGAAATATAAATTAAAGTTATAAGGGAAAAGTCAGATGTACTCATGGGGAGCCTTGTATTAGGACAGAGTAGAGATTATTATTCTTTAAAATTTGCTTACATGTATTTATTTTATTTTATGTGTATGATTTTTTTTTACTGCATATATGGATGTGTACTGTGTACAAGCTATAAAACCATAGCTTGGTAGAGATTGCCCCTTACAGGGCTCAGTGTATTAGCTGTGTGCATTAGACATGTCCTCTGCTAGGTTGCTGTGAACTGGCTGGTGGCTGGAGTAGAGCTTAGTCAATTGACATTTACATCCTGTTGCTTCTGTTTCCTGAAGCCCAATACAAAGTTTCTACTTTGAATTATTCAGAGAATCCCCCAAATGCAGCATGTTTTCCCTGGCTTTCTGTATGTGGTAGTAAAGCTCAGCTTCTTTCATTTGGGAGGCCCATGAGTGCTCCGTATTTGGGAAATATCATTTTAAATGGTGACATTTTGGACAGTATGAGGGTACCTCAGCTTTTGTCTCCTTACATTATATTCTTTCATTTAATAGAAATATTGACCAGCTCTTGAAGCACTTTTAATGGTCTATCTAGAATCTCAAACATACAGTGCATACACTATTAGTGGTTGAATCGATTAGTGGGCTTTTGATGTCTGCTGAGATTCTGAAGGGCCTCCTTTGCCTCTGTGCTCCTTGTGGCATGTGCTCATCGCTGGTTGCGAGCGAAGCCCATTATGATTAATTACTCTTCAATATTATTTATTATTTTCTTTTTAGAAATTGAAAATAGTTTTTTTCATACAATATCTTCTGGTTATAATTTTCCCTCCTCCAACTCCTCCCAGATCCTCCTTAAGTTTTAATAGTGGAACTATTAAAACTAAAAATTTGCTTAAAAACCTTGAAATCTGGGAATGTGTCAGCGATTTATTTTGTAACTTTAAATACGTAGTTAAGTAAAATAATGGAGCAGGAAATGTGAATTTTCCAAAATGTAGATGTATATAGAAGAGATGACTTGAGCCTAAAAGTTTGTATCGACTAAGTGAGTCGTTAGACACAGCTGCACTGAGCATCTGTATGGCAGCAGGGGTGGGGCTGCCGCCACGCCCATCTGTTAGATATTCACTCCTGTGGCTCCGACTGAGTACTCCCCACACCACCCCCAGGCTGAGCATGGTCTCCAGTCTGTGCTGATCACAGGCCTCCTTACTCTCATGGGCGTGTGTCTGTTTACATGTGTTTACATGCCAGTTTCTTCTCCTGCATGTTGTATCTGTTATTAACAGTCACACTTTGAAATACATGCCTGTATTTTCTGCTTTGGCTAGAATGGTTCCCACTGAACACCTAAGTAAGCCAGAAATAATAGATCTTGTGTTCAAACAGTTGAAAAGCAGGACCTGTTGCTATCGCAGTGGGCTTTGTGTAAGCTGTGGTGTCTTTTGCTGAGGGAGCAGGTTTAGCCACAGTTACGAAGCCTGATCCTGCATCAGTTGTCCTCTACTGATGCTTAGGGACACCATGTCCTCCCTTTGTATTCTAGTGCTCAGCCTGCCGAGAGGGATGCTACAGACACCCACCTCACCTCTGAGGCTGCTGTTGGCTTTAGCTTAAAAAGAAATTTTGGTTAAAATGTGGAAACAACAAAATTATTTATTTGTTTATTTATTTATTTTTATTAAAACCCTGCTGTCAAAATGCAAAGCTCTCCGCTTTCCTGTCGTCTCAGTGGTCAGTGTCCACTTTGCTCCTGTGCTCATCTACCTGCTTCTGTGCAGTCCTTTTGACTGTGTGCTCTCGAGTGCCATTCTATCACAGACGCTCCTGTAACCTTCAGCTCTTTAGACATGTGGATCCTTAGTGCGCTTGTCTCTGGAGAACTGGGGAGCATGAAGGGCCTGGGCACAATGCTCTGTAGCATTTACAGAATTCACTGAATGTTATGTGATGAGCATTTGCTTTGTTCTAGTTTATGCACCAACTAAGCAGTTGGGATAACATCTGGTTCTGTCTTTCTGACTGTGATGCCTGTTCTCTATCCATGGTCTTATAGGAAAACACATATTTAAGAAAATAATGGAACTCATTATTAGAGCAGTGAATGCCAGGACACTCAGCATCCTCCCACGTTCACATTGTCTTCATGCTCTTCCTTTAGGAGCATTCTGTTATTTGAAAGACCAGATTCAAGTGTGTCAGGTTCATAAATCCCCGATCCCTCTTCCTGGTTTTACTGTTTTACATCAGTTCGTTACTTGGTAATCTTAGAAAGCTCAGAGACAAGTTCTATTTCCTTGCACCTTGCAGATTGAACACCGGTTCCATCACTGCCCCTCAGATGGGCTTCATTCTTGAAGTTAGTGAACACAGGGAGCAGAGTAAATAATTGATGAAGTCACTTTTTGGTAAACTCTTAGCTTTGTTGCAGGACTCTGAGGACTTGGGGCTTCGATGACTTCGGAAAGGTGAAGATGGTAACTTTTCTGTTGTTTGGATAACTGAGTTTGTCAGTCTCACCTGTGTCCTGGGAAGTGGTGACACTAGCTTGAGTATTTTTCACTGGGACTTTAGCTTATGTGGTATTAAAACCTGGTGCACTCTAGTGAACATAAGGATTAGCTGTAACTGCTCCATAAGATGGAACAGCTTTTCTCTATAACCATGGTAGCCCCAGAATAAAACGATGACGCTGAATCTGCTGAGCTCTGCAGTGAGACACGTGGTAGGTGCTAGTCTGGTCTCTTAAGACAGTCACAGTCTTGCCAGGACAATTATAGAGAAAAAAATTAAAGTAACATTTTAATATTAAAAAGAAAATCTCAGGAAAAGAGATTTGTAACTGTAGTATTGGGGAGTAGTATTCTTGGAACTAAATTTGCACATCGCAGCTTGGGTTTTTACAGAGCAGCTGGACTTAGAGCAAATCAGTTTAGCAAAAGTTCCCATTTTAATAGATGTAAAATAGTGCAAAAAGAAATTAATATGCTATCACTATGTGGTGAAATCAAGATTCCATCCTTTTGTAAGAATATTGACTGGCAGTGATTCCATTTAGAAGTACAGACGTGTGTTTGAGCAAATGAAGTACTAGCGTATGAGACATTGTTCTCAAGGAAGAGATTTCACCTCGCAGCCTGTCTGGGTGACATGCGCTGATGTGCAGTTCATATTCAGACACTGAATTTGTGCAAATGCAGTAGCCACCAGGGAGGGCATAATACTGTCATTTACTGGATATATGAGCATGTGTATGCAAAGTCGCTGGACTTCCTTTGAAGAGGACTCTCTGGTTCTGACAAATACTTGGGCAGTTGGACTTTTCTCATTCCTCTGGCAGTCATCAAGTGAGCCTAGTCCAGTAGGCAGGGCAGAGCTTTGCCTCCCTCTTGGCTATGTTAGGAAAGGAATGGACAGCCCAATGAATGAATTGATATTTAATTATATGGCAGAATGTAATATAGCCAGGTTATAATTGTTGTCTGAGAAGAAAACATTGTTACTACTGCCCTGTACTTCTTTACAGTTCTTTACCAAAATTGTGGATTCAGCTCATTTGGGGCTTTCTTCATGCAATTTGCCGCTTTATTAGTTTTTATAATATACTTTGTGTGATTGAGTATTTTTTCTGTGAAGACTAATGATTAGAGATAGTTATGGGAGTGCCTATTCTAATTTACTTTGTATCCAGTTTTGAGTTGATTAAATACTTTGGCTTTCATTGTCAGTGTGAAAAATCCATCTGGCTGGAAATCTCTGTACTAAATTTGTTCATGTCTCCAAGAGAGTAAAGTTGTTTCAATAATTTTCATTTTATACATTTCCCATATGTTATGTTTATATCTTTACATCTTGTTTTGGTCTTAATTTTTCTCTGAAGTTTTATTACTTTCCAACCTGTACATCTGTGTAGGTGTAGAAAGTGAGATAGAAGCTTATCTTTTCCATTTTAATTGTATTTCTCTTTGATACAGAGTAGGTGTTAGACTAATTTTGTTAAATGATGAATCCAGAAGGACAAATGGGAAGATGGGAGCTTGTGTGATTAATCTTGTTAGAGCCCACAGCTGTTTTCACAACTTCACTAAACTGTGGACTCTTGTGAGTCAGCACTATGCACATCTCACTCAAAGCTCTTCCATGGGTTTTGCATATTAAACACTAATAAATATTTGTACAGTGAATACACACTTGAAATATTGCTCCTGTTCTGTGAGAGGCTGAGACTGATGCTAGTGGTTAAAAAAAATCAGGAAATAAAATCCTTAGATCTAAGAAAACATTGTTTTAGTTCATTCTGGCAATTTAGCCAGTCTATAAGCACAACATGACCATGTTCTTAGAAGACCATCTGTTTGACCACTGCTGTACTGCAAAGGGTTGTGTATTTGCTTTTTACAGACACAAAGTAGAGAGAGGTGGGGCAGAAAGGTAGATTCTTCACCTCCCTGGTGCATTTACATAGGGTCACACAGAGCTGGATAACAAAAGGTCAGTCCCTAAGAGAAAGGCACAGCATATTTTGTTAATCAATGGCTTTCTCTTGCAAGGGAGGGAAAAATGAGCTGTATTTGGAAAGAAAAAAAATTTTGGTTTTCTGTTCTCTAACAGGTTCTGTAGGCGGATTCTGGAAAGCAGATACTATTTATTTATTTATTTATTTATTTCTCTTTTTTGTTGGTTTTTGTTAGTAGTTCCAGGATCTCATCCACCTCATCCTGAGGTCTTAGAGCAATCAGTTTCTCTGCTGATAAACACTGGGTGCCAGAAACTGTGGGAGTGGAATAAGGGTGATGATTGATAACGCCCAGGACAGCCATGCAGAAATGTGATTGGACACAAAGGTTGAAATCTAGTAGTAATAGGCCACAGGCAAGGCCCGCAGAGGCTCTGTCATCCTTCCTGGGCTTTCTGTCAGCATCCTCCACCACAGATGTGTGTGGTTAGACCCAGTGGCAAGAGAGTCATTATAGGTGAAAGAACCTTATAGGATGCATGGCTCTCTTTGGAATAGGAGCCCTAATTTTTTGACCTCCTTGTGGGAGAGGATTTCTGGTTCCTGTGACTCCCTTTTGGTGCGAGTAAGGGGCTGGCATAGAGCAGGAGAAGGTCAGAGACACATTGCTTTAGGTGTTTGTCAGTTCGAAGTCACCGTTGTAAGGTGATGTACCTTGGGGTGTGGTGTTAATGTTCTGAGCTCCAACAGATACAAAAGAAGGGAAGCAAGGCTGTTCCTTAGTCTGTGTCCATGGAGTTCTAAGAGCAGGTGACCTGGGGTGTGCTTCCTTGTGGTTTGTGAGCACCTCGGTGCTCCTGCCCTTGGCATATCCATCTGCATAGATTACATGGCCCTAGTGTGGGGACATGCACATAGAATAAACCGGCAGTGTGGCGAGCTTTCATTTGTTTCAGTTGTCTACTTTCTGACTTATCTTGTTTGCATATTGAGGCATAGTTCCTGCCTGTGAGCACTAAGGGCAGTGACATTTGTTTCCCCACACTGCTAGGCGGAGGAACAGAGAGCAAGGGCAAGCTTCATTTCCATACTTTTTTTCAATTGTAAAAATTTCCTAGGTCTTGGGGAGCTTCTTGTAGTTTTTAAATTTTATTTTCTATATTTATTTTACATGTTTGACTTAAAATAAATTCAGCACAAATCTTTTTATTTAGCCGGGGCACGATGAGCTTAATCCTGACTGGAGGTCATCTCCTGAGAAGAGGAAGAAAATCAAAGGTGAGTGGGTTTAAGAATTATGTCTGCCACAGCTTTACACGTCCCCTCTTATTTAGTTATTTTTTAGTTTTTCTTTGTTTGCTAGGTTCATAGGTTTTTCTCTCTAAATTTATATACACTTTTATATTTGAAATAATTTGTTTTGTAAAGTGAGCAAGATATACTAGTAAGTGAAAGTAATTCTTAAGTAGATTGAAACTAAAGGAATGAGAGCTCCTTTGACTGTTCTGCTCTAGATGTATGATCTTTTTAATGTGCTATTGAATTTGGTTTGCACTTAATTAAGGACTTCAGTTTACAGTTTTGTCTTTTGTCCATCCTTACTGTGATTTGGTATCAGGCTAATTCTGGCATTATGGGAGGTGTTTGCTGCTGTTCTTTTCCCTGAGACTTTAATAACATTCCCTCTTGTTTATCTGAGATCACTCTGAGTGCAAATGCAAAAGCTTATAGCTATAAACTTTCATTTTAATAAAAACCACCTTTGCTGGATCCAAAAGATTCTAAGTTGTGCTTTTATTTTTATGTAATTCTAGGAATTTAAAAAATTTCCTTCCTGATTTCTTTAGTGGTGTGCTTATCCTTCAAGGATGCTCAGTCTGTGGGTTTTGTGGTTTCTTCGGTTTCCCAGCTGTTGGAGTCTACCTTCCTACACCATGATCGAATAAGATGCAGGAGATGGTTTTAAGTTTTATAAACTTTATTATTTTTCTCTTATTTTTTATTTTATTTTTTAATTCATTTTACATTCCAACCACAGTTCACCCTCCTTCCTTTCCTCTTCTTCCCCCTTCACTGTCTCTCTCCACCCCCCACCCACTCCTCAGAGAGGGTCAGGCCTCCCATGGGGAGTCAACAAAGCCTGGCATTTCAAGCTGAGGCAGGACCAAACCCCTACCCTCTGTTTCAAGGCTGAGCAAGATATATCATCATAGGGAATGGGCTCCAAAAAGCCAGTTCATGTGCTATCTGGTTTCTATGCCAGAAGCCCCGCAAAAAGACCAAGCCACACAACTGTCCCCCACATGCAGAGGCCTAGTTCAGTCCCATGCAGGCTTCCCAGCTGTTAGTCCAGAGTCCATGAGCTCCAGCTCAGGTCAGCTAGAGATGATTATATTTCTTGTTTTGGTTTTGATAAGATTTGTTTTATAACCTAATACATAATCTATTTTAGAGAGAGCTCCATGGCCTATTGAGAAGAATGCATATTCCAGAGTTGTTAGGTGGAATGTATTTAGATGTCTGTTCAATCTATTTGATATGGTGAAGTTTGACTCTGAAGTTTATGTCTTAATTGGTTTTGAAGGGGTGCGTGTGGATGATCTGTCTGTCGATTTAGTGAGGTATTAAAATGGCATATTGTTAAATCTGGACCTGTCTTATCTGTTTATTGTCTAATAGTTTTATTTTTGAAGTTGTGTTCACTAATGTTCAATTCATGTACTTATAACTTTTGCATATTCTGTATAGATTGTTTCCATTATTAATATATAGTAGTCTCTTAAAAATTTCTTTGACTAATTTGGACTCGATGTCCCCTTTATCAGATGTGGGTATAGTTCCTCTTGCTTGTTTTGGATTATAGAACTTTCAGCCTTTTACATGAGATGTGTTTTGTAGATAATCAAATGATACATCTTGGCTCTTACTCCAACCAGCAACTGAGTTTTTAATTGAAAAGTTATGGCCATTTATCTTTAGTCTTTTTTAGAATGATTTATTTATTTTTATTGTATGTACATTAGTGTTCTGCCTGCATGTATGTCTGTATGAAGGTGTCAGATCTCTCAGAACTGAAGTAACAGACAGTTGTGAGCTGCCATGTGAGTGCTGAGAATTGAACCTGTGTCCTTTGGAGGAGCAGCCTGTGCTCTTAACCACTGAACCATCTGTTCTGCCTGTATCTCTGTTCTTGTTATTAGTGGTGTGCTGATTTGTGTGATTTTGTGGGTTATTCACCTGGTTGGTCCGATTATTATTGGCTTTTTCTTTCTCCCTTTGTTCATTTCAGGGATTTCCTGAGTTGGACATGGGCTGATTCTTTTTCTTTTGTTCTTCTCTTCCTCTCATGAAATTTACTCTTTTCTATGCTCTTATGATTAAAGCTGCCCTTATGTGTAGGTGTGCATTAAGTGCCTTCTGCAGAGCTGGCTGGGTACTTAGGAATTTTTTCAGTTGACACTTACCTTGAAATGCCTTCTTTTCTCTATTGATTTTTTTAAAGATAACTTTATTGGATGCAGTAGTCATAGCTGGCAGTTGTTTCTTTTCAGGCCTTCACACATCTCTTTGTTCCATTCTGCTTTCTTCTGCTGAGAGGCTGGACAGGAGTTCTGTTTTCATCTTTGAGAGTGAAGTTTTTATTCTTGTAACTTTTTGTATTGTTTGTATGTTAGCTTTAGCATCTTGAATGCAATATGTAATGGGGTTGGTTGGTTTTCAGCTCAAGTTTCTTTGGCACTGTAGCTGCCCTCATGCCTTTCCTTTATTCTGCTGTACTTTGATTGACTGGGCTGTCTCTGCCGTCGTTGGTGTCTTCTTCCCCCTTCTGGCACATGGGTGTTTATGTTTTGTTGCTTCATCATTTCCCAGAGTTCCTGCATTTGAAGTCATGATCATTTATTTATTTTTTTTATTGATATCTGAATGTAGTATTTTTTTTTATTATTCCATCTGCTTGGAACATAAGCCCCAAATGCAAGCATGATTCTAGAAACTCCTAATTTAAACAAACTATCTGAGGCTTCCATCTGAAGAAATGTGTTAGGGTCGCCTTTGATTTTTTTTAATGAATTGTTTTCAGTCTGACTAACTAGTTTAAACATCTTTTCTTTTTGAGTTTAAGTATGCTTTAAATATCTTCTCTTTTTGAGATTAAGCATGCTTTAAATTTTATGACTTACTCTTATAGGCATCATCATTAAGCAATATCATATCCATTGTGGACTAATCATCATTAAAAATGTGCTATGAAATCCTAACAAAATATCATGACATTTCCTTTTAAATCCCTCAGTTTGGTAAACCATAATTCATCTTATTATCAGAATTCTTTATTGAATTTTTTTCTATGTTAGTTTAATGTTTAGGAGCATATCATCCCTGGAAGCTGTTTTTTTTAATATTATACATTTTTGATTTTTAAATGTCTCTGAAAGTGATAGGAATATATTTTAAAAGATCTTTTATAACATTGTATCTCTGAGATTTATATACATCTAGTTCTCAATTTACTATGCTGAAAATGGTTGCATATCTCTTTCTTGAGTATATAATTATGTCTTTGATGAATTGTGTGCTGTCCTATGTCGTGTCCACACACACCCCGCCCCCCCCCCCCCCCTTGGTTTCCTACCCAGGGTCTTACAATTGCTAAGGAAGAGTTCCACCACTGAACTCCAGTTGACAACTGTGTGTCATTGTTTTGAAGAGAATGACCTTACTTTGCTTTCTTTTATAGCTTTATAGTTTTTATGGTCTTTGCCACTTAGGCATTTCTTGAATGAATTACTGTACCTTTTCTATCTTTACCTGGGTAAGAATTTGAAGGATGGTTTTAGTTTTTTTTTCTTCCTTTTTTAAAAGGCATCTTTGAAGTCCCCCAAATATGAAATAGCTTGGAGTTTAAAATATTACGTTAAATGTTTTGTACTTAAACCACGTTTTCAGATGTACTCACAGCTTCTTTCACTCTAGATAAAGAGTCCTTTTACCCATTGATTGATGTCAATTGGTGGGCAGACGGTGCAGTGACCTTGGCTCGGTGCTCTGGTGCATTAACTGTCTCATCAGCGAAAACCTTGAAGAATTTACTGGGAAAATCTTGTGAATGGTTTGAGCCGTCCCCACAAGTCACTGCTACCCATGATGGGGGTTTCTTAAGTTTGGAGGTGAGCTTTCTCTCTTTGAGAGTACATGGGTACTAAACTGACTATTTGGCTTTTTATTTGTGTGTGATACAGTTCTCTGTCGGAATAGAAGGCTGTTATTGAAATAAAATATTGAGTCTAATGTGATAAACCCCATCACCATGAATCAAATGCATTGCATTGCTAAGAGAATAAAGAACATTTATAGCAATTTTGTTTCCTTTAAAACATTTCATCTTTGCTGGACATGATAGATTTTTTTTTTTCCTTTGGGATGAATCATTTAAAAATGTTGAAAGCTATCATTAATTCCTGTTTAGGAACTACTTAATGTTTATATTATTATTTCCTCAAAGTATGGTAATCTAAAGTTTTTTTCCTTTCAGAAAAAAGTTATTATTGTGAAAGAGTTGAAAGTAGAGGCGCTCTCTCTCTCTCTCTCTTTCTCTCTCTCTCTCTCTCTCTCGTTTTCTTTTCTTTTTTTTTTTTTCGATACAGAGTTTCTCTGTAGCTTTGGAGCCTGTCCTGGAACTAGCTCTGTAGACCAGGCTGGCCTCGAACTCACAGAGATCCGCCTGCCTCTGCCTCCCGAGTGCTGGGATTAAAGGCGTGTGCTACCACTGTTCACAAAGCTGTTTCTCTGTAGCTGCATTTGCTCGTTTAGAGTTCTTATTTAATTCTTTCAGGGGTGCAGTCTTCTGCATCTTTTCTTCTGGGGGCACAGTGAAAGGCATTCTTAGGTCTGAAGTTTATCATCCAATCAAAGATCTTCCTTACAGAAAACCATGGTTTCAACACCAACCCAGTTGTGTTAAGTCTCAGTGGAATTGTCCTAGCAACCAACCCTTCACCCTCAGCATTTGTGAAGCTGGTGGGCAGGGACATCCGAAGATTATTCCTGGCAACCAAAATAAATACCTTTATGTCATTTTCTAAATTGTCTTCTTGTTTTTCTATGGCAAGTACAGACATATTAAAAGTTAAAGAAACTCACATTTCCAACTTTTTACTTCTGTGAACTAATTATAGATATTTATATTAATGTCCTGTTTTAAAAGTGGTTTTCACTTTTAAAGATTGGAAACCATATGAATGTGTATATTTTAGGCCTTTGATTTGCTTTGTTTCCTTTGGATCCGTTGTGAATGACGACACATAATGAATCAAACCAGAGTATAATTAAATTAAGTTTTTCATTGCCTCTTAAAAATCTGTCTCTTGTTTCTTATAATTAATTTTACATCTCTCTTTTTAATTTAGTGTGAAATTAAACTTGCCCCCAAACGATCTCGTGTGGAGATGAGGGCTGGGGAAGAAGATGAAGAAGAGGATTCTGACTCTGATCATGATATGTCTGCCAAGGCCCGCTATTTTGGTTACATCAAACAAGGTCTTTACTTAGTGACAGAGATGGAGAGGTTTGCACCTCCAAGGAAACGGCCGCGAGCTATTACTAAAAACTACCGCCTTGTAAGTCTGCGCTCCACAACTCCAGAGGAGCTTTATCAGAGAAAGGTGAGCCATCCTGCTGCTCCTTGCTCTTGTTTATTGCAGAGCTATACTATTTCAATAAGAAAAGAAATTCAAAGAGGGCATGTGCATGTCGTCTCTCTGACATGTTAGAAATACCAGTCTGCAAGCTTTTAGAACAATGCCTTCTTTCTAACTGAGTAATCAGAATCAAAGCAGTGGATACAGAACTCAGGGTCTGGAAGACATCCCAGAGGACTAAGCATGAGGTCAGAGTTCACATGCCAGCATTCAGCTTAATGCCTGGTGGGCATGCAGTCTGCATGGAACCTCGGTGCTCCTGAGGTGAAGCTGGAATCCCCAAAGCCAGTTAGCTAGAATAGTTGAATCGGTGAGCTCTGAGTTCAAGTGAGAGTCCTTGCCTCAGTGCGTAAGGTAGAAAGCAACTGAAGAAGACATTTATCTTGTTTTGGCCTGCAAGCATGTGTGCCTTTTGCACACACGCGCGCACACACACACACACACACACACACACACACACACACAAGAAAACAATTCATTCTGTTTAGTTATCCACTTTGTGGCCTACATTTTTTTCATTACATTTATTTATTTAATTTATTTAGTGTGTGTGTGTGTGTGTCTTTGAGTAGTTCTACGGTGCATATTTGAAGGTCAGAGGACAATGTGCAGGATTCAATTCTCTCCTTCCACCATGCGGGTTCTTGTGATTAAACTTAGGTTGTCAGAATGGGCGTGAAGCACTTTTACCCACTGAGCCATCATTGGTCCTAGCCTGAGGTTTTTGCTACCTCTGTGTGTTTTCAGTTGTCCCTCTTACCTGTCCTTAGGTACAGCTCTCTACTAAGATCACAGATGGTGAGGGAAGCATTCAGCAGCTGCCCTGGAAGCCTGTGTGGCCAATACCACCTCTCAGAATGACTGGCAATCGTTTGAATGAGTGTTGACCTGAACCAGACTACTACCTGCTCTGGTCTCAGTTTTGTGTCCATTTGACTGTATAAACTAAAACTTTTTATCATATTTGTTAAAGTGCAAAAGGAAGTCAGGAGACTTAGCTGCTTCTTAGAATTCTATGTGCTTCTGGTAACATTGCATGTGTATTCATAACTTGTAGCATAGGTCAGGTGACTGTCTTGATCCTTCCTCTAACCAGAACGGCCTCATGGGTAATTCATGTCTGTTTCTTTGACAAAGATTGAAAGTGAAGAGTATGAAGAAGCCTTGTCTTTGGCTCACACGTACGGCCTGGATACCGACCTTGTCTATCAGAGGCAGTGGAGGAAGTCAGCTGTCAACATTGCTTCAATTCAGAATTACTTGGTATGTGTCAATATTTGTGGTAACGATGAAATTAATATTTATGGATTATCTTTTGTTTATAGAGTATTTCACACTGCTAATTTTTGTATATGTAAAGAAGTGCTACCTTGGAAAAATTGTCAGAACATCTTTCTTCTGCAGCAGGATTTTGATGCTAAAGATATTGAACGTACACTCTCCAATAAACCAGTCATCTCTGTGATTATTTCCATTATTGAATTTCTCTTCAACTAACATTGGTCAGGACCTACTTAGGAACCATTAGGAGAATCAATGATGAGATTTGCATTTCTGCTAACCAGAGATTAATAATAAAGAGGTGAAGAGAACTTGAAGGACTCCAAGAGGCTTCATTTAGGAGAAGAATAGTTGGGATAGATTGCATGGAAAGTTGTTCTAGGATTGTTTTGGACCACGCTGATCTGTAATGGTTTGAGATGGAGAGGGAAGCTGGCCGTCTCCTGCTTGAGTGCCAGTGAGCTGAGGTGGTGTTCAGAAAGTTTAAGTCCTAGCAAGCAGTACATGCCCCAGAAGCAGGATATAGGTAAGAGTTGGTAAGTTAGTAGAGACAATGGCCAGGATTGGCAAAAAAAACTTTCCAAAGAACAGCTTACCATGATTTTGTATGATTTGAGTTAACTTGACCCTGTGTGATACATCTCACAGTCAAATTAAGATGTAACCATGGTACATAGTGCTCCCGTAGTTCTGTTTTGAAGCTAAGCGTGTTTCTCACTCTGGAAAAAACCTTATTTTACCCCTCTACTTTATATTCTCTTTTGTACAACCAGAACACAATCTAGAGGCAGCTACAAAAGATCTTTTTTTATACTTCTAGAAAAGGGTAAGACAGCTTTGTGTTTCACTGTGGCTCATCGGAGTTAAACAGAGTGATGAAGGTGTAACTTTCTTGGTGTGGACCCAAGGCCATCCCCCACCCCAGTTCTTTTCTCCACACCTTCCAGCCTTTTCTTCTAACCCAGCTCTACTCCTTTGTGACTCCCACTGACCCCTAGAGCTGTTCTCTGCCAGGGACCCACAGCTGTCACCATGCTTGGCTTGGGCTCACACTTAAGTATCTGTGTAGAAGAGGAGGAGGAAAGGCTGTAAGGAGGTGGAAGACAAAGGAACTAAGGTTCTTTCAGACACTGCAGGTCTGATTCATGTGTGAACTCGCAGACATATGACATCATGCCAAGTCCCACACAGGTCTAAACCACACAGGATCTTAGCACTGAGAAGGAAGTCGACACAAAGTCCCACCCCTAACCAAGAAGCTATTTGTAACTGATACCTGCTGGGAAAGGGAAAATCGGTTTTTTCCTATGGATGTCACTAAGTGTATCAGCGACACTCCAGGGCAGGCAATGCCCAGCAGTAGTTCCTATGGATGTCACTAAGTGTATCAGCAACACTCCAGGGCAGGCCACGCCCAGCAGTAGTTCCTATGGATGTCACTAAGTGTATCAGCGACACTCCAGGGCAGGCCACGCCCTATGGATGTCACTAAGTGTATCAACTACACTCCAGGGCAGGCCACACCCAGCAGTAGTTGTTCAACACATAAAGGACTATACTTTTTTTTTCCACATAGTGTTTTCATTTTGGTACTTTCTCTTATTGGTTCCCCATCACCTTTGGAGGGACAAACACAGAGAGAAAAACATGGAGCTGAGTTGGTAGGGGAGTCTGTAGCATCTGGGAGGAGTTGGGGATGGAGAAACAATATGATGAGGATATTGTATGAAAAAGTTTAAACAAACAAACTGAAAATCCTGAACGCTGCTTGGAATCACCCCTCCTACACCCAGTTGCATCCACCAATAGTGAACTGAGTTTGTGGTCTTTAGATCGACATCAAGGAGCTACCTAGGACCAAGTTCTTTAGTGACCCTAGTACAAAATGTCTAGTTACTATATATAATTATCTAGTTATTACCTGTAATTCCAGATAGCAGTCATCTGGTTTTATATGATGCCATCTGTTCTTAAATGCCTGTGTATTTTTCTTTGTATGTAGAGCAAAATAAAGAAGCGGTCCTGGGTTCTCCATGAGTGTTTGGAGAGGGTTCCTGAAAATGTGGATGCTGCCAAGGAGCTGCTACAGTATGGCTTGAAAGGCACCGACCTGGAGGCTCTCGTGGTGATAGGGAAGGGGGCAGATGATGGCAGGTTAGTTTTGGAGATTTGTGCTTACCGTAAAGTTGATGTGGGGCAAAGGTCAGCTGAGGCATTGGGTCAGGTAGATGTAAAGCCACACAGTTGAAGCTGTTGCTGTTGGCTAGGGCTTGCTTTCCTTTTGGTTACATATATTTGCCGGTGGTGGTTTGGTGTTGAGGGCACATCACGCTCTATACATACTCACTAAGTGCTGGGGCTTGTGGCACCAACAGGGTTGTCTTCACATGTCAGCCTGTGAGGTCCTACTAAATACTTTTAGTGTTTACCTGGAGCTCACCAACTCCAGCTGGACTGGGAATGAGCGAGCATGGGATCAAACTGGTCCCTCTGAATGTGGTTGACAGTTGGGGCAGACTGAGGGGTCAATGACAACGGCACTCTATTGCATGTATTGGCTTTTGGGGGATCCTATTCTCTTTGGATGCATACTTTTCTCAGCCTGGATGTAGTGGGGCGGGCCTTGGACTTCCCACAGGGCAGGGGGCCTTGCCCTCTCTTAGGACTGGAGGGAGTTGGGGGGAAGGGTGTGTGGGGGGAGTTGGAGGGAAGTGGTAGGAGGGGAGGAAGTGGCAATTTTGATTGGTATTATTTTTAAAGTAATAAAAAATAAAATAATAAAAAGAAAGTATCCACAGTCATTTAACATAATTTAAGTGCTAGTTAGTAATATAATAATAGTGTTAAATTGTTGCACAAGCTATTGCTTACCCGACATTTGGGACTTCGTTGAGATATAAATGATAGTATATACCCTATAATTAAAGCATTTTAAAGAGACTAACATTTTTTTACTCTGTTAAGATCATAAATCATGTGATATTCCTGTCTATGAAATGGAAATCAAAATAACATAACTTATTTTTTAAATCTAGTTATAATGGTTGTTATAAAAATAGCAAGTGTTAGTGACACAGAGAAAGAAAAACTCTTATGCAGTTTTAGGAAGAATGTAAATTGATATAACCACCATGGAAAATGAAATATAGGTTCCTCAAGAATTACAGAAGAGAAATACCAGGTGATCTAGTAATTCTGTTAGTGTATATTTATAAAAAGGAAATGAAAATGTATACCCCTATTTAAAACCACATTGTCCACAGTTGCTGAGACACAGAATCAAGTAAGATGTCTATCTACAAATAAGCAGACAAAGAAAATGCGGCACATCCACACAATAGAATACTAGAATTATTATTTTGGCCATAACAGTCAGAAAGTTGGGGGCTGAAGGAATGACTCAGTGGTTAAGAGCACTCACTGCTGTGCAGAGATCCCGAGCGGGGTTCCCAGCATGCACACCATACACACTCACTGCTTGCAGAGATCCTAAACTGGGTTCCCAGCATGCACACTGTACACCTCACAATGGCTTTTAACTCTAGTTTCAGGGGATCCAATCACATGTGCTCAGGAGACACACACACACACACACACACACACAATTAATCTTTAAATTACAAATAGATGAGTGCTTACTGCTTTAGTAGATGACTTGGGTTTGGTTCTCAGATCCAAATGGTGTCTTAGAACTGCTTGTAACTTCAGTTCTAGGGATCTGATGGTCTCTTCTGGCCTCCACAGGTACCAGGTGTGCTCCTGGTACACATAGGTAGATGCAGGCACTCATACATACACATAACATGAAGTAAATAACTCATAGAAAAGGGGACAAAGGCTTGTTATTTGTAGTGATGTATATGGAGCTAAGCGTCAGTCACAAGGCTAAGTGAGGGAACTGATGCTGCATGTGGACTTAGCTCCCATGTGCAGGAGAGAAGAGCTGAGCTCTCTTAGCCAGTGAGTGGAACAGTGGTCCCAGAGCAGAAGGACAGGAAAGGGGAAAGGAGGTGGGAGGTTGGTTGAGAGGAACAAAATCATGACCAGGTTCCAAAAGTGAGCACTGGGGTTTCACATAGTAATGTATATAGTTCAGGAAAAATACAAAAGACGATGCCAGTGTTCTCATCACAAATGTCAGAAACGTGTCACATGGTGGGGAAGTATCGAGTTAAATCAATACACTGTGTGGAAAGGTACTGTGATCTAAAATTTCCTAAGAAAGTCACACCTGTGTGGACAATTCTGCCAACTAACTGTTATGTAGGAGTGTTTCTTTCTTTCTTTTTTTTTTTTTATTAAAAATTGCCATCTCCTCCCCTCCTCCTCCCCCTTCCCTCCCCTCCCCTCCACCCATACCCCCACTCCCTCCCTCTCCAGGCCAAAGAGCCATCAGGGTTCTCTACACTATGTTGAGTCCAAGGTCCTCCCAACTCCCTCCAGGTCCAGGAAGGTGAGCAACCAAACTGACAAGGCTCACACAGAGCCCGTCCATGTCGTAGAGACCAAGCCCATTGCCATTGTCCTTGGCTTCTCGGTCAGCCTCCACCATCAGCCACTTTCAGAGAGTCCGATTTGGTCGCATGTTCCATCAGTCCCATTCCAAGTGGACTTGGTGTAGGAGTGTTTCTATCTATTTGTTGTTTCATTGGTTAATTAATAAAGAAACTGCTTGGCCTGATAGGTCAGAACATAGGTGGGTGGAGTAGACAGAACAGAATGCTGGGAAGAAGGGAAGTGAGGCAATCGCCATGCCTCTCCTCTCTGGGTCAGACGCCATGGAGCCAGCCGCCAGGTCAGACATGCTTAATCTTTCTTGGTAAGCCACCACCTCATGGTGCCACACAGATCATTAGAAAAGGGTTAATCAAGTATATGTGAGAGCTAGCCAATAAGAGGCTAGAGCTAATGGACCAAGCAGTGTTTAAGAGAATACAATTTGTGTGTTGTTATTTTGGGGTATAAGCTAGCTAGCCGGTGGCCGGGAGCTGGGCGGTGGGACGCAGCCCACAGCTCCTTTTACATAACCGAATAGGAAGAACTTCCTCTGATTGTGGAGAATGGCGTGATGCAGATCCCAAACAGAAGTTACCTTGGGCTCTCTTTAGTGCCTGGAAAAGCCATTTATCACCCACCTCTGTATGTGATGTAACTTCCATCCTTTGACTATCAAGTAAAACCTTAGTAATGCAGTAAATTAACTGTTTGTTTACACACACACACACACACACACACACACACACACACACACACACACACGATTATAGACAGAAGTGGTTCAAATAGTGAAACCTGTTTTATGCCAGGTGAATGCACCTCGAATCGACTCTTTGTTTCCCTTGGTAGATACCCTTTTTTTTTTGAGAGGTCTGCCATCACTGCTTACTCTTATTACTTATCCTGTGGATATAGTGAATGAATCATGCTGTTTGGCAGAAATTTAAAAAGCGATCTTTTCTGTTTTGGTGGAAATTAACTTAGTTGAATAAATATAGGAGAAAGCAACTTTTCATTACATGGAAGAAACAAACTAAGCTAATAGAAATCACCTGAGTTCTTTTTTCTTTGCAGATTCACATTACCGGGTGATGTAGACATTGAGAGCATTGCCTATGAGGAGCTTACTCCACCTGACGAAGAGTCTGCCAAGAGCAAACGGCAGAAAGAGCTCAAGAAGAGAAGCGAGCTCCTCAAATTAGTAAACTTTTCAGCGTGAGTCTTTCATTACTGCTCACTGGAGGTAAAATCCCTGGCAGTTTCCCTGTGCTCTTTGCTGTGCAACTCACTAAGCTACTGCAGCAACTTGAGCAGTCACTTTTTGTTTAGCCCTCAGGATTTTGCATACAGTTTTAAGAGCTGTCCACAAAGGGAACAAGGGCTATTTTTCTTGCTGTTTTTCCTCTACATAAGAGTGTGTCTGTAAATGTGAGCAGCTCAATTGAATTCTTCCACACAGGTTGACCCTGGAACAAAAGGAACTGTGCCGTTGTAGACTGAAGTTATTAACCTTCTTAGATCGACTTGCAACGTATGAGGTGAGGAATGAGTTTAGCTCACCAGTCATGCTCATCATCATCTCTGACACATGCATTGCTGCCCTAGTGTCTGATATTTTGGTCTCTGAGGTTATGTATATGGGAAAATTAATTTATTGAAAAATCAAATTCTCTATTAGACTGCTATTGACAAAAATTAGAAATTGTAAAAGGCCAAAAGTTGTTTTGTTAGACTAAAGGATAAAAGGGCTTTATCTATTTCTGTGCACATCTGCTTTCTAGATTTAAAATCCTTTTTAATTTACTAATTGTTTATTTTCTGGTAATGGCATAGACTTGATTCTAGTATTGAGTTTCAGGCATACTGAGTGTCAATACTTAGAGAATGAACATTCTCGCCCATTTTAATGACTTACTAGTGAACTGAATTTAGTTTATTGGTCTTTGATCTTTATTAGAGCCACTCTTGAATTTAATAGCAATATAATTCTTTGTTCTCTGGGAACACGAGCACATATATCCCATGTTGGGCATTTTAACGTTGTGTTGTATCAGTTCCATGTTAAGCATGGAAGTAGAAGCTGGATATCCAGTAGCCCATGCTTGTCATGGTGGTAAATTTTTGGAAGCTGAGTCAGGGAAATTGTCTTGAGTTTGAAAGCAGCCTGGGCTGTAGAATGAGACTTTATTTCAGAAGACAAAATGTAAACAAAAATACTAGGTGGAAATGACCACTTTCAATGGCTAGGAACAGTTTAGTTTGTAGGTGTGTGTATGTATGTTTCATGGGATCCTCTTACCTAAATTTGCTCGGGTTTCTTCTTTTTTCCCTATCTGGGGCTAGGCAGCTGCCCTCTGCTGGGCAGTGTGCTGAGGCGCTCTTCTGTGGCCATGCCCTTGACCTAAGAGTGCTGAAGGTATTTAACACTTCTGATCATTCATGCAAACCCAGAAGCCTTGGATTTCCCGACCCCTTTAACATTATCAAACAAAACAGTGAAAGGAAAACTGCTGCTAGCAGACTGGAGGTCACATGGGGAGATGAAATTAGATCCCTGTCACTCTCACCGAGCATTAAAAGAAATGCTGGGCATGGTGGGCATGGGCTGAGCACTTGGCAGGTAGAGGCAGATGGATCCATGTGAGCCTGAGGCTAGCCTGGTCTACATAGTGGGTGGTGGGTGTCAGGACAGCCAGAGCTACATAGTGAGACCAAAGAAGAGGGAGGAAGTGGGAGAAAAGGAAGAGGAGGAGAAAAAGGAGGAGGAGAAGAAAACCCTAAAAACGAGTTCTTCCTGTGGCTGTTGACAGTGATGGTATAATTTTAACGAGAGAGCTGTGAGGAGTTCCTGGTGAGTTCATTGGCTGCCACTGGCTTGGTTGTTGGTTGGTCATTTTCCTTTAGAGCATTTCCTTTTCAGCCCAGTTCTGGGACATTTTGAGGTAATATTAAGGATAAACATATTGGAAACTGCCTGTGTCTGTACAGTATGATTCATTATTTTCATAATCCTCTTGCATTTTATTGAATGATAAAATCTTAGAAAAGGTCCTTGTAGTGTTGAGTTTGACTGTGCACTTAATTTTCTTTCATTATTCATTGGCTATTGAATTGCTAATCTCTGTATGACAATAGTAAGTGTATTGTTATTATATTATGATAGTGACCTTTAAATTCCTTTTGAGACCACTCTCTTCAGGAAATTAACCTTTTAGAAGTAGATGTCTTGGACAAACTTGCCTATTAATACTTTGTAGTGAGAATGTTTGGCTGTCGTTTGCCAGTTACATAGTGGTAGAGACAGGCTTTGCATTTTCATCATCGGGCATGGCTAATTTTTTAATTCCATGTATATAAAAGTGAATTCATTTACATTTTACCTAGGTGCTTCCTACATGCTAGCTATGATGCCGTTGTTGGACATAGGGAGACATATGAGCCACAGTTTTCCTGGAGTCCTCAAGATAGAGACTTTTCGTGAAGGTCACGGTGTGAAAAATCGGTGCAGCAGAGGAGAGAAGCCTACTGAACTCTCCTGGAGATGCTCAGGACGCCTCTATGAGGAAGTCACTATCAGCTAGTCCTTGACAAGTGAAGGCAGGTTTATAAGAGACAGGAAGGTAGAATTCAGTTTGGTCTTCTTGGTTTCCTTAAGTCCAGAGCTCAGCATGGTATCTGACTCACTGTTGACCTTGTAAATATTTGTTCAGAAACACCCGTGAAATTACCTTCACAGTTCATCAGCTAATGTCCCAATGTGTTTAGTTCCAACAATCTGGTAATTTTCTAGCAGTCCTTTGCGGCCATCATTGCTATTCTTTTTATTGAGGACATGAAAACCGAGAAGTTATGGCTTGTCCAGATAGGTGAGAAGCATAAGTAGATCCCACTGATGGGAAGCTTATGTTGATAATTGGAGTCCGGACAAAGGCCTAGGGCATGATCAAAAATGGTGTGTCCTTGAGAATGTGTGCTTGCTTGGTGTTTTATAGAAGAGGGAGAAAGGGACATTGTTTGGACATAAATAGGAATGAGATAGTAGAGGGATGAGGAGGAGTTTATTGAGTGGAAGAAAAAAGGGATATCTACATGATCGTAGAAAGAATTAAGATGGGGTCCAGAGCGTGGGTAGAGTTTGAGACATCAAAGGTTCAGAGATGTTTGTTTTGGCCATTCCTGAAGGAAGGAGAGTCATATTGGTTGAGATGTAGGCAGATTTCAGTTTTGGTGGTTGGAAACTGAGTGTCCATCAAGTAGTACCAGTTTAAAAGAATGTTTTCACCTAAGAATGGTGGCTGAGGAACACGTTGGCAGTTTAGAAAAATGTATAGAAGTTTGTAAACAACTAGGAAAGGAAAGCTATATAAGCAGTGCCCACTTTCCATTTGAACATTTCATTCTAAGTTTGTCAGAATGTTTTTAGCCTTTCATTATAAAACATTCAAACTGGAAGAATGGTGTAGAGGGTAGTGTGACGGACCCAGAGGGACTCCTTCCCAACTTCAAACGTTTTCAACATTGTCCGTCTCACAGCCTTTACGTTTTGCTTTGCTACATCTGCCTTTTTTCACAATCCCATAAACCTTATCATTTTTACCCATGTGTCTATAGCTGTAACTAATATGGACTTTGAGAAACTATAATGGCATTGTTACTTGTAACAAAATCAACCCGAGTTTCCTTATAGCATCTGATATGCAGTTCATGTTTAGAGGTCTCTGGTGCTGGGCAAATGCTATAAAAGATACCCTTGGCTCAGCCAGGCAGTGGTGTCTCACGCCTTTAATCCCAGCACTCAGGAGGCAGAGGCAGGCAGATCTCGTGAGTTTGAGGCCAGCCTGGTCTACAAGAGCTAGTTCCAGGACAGGCTCTCTAAAGCTACAGAGAGACCTGTCTAAAAAAATAAAAAGATACATTTGGTTAATTTCCTATGAATTTGTTTGTGAGCTTTGCTGTATCTTCAGTGCTTCTCACAGTGGCCCTAGGGCATGGTGGACTCTTAGTTCATTTGTGTTTGCTGAGTGAAAGAAAGCCTCACTTGTATTAACACCACTTACTGTAGCAGTAGTAAAATTCATGGCATTCTCATGTAGCGATGGCGGTACCCACAACAGTAGCCATGGTAACTGTTGCTTATCTGCTTTTTTCTGGTGATTTTTGGTTGTCCTACAGAAACCAATTTAATTTTCACTATTTCATTTACTTATAGATCTGAAATGTTAATAGCACTTACAAACTAATATAGTCCTTAAAAAGGTAAGGTACTTAAGTTAGCAGTTAGTAGTTGAAATAAACTAATTTGGGCCATATTTATTTCGGCAGGCAGCAGCATAATGGATTGTAATATTTTCTTGTCACCCATATTTAGAAGCCTCTTTATTGTCATTGTTTCCCTCAGGAAATCCTAGGGGCGCCTCATGCATCTGAGCAGAGATATGATGCTGAATTTTTTAAGAAGTTCAGAAGTCAGAATATTGTTCTCTCAGCAAGAACGTATGCTCGGGTAATTACTTTTTGTAAATAGAGTAATCATGGTTATTATCACTAAATCTTTGAGCTGTGTAGTTAATGTTAGTGCATGCATATACTCTTACACTCTGCTTTTCCACTGTAATATTAACAACTGTACAGAAAATGGGGTATGTTTTGAAAATGTTACCATTAGAGTTTTAAAATAAATAATTTTATACTGTTAGATTGAGAAAGATGTAAATAGGGAAAAACAAAGGGTATTTCAAAATAACATCAGAACTGTATGCAAAATTTAGTTTTAAGTTTTGAATATTGCCATAAAAATCAGTCTTTCTAAAGTTCCTAGTAGACACTTGTGCGTTGCCTTCCATCCAGGAGAGTAATGTCCAAGCCCTGGAGATCCTGCTGACATACCATGGCTCTGATCTGCTCCCTCATCGCCTTGCCATCCTCTCCAACTTCCCAGAAACCACTTCTCCACATGAATACTCAGTCTTGTTGCCTGAGGCTTGGTATGCTACCCTTTGATCAGTTATGACTGTGCGTGTGTGTGTTTCATGCTAGACACCTTATGTTTCAAAAAATAATCTTTTAAAACTTAGTTAAAATGAACAAAAATGTATTTATCAAATAGGATCCCCTTCACATGGACTTGTTTTCTGCCTAAAAACTGCTTAGGCTGACAATGCCTGCTTGAATTAGTTATCTCTTTCAGAAATTGAACTGAAGTTCTGATAAGATTAGGGACCCTGCAGTGTCTGCATCCTGCGCCACTCCACAGCCTTGTCTCTCTTTGAAATTCTAGAGACAGAAAGGTGAATTCATAATATGATTTGCTGGACTAATGCTCTTTATTTCACATCAAGGCTGTTTGTAAGTGGTCACAGCAGGCATCTAGATTCTAAGCCAGTATAGACATCAAGCTCCACTGTTACCACTTATTCTCTCCTGGAGACCTCAATATCTTTTTATTTATTTTATTTGTACTTTTGTTTTTGAGATAAGAGTCTCACTAGGAAGCTCTCACTGGCTTGGGACTCAACATGCAGAGCAGGACAGCCTCCAGCATGCAGTGACTTCCTGCCTCTGAGACTTCTGAGTGCTGCGGTCCTAGGCCAGCATGACACATCCGCACACTAGCTCTTCTTTAAATGACACAGGGCAGCTGTGGAAATTTAGTCCTTCCATTGAAATCAGAGGCTACTGGTGTCCTCAGGAGACAGAAGGAAGCTCCATGTGAGTGTTTTACCCAGGATCCATTGACTTGAATGGTCTGTTCTCGTTTTAACCCACTGAAAAGGCATTTCCATCTCTTTATTGAATTCCTCATTTATGTCTTATTCTGAATTGTTTATTTCATTCACCTGCTTATTGTATTCTCTTTGAATTCAGTCAGAAATTCCTTGCTTATTTGAGTTCATTGAGCTGTCTTGCAATCATTCTTTTGAATTCTTTGTTTGGGATTTAGTTTAATTAACTCTGGTAATCTGTTAGTACAGTGTTGGTCAATTTGCAAGGAGTCCTAGTACCTGGATTCTTTCATGTTTCTTTGGGTCTCTGCATTTTGGATTAGATTATTGGTTGGAATTTTTGAAATCAGCAGTTATTTTAGGTGAAGGATTTATGGAATTGAAGTGGGACTAGTATGTTTGGTGTGTTGGTCCTACCTGTGACATTTTTCTTTTTCTCAGTAGCTAAACCTTGACCCAGTGTTTTCATAACACTGGATATAATCTCCAAAGATTAGGCTCCCCAAACTGCAAAAGCAGCCATAAGTGATATACTCAATATTAAATGTACTAGTAGTTAATTCAAAATAATTGTCCCTTCAGCTCTAGTAATTGTTAGAGAATGAAGAAGCCTAGAGTGTCTACTTGTACTGATTTACTAGTTAAGGATTGTAGGAATGAGAAGGGAATCAGGTTGACTAGGAAGTAATATTAGAGCAACAGGAAAAGTAGAAGAGAGCAGAGTGAATGAAGGGAGAGCAGCACGAGCAGGCGACACAGGCAGCCCCAGCTCCGGGCAGAATGACAGTGGGATGCTGGAGAGAAAAGTACTTACAGAACTTTCGTCGACTGACGATGAGACAAGGGACCCCATTCCTAGTCTAATCCGATCCCTGGGGAGAGTTAGCCTTAGAAAGGCAAGGCAGTGGGGGATGGAAAAAAGTATAGAAAAAAGCAGTGTACAAATCAGAATTG
Source organism: Arvicola amphibius (assembly GCF_903992535.2). Classification (NCBI taxonomy): domain Eukaryota; kingdom Metazoa; phylum Chordata; class Mammalia; order Rodentia; family Cricetidae; genus Arvicola; species Arvicola amphibius. The sequence goes on from NC_052048.2 coordinate 94,814,908, forward strand.
ATTACATTGTGTTTGTTTCTGAGACTTTGCCTGAGTGCACTTTCTGTGTCTGCCTGGCTTTTCCTTCTTGGGTTCCTGGGATGGTGTTTTCTGGTCAGAGCAGAACCTCTAGTGATGTTCGGCTTTTTATGCTGATCTTCATGTTTTGTCTTGCAACCAGAGTGGATCAGACCGTGGGTACTTCCTCAATCTGGGATTTTATTTGAGCAAATTGGATATATGATTTTATTTTTCAGAAAGTGTCCCAATAAAGTTGTAAGCAGCTTCATTTGAAGGGTTTAGAGTACCATGAACAGTGTGCTTGCCAGTTCTGTAGTCTGGCCCTTGCTTGTAGGTAGCATCTGTTTGTCTGTCTCATGAGCCTGGGAGGATGCCTGCTTCTCTCCCTCCTCTCCCAGGCTTCTTTTGGTTGGGTCACTGGAAGGACTCAGGAGAGGTGCTGAAGTTACCGTGCCTCACCATGTGCTTTTGTAGCACCCAAGCCCAGAGTTTACCTCTGGAAGACACGCTACACTCACTGGCCAGGCCAGACTGGCCCTGATTAGCCAGTGTTTTTGTAAACAATTATTTTTCATTTCAATCATTTGTGTGTGTGTGTGTGTGTGTGCATAGGGACCGGAGCACGTATTTGCAATTGTCTCTGTTGGCCAGATGTGTCTGATTCCCTGGAACTGCAATTGTCTGTGTTGGCCAGATGTGTCTGATCCCCTGGAGCTGGAATTACAGGCCATGTGAGTCTCCTGAGAGGGTGCTAGGATCTGAATCAAGGTCCTATGGGAGAGCACGAGCACTCTAAAGTACTGAGCTATCTCTCTAGTCCCCAACTAACCAGTTTTGATTGATCCACTTTTATCATTCCTGTGGCCAGAAAGCAGCCTATTTTGTGTTTTATATAGTTATTTTTAAGTCATCAGGTGTACTTGACATTGATGAAATGTGACCAAGTGGTGCAAAGCTTTGAAATCATGTTTTTCTGTCACATGTGATATATCATTTCATTAGCTACCTATTTTACTCACTTCTGCCAGTCCACTTACGGTTTGTATTCCTGCCTATTGCAGGTCAGTTTGCAAGTCCATTTACGTTTGTATTTCCAGTGCTGTTTCTCAAGCTCTTGAGCACATCTCTTTGTTAGGATTCTTGTTTACTTAGTAGAGAGACTCATTATGTAAGTGAGTTTTTATTTTTATAATTTTGAGTATGTAGAGCACATTTAAGAAAGAATTTTCTTTATTTCAATCTAGATTTCTTTATTTTATCACCTTTTTCTTTCCTATAAAATCTTTTCAGAATAATGACTAAAACCTGATTGTAGGGGTCTGAGAAAACACTGAAGAAGACCCCAGACTCAAATATATTGTAAAAGCAAAGAGCATTTATTTACCAGCATGTGGGGTCTACCAGCTGTACAAAATGGCAACCGCAACAAAAGTATGCAGGTCCTTTTAAGCATAGCTGGAACAGTAGGTCATCTCAAACATAATTAGACAGGCAGCAGTTATATTAGTGCATTTTTGAGAGGCCAAGTTTTTTTTTTTTCATATCTTTGCACATACTTGGTTAAGTTTTGGGATGGTGGGGGGGTTGCAGGAAGTGTCCTTATTTGGTCTTGAGATACTGTGGGGCTGACTCAGGCCTTGTACTTGCTCTCTCTCTGTTGTCAGGGGTGTTGTTGATTAATAGCCCTTTGTTTAAGAAATTGAAACTTAGACCCAGCTTGGGTAGTGGAGGAAGTGTAGACGTCTCGCTGGTGAAAGGTAGTTGGGATGACTTGGTTGTGTGTGGAAGGTATGCAGCTAAGGGTGAGGGTGCTGGCTCTCAGCTGCCTAGTACTTAGTATCTGGGTTTAGTTTATTACTGGTACCTCAACGAAGTGCAAAATGTAAAGTGTGTGTTTTTAAAGTAGAAATTAGCTGGGTGGTGGTAGCACACACCTTTAATCCCAGCACTCAGGAGGCAGAGGCAGGTGGATCTCTGTGAATTCTAGAGCAGCCTAGTTTACAAGAACTAGTTCAAGGACACCTAGGACACAGAGAAGCCCTATCTCGGAAAAACCAAGCCCCCCCCCCCAAAAAAAAGGAAAAGAAAGAGAAAAGAAAAAGGAAATGAGGTGATCATAACAATTAGTTCTTCCTGTTGTGAGAATGAATGAGAGAATGACTCTGATATCTTAGCATTTTTATTGTTGTAGTAAAGCACTGATAAAAGCAATTTGGGGAGAAAAGGGTTCATTTCATTTTAAAGTTTATATTCCAACATCCAAGGAAGTCATAGCAGGAACCTGGAGGCAAAAACTGAAACAGAAGCCATGAGGAACTCTGCTTTCTCGCTTGTTCCTATGACTTGCTCAGCATGCTTTCTTATACAGTTAAAGACCATGTGTCCACGAATGGTAGTGCCGCTGTGCACGGAGCCCTTCCACATCAGTTACCAACAAAGAAGATGCCCACAGGCTTGCCTACAGAGCAGTCTGATGGGATACTTTTCTCAATTGAGGTTCCCTCTTCTCAGCTGACTCTAGCCATCAAACCGACAAAACTAACCAACACACATGCAGGCAGAAGCCACCAGCAGTGCCTGGAGTGTGTGCTGTTGACAGCTATCAACAGAGCTTCCTACTAAGTTCAGCTTTAGACTCCGTGTATCCTTACTGGCTTAGACTTCTCCTTGGAGTAAGTGTATATTTTCAGAAACATCAGAAGGAAAATGGAGAATTCCTGTGTTCTGTTAGTCTGAAGTCCCATCTCATTCATACATATAGAGTACATTTTTCAAAATAAGAAATCGAGTTATCATTTCTGCCATATGGTGACACATGCATTACTAAAAATCTCTGTGCACATCATTCAAAGAAATTGTAGAAGCTGCATTGCATGTTAGAGAAATGAGGGTAGTGACATTTGTCACACTGACGGAAAGTAAGCAGCTGATAAAACTTTGCATGGTTTGATACATGTGACCTGGTAATCACACATGAGACTAAAGCACAGCACTGATGAGAACTGAGGACAAGCTTCCATTCCGAAGCCAGCATTGGGTGCTGCAGGTTCTGAGTTCTAGGGGTGTGGAAAGAGGAAGTAACAGAAACCGGATGGGAACTGGAAATTCCAGGTGTGTTTGCAATGGCATTCGATGCACTGGCTGAAAGAGGAAGCTGGTTGCCATTGCAGAGTATGCATGTAGTGGGGGCTGGTGCTGTTTTTGTCATCTAGCTGGCATATGCTTAAAACACTGTGTGCTTCTTTTGATGGGAGGTATCACTGAAAGTGCAGTTCGCTAGTATGGGCTTTGCAGATGCTACCATTTTTGTCTCACTGTCAGAAGGCTGGACATGCAGGAAACATCCCACAGAGAAACTTGTGCATTGGCAAAATGAAATGGCCATCTCTAGTTTGTTTGCTAGTGCATCAGTTGATTGGGAACATTTATATTTGCAACCATTATAGCCAACTTGTTATACAATACAATGAAGTAGCTATAGGTTTATTTATCTAGTGTTTCACTAATATCCCTTTTCTGTTTGAAGAGCCTGTCTCATATTACTGTATTTGCATATAGACTTGATTTTCTTGAATTTTAAAAAAATTATTTATTACTTTTTAACTTTTTTTGTGCGTGCAAGTGTTTTGATGGCATGTATATATACATACCACCTGCATGCCTTGTTCCCATGGAGGCCAGAAGAAGGCATTGTACCCCTAGAATTGGATAGTTGTGAGCTGCCAGGTGGGTACTGGGAACTGAACACAGGTCTGCTGCAAGAGCAGCAGGTCCTTTTAACCGCTGAGTCACCATCTCTCCAGGCCCCTTCCTGTACCCGTAGCCCAGGAAAGTGAGCACTGTACTTCAGTATCTGTCAGCTGTGAAATCCTTTGACAGCGTTGCCAGTTAATAAAAATATTCATTATGATATACTCCTGGATAATCACAGAAAAGACTGAATATTTATTTTGTGCTATTATTGCGAAGTATTTATCGTGTAAGTGTTGCGATTTTATTAATGGACTCGGATGTCAGCAGCACGTTCTTATGACTCAGGAAACTGACTGTGGCAGCTCTGCAGTGTTCGTGTCTTTAACTGTGGACATTTAGTGATGTCACTTGCAGGTGAAGATTTAACTCTAAAAAGTATCCTGCCCTATGCAGAAGGACTATGAATGGTCACTGCATTGCATGCGTTCCCTGGTTTTGTGATATTAATGTTCTAGTTCCATGTTTCTGATTACTATGTTAGTCTGGTTTTATCCCATGCTTTTTCAGCCCCAGTCCAGCTGTCCTTGGTGAGCTCCGATTAGATCAGCCCCACCATCTCGGTGCGTGGGAGCACCCCTCGCGGTCCTGACTTCCTTGCTCATGATCTCCCTCCTTTTGCTCCTCATTTGGACCTTGGGAGCTCAGTCCGGTGCTCCAATGTGGGGCTCTGTCTCTATCTCCATCCATCGCCAGATGAAGGTTCTATGGTGATATGCAAGATATTCATCAGTATGGCTATAGGATCTGGCCATTTCCGGCTCCCTCTCCTCAGCTGCCCAAGGAACTAGCTTGGGGCATCTCCCTGGATACCTGGGAACCCCTCTAGAGTCAAGTCTCTGCCAACCCTAAAATGGCTCCCTTAATTAAGATATATACTTCCCTGTTCCCATATCCACCCTTTCTATAGCCCAACCATCTCATTTCCCCAAGCTCTCCCCATCCTCCCCTTCACACTTTTCTCTCTCCATCTCCCTTACCCCCATCTCACCCCACCCCCAAGTTCCCAAATTTTAGTGATGATAACCCAATGTAGTTATATGTGTAGTCCAAATTATCCTTATTTTGGAGGTTTTGTCAGAACATTCTCTTCTTTGTTAAATAATAAAAATAAATAGAAGTCTGCGTCTTAAAGCAATGCATACAAGGTGACAATTACTAGCAATAAGCTGTCTATCCAGCCTTTGGTTCTAAGGCATAGAACATGTACAAAAGAATTTTTGGAAGTCTGCTCTTTGTACAGTTTGCTTGAAATAAAACATTTATATTTAGTGGAAGAAGTATTTGGTGAGAGGATTGTTGACTATAATAGGACTTATTATATTCATTTCTTTCCTGCTGACAGATAAATGCTACCTTCAAATGAAACCAGCATAGTTAATTATTTAGAAAAATATATGAACAGAACTCAAATTCAAAGAATCCTAAAGTCAAATAAAAGCAGCCATTGCTTTGGAAAGAGAAAACTTTAATCTACTATGTTATTTTTTTTTTTAACTGGGATGATGCACTTAAATTCTGAATTCAAGTGGAGTGTGCAGAAGAAGAGAAAGATGAACAAAGAAGGCATTTGTATTTGCTGCTTTGTGTTCCCAGAGCTTGGCTTAAAGGCTTCCTGTTTAGCTGAGATTTCTACAGTTCTGGGTAGCAGCAATAGGATTTCTAGTGTTTTCTTAACTGTAGTTTCACATTGGTGATGGACTTATATTATTAGTATTTTAGAAGTAAACACAATTAATGAAAAGGTTTTTCTCTAAATTTCCTTAAACATTCTGACATTCTGTTTATCTTGTGAATGATTAAGTTGTTTTGAATTGTGAAGAATAGCTAATGTGTTGTTTTGCTCATTAATGTGTTGGAAGATTGACTAGAACCTCTGTACAGAGGGAGATTTATTCTGGCTTATGAATGGGATGCAGTCTATTATGGTGGGAGGGGTGAATGTGTAGTAGCTGGTCTTACACAATGGCGTTCAGGAAGAAGAAGGGGAGGAGTTGGGAGACAAAGACTCAGATAGGAACAGACAGATGGATCAACCACTTTTTTCCAGCAGGCCCTACCTCCTAAAGAGTTCCACATTTTCCCCAAACAGTTGTCATCACCTGAGGACCAAGTGTACCAATGCATGTGCCTATGGGGGCGTTTTATATCTGAACTGTGGCAGTGAGTTTTAGAGATGACTCTGTTGTCCTCCCCTCCCCATGTGACATGCCCATCTGTTTTTTTTTTTTTTTTTTTTTTTTTTGGTTTTTTTTTTGTTTTTTCTTTTTTTTTTTTTTTTTTTTTTTTTTTTTTTTTTGTTTTTCGAGACAGGGTTTCTCTGTGGCTTTGGAGCCTGTCCTGGAACTAGCTCTTGTAGACCAGGCTGGTCTCGAACTCACAGAGATCCGCCTGCCTCTGCCTCCCGAGTGCTGGGATTAAAGGCGTGCGCCACCACCGCCCGGCTGCCCATCTGTTTTTTACAGTCAAATACAAATGCTCTAAACACTTGTGTTCCCAAGCATCCTGAACCAGATATATAGCTTTGCCTTCCATTGGTGTAATAGTAAGATTAGGAGGTTGTTCCGTATCTCATTCTGGTCTGTACTGTGTAGGCATAACTGTTATTGTGAATAGAGTATTTGCTTCTGTTGCCATATTATAGTTCTCACTTTTTATATTATTCATGAGAACCTTTTTTAAATTCTTTGTTGTTCTGTTAATTACTTAACTCAGTAAACACATATTTTTTACAGTCTGCTAAATGCCAGACACTGTTTTAGTTGCTAAGGATGTAGCAGTAGATAAAATAAATAAAAACCCTGTGTTAGTTACTTTTTTGAGTTGCTGTGATAAAACACTTGGATAAAAGCAACCTAAGGGAGAATGGCTTATTTTGCTCTTGATTCTTGGTACAGCCTATTGTGGCTGAGGAGTTGGGGTGGCTGGAACTTGAAGTGGCTGGTCATGTTGAATCCACAATCAGGAAGCAGAATGTGATTAATGAATGCTTATTTCAAGTTTATTTCCTCTTTCATAAAATTCAGTGTCCCATCCCAGGGAGTGGTACCACCTGCAGTGGGTTGATCTTTCACCTAAATTAATCAAATAAAGATAACCCCAAACATGCTGAGAAGCCTGTTCCCCCTTACTCCAGACCTCAGGTTGACAAGTGAGACCAATCCTCAAGCCTGTCCTGAGGTGTCTTGATTTTGGTTTGGGAAAAGACCCTTTCTTCTCTTAGATCCTATTATTTGAGGCCACATTAAGAATGTACTATTCTCTTTGAGTCTGTTCTGAACTATGATCTTCTAAAAGAGACTATAAAATAATTTGTAGTAACAGCTGCAAGAAAACTAAGCAACAAAAAGAAGTTTGGCTTGTTTTTCTTTGGCCTGTTTCCTTTCTTTGAGACAGAGTCTCACTGTGTAGCCTGAGATGACCAGGAGTGTATCATGTGTTCAGTGTTAGTTTTGACATCCCCCGTGCTTGGATTTTGTTTTTCATTGTGTAAGCATTGGTGATCAGATCTGAAAATAAGCCATTTTTGGTAGAAATTCTTTTCTAAGACTAGTAATTCACTGATTCTATCACTGGAAGGTGAAGAAAATATTATGGCTGGCCGGGCGGTGGTGGCGCACGCCTTTAATCCCAGCACTCGGGAGGCAGAGGCAGGCGGATCTCTGTGAGTTCGAGGCCAGCCTGGTCTACAAGAGCTAGTTCCAGGACAGGCTCCAAAGCCACAGAGAAACCCTGTCTCGAAAAACCAAAAAAAAAAAAAAAAAAATTATGGTTTTTTTTTTTTTTTTTTTTTTTTTTTTTTTTTTTTTTTTTTTTTTTTTTTGGTTTTTCGAGACAGGGTTTCTCTGCAGCTTTTTAGAGCCTGTCCTGGAACTAGCTCTTGTAGACCAGGCTGGCCTCGAACTCACAGAGATCCGCCTGCCTCTGCCTCCCGAGTGCTGGGATTAAAGGCGTGCGCCACCACCGCCCGGCAAGGCTGGCTTTTTTTTAGGTGGTAGGATGAGTAAACGTATTGCAGTTTAAAAGCACCGTGTACTGTTTGGGCAAAGTAAGAGATAAGGAAATACTGAAGAGTGTTGCTGGTCTTTGCTGACATGATAAGGAGGAGCTAGCTGTGCTTTGGTAATAAAATAAAACACATTATTACTAACAGGGCTCTCTGGGTCTCCCTTTCACTGTGGGTCTCTGAGCAGAATTATTTGTACTGTTTTAATGGGTTTCTTACTCATTTCATTCAACAAATACCCATAAAAGTGTCTTTTTTTTTTCTACAGTGTATTGCACATTCAGCTTGCCTGGCCCAGGGCCCTGTCTTTACCTACCATTGTAGTAAGGACTTTTGGGTTTCATATGTCCTTTGTAGAAAATATAAATATCAGCTTGTAGCATGTTTTTCTGAAATTCTTTTTGAAAATGTTTTGTGTAGCTTAAGGAAGCATGTCTGCTTTGATTTGAAAAGTTATAATAGCTGCCGAGATGTGTTTTTCTGCTTCTCGATTCATTGCACTAATTTGTTGTTCAGTTGGCAGAGTGGGCATCATCATCATCTCCATTCAAATGTTATCTTTCTCACTTTTCATCCCAGCAGTTTGCAATAAAATATTCTGACATGAATGGGAATAAAATAGTCTATTTGGTGTCAAATGGATAATATTGTGGCTTTTGCCCTGTGTCAGCATCTGACTGATTCCATTACTTAAAAATCTGAGCGTAAATATGTTCACAGTGTGTCTTTGGTACCTGGTCTACTAGTCTAGTCTATTATGTTTTGGCTGAAAAGTGGTACTCTTAGTGGAGCATCTGATCAACTTATTTAATATTGGGGGACCTAGTCTTTGCCTGATTTATTCCCGCAAGATCTGGTGGCATGATGTTGTTGACTGATGAGCCATTGCTGCTCCATTCCTAACCCCTCAGCTCTGCCTCCACTGCAGGACCCTCTGGTGCCTTCCTTTCCCTTTTCACATGGAGACAAATCTCTTTACCAGTGCAGTTTCCCTGCGTGTATGGAGTGTTTCATGTATAGAGCATGTCTCACAGCATAGGAGCATTTGTCCCTTTCTCCAGGGTAGTGGTACATTTTAGGAAAATGCCACAATTGATAGTCTAAAATATTTTACTAAACTGTACAAGCATGGCAATTCAAGTTTTTTTTTTTATTAAAGTTTTGTCTTTATTCTTAATCGAGCATGTTTCTATCTTTTACATGGATCTGTGGCTGTTAGAACAAAAGGGGACTCTGCAGATATTGTTTAAAACCTGTCCCTGTTTCTGTTTTCTGAGACTGTTATTTCTAGCAAATTGCTGTCTATGTTAACATGTTTGTTCACTTCCATTTTCCTTTAAGCTGACTCTATTAAAATATGCTATTATGCGTTTAGAGATCAGAGGACATTTGTTTGGAGTGGGTTCTCTCCTTTTAGCTTTACATGGGTTCCAGATTGGTGACAGCATCAGATCGTATGTGGCTATTTAAATTGACATTAATAATAATAAATAAAATTATAATTAACTGTCTTAGAGTCGGTTGCCTGCTTTCCAGAGGTTAATATATGCCTGTGGAGATTGAGCCACTGGACCAGGACAGCACAGACAGAGCATTTCCATAGCTGCTGGAATCTCAGGGAAATAGCATCAGACAGGCTGCTGGTGTGTGCAGAAGACTCTGGGTTGAAATCTTGATTATTCTTTAGACACACAAATGACTGTGTACTCCTGTCATCTTTTAACTTATCACTGTATTTTTTCTTTGGAATTTTCCTTTTAAATAGCTAAAGGATGAACAAAAAAAAAAAAAGAGGGCAGTGTGCTAGCTTAGTTATACATTGTATGCTGTGTATCGTGCGCCACTTAGAACAGTGTGACCAGAAATCCTCATGGCAATTCCTTCTCTGTATTCCTAGTCATATGCGTTATGAAGGTAGGTAGTCTGTATTTTAAAAGCTTTGCATTTTTATTTTTTAAATTTTAGTTGGAATGGTGACTCCTTGAAGATCATTCCTTGGGCTGAGCATAAACACCGAGCTGAAGATTGGTGTGAGGAACTGGAGTGCAGGCCAGTATGAACTAGCACAAGGGATCATTGTTCTTTGTGGCATGGACTCACACGTGCCTCTATGACAAACTTTCGTGACCCATGGTATTCTGTTAGAGTATCTAGAGGAGTTTTTAAAAAACACAAATGACTTGGGATATAGTAAAAAAAAAATTAATGAGATTGTAGCAAATGTTGAGGGGGAACTGTTTAAACAATGATCTTTATTACAACTCTTCCCTTTAACATATTGGCTTCCAGTCTACCAAATGAGCGATACATTTGCATAGTTTTGGTCCTGGTGTATATGCAGTTTTATTCTTGGTTAAATTTTAGTTCTTATTTTTCCAAGACTCCATCCTCAGAATGGAGATGTCAAATGCTACACAAGGGTGTGTGTGTGCATATAGTGAGGTGTGGGGAGGAGAGTCAGTATGAGGCACTCTTAGTCCCTGTAGTCTCCACTCATCAGAACATAAAAGAACCCTTCATTTGTCCTCCTTTAATTCCCTTGATGAGACAAGAGCTTTATCCTTACAGCCTGCAGACTGCTTGTTAGTTACCAGTCCTCCATGTTCCTGGATGTCAGTCTGGGCATCTGGAGACGAGATGGTTAAGTGAAGCTCTGAAGATCCAGACTTCTAGAAAATTTACACATTTTTTATACCCCTTCATCCCCCAGAGGCAGAGGATTCATCATGTAGAAGTTTGTAGTGTTCTTTTCTGGAGAAACAAAGTTGCCTCAGAAAAGAGGCCTTTAGATCCTGAGCTGTGGTCCTCAAAAGTTTGTGCACAACCACAACACAGTGGAGCTAACAAATGAACACCCGTTCATTTGTTACATCCTGTCACATCTATAGAGCTTTCTGGACATCTGAGGATAGATTCTGCTTGATGGAACAAAGAGAGGAGGAAAAAATACAGAAAATGGAACAACACTTCAAAGGAGACATTATGCAGAAGTAGAAAATTTCAAAAATTACAGTTAATGTCATCCAGAAGATAAGTTGCTATAGTTTGTGTAATTAAAATAATAGAATTACATAAAAATCCATAACCACCATTCTCCAGTGGATAATTCCACCCCATGGATATACAGATGGCTGTTGTTCACTTGGTGGGTCACAAAATAAAAAGGATGAGTGTGGGAAAGGACTTGTGCAGTGGGACCGAGGGGAAGGACTAAGAGATTAGGGGGACTGCGAGCAGACTGCATTAGAGATGCATGTGACGCTGTCAAAGAAGAAGAACAAAATCTACAAACAACCTATTTCTAAATACCACAGGACTGTATAAAATAGTACCAGAAAGTAAGAGAGCTTACTTAGGGGCATTTAAAGACAGCATAGTATACAAAAATTAGATAGGAGTCTCCGGTAGAGTCAAGGTAGAATCAAGGCATTTCCTTAGACATTAGAATAAATTTGCAGAGCTAGAATAGAATATCAAATATTTAGTGAAAGAAGTCTACTTACTATTCAAGTTACAGGTATTAAAAAGATGACATAGGCGACTGAGGAGAAAAATTTAGGAATAATTGTTGGAGGAGGCTGCTAGTTAGTTCCTGGCTGCTCAGCCCTGGAATAATCACACAGAAACTATATTATTTAAAACATTGCTTTGCCCATTAGTTCTAGCTTCTTATTGGCTAACTCTGTTACATATTAATTTAACCCATTTCTAGTAATCTGTGTATTGTCATGAGACTGTGGCTTACTGGGTAAAGTTCCAAGTTCCGTCTGGCATCTGTCTCTGGCCTAGCTACATGGCTTCTCCCTCATTCTGCCTTCTTTCTCCCAGCATTCAGTTTAGCTTTCCCAGCCTACCTAATTTCTGCCCTATCAACAGGCCAAGGCAGTTTCTTTATTCATCAATGACATTCACAGAATACAGAGGCAAATATTGTAACTCTAATTCTTGCTTGATACCTGTTTTGTTATATGTAATTTTACTATATTAAAGTTAAATCCTTTCTTTTTTCTTTAAACAGAAAAGGGGAGGTAATGTTTGGATTCTCCAAACAGTATTGCAAATAATACGGTTTCTGTGTGATTATTTCAGGGCTAAGCAGCCAGGAACCAACAATTGGCCTCCCTCCAACAAATAATCAAGTCAATAATTAGAATTTGAAGGCTTCAAATTTTCAGATTGAAATGTTCTTTAAAGTATTTCTCTCCAAGGTTCTAAAATATCAAGAATATGTTCATTTAAAGAGAATGACCTCATTTCATGAAAGGAAATCAAAGTCAGAATGACCTTGAATCTGGATGTGATGGTGTTGAAGGGGAGTCTAGAGAGAGAGAGAGAGAGAGAGAGAGAGAGAGAGAGAGAGAGAGAGAGAGAGAGAGAGAGAGAGAGAGAAAGAATGGGAGGGGGGATGCTCCCTGAGAAGAGTAGAGAGCTGGGAGTGCCAGAGTTTAATGTTTTACAGAGCAGAATGTTTTAGCAAGGACAGCTGAAAAAGAACATTCAGAAAAGATGAGAAGAGCCATAGCTTCTATGGCTAGAATAAAAGGCAAGTGGCTTCCTGTGAGTGCTACATTCACTATCAAAGGATGTGAGGGGCTGACCCGGGAGAGTTGAAATAGTGTCCCAGGAATCGGAGTTGCCCCTGACTGTTGTTGCTAAAATGAGGCAGAGTTCACAGAGTCCAGGATGGCCAGTGTGTGCAGCACTGGACAGGAATCTCTGGGAAGAGTGGTAGTCACGCCAGGGGCGGGGTTGAGGAAAGGACTTTTCTGCAGATGGAACTTTCTTGCAACGTGTGTTACATGCACAGTGAGTGGTCTTAGGTGTGTGAATAAACCACCTTAATATTAGGGTGACTTTAACAATCTCAACAACAACAACAACAACAAATAGCAGTTATAAATAAAATCAAGAGCCCAGTTTGTGCTGACTTCTAACTTCTCACAGCATTTTGCATAGTATTACTCCCATGACTTTGAAGAATGAAAGGAGTACAGGACATTTTAGAGCGATGTGCACAGGTTTTCCGGCCTTCGCTGATGGACTTGTTCTTTGGATTTGGCTTGGAGTCCCAAGCTCTCAGCTGTTGAGTTACCCGCAGTCATCAGCCCCTGTGCTCTTGTAGCAAGTCACTTGAGGGCCCGGAAGTTCTTCTGAAACCCTTACTTTTCATTCCTTTGTTAATCTTTAGTGTAGAAAGCAGTAATCCACTGTTCCCCTTGTAATTTGTGATCCTTGTGTGGGTTCCCTGAAGATGTCTGATCCTCAGTGGACAGGCACGCTGTCAGGAGGCCTGTGCTGCGCGAGAGCCACGCAGCGCTTGTTGCTGGGGCCTGGTGAAGCGCACTTATCAGCATAGATGAGGTGCATTTTTATTTCCCTGAAAACTGGAAGTGAGATTTCTGAATTCCAGCTTCAACTGAAATCTTTCGGGGACAGTTCCTGCCGTGGTGATTCTTGGCCCGTGGAAGAGCTTTGATTTGGGCCGCTGGCAGAAGCACCAGTGGGGCGCACTCTATAAAGCTCTTTAGTTTCTGTCAGTTCCCGTCTGGTTGAGCTGTGGCATACCTGTTTTATTTTCCGTTCTGAACTTTGAAGTCAGGAAAACCAGTTAGAAAATGTTAAATTTCCTCAAATGTCCCATTAACCTGCAAGTGAGCACACACACGGAGACACAGACACCCTCACCTCTGTAAGCCACTCTCTTCTCATCCCTGTCTCTGTCCTTTTCTGCAGCACTCCCGACAGTTATTAATTGTTCCTGCCATGCTTTGCAGAACGGTGGTGGAACCTGGCCTTCAGGACGACAGTGAGTTCCTGTATGCTGAGCAGCCTGAGCTGCTGCAGTATAGGATGCCCCAGCTGACGGTGGAGAAGGCAATGGACTGGTACAGGAGCAGAGCAGAGGAGATAGAACACCATGCCGGCCAGGTGAGGTGAGCGAGCACTGCCGCTCAGTGGTGTTAGCGATTGAGTCCACCTAGTGCACATGACCAGAAATCTCAGGTGTGATTCAGAGGGCTGAAAGGAGCAGTTCTTAGTGCTTCTGTCTGTTTGCCCTTTGCCCAGAAGTCTTTGTAACTTTTATTCTTACAAAGCAAATGAATACAAGAAATGTTGTTCAAAATCTTTCTTTAAAACAGGAGCGCAAAATAACCGCATACTATGCCTGATTTTTTTCTATGTATTTTAATAGATGAATTACACCTTAATTGATCAGATTGTATCAACTTAAAAAATATTTGCTTATTCCCCAGTTACAGTGTAAAACCAAAGGTGATTGTGACTGTGCCTTTCAGGAACTCTGTTCCTGTGTGCCTTCTGTTTTCCTTCGGCTTAGGCCTGACCTCACAACTCTGCGTTTCTATTGGCTGTGGTCTTCTGTAGTGGTCTCTGTCTGTTGCTAAGAGAAGTCCTTGATGGGGGTGATGACTACACTTACCTGTGGGTCTACGGACACATGGTTGTTGTTAGGGATGATGCTGGTTTAGTAAACGGCAGCTGTAGGTTCTCTTCCAAGGTCTCTGACCTCATGAATCTCTAGTACTTGGTTGGGTTTCCAATACTAGGTATGATTTTCCTCTTGTTGTGCAGCTCTTGATTCAAGTTAGAGAGCTCTTGGTTACATCCAGAGTGTGCGTGCCACTACCGTGCCATGCTGGTCCTTGTGGTTCATGGGTGTTAGGGCTGGATAGGACTGTTGGTTGCTTCCCTCTTTTGGAAGCCTGCACAGTTCCTCCTGCTGCTGTGATAGCTAGTCCTCATGGAGGAGGCTTTTCGGTGAGTTTCAGCTCGGGGGACTCTGGGTCCCGTGTCTGAAATGCACGGTGTCATTGGTAGTGCAGACTTACTCCCTTCCTTGATGGGGCAGGAGTCGTAGCAGCTGTATGGACACTGGGTTCTGCTCAGTTTTGTGATGAATCTGAAGCTTCTCTTTCAGAGGTTCTACTAGGCATCCTGAGACATCATGGCTTTCCTTGAGGAGACCAGGGGCAATGATGAAGCAAGGCCGTTGGGTACTTTTCTTATATTTAGTTGGCTTATGTCCTGTCCTGTCTTTCATTATTTAAAAACTCTCATAATGGCTTTTATTTTTTTGACTTCATGTGAAGTACTGATACTTCATGTCAGTTGTGATGCAATCAAAGTGATACCTGACATGGATTTTACATTTTTCATTTTCAGAGGTTTAATTGATGTGGAACTTCTTTTTCCTCAGTGCCTATAAATGCCTTCAGCAAAACTTGTTTGTTGGTGTAGGAAGTGTTTATGGTGGTAACATCCCCTGCTAGGCCCTGTTAGCTTCACTGGTGCCTGCTTTCCTGTCCGCCTTTGGTAGCTAGACTTTAAACCCCTGTACTTTCGTAAACATTGGGGAAGGGAACAAATGGCTCATGTGTTATCTTCCAACTGTTCCTCATGTAGTTTTTGTGTGCTGTATATTAGGTTTTCTGCAAATACGTCTGAGGTTGTTTTAATTGTTTTGAAGTATACATTCAGATGGGACTCGTTTGCTTACAGTTATTATTAAGTATTGGTGGTCCTGCTTTTGCTTGAGTCTTGCCCCTTACACTCTCTCCCTTTGATTTATTAGTACCAGTCTTTCCATGGCATCACGCCTTACCCCTCCCTTCTTCACCTGTCTGCCAATCCAGTGGTTTTGGGGATGTGGCTACTCTTTTTTGTTGCTTTCCGTGGGCGTTTTCTCGTTCCTTCTCTGTTCCTCCTCTTACCCCATTGTTTTCTTCCACACTCTCAGAAGTAATTGGTTTTGTAGCTCATTTGGGAGACTGAGAACTTCCTTCCATCAGGACCTTTTCTGACTTTTCCCAGAGGAAGAAGCCTTTCTCCTTGAGTTCACAGCCACCGTTTCTTCCCTGTGCTCTGGATTCTATAGCTGCATGCCCGTGTACTTATAGTGTTCCTTCCATGCACACCTTTAACTTCTCCTTTCCCGGTCTGCTGTTCCTCACCTTCAGTTTTACACATGCAGAATGTAAAGCTGTCTACTTCCAGGCTTCGGCTGTGTTTCTTGTTTCCCTATAGCTGGCCCAGAATTAGTCCCTCTGCTTCTGGAGTCAGCCGTCCTCATCTCTCCAGTCTGCCTGTGCCTGCCACCATCTGCAAGTTGTGCCAGTGAAGCCAGCGGCCCTCTCTTATCCTAACTTTACATCCTTTCTGTCGCTACTGTTTTGTTTTCTTTGCAGGAATTTCCTCCTGGACTTCTGTGATCCAGCTCAAGTTTCTTGTTCTTGTCACAGCCATTCATTTTAGCTTGCCCCTTATCATTATTCCCCAGGGTACTACTGTTGACACTAATCTTGTCTACACATGTGGCTCATTCAGGGCTTCTTCTCAAATGTTGCTCCATGATTTATGTTCCCAAGTGTCCATTCTAGGCATGGAAATTCTTTCATTATAGATTTTGTTTTGTTTTGTTTGTTTTTTCCATTTCGACCATCATTTGGGGGTCTTGCACCTAGGTACTGCATGGGCTCCACAGACTCCTCAACAGCACACATGCAGTACAGAATTCACTCACTTCTCTTGAGTGTTCTTGAGTTCTCAGCACCCTCATCTTCCCACTGAGAGGAGAAGCCAGGCCATCATCCTTCTTACCCATGCCCTGTTGACCGAGGTTTCTGGTCCTGCAGTTGTTCAGTTCAGTCCCAAAGAAACACACAGAGGTCTACAGTAATCATAAACTGATTGCCCTATTAGCTCAGGCCTCTTATTAGCTCTTATAACTTACATTTGCCCAAAATTTTTGTCTGTGTCAGCCATGTGGCTTGGTAACTTTTTCAGTGAGGCATTCTCATCTTGCTTCTTCTGTATCTGGGTGACGGCTACAGACTGACTGTTTCCTCTTCCCAGAATTCTCCTGTTCTCATTGCCCTGCCTCTGTTTCCTGCCTGGTCGCCCTACCTCTATTTCCTTCCTAGTTTCCCCACCTATACTTCCTGCCTTGTCCCACAACAATGCTCTTTATCTGCTCTACCCAAATTCTGTCTTCTAATGACTTATATGTCTGATGTCACACTGCCCCTATCTTTTTGTCCAGCCCATGTGGGAGTGTTCAGCAAATATTTCCTCAGTGTGGGCAAGAGAATTCACTAAGAAGTGAGTGAGCAGCACTTCTGCCAGGCCTCCTTATCACCCAGAGCTGCAGTGCTCCTGAATGCTCCTTCTGCTGTCAGTCCATCTTGGATTCGTTATTCACAGTAGTTCATCCTGCCATCCATACTGAATATTCCTCTCAGTGTAAACCCTGTGGACGCTGTCCTTTGGTTCCGCATGATTAGTGCCACCCGAAAACAAGAGCACTTCTGATTCCCTACATGAGCTCTTCATAGGGTGGGCTCACTAACCTTTCCTTGCAGATGTGGGGAGTTTGCTCCTCGGGCCCAGTTCTTCCCTGGATGCATAAGCAAGAAACAGTTCCTGGAAGAGGAGTAGATTCTTGCGTGTAGTTGCTCTGGGTTACCCATTTTCCTGAAAGAATCCCTGGTTGAAATCATTGGGTCATTTATCTTGACAAGGCAGAATCTTTCCCTGTTCTGTCATCAGTGCCCTGTCTGGGGTGAATGGATGTTTGTTATGTCTCTCTGGGGAAGTCACATAGCACATGCCTCAGTAGAAACTTTCAGTCAGGTGTCAAGTGGTATAATTTCAGTCTTGGGGGAGAGACCTCATCTTGTATCTCTGACACCTAGATTGACATTAGCTCCTGTTGGGGGAGGTAGCATGTTCATTCCCGGCTGCTCAGACCCGAAATAATCACACAGAGGCTATATTATTTGCAATACTGTTTGGCCAATTGCTTAAACATATTTTTGGCTAACTCTTATATCCTAAACAAACCCATCTCCATTAATCTGTGCATCCCAAGTTTGTGGCCTACTGGCAAAGTTTCGGTGTGCTCCAGCAGAGGCATCTGTCCCTGGCAGGGCTACATGGCTCTCACTGACTCTGCCCTCTTTCTTCCAGCATTCAGTTTAGTTTTCTTGTCTAGCTCTATTCTGCTAAGCCACTAGCCCAAACAGATTTATTCATTAGCCAATAAAAGCAACACATAGACAGGACTTCCCACACCAAGCTTCTTGTAGGCCCTTCATGTATTTTAGAGTAGGAATGGGAGAGGAACATTAGTGTGGGCTACAACTGATGACTTCCCATCAACCAGAGGATGCTCGTTTATAATTGTGATGAGGGAATAGGAGATAAATGTCAGTTTACTGCTCAAGTAAAGGAAATGTTGTTCTTTGTTTTAGCTAAGAAATAAATATTTATGGGGTGACTGCAGATGGCTTGGCATGGAGCAGGAAAGCCTGCAGAGCAAAGCTTCATTTAGGAAGCACAGTGCTGTGGTGCAAGTACAATTAATCTGGCATTGTCACTGCTGTTTATGCCACATTTCCCTCTCCTTTTGTTACTCTGATGTAAGAATTAAGATGCCTCTCTCCCTTCATATCTGTATCGTCAGTACATCTTGCTGATTGATACACTTGAAATAGTTTGATGCTGATATGTTTGATAAAGGACTCCAGCCCTTTTGTAGTGAGACACATTCTGACTGTGAAATTTTATAGAAACGCTCAGTTCTCCTCTAGAAGTTTCCATCGCCTTAGTGGGGAGCTCACTGTTGTTTTTCACTTTCAGGTTGACTGTGCCTTGTCACTTACACGTCTTGGAGTGGAGCGCCATATTCCTGGCTTGCTGGCTCTCTGTGACGATTTGGTTACCCTGGAAACACTGGTTTACGAAGCCGGGTGTGACTTCACCCTCACTCTGAAAGACCTGCAGCAGAAGAAAGACTTTGAAAAACTCACATTGCTGATGGAGCGTGTAGGTGCCCTCTGCCCTTCTGAGCATCCCTGAGCTTCTATTGCTGTGTGTGGCACAAGCCAAATAGGAAATGTAAGAGCCCAGTAAGGAAACGTGTGGGCACATTCCAGCAGGAATACACTGCTGGCTAGCTTTATACCTTTCTTTCCTTTATCCCTCCCTCACCTTTGCTGCCTCTGTCTGTGCACTCCCTCATTTCCATCTCCTGTATCTTCCCTTTTTGTTCCTTAGCAGCCATCCACTGAGATTTCATTGTATTATGTCAGACCCTTCTTAAGAGTGGTAGGTTTGTGCTGGGCATAGTGGCACATGCCTTTATTCCAGCACTTCAGAGGCAGAGACAGGTAGAGCTCTATGAGTCTGAGGCCAGTGTGGTCTACATAGAGAGTTCCAGCCAGGGCTGTGTAGAGTCTCCCTAAAAACAGACAAGAATATTGAAAAGAGTTGTGGGCTTATGTCCTGGAATGATTATGAGAAGTGATGGTATTCTTTTAGAGATGATGGATAAGATGACCCATGTCATAAAGGGAAACAATGAAAAAGAAAAATGAGGATGGGGAAGACTTGAGGCTTTTACAAGTGGGATTCTGTTCTCGAGCGGCATCTTTTTTGGGCCCGTCTGCTCATCTGTCTCAGTGTCTGTGCTTTCCTCCGTCAACTCTTCTCTGGCCTCAGCTGTCTCTCTCTTTTCCTCCTCTCACATGTTCTTTTTATTCTTTCTCTGGGTAGACTCTTTCTCTGCTGTGGAGGACCTCACGGCTGAACAGTAGCCACAATGAATATGTTTCCCACAGCTGGCGCTAGGCCTGTGGGACGCTAGGCCAGTTCCAGTCTGCATAGATGGTATGCACAGTTATAGCCACTGTATCCACCCGGCCCCAGAGGAAGGTACACATTCTTCTGCTCATGGTTAGGCCAGAAGTGAGTGGGAATCTGCAGTGCTTTAGGAAGTATGGGGCTTTCACTGTTTGATATTAGATTGGTTATCTAGTACCGTACAGTTTTTAATTTATCGCTTGCTTTCTATGGTTAATTATCCTTACAGTGTTCTGAGGACAATTATGTGACCAGTGCTTACCAATGGATGGTTCCCTTTCTTCACCGCTGTGAGAAACAGTCTCCCGGTGCGGCCAATGAGCTATTGAAAGAATATCTAGTAACTTTAGCTAAAGAAGACTTGAAATTTCCCTTGAAGATATTTCAGCATTCTAAGCCTGATGTAAGTAGCAATTCTAATTTCTTCAGAGTCTTTTCATTTTCTTTTTCATTAGTCTGTGGTATTAGGTTTAGTTATAAGTTTTTATAATTGGGCCTTGTAAAGAGATTCCACTAAGTAGAAAAAAATTGTCTTTTTTTTTTTTTTTTTTTTTGGTGTTGTTGTTGTTTTGAGACAGGGTTTCTCTTTAGCTCTGGAGCCTGTCCTGGAACTAGCTCTTGTAGACCAGGTTGGCCTCAAACTCACGGAGAGCCTCCTTCCTCTGCCTCCCTAGTGCTGGGATTAAAGGCATGCACCACCACCACCCAGCAAAATTGTCATTTTTAAAAAATGTTTCAACATTGTTGATGTACATTTTTCTAAAGTTTATGTAGTTACAGTTATTTTGGCTCATTCATTCCATAGTTCTTGTTTGTTGGATCAGTGAGTACTAAGATCTGTAGTTCCAGATGTTGAACTCTAACTATGAAGACTTTTCACTAACCCTAACTCCTTCCGTTTCTTTAGTAAGGGTAGGAAGTGGAAGGGGATTCATGCTATGAAGTCTTCACGCTTTAGCCTAGATCTCCTCATTCTGCACCCGTGTTCTTGTCCAGTGTATTTATGATGTCACCAATAATCAAAAGTGTCTTCTCCCACAGATACTCAAGTAGTTTATAAAGGTCTGTAGGTTTTCATAAGGACATACTCAATCACCCTGGTGATTCTTATAGCTGTAGAAGACTGCCTTTTTAAGCTCGCTTCTGTGCTGCTTGGGTTTCCTGGAGCAAAAACCATTTTGTTAGGCACAAATACTTTTGCATTGTGAAAAATCTCTTAATCTTGTGATAGATTAAAATATGCTATTCCAGGTAGTGCAGTGGCTCCCCTGTCTTTGGAGTGGGGACTTTAAGCAAGGTAGCACAGCCCCTGGAACACAGTCATGAGACCAGTATTTAAGCCAAAGGCACTCCAAATTCAAGCTTCTTCTAGGTGTTAGTTCTGATTGAGTCTGCTTCATATTGGCCTCAGTTAGCACCATGAACGTCACTCACTAAGATAACTAGTCCTGGCATTGAGTAACCTAAACAGGAAGGAAAACATTGCCCTGTCTTAGGCCTTTCTGAGTTTATAAGATGGTTGTCTGTCTGAAATGCCTCTGCTCGTTGATTACTTAAAGTTTTCATCCCCTTGAAATCAGCTTCCACTTAGTGGCTGGTTTTACATTTGGGGTGAGCCCTGGTGGGCACTGATGGCTGCAGAATACCACATGCGATGCAGAATGGGTTGACAATGAATGTTTTATGAGGAACGAAGAATTGACTTTAAATTCTTCCCGCAATCTTGTTTCTGATAGGTCTTCCATATGGGATCTTGTAAATCCTTTGTATATAGTCATCTTTTTGTTGTTTTTACCTGGAAATTTAGCAGGTGCTTTTGAATAAAACATGTAGCCATTTGCCTTTCTTGAAATACATGAACACTAGACAGGTAGCAGGGATATTAGGCTCCTTCTTTCCAGGACTGTCTCCATATTTCTCGGTGTTACCTTCCTGAAGCTCAGATTTTACCATGTCATTAATCTATGGAAATGTCCCCAGTGGCTTGTGGTTGTAGACTGGCTAGCACTGGGCCCCCTAGAGTGACTTGGATAGGACTTGGCCTCCAGTCTGCCTCTTCATCCTTACTTCTCTCCATGACACGAGGCTATTGTCAGGGAACTTACCTCTTTACCTCTCCAGGGCTCTTTTTGGGCCTCTCTGCTAGTGGGTTAATTCCTTTGTGCACAGATGGTTCCCTTCCTCCTCATTTATTTGATAAGTAGCTGTCTGTTTTGTGGGCCTACTCCTTTAGCGACTCTGGAACCCGTGATTTCTCTGTGCACCTGTCTCTAGTGTTATGTCTTTTCCCATTCACTGTCGTGTGAAATTCTTATTTTCAATTTCTGTGTCATCAGATTCATCAGCCTTTGTGTTTTGAGTCATGTTGAAGATGGGTTTTCCATTTAAAGCTTGTAGTAGAATTTTGTTTTCTTTGAGTACTTGTATAATTTTATTCTTTGTGTTGAGACCACTAATCTATGGAGTTTGTACTTTTGTATAGTATGAGTTATAGATATAACTTTATGCTGTCTCAAATAGCTACCTATTTATCCTAGCCGAATTATTAAAATGCATGTCTTTACCATAGTAACCTGAGGTGTTACCCTCGTTATAAACTTAAATTTTCATTTGCATGTACATCTAATTCTATAATGTTCCCAATATTCTGGTGACCTGTTTATTATGACACTAGTTCTCTGGTGATTAGAGATTGCGTGAGATGTTCCAGGAGCTGATGAGTATAATATTTCTTTTCAGTTTTGTTTGTTCCTCACTGTTTTGTCAAAGTTCTATTGGATAGTTTACTATCTGAATCTTAATATCAGCTTATCTAATTTCACAACATAGTTTATTTACATTTTGACTAATTATTGTTGATTTATAAGTTATTTTATGGAGACTGATAGACTCATTTGTTTATAAAGTTAAACCCCTTTTCCAAGAATAGGTTGTATTACTCTATTTGTTTTTGTATTTTAGAATAAGGTGTATTTATAGTACCAGGCATGAATTCCCCTTCCATCGATTGGTCTTATGCTTAATTAGGCATCTTGTTACCACAAATTTTGCCGGGGAATCATTGTGTGGTTTTGTGGACTTTATAGCTGGGTGGGACTACTGATTGCTCCTCTCTCTCAGCGGCTTACATAGCACTTTCAGCTAGTATAAGAGCTAGTCCTCAGGGAGGAAAGTTCCAGGTCAGGTCTAGTGTGGTTCTTCCATGGTCTGTGTCCAAGACAGCCAGTGACAGTGGCAATAGCCCAATCTGTTTTAGGAGACCAGCAGCTGGACAGCAGGTTTCCATGACTTACACTGGGGTTTTGTTAGATAGTCCATAGCTCTTGGGGACAGCCATTCTATGTGTCATGACTGCATACACACACACACACACACACACACACACACACACACACCACCCACCTACCCACCCACCCATACATTTATGTTATATATGTTTTAAACAAGTTTAATAAAGTTTCTTTTACAGATGGTACCCATTTGTTAGTAAATTAATTTTTAAATTTTTAATGTAAAGTTTCTGTTTCTCTAACTTCTTTTCCTTTGACTACTATTTGGGTTTATAAAAACTTGAGTTTCTATGTTAGTTTTTTTTTTGTTTTTTTTGTTTTGTTTTGTTTTTCGAGACAGGGTTTCTCTGCAGCTTTAGAGCCTGTCCTGGAGCTAGCTCTTGTAGACCAGGCTGGTCTCGAACTCACAGAGATCCGCCTACCTCTGCCTCCCGAGTGCTGGGATTAAAGGCGTGCGCCACCACCGCCCGGCTCTATGTTAGTTTTATATACTCTTATTTCATGACTCTTCTTTTACTTGGTTCTCTGATGTTCTCTAGATATCTCATTTTATCAATTATTTGTTTTCTAATCGTTCATAGTGTATAATTTTAAGACTTCATTTTTTTAAAATTCTAATTCTCCTAGATTTTATTGCTGCCACATAGCTCAGCTGATAACCTAGTGCTAATGGTGGGAGGACCCACTTCTTAGGATTTCTGTACAGATGTTCTTTTGGTTTGAGAAGGAAGAAATGATGCTTTCTTGCTGACCACAAGGATATCAAGGAAGGAATGATGAGAGCAAGAAGTATCTCTTAGGCTGTGTAAGTTGAGACATCATGTAGGGAGTCCTTACAGGCAAGAATCGATAGTGTCTTTAGAGTATTGTGATTTATTTATACAACGGCTTATTTTAAGAAAGAAATGCACACTGGTTTGAAGAGAAAATATCATAGTCAAGGATACCGAGAGCAAAAGGATCTTTCTCCAAGTAGTGAAATGGTGTCCACTAAGACCCACATGCGCAGGACACACACCGGGAACCTCAGCATCTGGGGGTGTCCTGTCTCAGTAGTGAAGTGTTGCCCACTAGGCCATCATATGCAGGACACACACCGGGAACCTCAGCATCTGGGGGTGTCCTGTTGAATTCTGTGACAAGTGGAAATAAACCTGGTAGACTTTAGACCTGGGCAGAATGAGTCCTTGAGAACATGTCCTGGGTGAAACATGGCTAAGACAAGGAGAAACTGTCAGCCCTATGTCTAAGGGAGAAGGGCGAAGCATATTGGCGTCTGCACTGCAGATTTTGAATCCTTTGTAGCAATCAGATGAATTGCCTGGATCAAAATGTGTGAAGAAAAATTTTGTGTATACTGAATATGTAAAATTTCTGTTTGGTTTTATTCTTGTGTTGTGTCCACATTCTACTATCACATGTAATCAAGAGATGAAACAAAATCTGTGGTGGAGTAACATAAGCTTTCTATGTATATTAAAGCCTTTAGTCCTTCCCGTTCCCTCATAGGATGGAGCTGGTAATACCTTGGCCTTAGAGATGAGAAAATAAGGCACCATTTGGTTATTTTCTGTATTTCATAAAATACTCTAAGAACAGGAATCCTTGCTTTGCTGTGAGAAAGAAATATTCTATGTGGACAGAGGCCTGAAGTGGCCATCTTTGTACTTCAGAAGTAGAGTGTGCTCTGTGGTTGTGCCACCGCATTGCTGTTGGTCAACTCAGTAGCAAGGCAGTGCAGTGTGGAAAACAATAGGCTCTAATGTCTGTAACATTACTTCAGGGATTTCATATGCTTTGTATTTGAAACACACAGAGTTTGGCTTTTGGGGTAGAAATGTTATTTTTAATGTTGCTGTCGTTATAATTCACTGTGTCATTTGTTTCTTGCATCTACGTTATTTGAAATGGGCCATAAATTGAAGAGTCTGATTTTAGCAGATGAAGCTTGTGGGTTACAAATGATCTTTTCTAGCTGATTCTGTAATTAAAATGTGAATTCATTTAGAATTATTAAATACCTCAAAAGTCTGTAAGCTACAGAAAACGGAGAGTTGTTTCTTTGGCTGATTAATGGCATTGTTTAATATTCTGTTGACAGTGGTGCTGGGAGAAACTGACATTGAGTACCACATGCTTTATTTTCTCTAGCTGCAGCAGAAATTTATTCCTGACCAGGACCAGCTGATGGCCATAGCACTCGAGTGCATCTATAACTGTGAACGGAGTGACCAGCTCTCTCTCTGCTATGACATCTTAGAATGCCTTCCACAGAGGGGAAGTGGGTAAGAAGCCAAGGAGGTCAATCTCAATGAGTCTTCTTATTCTAATGTTTAAAGCAGAGGCACTGCTTTTTTAAGTGCTCATCAACAGAAAACTTTGAAACTATGAGGAAAAAAGAGCCTGGGGGGATGGGTAGCTCAGAGGTGGAGTGCACGCTCAGTATTCATGTGGCCCTGAGTCTACCTCAGCCCTACAACCATAAAGGTTTGTGGTTTATAAACCATATAGAGAAGACATGAAAACTGTCTGTCAGCTTGGTGTCTGGAGATAGTCTTCATTCTTTTTTTTACTAAATGGATGTTTACTGTAATTGTAATTTCTACGATCATTCCCTTAACTGTGGTCATCACACACTGGAAGCCAGAAACAGCAGCTGTGACAAGAATTCTCTAAAAGTCTGCAGCAGTGATTCCTTTGTTCATTAACTGAGCTTTAAGTATTTATGGACTAACGGTATTTATTTTGGAGTTCTTTCTTCTTCATTCATATTTAGTAGTTCTCTCCCAGATGTCATGTAGCTGTCATTCCCTGGCTCTTCCTTGCCGTCTCGTTCCTAAGCATCCCACATGACGCTCACTACAAATCGGTCTCCTTGTCTGCACGCCTCTGGTACTTCAGCCAAAGTGTTCAACCTCTGTCTTCAGTGTCTTCTGTGACGTTAAATATTTAGACAGCAAGGCTTCTTTGCTCTAAATCCAGTCTGTCCCTCGATTTTCTACCGTCTTCTCACGTCAGGGAAATGTTTACTTTGTGTTAGATGGATGATAGCATTCACCATGTTTTCAGACCACCCTGAAACACTGGTTCCCATAGACTTGGGTACAAGGAAAGGAAGAAAATTTTTACATAGTAGCAGAGTATTCTCCAGAATCTGGCCTTTTCATATTCAAACTTCAAAGGTGACGTTTGTCCTTTTGTCTTCCCAGAGTAACAGAAGGCAGCCGTCATGTTCACCCGCTTTAGCAGTAGCGTCACTAATAGTCACCCTCCTTGTGTGGTCCCTCAGGAAGAGGGCTCTGGTTCACATGGTTTGACCCAAGTCCCACCAGTTCTTGACTTACAACTAATGCAGGTGCTATGAGAGCTTTTCCTGCAGAGATGCGACTACGTGCTTTGCCTATACAGGGTTTGAATGACTGAACAAAGGACCATTCTGAGTTCAGCTTCATGAACTGATGTGTTTATTTATCTTCCTTACGGGGTATAGGCGTCAGACACATGAGTGATTCCAAAGCAGCCACACTGTTGTAAAGTCTGGTCTAGGTGATGCCTCCTGTGCACATGGAGTCTGCGCTCCAGCTAGCCTCCATGTACACTAGAGTACGTGTACTCTAGTGCCGTCTTAGACCGCAGGCCATGTGCAGCTGGGGCAGAATCACTTACTGCTGGCGTGGAGGTGCAGTGGGTGGCTGAGACCTCAGGTGAGGGTCTGCTCACCTGCTCCATTCCTCCCTTCTTTGAGAGACTGTCACCAGTCCAGTGTCAGGGGTTGCTTCTGAGTCATGACAACATCTCCAGATGAAAGTGGTGATAGATGTCACGCTCGGGGAGTGTCCAACACTGGGCACAGAGAGGCCTCTGTGACACCCCAGGAAAGCAGTTTGCTGTGCATAGAATGCCACGCCATTTATGAGGCTCCGGCCCTTCCACTGTGAAGGTTAGTGCCATTTAGAAAAACATGTTGTTAGAGAGGCTCCATTCTATTATGAAGGAGCCCATAGGGACATATTCCTTTTCTAATTTGCAAGTATAAGGTAAGGCAAGAAAACAGTTGAAATGAAGCATTTTAAGACAGAAAACAGCTGTTTGGTGCCCACTTTCCCAGTATTGGATAACAAAGTAAATGCTCTACCCCGTCTCTTTTTGATGGGATGAGTATTTTTGACATAGAATTTTATGTAACACAGGCTCGCCTTGGACTCTCTGTGGGTCATGCTGGCCCTGAACTTGTGCTGCTTTAATCTCTACCATCCAAGTGCCTTGGTTATCACCCTGTCTAGCTTAAAAAGCAAAAAGTTCCAAGAAAATTTCTTTGTTTTCTCTTTGTCTGCTTTCTGTGCTGGTTAGTTTTGGTCACCCTGAAAAGAGGCAATCCCATTTAAGAAACTGTCTCCATAGATTGGCCAGCGGGGATGCCTGTGGGATACTTTCTTGATTGTTGGTTGATATCGCAGGGCCCAGCCCATCCTGGGTGGTGTCATCCATAGATGGTGGGTCTGGCTGTGTAAGGAAGATCGCTGAGTAAGCAGTGGAAGCTCCAGTAAGTAGCATCCTCTGTGGTTTCTCTTAATCTTTTCCTCCAGATTTGTGATTTGAAGTCCTATGCAGTCCCTCTTGATGACTAGCAGTTTCCTATAAACCAGATAAGCCCTCTCTTCCCCAAACTGCTCTGTTCATTGTGTTCCCTTAGATGTAGAAAACAAGCTAGGACTCTTTCTTTAGACTTTTAATTTCATAGTTGAACTGTAAGTGATGTGGTGGTTCTTATCGGATAGTCTTCCTCCCACTCTAGTGTTTCCACCATCATTGTGGTGGTGTAAACCTTGTCACAGCAAGGTGAGACTTTTCTCCTCTTTAGCTTTCTCTTTCCCCTGAATTGCATCATTCTTTCTTTTTCTTTTCTTCCCTTGGGATCCTGACAGAACCATAAAGTGGTCAGAAGAACTTGATAATCTCTCAGCTTCCTTTTTTTCTTGGCCTTCCCCACTTCTGAATCCCTCCTCATTGGATTTGCCCTTTGTCTTTCTTTGGTGTGACCCATCAGCTGTGCTCTTACCTGGGGACTTGGTCTCTCCTCTGTGTTATTTACTACCTTTCGCCTTCCTTCATGATATAGCTTCTTATTTTAGTGGTGTCCAGTCTCAAATAGTTCCTCATCAAACACGGTAATGTCATAATTATACCACTACACTAATGTCGGTGTTTTGACTTTCCGTGTAATTCTCAATTAATCTTTTATTTCCTGTGGTCTCTCAAGGTCTTGCTTTTTTCCTGTCCATGATGCAGAGAAATCTGATGCCATTCTGAATTAGGCTTTTCCCTTTGTAGACTAGTATCTTGTACTCTTCCTTAGTGTTCTCAGATATCCAGAGCTTGTATTTTTGCTGTGAATTCTGCCTCAATGTGCTGTTCATTGGCCTGTATTATTCTACTTCTGACCTGGGAGGATAAGATCCGGTGGTGCATTCCTAAATAGTTCTGTTTTTTCTTTGATGAGTTTATTTGTACTCCCCTCTCCACTGCATCCAAGTCTTGTTATTCAAAGGTTATGTCTGCCAGATTTGGTATTTAATTGTAGAGCTTATTTGTTCATGTATTTGTTTGCATCTTTTTAAATTCTTTTCCTTACATTTTGACCTTTTATGAATTGATCTGATATTTTTTTAATTTTATCTTCTAATCCAGCTTTTGAATTTCAATATTTATTTTGGTTTCTTAAGGTCAAAAAACTGTTTCTTGTTCATTAAAAACAAAACTCAGAGTTCTAGTCACAGATGCGTAGATGCCCTCCTTTCTTCTTCCCCTCCTTCCCATTACCCAACTCTCCCGAGAGCATAGGTGGGCACCCTCCTCCCTGTTACCCAGCTGTCCCAGCAGCATAGGTGGACACCCTCCTTCCCATTCCCCAGCTGTCCTAAGCATATAGGTGGCACCTTCCTCCCTGTTACCCAGCTGTCCTGAGAGTATAGGTGGGCACCCTTCTCCCTGTTACCCAGCTGTCCCAAGAGCATAGATTGACACCTTCCTCCCCATTCCCAGCTGTCCTGAGAGCATAGGTGGGCACCCTCCTCCTCGTTCCCCAGCTGTCCTAAGAGCAGCCACATGACAGCTCACATGTGTGTGTTGTGCCACTTTTATGTGGCTTTGTGGATACAGTTTTATTAATCTGTGGTCTTTTTGATGCTGATGGTCATAAAAGTTTTTCCCCAGTGCCTCCCTTTATAGTTTTTTCCTGGTAAGGAAGACCTTCTGATGGGTGAACTTGCCCTGGTTCCTTACCACTAAAGTTGATGTGATTCTCTTCCAGGAGAGGAAATGGTTAAAGCACTCCTGAGAGTCTACTAAATGTACTCCCTGAGTATTAGTCCTAGTGGGACTGCTTTGGGAGGTTGCAGCACTTGATAGGCTTAGCAGAAGGCCAGCGTGTGGGCCATGCTCCCTAGTGTCTTTTTCCATGGTACATGATGTTTTTACTCTTTGCCCATTCTCCATTGCTGGTTAGCCTTTTGACTAAGACCAACTGTGACTCTATTTTTAAAATTGTTTTTTGCAAATTTTATATATTAGTACTGTAACATGAGGGGCTGCTTGTGGGGTTTTTGTCCTGCCCTGTTCCCACAACCTTCAAGTCCCAAAGAAAATCACACGGAGAATCTACATTAGGTTATAAACTGATTGGCCCATTAGCTCAGGCTTTGTATTAGCTCTTATAACATATATTACTCCATTATCCTTAACTATGTTAGCCACATGGCTCGGTACCTTTCACAGCAGGGCAGGTCACATGTTGCTTCTCCGGTGGTCTGGGCTAGACTGGGGAGGAATGGGCTTCCTCCTTCCCAGAATTCTCTTGTTCTCATTGCCCTGCCTCTACTTCCCTTCTGGTTGACCCGCCTATACTTCCTGCCTAGCCAATCAACGTTTATTTAAAACATGATTGACAAAATACAGACAATTCTCCCACACCATTAGTACTGTGTTTATATCATTTCTATCCCTTCCTCTCCAACTCTAGCTTCTCCTGTGTCTCCCTATTCCCTCTCAAATTATTGACCTCTTGTTCTTTACTATTATTTACACACACATACATACACACGCACGCACACACACAACTACACCCCTAGTCAACAACTCTTCATAATTCTTTTTTACCTTGAAGCAGAATCAACTCAAAAGTGTCTTAGAAATTAGTTGTTCATATCTTATTAATCTCTAGCAGAGAGTGATTCCACTAATTTTCATTTTAGTCCATTGATTCGATTTGCTAAATAGGTACAAATAATTTCACTGTATGCTCTGGGTGTGACCAGAGATAGGCCTGATGGTCATATTATGCTATTGCCACTTCAAGGAAATAGTGTAGGACCCTGGGGGGTCTTTAGATGGTACATAGGAAATAAGCCTCAGATTTTACTTGGACAGTGTAATATTGTTCCATGTAAGAGAAACTTTCTTTGTTTTACCCCATATAGTTGTTCTATATTTTATTAAAAACCCACTTCTAAACTTAAATTTTATGTGTTTTAGCCATACGACAAAAGTGACCACCGCTCTTCATGACATGGTGGACCAACTGGAAAAAATTCTCAGGTAAATAAAAAAAGACTGTCTTTTTGTTCTATGCTTATTAAGGTATGTATTCAGCAATGCAGCTATGGCCTGTTATTCATGTCCAATTTGAACGCTTAGTCCCATGACTCTCTTGAATGTTTTCTCAATGATGTGAGCACTGTCTTACAGTAGCAGAGTGCTGGGGTAGGTGCCGGATACCCGAGGAGCCTGAGTGTGTGCATACACGGCTGCTTGTGCTCCTCAGCCCAGTCTTTCTCCTCCCCTATGCAGTTTTGCTGGGGTCCATGGATGATTCTCTTGCCTCTACTGCTCCTGTGGTGTTATTACAATTGTGTGCTGCTTTTGTTTGTTTTTTAAAGAGCATCTTGCCATGTAGCTCAGGGTAGCTTCAAACTCAGTCAACCTCCTGCCTCAACCTTCCTGTGTTGGAATAGGTATGAGATGCCATGCCAGATAAGCGTGTGTCCAAGTCCAAGCATTTTTCTCACTAGCTAGATGACCTTTGAACTTAAGTCTTTCTTATATATAATAATTCATGAGATGATGAAAGTTCTATTTGATTAAAAAAAATTAAAGTCCCTCATACTGTCTAGGTATACAGAAATGTTAATTTATACAGCAACAATTGCATCAGTCAGTAAACAGTGTCTATTATACTCTTAAGACTTGGAGCACAATAGCGTGTTTGAGTGATGTTGGGATAATACCAAACTGTGTTGGAACTTTGATGCATTTTTGGTGGGATATTCTTACTTTTATAATAAAATGTTGAGCTTGCGCTGTCTTTCTTTGAGATGGAATTGTCTTAATTAGTCCTGTAGGGAGTTTGGTGTTATTTACTAGCATTCATTTATGTATGCATGCATGCATGTATGTATATATATATGTATGTATGTACACACTATACATACATACACACATATATATATATAAACAATTCTTAAATATTATACTATAAATACAAATTGAATAAACTAGGATCTGGGAATGTAGCTCAGCTGGTAGAATGCTTGACCAGCATGCACAAAGCTCTGGGTTTGATCCCTAGCTCCATAAAACATGTATGTGGGAGTCTGTGCTGGTTATCCTGGCACTAGGAGGTGGAGGTAGGAGGATCAGAAGTTCAAGATGATCCTTGGATATATGAGTTGATGGTCAGTCTGGAGTATTTGAAACCTTGTATTGAAAGGAAGGAAGGAAGGAATGGAGAAAGGGAAAGAGGGAGGAAGGAAGGAACAAAATAATAACAATCAACTATCCTTTTAATGTATAATTGCTGATGATACCATTTTAGTAAGGGTGTATATATAGAAAAGGATCATTATTTGGAGACCATCTACTCATTTTATTCACTCAAACTAGAGATGGTAGTATAAAAAATATTTTAAGTTGCATTTAAGGGAACAGAGTGCTCCATACACCATAGTGCTGTGTACTGACAAGCATTGAAGCTTAGTACTAAAGCCACACATTTGTCCTATTACTGTGCGTGCTTTTAGAGTGGAGGCAGTTTGCCAGAGAGATTTTCAGTTAGATATTTCATGTTTTAAAGAATAGATCATTTATTCTAAGTATAGCCTAATAAAAGCCAATGAGAAATATGCAGCTTGATATGTAATTATGTGTTTTATTTTTGGTAAGAATTAATGCAATATGTATTACTGTATCATATGTATACGTGATACCTTTTATTTTTATACCAAATGTCTAAGTGTAATTTAAATGCTTAAAAACTTCACCTCTTTGCTTGGACAATGTTCAGCATATCTTCTTTCACTTATAGTGTGTCAGAACTTTTGAAAAAACATGGACTGGAGAAGCCAGTTTCCTTTGTGAAGAACACGCAGTCCAGCTCAGAAGAGGCACGCAGCCTGATGGTTCGTCTGACCAGGCACATCGGACGGAAGTAAGTGACAAACACATTTGATAGATGCTTGTAGATATTGATGTTTTATTTATTGAAAACTCCGATAAGTTATATAGTTGGTCAATGACATACTATAGCTATAAGGTATATAATTTGATAAGTTTTGATATATGCACATTCTCATGGTCTACACTGTCACTCCATTGAGGATAATGGCCAAAAGAGATAGTGACCCTTACAAGTTTCCTCTTCCCTCTCCATAGTCCCTTTCCTCCTACTTGCCAGGTCATTCATGGGCTGCTGCCAGTCTATTGTATATCCCTTTAAGTGTTATTTTCAGTTTCTTAGACTCTTATGTACCTGGGCCAGACATTATTTTGTTATTTGGTTTACATTGATTTAGCATAATTGATTTATCTGCCTTGTACCATGACTTAAAAGATTATAGTTTTATTTGCAGAATACAAATCCATGTGTAGGGTTTTTTTTCACATCCTGTCTTTGCTCACCTGTTAGTGGACATTGGGATTGTTTTGAGTTTTGATGTTTATAAACACAGCTTTTATAGATACTTTTGTTTTCAAAGGACCATATTCAATTTTTTTGAATACATAAAGATAGACTGCAGGATTATATGTTGGGAACAAAACAAAACAAACAAAAATCCTGCCTAATAGTCTTTTCAGTATTCATTCCATTTAGTTTGATCCCAGATTTTAGGGGTTGGGTTTGTTGCTTATACCCTCATCAACTCAGGTGCATTTCTGTGTGTTTCTCTCCTAATGGGTATGTGCCTGCACCTCTTTGGGTGACAGCTGGAAGCATAGTTCTGGTCATTTCCATCTGTGTATCTTTTCTGTCCATCCGCTAACACCAAGCTGCTTTCTTCTTACTGCATCTGAGGAGATTTTCACCATTCAGGGTCCACTCTGCTTCTAAGGCATTGACGGAGTCTCCCGTGGTCACCGTTTGGGACCCACTTTGCCTCTAAGGCTTTGATGGAGTCTCCCATGTGCACCTTGCCCTTTCCATTTTCTTACCTACGGTTTCTGATGAGCAGGCTTTGAAAAACTATTCTCCTTGGTGAGAGTTATTATTTGATGAAGTCATTACACATCTTCAGTGCATTCTGCTTGCTCTCACCTTATCCTCAGGAGCCCAGAGCCCCTCCCGGGCCCATGTGTCATGCTCAGTCTTGTGCAAGCGCCCACAGTGCTGTGACTGACTGCAGTGGCCATGTCATGCTTCAGAGATGGCATTTCACGCTGTCTCTGTCCTTCTGAGTTGACATTCTTTCTCTTCCCTTACCTAGAATATTCTCCGAGCCTCAGAAGGAGTGGTGGAAATGTCTGGTTGTGACTGAGCACTGAACTCACGTTTTTTTCTGAGCTCCTAGATATCTTGAATGGCCATAGTCTTGGAGTGGACTCCTTTTTTCTTTACATAACTTCAGAAGCCAATCTGTGCTCTGTGATTTTGGTTCTATTAGTTTTACAGGAAGTTTATTTTAATTTTTTTTAGCCAAATTTTTGAATTCACACAAATTAAATTCATGATTTGTTTTCACAGTTTTTGATTATTTTTCCAGCTATGGGTCAAAATTTTCCTAATGTCTGACTAGTCTCACACCATTTGTTGAAAACTCTAGCCTTTCTCTACTGAATTGCCTTTGTAACCTTATAGAAAACCAGTTTTCCACACAGGTCAGGCTGGGTTTTGACATTTTTTATTGTGCCTCTTCTGCCTATTTATTTATTTTCAAGTAGCACACTATGTTAGTTATTTTAGGTGTATTATAAATTTTGAAATTAGGTAATATTTGTTGTTCGACTTCACTTTTTTTTTTACATTTGTTTTGTTTATATGCTATAGAGTTTTTGTATTTCTAATATAAAGTTTAAAATCAACTTTTTTAATATTATTATTTGTGATTTTCTTTCTAATTCAAGACAGAATCTTGCTACCTAACCCAGAACTCAACATTTAGCTCAGGCTGGGCTCAACCCCACTATATTCTCCTGCGTTAGCCTCCTGATCCCTGAGTTTACAGGTGTGTGCTAGCACGCCCACCTTCATTTGGGGTGGTGATATTGGTGTCAGGTCTGTCCCCAGTTGGGGAGTGTTGATGTGCTAAGCCCCTTTCAGGCTCTCAGTCCACGGGCACAGAACGGATGCCTTTCTGTTCCGTTCAGTGTTTTATAGTTTGAGTATGCAAGTCTTGTAATTACGGTGTGAAATTGATTCCTAGGTATGTTAGGTGGTAATTTGCATTAAATTCATTTGACATAGTTCATACTTAATATATAGATATGCAGTCTGTGTTTGTGTATGTTTATGTGTGTGTACACGTGTGTGTGTACACATCTGTGTGTTCACTTGTGAGTTGGGGTATTCCTATGTAGCTCATACTGGTCTGAACCTCATGATTCTTTTAATTCTTATGTCACAGGTATTCACCATCAGAACTGATCAATTGCTCTTTTATATATTGATCTTTAGACTTGCAATCTTGCTGAATTCACTTATATATTGTTGACTACATAATTTAATTTTTATTCTTGTTTCATGACAAAGTTTCTAACAAATTGTAGATACTCGTATTTTCAAATGAATAGGTGAATAAAAGATAGTAATGATAACAATTTTTTTTTTAGTCAGTGTTTCTCTCTGTATAGCATTGGCTGTCCTGGAATTTGCTTTGTAGACCATGCTGGCCTTGAACTCACAGAGATCCACCTACATGCGCCACCACCACCCAGCATGAGAGCAATTTTTAAAGTAAAGTATTTGTGTTTTGTGATTTTTTTTTTTGCTCTTTCTATGTTGTCATCATTTAAAGTACATTTATTCTGATGGAGCTATTAATTTTGCTGTTTATTTTTGGAGATTCAAAAGTTATAAGAGAGCTAGCAAACTGAATTTATTAGTTAACAGTTTCATCTCCCTCATATTTAGTCGTACTTTTCTTAATTAGCATTTATTTGTAAATTTTATTCACATTATTTTTTGATTATTTTGTTAATATTCACATTTCTTAATCATGAATAATTGAATTTTTCATTTACATTTTTTATGAATATTTCGTTATAAGTTTGGACAATTTTTTGTCAGCCTGTGTAAAAGCAAGAAATATTGTATCTCCTTGATCTGTCCAAGCTGTCCAGTTAAATATGAGGGAGAAAATAGAAAATTTGCCTTGTAGAAAAATTTTCAAAGGCAAAAGACTTTCAAAGGTTTTTCCAACTGTGTGGGGTTCAAATGGCCCATAAACCAGCGGCAAGCATTTGGCCCATTCTAATAGTTCTGGTGGGTTCACAGTGGAAGGACCTGTGAATTCTCACTGGCTGTCAGGCAGTAGCTGCAGAGCCTGACATGCAGAGGCTGGTGTATCAAAGGGATTCTGAGATAGTCAGTGCTTTGGGGGTGGTCCCCAGGTATGTATGAGGAAGTTACCTTCTGAATCTGTCACATGGGGAAGGTGTGAAAATGTAAAGATGTCTGGAGGGGAATAATAAATCATAGTCAACAGGGAACATGCTTGCTGGCAGTAAGATTAAATAATGAATGGTTAGAGATACAGCTGAGCCGGATAAAAGAAGAAATGAAATTCCAATATTGATAAGATAGTGCTTGTTTTCAGCTCCTCCGAGCAGAGTCAGACTCTGTCCTGGGAGCGTCTCACATCTTGCATCTTTTTCTCACCACTGTCTCCCTCTCTTGCAGCACGGTGCTGTCTTTATTAAACATGTGTTTGTGCCTTAGGTTTTCTTCTAGTTTTTAAGCTAGAGATACTGGGAAGGAACTTACACACTATGGCCCGGGTAATTGCTGACTGAGTGACTGGTGTAGTCTTATGACAACTTTACAAGGGGTCAGTGCCCCTAGGGTGATGCTGCTTTTGCTAGGACCAGTACCTCCGCAGCTGGAAAGCCCTGCTCCAGCTGCTGAGCTGTGTATGTGCTTCTGATGTGCCCAGCGTTAATTTCTACATGCGGCAGTCTGCTTACTGTGAATATTTAGGAGAACATGGAGAACATGGTCTCACTTTCAAAGTTGTCAGCTTGACATCAGTCTCAACATGTGAGTGTGCTCAAGCTTTCAGTACCTCTAAAGCAGTCTTCTGGGCATCTTAAACGATGGCAGAGCCCATCACGTTTGTCTGAGTCCTGGTTTTACCATCTTGAATATGGTACTGTTTATACTTGGGTTGGAGGAAAATCTATCTCCATTACTGATTTGTAAGAAATACTTTGAATTCAGACATCTTGTTGGTTTGCTAAATTCTGCTTTCCTCAAATCCCACTTTTGATTTTTATTTACGGGATGCATTCTGAAAAAGGCCATTGTAGATGATGTGTTATAATTTATTTTAATTAGAATTTCCACTTATGGTTAGCCATGTGTGAGGGAACATTTATACCATCTGCCCTAGTGCTGATGGCTTCCAGAGGAACAGCTGGGCTGTGAGATGTATTTCAGCCTGACAAGACCAAGGTCTGACTTTGTTGAGCTAATAACTTGGACACTGACTTCAAACATTTTGTTACTCCTCTGCCTTCAAGTCAAATCTGAAAGGAGTCCCGCAGTTCTTTGAAACCATCAAAAAAGTTCAATGAGCAAGATGAAAATACTGAATATACTTTATAAGTTGTCATAGGAAACTTGGAGAAGCAACAGTGTGTTTTTTGTGTGTGTGCCAGAGAGGTACTGTGTCTTCATGTGCCTTGTTGCACATGGAGCAAGAAGTGTTTATTTCAGGTAGTAAGTAGAAAACGCACTGACAGTGAGGCGTGTGCTTGTTAACATTTTAGGCCTGGTGACCAGGACTATTGTTATCTCAGCTACTCGGGAGCCTGGGGCAGTAAGATGCTCAAAGCCAAGCATGTGGGGCCAGCCTGTGCAACATAGCGATAGCCAGTCTCAAAAGCAGACGTGCTACCGCTTAATTATTATGTACTTAGGATCCATCGTCTTCATTTAAGCATAGAACAGTTAGAAATGATGGTCATTGTTGTTTTTGACATAGCATCTTGCTTTGTAGGTCAGGCTGCCTTGAAATTATGATCCCCATGACTGACTCAACCTCTTGAATGCTGGACTGCCAGATACATACCATAGCGTTTGGTAGTGGTCATGATTTTAAAGGACAATATACTGAGACAAGAAAGAAAAAGATTCATGTAAAAGAAACATCTATTTTGTACTTGACAAACACAAACAGCATCTACTTTTTCAAATATTGAGTTCTGTTATTGTCTAGAACTTCATAATTAGTGGTAAACATAGTGATTCCCAGCTCAGGTACATTCAAGTAAGATGAACTGAGAGGAGCAAAGGCTCTTTCAGCATGTTCCCTTCCAACTGTTTATAACCTTAATTATACACATAACTTAAAATGTCTCTCCAACCCAAGATCCATCCATTCATTCCCATTTCTCAAATACTGGACCAGAAAACTTAGGAACCTTTTTATATATTGTACTTTAAGTTAATCCTAAAAACCCCAGAGGAGGGAGCCTAGAAGTCAGATGAAAACACCACACTCCATACAAGCAATCCAGCTCATTTGTGTGTTAGGAGCATGCAGACTTCTTCAGTCTCCGCAGTTGCCTACAGTCTCACCCATTCTTGGTGATTCTGTGAGTTGGGCTTTGAGTCAGGACTGTTTAATCCAGCAGGGTTGTGCATTCATAACACGAATCCATGACTGTGGGTGAAACTGCCAGCAACCCCCTTCCCAGCTGCAGGAGAGACTGCAACTTTGGAAGCAGACTTCAAGTGGTTGTAGTCACCGGTTTGCAAAGCCTTCCTGCTGTGTGACCTGCTCCGGTTTATAAACTGCCACTGTGCGTGTTGTAATTGCTGTGCTCTGAGCATAAGAGCCATCTTCTTCGGAACATCTGTGACTCTGCTTGTTGATTGTTGATGTTCTCCCATAGAAGGAGGGGATGAGGAGGGCCATTGGGTCATTACTTGAGGACATTTCTTCCTGCACTTTCCATCAGCTGTCTGTCATTCTGCCCTGAATTCATGTAGATGTCTGGTCCGGGGAGACACTAGAGTATTTATTTATACCGTGGAATGTTAATGGAAGAGTCTGACTTCTCATTTTTGCAATTTTGCGTTTTTCAAAGCTTGATACTTTTCCAAAAGTATCACATTGTTACTTTTCAGTGGTATATTTGCTTTGGGTTGTCTATCCTCCTCTAAGTAACCTTAACAAATTTCTGGGTTCACCAAGCTAAACTGGTTTGTTGTTGAAGCTCTTTAAGGAGGGAAGTATATGTCTATGGAGAGAGTTTTCACAACACTTATGTAGGTGGCAGGAGTCAACGAAGCCGAAGATGAGTTTGGAAAGAGCAGTGGCGTTTTCTTGATGTGGGTGATAGACACTACACTATCTGAGGGTGGGTTGTCTAAAGGAGCGTCAGGTATGAGTCCTCTCATATGGCGTGGGATGCTGTGTTAGCTTCTGTGCTCTTGTAGTCATCACAAGGTTGCTGTTTTACATAAGACATGGGGCTGAGGCCTGGATGGATACCCTGAAGAACTTGCATGTAAAAAAGGCGAAATTACAGTGGAGTATACAGCTAGTGTTTTTCGCTTTAGCCTGTTGTTTCAAAAGGAAACTGGGAAAAAAAGGGAGGGGGAGAATAAAATAAAGGTGTAAGCTTGCATCTCTCAAAGCCGG
Organism: Arvicola amphibius; assembly: GCF_903992535.2. NCBI lineage: Eukaryota > Metazoa > Chordata > Mammalia > Rodentia > Cricetidae > Arvicola > Arvicola amphibius. The sequence goes on from NC_052048.2 coordinate 94,853,745, forward strand.
GAGGGCACCCAAAAGGTGGACGAGAATACCGATGTGTGTTAAAAACCCTTCCTGGAATCTGGAAAATTGGAGCTCATGGGAACTGTCTGATAGTAAAAGAAGAAAAGCATAAGGTAGCGGTGATAGTGAATAGCTGAGAATGAGAGGGATGGGGTGTGGTACCCACTCACCAGGCAGGGCAGGGCTGTGCTCATCACAGTGAAGAAAGGTTCCTTTGGTTTTGCATGGCTTTGATGAACCCCATAGTACAACTGTCTTGTTGAGATAGGAATACTATGTAGAATTTGACTAGTCTAGACCAGAGTAAACTTGTCTATAAAGTGCATAAGTCATGCAAGAAGGGACAGAAAACGGAAGGAAAATTGGGTCATTCTTAGTCTCTGTCAGAAAGTCTAGCAAAATCTATGCTGAATTTGTCTCCCTAGAGGGCAAAATTGATGGAAACCATTTTGGAGGCTTTACAGTCTTAGTTGGCAGTTCAGCAAGTGTGGGCTGTTGGGAGATGGCCAGTGAGCTCCACTGTACTTGCCTCTGTGAAGGAGGAGGCTCTTATGGGGTGGAAACACAACAGCTGTTAGCTTCCCTAGTAAGGAGGCGTGTGGCTGCAGGTGAGGGCTGTGCAGGACAATTGGAAGCCCCACACCGACCTGTTTGTTTATTAATCATCTATTTGCAGATTATCTGGGGAGGGATTGTTGATGCACAGTTATTATTTTCTATTGCTGAATCAGATATTCTCTTATTCTTTGGTTCTTTGTAATTCCAGGACAGTGACTATTAGCTGGTGAGTATGGAGATAGCAGGGTACAGACAGAAGTATTAAGCTTGGCCTAGGGATGGGTAAAGGCATTTCTCTCCTGTGGTAGATTGTTTGCCCACCCAGCCCCTCTTCTTAATGAATATGTGACTAATGGAAGAGTTGACTGTCTGCAGCTGCTATGCAAGGTCAGTTAAGATTCTGTCAAGCCTAAGGGACCAGGGCTGAGCATAAGTACAGTTTCCTCAACAGCAGGGATGAGCTATAACCAAACACTGTCTGGGTAGGAGCTGAATGCTTTGGTCTTTTGTAAGCATGTTACTGACCTCTCTTTTGAGGGGATCTTGAAAATTATGTCTCAGGAATTGTGGCAAAAGAGACTGTCTTTTTTGGAGCTTGAAGTTTGTTCCTAAGGCAGTTGGCAATGCCTGCAACCACTCTGAGGTTCTGGCAGCTTGTCCCTGGGCTGTTACCTAAAAAGATGACTCCTGAAGGTCTTTGTTTATTGCTTGTGAACTGCTGCCTGGTATTCCACTTAAAGCAGTGGCTGTCACCCTGTGGGTCATGCCTTCTTTGGCGGGGGGATTACATATCAGATAGTCACATTATAACTCATATCAGTAGTGAACTTATAGTTATGAAGTAGCAACAAAAATAGCCTTATGGTTGGGGTCACCATGATGTGAGGAACTGTATTAAAAGGTCACAATATTAAGAAGGTTGGAAGTCACCGATTTAGAGCAAAGCCTCCAGCTATAATGCTAGCAGTGGGTGGTTCTTGTGCCCCAGACCTGTGCTAAGAGCAGTCTTTGGTTGCCTCCTATGTCTTTTTTTAATAATTAAATTTATTTTTTAAAACAATCTTTTCTCATTTTATATACCTATCCCAGTTCCCACTCCCTCCTCCCCTCCCACTCTCCCCACCTCAGCCTTTCATTCACTCCTCAAAGAGGGTAAGACTTCCCAAGTGGAGTCAACAAAGTCTGACACATCACATTGAGGCAGGACTGAGGCCCTTCCTCCATCTAGGCTGAGCAAAGTATCCCACCAAAAAGAATGGGTTCCAAAATGCCAGTTCAAGCACTAGGGATATATCCTGGTTCCACTGACTGCCCAAGCCACACCACTGTCACCCACATTCAGTGGACCTAGTTTGGTACTATTCAGGTTCCCCTGCTATAAGTCCAGAGTCAGCGAGCTCTCACTAGCTCAGGTCAGCAGTTTCTCTGGGTATCCCCATTATGGGTTTGACCCCGTTGCTCATGTTATCACTCCTCCCTCTCTTGGACTGGCCTCTGTAAGCTTGGTTCAGTGCTTAGCTGTGGATTTCTACATCTGCTTCCATCAGTTGCTGGATGAAGTTTCTATGATGACAATTAAGATATTCATCAATCTGACTACAGGGCAAGACCAGTTCAGGCACCCTCTCCTCTATTGCTTAGGTTTTAGCTGGGGTCATTCTTGTGGTTCCTGACAGTTTCCCTAGATCCAGGTTTCTTATGCTGCATAATGGCTCCCTCCCTCTCTGTCCTTCCCCCATCTCAACCATCCAGATCCCTCATGTTCTCCTCTTCTCTCCCCTTTCTCCTCTCCTCTTTCACCCTCTCATCTCCCCGTCTCCCACACTCCCAAGTTTTTCAGATCTTGTTGAATTCTACTTCCCAGGGGGGATTCATGTTCTCCTTGTTACCTAGTTTTCTCTGGAATAGTGGACTATAGACTGGTTATTCTCTGCTTTACATCTAATATCCACTTATGAGTGAGTACATACCATTTTTGTCTTTTCTGGGTCTGGGTTACCTCACTCAGTAACCCAGTTTTTTTCTAGTTCCATCCATTTGCATGGAAATTTTAAGATGCCATTTTGTGTGTGTGTGTGTGTGTTTTTTCCGCTGTGTAGTACGCCATTGCATAAATGTACCACATTTTCTTTATTCATTCTTCAGTTGAGGGGCATCTAGGTTGTTTCCAGGTTCTGGCTATTATGAATAATGCTGCTGTGAACACAGCTGAACAAATGTCTTTGTAGTGTCAGTGTGCAACTTTTGGGTGTATGCCCAAGAGTGGTATTGCTGGATCTTAAGTAGATTGATTCCCAATTTTCTGAGAAACCACCATACTGATTTCCAAAGTGGCTGAACAAGTTTGCACTCCCATCAACAATGGAGGAATGTTCCCTTTACCCCACATCCTCTCCAGCATAAGTTGTCATCCATGTTTTTTAATCTTAGTCATTCTGACAGGTGTAAGATGGTGTCTTAGAGTCATTTTGATTTTTATTTCCGTGATAGCTAAGGATGTTGAGCAATTTCTTAAGTGTCTTTTGGCCATTTTCAATTCTTCTGTTGAGAATTCTCTGTTTAGATCTTTACCCCATTTTTTTTTTTGATTGGATTTTTTTTTTGTCTTTTGATGTCTAGTTTTTTGAATTCTTTATATATTTTGGATTCAGTCCTCTCTCTGATGTAGGATGAGTGAAGATCTTCTCCCATTCTGTAGCTGCCTTTTTATCTTATAGACTGTGCTGTTTGCCTTACAGAAGCTTCTCAGTTTCAGGAGGTCTCATTTATTAATTGTTGCTCTCAGTGTCTGTGCTGCTGGTGTTATATTAGGAAGTGCTATCCTGTACCCATGTGTTCAAGGCTACTTCTCACTTTCTCTTCAGTGAGGTTCAGTGTGGCTGGATTTATGTTGAGGTCTTTGATACATCTGGACTTGAGTTTTGTGCATGGGGATAGATAAGGACCTATTTGCATTCTTCTACATGTCAACATCCAGCCCTATCAGCATCATTTTGAGGATGGATTTGAAACTCGTCCTTGTCTCTGGGTTTTCTGCTTTATTTTGCTGTGGGATTTCTCTCCACATCAGAACTCTGTTTACCTTTTCCTATAAATTCAAATGAATTTAGCGCTATTGTTTGTTGGAGTGTTGGTGTGCCTGGAGTAGTAGTACCTGGGCCTTTGGAGTCTGGTTTCACGTGTCCTTTCTTTCCCTCCCCAGGCAGCCTCCTGTTGGCGAGTCTCAGTGGAGAGTGCTGCTGCAGGACATGCTGACCATACAGCAGCATGTGTACACATGCCTCGATGCCGATGCCTGCTATGAGGTAATGCAGCTGTAACTGTTTTTTTTTTTTTTTTTTTTTTTTATTTAGAAATTTGATTATGTTTGCCACAAGGGAGAGACTGTAAGAGACACTATATATAATGTGATTGATGACTGATCAGCTAGTACTATGGATTGAAGCCTTATCATAGCCCCTTTTGCCTTCCCCTTGTTTATTGCAGTGCCATCTGTTTTGTAGATCAGTCTTCTGAAACCCTGAATATCACATGATTTCTCCCTACAGGTTTTGGTGGTCACTAAAACTTTAGCTTTTTTGGGGGCCTACCACCCAGCTCCAGAATAAATTACAAGCAGAAGTTTATTATTTTTTATGAATGCTCGGCCTTAGCATAGCTTGTTTCTAGCCGGCTTTCCTGATCTTATCACAGCTCACCTTTACCTCTGTTTACCTCTGGGCCTTTTCCTTTTCCTACTTTCGCTCTTACTCGTGGCTGGGCGGCTGGGCGGCTGGGCGGCTGGGCGGCTGGGCGGCTGGGCGGCTGGTCTCTGGAGTCACCTTCCTCTTGTTCCCTTGCTCCTTCCTTCTTGCCTCCCAGATTTCTCCTCCTGTTTATTCTCTCTGCCTGCCAACCCTGCCTATCCTTTCTCCTGCCTTGCTATTGGCCACTCAGCTCTTTATTAGACCATCAGGCGTTTTAGACAGGCAAAGAATCACAGCTTCACAGAGTTAAACAAACTCTGTGAAAGAATGCAACACATCTTTTTATCATTATTTGCACATGTTCTATAGCATAAAAAAGTAACACATCTTAAAATAATATTTTGCAACAGGCTTCTACTTCATTTCCTGTGTTCATATCTTCTTTTGCTTTACATTTGTTTACAGACCTGATGGTCTCCTTCATACAATCTGTTCCTTGTTCCAAATCACTCTATAGGTATCTACACTTGTGTCTTGAAAAGCCACAATGGCCCAAGCCTCCTGGGTGACTCTTTCCGTAGTCGTTCTCCACAGTGTTTTACAGTCTGTTCAAGTAGCTCCCTCAAGTAGGATGTATATCTACCCTTCCTGTGACTGTGTGTACAATGTTCCCTCTACCTGGAATATATAGGATGTATATCTACTCTTCCTGTGACTGTGTGTACAATGTTCCCTCTACCTGGAATATATAGGATGTATATCTACCCTTCCTGTGACTGTGTGTACAATGTTCCCTCTACCTGGAATATATAGGATGTATATCTACTCTTCCTGTGACTGTGTGTACAATGTTCCCTCTACCTGGAATATATAGGATGTATATCTACCCTTCCTGTGACTGTGTGTACAATGTTCCCTCTACCTGGAATATATAGGATGTATATCTACTCTTCCTGTGACTGTGTGTACAATGTTCCCTCTACCTGGAATATATAGGATGTATATCTACTCTTCCTGTGACTGTGTGTACAATGTTCCCTCTACCTGGAATATATAGGATGTATATCTACTCTTCCTGTGACTGTGTGTACAATGTTCCCTCTACCTGGAATATATAGGATGTATATCTACTCTTCCTGTGACTGTGTGTACAATGTTCCCTCTACCTGGAATATAGTCTTTTTTCTCACTTGGAAAACTCCTGATAAATTTTCATGCCTAGGCTGACTATGCTTGCTAAGATCTCATAGAACTTGCCTCCACTGTAGCCTTCTTTTAAAATGGAGCCGTTTGCAGATAAGATGGGTTCTTTCGGCTTTGGCCTTGTGGTCGTAGGTAGGCATTTTACTATCACATATTTGAATGAATATTTTTCTGCAAAAGAACATTAGAGAGCATTTATAACTTTTTAAAGGCTCTAGAAGACAGTAATGCAGACTTTCCAAAAGTAACGTTTTAATTCGCACCTTTCGACAAATTCTGTATTTGCTGTTTTGTTGTCTTTGGAAAATAATTTGAGAGCACAGTGGCCTAACTTTGAACATGGTAGACAAAGGCTGACATTCTGCCTCTAGAATGATGTCCAGATTGTCATTGTAGGCTGAGTAAAGTGCCTTTTCCAACATGGGTCATGATGCTCTATGCATGGCAGTACTTCTCAACCTTCCTATCGCTGTGACCTTTAGCTAGAGTGCCTCACATTGTGGTGACCCCAACCATAAAATTATTTTTGTTGCTACTTCATAACTGTAATTTTGCTACTGTTATTAATTGTAATATAAATATCTGTATTTTCTAATGTTCTTTAGTGACCCCGTGAAAGGGTCATTTGACTCCCAAAGCGTCACAACCCGCAGATTGAGAGCCAATGCTCTATGAATGGCATAAATAAACCATTGGAAGTTCATTTGGCTTGTGCTCAGTGTGCCAGTTTCACCTGCCAGAACCTAGTGAGGAGGGACACCAGGTCAAATGTGCTCTCACCAGAGCTTCCACTTTATAGCCTCTCTTGTTATGTTAAGTGAGTTTTCTGCTCCAGACATCAAAACAAAGGCTAGTCTTAAGAGCAATGATTAGGTAATATAGGGAAAGCGGAGGTGGTGGGGGGTTGAGAGGGTTGGGAGTTGAGGGGAATTCATGTTCCCCATCAAGTTGTTTCTATCTCATCAGTTTCTTCATTGTCCTCATCCACCCATGGATGGCAGGGAAAGAATGTCACATTGTCAGTAATAGGCTTGGGGGTCACGTTGTTTAATCCTTTTCTGGCACAAGTAATCTCAAATACTTTTAATATATTCAATTCCATTAGTACAATAAATTCTCTGTAAGATACCTCCTGTCAGTGCTTCTTATTTTATTGAGATACATTTTAATATCCAAGTTATAAAAAAATCTCATTGCTCCATGCTATCATTTTAATGTTTATGTGTAAGTTAACATTTACAGTCTAACTCACTCATAAGGGTGAATTCAGACGAGGTTGGGGGTGCAGCTTAGTGTGTTAGTACTTGCCTATCATGCACAGACACTGGTTTGATCCTGCTCCACAGCGACAGAGAATGTGAACGCCTGTGTTATCAGCAATGACATATTATGTGTGTCAGATCTTGTAGTCACACTCTGTTACAGTCTGCAGAATGAGTCCAGTTTGAGTAGCACACTGCCTGTAGTAGTTGACCAGTGGGTTTTATTGATTGCCTATTTACTTTATTTATAGGCAATCTATGTAATCTAGGATGGCCTAGGGCTCAGTTATCTTCCCTGAATCTCTCAAGTGCTGGGATTACGGCTGTGTGCCATCATACCCTGCTTCAATTCTGTTTTCTAATGAATAAACTTTACATACTTAATTCTTTATTGTAATGCCTTAGATAGCATGATTTACTTGTTTCATCCTCTGAAATTTTTTCTGAAAGCTAATTTTTTCTTTTATTGTGGTGGAATTCATAGAATAGTAAGGTAGCTGGTTTAACGTAGGCAGTGTGTGCTTATTTTCTAGATACACTATGTCATACAGACCCAAGTTATAGGATAGATACAGTTTTGACTTGAAATCCTTTGGATTTCAGAGCCTTCATTTTGTTGAACAGAGCCTACCTTCTTTATCAATAACTGTGGAGTTTTTTTTTTCCCCTAGATATTTACTGAAAGCCTTCTCTGCTCCAGTCGCCTGGAGAATATCCATCTCGCTGGGCAGATGATGCACTGTAGTGCTTCTTCGGTTAATCTTCCAGCTGGTGCGGCCCATAAGGGACGACCCCAGTTCAGGGTCGAGTACGGGAGGAGTATTGACTTGGTGTTGGCTGCCAGCAGAGAGTACTTCAACTCTTCCACCAACCTCACTGACAGCTGCATGGACTTGGCCAGGTAGGAAGTCCGTGTTCTGGGAGCACTGTGTGCACGTCCAACGCAGGTCATCTCAGATGCAGGCTGTGTACACTGCACGGGTTTCTGTTGTGTACTGTTTTACTATAGGAACGCAACCAGTGAATTATGAAGTGCTTGAATTCTTCTTGATCCCCCATAAACATTCTTTCAATTGAGTCATTTTGTTCATTATCTATAAGCCTCTATTTCTCTGAAATTTGAGCTTTGTAGGTAATATTTATCTCTTTTGCATAGCATGTGCTCCAAAGTTAACTCTAGATAGAAATTTCTAGATTTTAAATTCAGTTCCTTCCTTGGCCTATCATTAGTTCTTTCCTCTTAGTTGACATGAGAAACAGTTATACTTGACTTCTGAATTTAATAGTCTTATTAAAGAATTTCATCGTTCTTGAGGGAAGATTTTATGAATTGAAATTAATATTTATAAAGTAAATTTTTATAAAACTCAGAATTCAATACATGTTCCCCCAAATTTATGTTACTTCTGAACCTTAAATGCTTCAGGAATGCCTTTTGTATTAGTCCCTTATTCTATTGTTATGAAAACTCCTGAGCTTTTACTCTCTGTGTAAGAAGTTTGAGATAGGAGGTCATGGTGAAGGAAGGTACTCTGTGGTAAGACAGGAAGCCAGCAGGAAGTAGCCTATTTTAAGACTTCTAGGCTCTTTCTTTGAATGGTCATGTTCTGTTTAGAGCAGTGGTTCTCACCCTTCCTAACACAGTGAGCCTTTAATACAGTTTATCATGAACTCCCAACCATAAAACTATTTTTATTGCTACTTCATAACTGTATTTTTTTTACTATTATGAATTTAATGTATATCTGACATGTAAGGTATCTGACCCTTCAACATGAAAGTATCCTTTCACTCCCAAAGGAGTTATGACCCACAAGTTGAGAACTGCTGGTTTGGGTAGTGCTTTCCTGGGGAACAGGCTGCCAAGTCATAAACCCTAAGGGGACACATGCCCAATCCCGTCTCCAAACCAGAGCAATAACTGCATGCTTCATCTGCATAAGCAGCGGCTTAGTTATGTCTCTCCTGGTGCTCCTCGGCCATCCAACCGTCATCTGCCTCTGCTCAGCATCTTCTAGGGCACACCATGGAAGTCCCATTCTGCTGTTTTCTTGGAGTTCTACCTTTTAGACCACACTGAGCTTTTCTTTCTTCCCTTTCTAGAAAAACATTATGAAACTTGCTTTCTTTTGTGAGGGCAGTCGGCAGTATTTCTGACTTGAGCATTCACTGTATCATCTGAAGTTTAGTTTCTTGATCAAAGAAACTGAAGAAAGCTATGAACCTCTCAGCGTCTGGTGACCCCAACTTTCCAGCTCTATGTCCCGATTCAAAAGAACTAGCTGACATTCTGTAAGAAGTTCTTGACTTTTATTAAACGGCTAATTGTGCATTTCTTATTTTGCTCATTTGGATATTACTTACTTTGCAAGTATACATATAATTTTATAAAATGGAGACATTGTACGTTTCTTGTTTTGACTTTTTTATGTTTCATTTAGCCAGTATGTGAACTGAAGCATTGCCATGCCCTTTACAACATTGTGTTAAATGATTTTACTACACTTGTGCCTGAATTTAGCTGGGTGTGTTCTCCTCTTTTCATTGTTGGAGTGGCAGTAAAGCTGAAGTTAGGATGTCCTCTGGATCCAGATGCCTGTGTGTCAGCCCAATCCCAGCCAGCCCGCAGCCTCTGACACTGGCTTCATTTGAAAGCAGACTTGAGAGAGCTGTTGTGATTGCGTGTGTGTGCTTGTGAAGGTGCAGTGCCTATGTGCATGTGCGGCCAAAGGATGCTGTCCTTCTCTATTGAGCTCCACCTTGATCCCTCAAGGGAGCGTCTTTTCCTGACCTTAGAGCTCACTAGTCTTTGGCAATCCAGACAACAGCCAGCAGGCCCCAGTGAAGTGAATGCTGAAGTCCTCTGGTGCCTTCCTCCCTCAGTACTGGGGACATTGTGTCATGTAGCAATGCATAGCTTCTTATATGTGTGCTGGGGATCAAGTTCTCATGCCTGTGCTGCAAGCAGTCTCATCCAGTGAGCCATCTCCCCAGCCCCCTCCTTTTTGCTATTGTGTTCTTAAGTGGGTTTCTAAGTGGTCAGAACTGTTGCTGTTATATGAACAGCGTAGAGTAGTTGGTAGGTACCAGATGAACACTTATAGCCGGGCGGTGGTGGCGCACGCCTTTAATCCCAGCACTCGGGAGGCAGAGGCAGGCCGATCTCTGTGAGTTCGAGACCAGCCTGGTCTACAAGAGCTAGTTCCAGGACAGGCTCCAAAGCTACAGAGAAACCCTGTCTCGGAAAAAAAAAAAAAAAAAAAAAAAAAAAAAAAAAAAAAAAAAAAAACAGATGAACACTTATGAAACTTCCTTTGTGTTGCTAAGTGGTTCCCGTTTATTTCCCATTGTACATTATATGCTGAAGTACCCGTTCTCTAAGCATAACATGCACTTCCACTTGAACTTGTTTTGAAACCTGTTTCTAGCCCTAAATTTAATCTTTTTTGTTGTTGGTGGTGTTCATCTTTTTGTTGTTGATTCTTGGGGACTTTTTTTTGTTTTTCATAAAAGGTATTGAGGAGTTTGGGAGCCTTAGTACACATATATAAGCAGTGTACAGTGACGTGTATACCTCATGTGTCATGGAGTGCCGGCTGGACACAGGCAGACCTCTAGAGTTGGCTGGTCAGTCGTCTAGCTCTATTAGTTAGTTTCAGAATCAATGAGAAACCTGTTTTAAGATTACTGAAGTGGTGAACAGCTGAGGCACCAGCTGATGTCAGCCTCTGACCTCTGTGCATCAATGTGCACACATAAACACTACATACAGAACCCTTTCTATAACACTAGGATATTTGGGCTTGTCTTTCTTAGTTTGACTTCATTGCTCAGTTTTCTAGGTGTAATTTCTCACATTTTCTCTTTTTTAAAGACTGTATATAAGAGCACATGTATGTGGATGCTTGTGGAGGCCAGAAGTTGTGGTCAGATCCCTTAGGTCTGGAGTTTTGGACAGTTGTGAGCTGCCTGACATGGGTACTGGGAAGTGAGCTTCAGTTGTCCTCAAGATCAGCAAGGACTCTTAACCTCAGAGCCAGCTCACCAGCCCTGTTTTTTTTTTTTTATGCCATTCTTTGAAATACTAATTGTCATAAAATTCTCATATACTTTGATGCTTTCCATTTAATCTTCAAACTCATTGAACATGGTCTTAACTGCGATAGCTGTCTGGATTCATTTTCCCCTCAAATGACTGGTAGTTGCTTCCACTCTAGCAAAGGTGAAAAACAACCCTTTTCCCTAGTGGTAACTTATGTCAGAATCATGCTTCCCCCTTTCTTTCTTCAAACTATTACTGAACTTGACAGAGTCCTTTAAAGTAGTTAGTAAGCCTTTTTCTTTCTCTCTAGGGATCCTATTTTTATTTCAAATGCTGGAAATATCAAATTGAATAGCCTTTGAAATTCCAACTTGTGTTTGACCTAAAGCTTCTAGGCAGGTGTTTCTGGGTGATTATAAAATCCCCTTGCTGCATCGTGCCTTCACTGTATCCCTTCCTATCCCATAAGGATGCACTTTGATTTTTATCCCATGTGTATGATGTTGTGCTGGACTAATTGTGACCTATGAGCCCTAAGGCATCTGTGTTTACCATGGTATGGAGTATAGGAAATATCTCTTCCATTCCTATTTATTAGGAATTTATTATTCCTTGAGGAAGCAAAAGATATGTGTGCTGGAAGTTTTATGTCAGTTTGCCTGAAGCTAGAGTCACTGGAGCAAAGGGAACTTCAGTTGAGAAAATGCAGCCTCCATTGAGAAAATGTCTCCATAAGATCTGAATGTAGGCAAGCTTGTAGGGCATTTTCTTAATTAGTATTGGTGGGCCCCACATGCATGCATGTATGTATGTGTATGCACAAATATGTACATGTAAGCCGGGCGGTGGTGGCACACGCCTTTAATCCCAGCACTCGGGAGGCAGAGGCAGATGGATCTCTGAGTTCGAGGCCGGACTGGTCTACAAGAGCTAGTTCCAGGACAGGCTCTAGAAACTACAGGGAAACCCTGTCTCGAAAAACCAAATATATATATATATATACACATGTATAACCTGCTGAGTATATTTTTTCATTTGTGCATATATGGTTATATATGGTTTTAAGGGTGACCACTATGTAGTAGACAACTACTAAGGAGCTTATCCCTGGGAGATGCTGATTCTCTTCCCAGCAGTCAACAGACTATGACTCATGGTCTTTTTGCCCTTCATTGCTAACATTTCATTCATGTCCATACTCTTGTTCTGGTCTTGTTTATGCAGCTCTTAGTAAGAGACTGTTTCACAGCAGACCTTCTGGGTTTCTGGCTCTTACAGCTGTTCTTTTTTCTCTTCTGTGATGTTCCCTGAGCCATAGATCAGGAGCTGTGATGTAGGAGTATTTGTTGGGACTGGGTGCCTCATGATCTATTGATCTTTCCATTTTGTTCAGTTGTGGTTTTCTGTGCTGATTTCCATTTGCTGTAAAGAGAATGATCTTTGGTGAGGGGTGGTAGCTGCACTTTGCTGTGGAAAAGATTTAGAATGTAGTAAGGAATTATTTATGGTCTAGCAGAGGGTGGTAGTCGATTTCTAAGGTTAACGACCTCACTAGCCTAGAGAAGCTGGCTAGGATCAGCGCCAGTCACACAGTTGTTGGTTGCCACCAGCATGTGGGTACCACTTCTTGCACCTTAATGTGTTTCTTGTCTTGGTTCATAGGTGTTGCATCTAGGTAGGACTGTTTACTTGCATCTCTCCCTTGGCACCTTGCATAGTATTTTCTGGAAGCACAGAAGCTAGACCCTAGGAAACAGGCTCTCAGGTCCTTGGTTGCCTCTCAGGTATTAAAGGTGAATCCCCTCCCACCCACATTGCTGAAGACACCACACACTTAGGACATATGGCTCAAATGAATCAAGGTGGATATGCCCTTTATTGTTTGTAGAATTTGCCTACTTTCCAACTTTTTTCTAAAACAAAGAAAATGCAGCAATCTAGTAATAGGGATGTGTAAGCCTTTGTGTTGGGTAAATTTCCTGCCTGGAATTCGTGGGTTCAAGGGTAAGTGCATGTAAAGTGTTATGCAAATCAGAGTTTATAATCCTTACTTAGAATCAGCATTACTTGTGAGTGCTCACAGACTGAAATCCTCCAACTGTGCAAGATCAAGCTCTGCTCTTGCCATTGAGTCATACTTGCCATTGCGCGACTGCAGGGCCCTCCTGGTGCCTCAATTCCTTTAATTGTGCTGTTGCTGTCAGCATATAATAGCCCTTGTTGGCTAAATGGTCTTACACAGGCACCTTTCTAAAATAAGTTTATTCATTAGAGAAAACTTCTTAAAAGTGAATTTTTTTATGAATTAAAAGAGAAAAACGTTGGAAGTATTCTATATGACCAGATATTAAATGGGAAGGACAGGTCATCCAGTGCTACACAGAAAGGTGCTGTCTCAAAGTAAAGAAAGTGTCACTCACCTGTTGATTATCAATCACATTCTCTCCTTCGTCAGTGCTGCATTACCAACTGATTCTTCTCTTCTGTTAGAAGTTCTTTAATTGTATAGGACTGTTTTAGCTTTTTTGGATTCTTTGTTTTCCCATATAAAGTTGAATATCAATCTTTCAAGGTCTGTAAAGAACTCCATTGGAATTTTTATGGATTTTTTTTGGGGATTGCATTGAATCTGTAGATTGCTTTAGGTAGGATGGCCACTTTTACTGTTGTAATCCTACCAATCCATGAGTGTGGGAGATCTTTCTATAGTTTGATAACGTCTTCAATTTCTTTCTCAAAAGGCGTGAAGCTGGCCGGATGGTGGTAGCGCACGCCTTTACTCCCAGCACTTGGGAGGCACAGGCAAGCAGATTTCTTGAGTTTGAGGCCAGCCCTGTCTACAGAGCTAATTCCAGTACAGCCAGGACTGTTACACAGAGAAATCCTATCTTGAAAAGCAAAAAAAAAAAAAAAACAAAAAACGTACAGTTTTGGAGCAAGTCTTTCACTTGCTTGGTTAGAGTTACTCCAAGATATTTTATGTTATTTGTGGCTATTGTTTCCCCAATTTCTTTTTCAGCTTGTTTGTCATTTCTGTTTAGGAGGGCTACTGATTTTTGTGTTGTGTGAGTTAATTTTGTGTCTAGTCACTTCACTGAAGGTATTTATCAGCTATAGGAGTTCCCTGGTAGAATATTTGGGGGTCACTTATTTATACTATCATATCATCTGCTAATTATTATACTTTGACTTCTTCCTTTCCAATTTATATCTCCTTGATCTCCTTCCATTGTCTTATTGTTCCATCTAGAACTTCAGGTCCTATACTGAATCAATATGGAAAGAATGGACAACTTTTTAGCAGTCTGGCAGGTGTTAGAGAAATATGTGTTTGACCACTTCTTGCTCAATATAGAAAAGTAACTGGGTGAATTTATGCTGCTGCTTTTCAAAATCTCTGTGATTTGTTTTAGGTGCTGCTTGCAGCTCATAATAGACAGGCCAGCTGCCATTCAAGAGGAACTAGACCTCATTGAAGCTCTGGGGTATCTTGAAGAATTTGGGGTAAAGATCCTGCCTTTGCAAGGTGCGTCTTCTGCTTGGTATTGCATTGCTACCTTATTTTGCACCAATTAAGTAGTGTTCCTTTTTTATTTTTTCAATGAAAGTAACTTTGATAATCTGAATACATTATTAATATACAATATTAATTATCTTTTTTAATTTTTGCAATGAAACCTCAAGTTAAAACATTTTGCAGTTAATTAAAAAAATCTTGTTTATAACCTGTAAAGACATAATAGTAGTAACAGAGCAACTGAACAGTGAGGCCACTGGATCAAAGCAAACATATGTACTTCTTATTTTTATGAATGACACTTGTAGATTTACTTCAGTTTTGGCACATAGCTTATTCCTGTATTTTACTTTCATAGATTGTTAACTAGGTAACCACCTCCCAATCTTGTCTTAAAAGTAGTGGGAGACAATTCTTTCTAAGAACTTAATTGCCAATGATATTTACATTTTTCTCAGGTTTTTTTTTTTGTCTAATTTTAACAGGTATGTTGGAGTCGTCTGGACAGATGTCACCCAACTTGTCCTACGTGCTTGTACTAAGTGCTTGTCCTAAACTGTAAGGATGGTGCATTGAAACATTCCAGGCCTTAGAAGACCATAGCTGACCATAGTCTCTCTAAATCCAGAACTCTAGGCCCCTGAATATAAAGGTGGTTTCCTAGGGAGAAGTGTACTTGGCTGACTGCTGTAGTCTACCATTCCTAACTCTAGAATTGGCTAGAACTAGTGACAGGGAAATATAACAGTTCATTGTAGCACAAAGTTGCTGTCTCCTACCCAGTCCCACAGCCATTCAATCCCAAAGAAACACGCAGTGTCTTATATTAATTGGCCTATTACTCAGGCTTATTGCTAAGTAGCTCTTATGACTTAAATTCACCCATAATTTTTGTCTTTGTTTAGCCACATGGCTTGGTATCTTTTGTCAGTAAGGCATTCTCATTTTGTTTCCTCTGCATCTGAGTGGACTGACTGACTCTCTGCCTTTCCTCTTCCCAGAATTCTCTTAGTCTGGTTACCCTGATTATACTTCCTGCCTGGCTACTCTTTTATTAAACTAATATGAGTGGCAAATCTTTACAATGTAAAAGAGCATTATCCCACAGTTCATTTCTTCTTTTTCTTTTTTTTTTTTTTGGTAAGTTTCCACCATAGTTGTCCTCTCTCATTTAAAAAAAAAATAACATAGGATCAGAAGCCTCAGTTCCTCCAGGTGCTAGTGGCCACGTTCCTTTGTCCCCTGCAGTGTCAGCAATAACTGGGACTGGGGAAGAGCCGGTTGCAGTGTCACAGTTTTAAACTTTATATGGATTTTCATTGTGGTTTTACTCAAAGTTTGACTTCTTAATAAAAGCTACTGTGCTGGAAAGACATAGACTATTATTACTCTGAATTTCATTGTTGGACCTAATTATTATGCAGGTGTAAGTAGCACCCTGAGTATATAGGGCAGGTTGTTAGTATATATGGTTAGATTGTTAGGTCATTGACAATCTCTTCAGATGTACCATTAATACAACTTTTGAACTCAAAACTTTTTAATAATTATGAAAATTAATCAAAGTTGCTAAAAACCATTTCAGCTTATTCTAAAATGTTTAATTATTAACTATTCTACCCCCATAATATATTTGTTAATTTCAGCAAAGGAAGATTCTAAAACATAGTAAGTTTTTTCTTCATCTTTCATTAGGGTAAATATTACAGCATTGGTATATTCGTGTGTGTGTGTGTGTGTGTGTGTGTGTGTACATGTGTGTGCAATGTACACATTCAGCTGTGTATGTAATTTTGCTACTTAAATAATCTGAGCTGAGTGATGAATAAAAAACTGTTCTACATGCTGTGATCCTTTACAATGCTAAGTGAGTTCTGAGCTCTTGTGGTGGTCAGTTAGATGTGACTTTGATGATACACAACCAAGACTGTAAAGGCTGCACCTTCCAGGAAGTTTCTGAGTGAAGGAGTCGCTGCTGTAATGCTGGGCGTTTACATCTTAGTTACCCAAAGATGGTCAGTAAAAGGAACTGTTGTATGGTTGTACCAGCAGTTCAGAGAGGAGATAAAGAGTTGACTTGTATGTGCTAATTGCAATCACTTAGACTCTTGCTGTTCAATTTAATATACTTATCTATTATTAGTAACCATTGCTCAGGATGAATGGATAAAACAAGTGTTTCATTGAATGGAAAAATGGGTTGATGAGGATCTAGTACTACAGTTTCCTACCTTGATTGTGGTTATGATAATAGGAGGGAAATCAGCCCCCTAAGGGTAGAACTTCCACACAAGGCCCCGGGTGGTGGTGGCAGTGCACGCCTTTAATCACAGCACTCAGGAAGCAGAGGTAGGCGGATCTCTGTGAGTTCAAGGCCAGCCTGCTCTAAAAGAGCTAGTTCCAGGGTAAGAACCAAAAGCTACGGAGAAACCCTGTCTCGAAAATTCAAAAAAAAAAAAAAAAAAGAAAAAAAGAAAAGAAACACACAAGGCATATGGCATATAAGGCCCAGCCTTTTTTTTTTTTAATGTGTGTGTAGAAGTATTATATCCATAACAGGCTTTGCTGTAAACATCTGTTTAGAACATAAAAAAGTAGCTATAGCATAGTCATTGTGTTATTGAATCTGGAGGAAAACAAGTAAAATGGCAGCAGATACTGAGGGGAAAGCCCACACTTTAAAAATCCATTATAGAGACCTTGGATACAGGCCTTTAAAACCTTGACTGCGCGGCAAATGGAAATTACCAGCAGCTCACAGGCTAGGGAGCATGACTGGAGCTGCCCACTGTGATCAGCTCTGCATGCCTTGAGACAGCGTTCTCATGCAGGGGAACATCAGTGGGGAATCCAGTGATGTGGTCTTTACTCACACATGGCGTATAACATTTCCACTCTCGTTCACTGTCCAAAGAAGTTACAGCATGAGGTTAGCAAGGTTAACAAGGTGGACATTTGCGATATAAAACTGGGGTGGATACAACTGTTCATCTGCAAGCATCCTGTGCTTCAGGATGTGCATACTGGAACACTGAGGTATGTAGGACATATGCTCTGCAATTTTTCCTCAAATGGTTAACAAAAGTATTTGTGTATGTGAATATGCATATAGAGGAAGACAGGAGTGAGTGTATGTGTTTATGATTGTGTATACAGGTATAAGATTAGAAGGAATTAGGAGCTGGTGAATCCAATTAATACAGTATTACAATGTAGATATTTTTGCAACTTGCAACCTTTCTGTAAGTTCCAAATTCAATTCCAATAAAAATATAGAAAATAACAGACTAATTCCAATGAAAAACCACAATATCTTCACTTCCCTAAGATTTATGTCCCTCTCAGCCAACTACATATGAAACATTTCCAAAGAGCAGGCTATGTGAGGATTTACTAGGGATTTAGAAATAAAGATGAAAGCCACAGGCAAAATTTAGAGACTTGGGTTGAATTCAGGACCCACCTCTTTTCGGTGGTCTTTGTTAAAGTATCTTAAGCTCTCTGTACCCCAGTTTCTTTTCTTTGGGAAAATAACCTGTTTATTAGGGTGGGTGTTGTATGGTTGTTATATATAAGTCAGTTCTGGAGACACAATTCATTTCCATTTTATGTTAGCTGCTGATGCAGTTGTCATGGTTACTGCAAGTCAGCTGCCTAGGCAGTACCATCTTCTTTGCCATTGCTACTCTGAGTAAGAACTACTTACTCTTGGAGCTCACTTGATGTCCTTTGACATTTTCTCTTTAAATATTCTTTGCTCTATGATATGAACTGGTTGATTAGGCATTTCATTTTCCTGAGTGCTAGTTTAAGTGAGAGGACTGGGCTTAGCCATAGGAGATTTGGAACTTGGTGCCCTCCGTTCTGGGGTGACGTTGCCTTAGCCAAACTTAGTTGTACTTGCCTGTAAACCCAGTACTCAGGAGGCAGGTAGGAGGATTTCTGCACAACCAGGCAATCAGGGCCACTTGAGTGAGACCCTCTCTCTCTCTCTCTCTCTCTCTCTCTCTCTCTCTCTCTCTCTCTCTCTCTTTCTCTCTCTGTGCGTGTGTGTGTGTGTGTGTGTGTGTGTACACTACTAAAGTATATTTTGAATTTGGGCTTGGGGAGATGAGGCCTTAAATGTATAGTCCATGCTGGACTCAAATGCATGGTCATCCTGCCTTGGCCTCAGCACTGTTGCATTACAGGGTATGTCACTGCGGTCACTCTGAGATCAGTAATTACATTTTGGTTCCCTTATGCTTGAACATTTGTGGCACCCCTTCGTGTGTTCATGAAGTTCTTCATTGTCTGTTTTTAGTGCGCCTGTGTTCTGATCGGATTAGCCTCATCAAGGAGTGTGTTTTGCAGTCTCCCACATGCTACAAACAGTCAGCCAAGCTGCTAGGCCTTGCTGAGTTGCTGAGGGTTGCAGGTAAGTCTCTGAGTGCTAAACTCCTGACCCATTTATCACACCAGTCTATATGAGCATCAGGATTTGCTCAGTTGTTCAGAAGAACTTTTTGTTTTCTTTTTTAAGCAAGGAACAATATTTTCTAGGAATCTTGGCCTGTTATAAAAGTGTTTATACTGAAGTTTTGGGAAAATCAGATGCCCTTGAGTGAAAAGGGCTTAATCAGGGTGTACAGTTGTGAAGTCAGCAGAAGTCCTTGTTATCATTCAAAGGAGACTGCTGTGTGAAGCACCCACTGTACCAGCACACTCACGAGCCAGACTGAGTTTGATAGTTCTGATAAACTCATTAGAAAATTTTGTGCACTGACTATTTGGCAAAGTTATCATACATTTTACCTCATTCAGTTTTCTGCGAAATTGTTACAGTAGTGGTTAGCTTCCCATTTTATAATAGAAATTCTGAAGTTACAGAAGTTAAGTGTGCTGCTTACCAGGATGAAGTAGGAGCCTGACTTTTAAGGAAAATCTCTGACTCTGCATTTTATGCTCCATTAACTACAGTGCTCCTACCTGCCAGAATATTTTAGTGCTAGTTTTGTATTTTTTGAAATGTATATATATTCACACATATACACATACATATACATGTATATATATGTATGAATATATATATATATACATATATATATATATTTTTTTTCTATAAGAATAATTGTTGGGTATTTTGTTCCATAATAGTGGTTTGCGTTTGTCATAGTCTAAACCATGAAACAGACTCAAAAGTAAAGAAAATTTGTTTTTCTTTTTAACCTTTAAAAATTCAATATATTTAGTAGACACATAGGTTAATATTTTGAAGTCCTAATAAGTAGAATTCTTATTAAGGTCTTTACTTCTGATAAACATGTATCACTTCTCAGCTTTGAGCACAACGCTGACATCTGTTACACACTTGGAAAGGTCTTGGGACCTGGCTTCTCTGTGAGGCATATTGGGCCCCCTGGGAAAAAATTGAATGTAGACTCAGAAAAATGGTTTAATCCTGAGTTTGTGTGTGTGTGTGTGTGTCTGTGTGTTTCAAGCTTTATTTGTCCAGTGTGCACATCTAGGAAACAGGAAAGCTGTCCCTTTTGGTTACCCATAGTCTAGTAATAAGAGAACCAACTGAGTGCATGCATAGCAAAGCTCTTCGAACATAGCAAAGGATGGATTTCATAAGGGCCCAGCTCTTACAGATGTGGTGTTTGTCACCTCTGCACCTGTTAAGATAGTGTTTTGCTTTGATTGTGACATATAATAAATGGACCTGGCAACCTTCAAACAACAGTTTGAATCAACAGTTCTACGAGGAGAGCATTCCTCCTAAGGATTCTGTAGAAGCGTGTGAAGGTGCATGGTACTTGGATTGATTTTCCTTATTGCAGCTAATTTAGTTCTAAAACTTCAGATCATCTCAGATTGGCCACACTTCACTTCCCAAATGTTAACATGCTGTCTCTTGTATGATATTCCAACTTGGAGCAGTATCATTGAAACATAAGGCTAAAGTATAAAATTTGTTCAACAAATTGATCTTATGAGCCATGTGCGTTTACACAAAAGTCGCTATCGGGTACAGATTTAATGTCTTTTCTGCCTTAATCCAGTCCCTGCCCCCCGTGACTGCAGCTTTTACAGTTTGAAGTGTGGTTTCAGAATGACTGACGTTTCCCTTTCCCAGCCTCACAGGCCGAAGGCTCGTTCTTACTGTGCTCACTAAATCCAGACCTTTCACTTTTTCCTTATAGCTTGCCCTTTATGGCTTCATTTTGTTTATGGCATACCCAAATGGCAGCCATTTTCATTTTGGCACTCTAGGACCCCACTAAGTAGCTGATGGGTACATGAACAGAAGCCCTGTGTGTTGTGACAGTGGGACTGATAACCAGAATGGTGCAGAGTGACTGGAGACCAGCTTACATAGACATGTCTTATTGGACAGTGGATGCAGCGATGACTCGTGTCTTGAGTACAAAGCATGGGGCAGTGCTCAGTTCCATCATGTTACCCAAAACTTGCAGAAATAAACTGTGGGAACGGGAGAATCATCATAAATAACCAAGAATCATTCTCGGAGGAGGAGCGTTCGGCCCCTTACTCGAAGGGAACATATAGCTGTTAGCAGACATATTTTATGTTGACCTTCAGTTCAAAACTCAGAGCTGTTTGTTGTGCAACCATTAATGTTCTTCAGACAAGCCATGGAAGGAATAGTTATGTAGCCCAGGTTTGCCTCTCATCTAATCTCCTTTAGCCTCCTGAGGTCAGAATGACACACACGAGCACCACAGCCATGGTTTCTTTCATCGCTCTCTATGAGTCCCCACACTCCTGGCTGTTGTCTCTGAGAATATACTTGCTTAAGAACATTTTCCAGGTCTGCTATTAACCATATTGAGTTTTGGATTACCTGATCAACTTTTAACTTTCAAGTAAGTAACTTTGGACTTCATAATTGCAATTTGGCCATTCTATCAACAATAATGATTTCAATTTTATTCTTTAATATTTCATACAACTTCATTCTTTAATATGTATCTCTGATTCTTGTTACTGTGTGCCTCATAGGCAGAGAGGTGAATCTCATTTTGCAAGTGAAGACATAGGATTAGAGAGATCAGTGTGTTTTTTAGCTAGGCATTTGCCTTTCTACCTTCTGCTGTTATCTCTGTGTACTCTTTCTGATGTTGTGTGATGGCTCTCAGTGGCCTCTGTGTGTTTCATCTCCTTCATAAGACTTTTATAAGTGTATGACTCTTCGTGCAGAAATCATCAGATATGGGGTTTATTGATCTTAGATAAGAGAAAATAATGCATAAATGTATTGACACATATAAATATTCATATTTACTGGGGAGGCTGAGACAGGAAGGTTGCAATTTGGAGCTCAATTTATACTGCATATTGAGACCTTGTCCATTTAAAAACATGTATAGGTGAAATCCTTTGTTTTATTACTCCTGCTCCTACCAGAGAAGTAAAGCAAATAGAGCATGAGAGACAGCTGTCCAAGATATTGGCTTCTGCTACCATGAGGTGGATTAGTTGAGTCTGAAATTCCCATGGCTGGGTAAGATTAGGACCTGGTCTGGTTCCACAGGTATGGCCTAAGACTGCTCTGCATGGGAGCCTTTCACCCTCACCTACCCCCATCTCTTTCATCTGTGAATCTTTTCCTGTGACTCCATCTGCCTCCCAAGATTATCCAGGATTAACACTTAGCTGCTAGGGGCTTGCACATTGCCTTCAACAATGAGTTTAGTATTTGGAGCCTAGCCAAGACACATGACAAAAAATGCATTTGACTCTTCCACTATTGTATATATTGTGCACAAATGCAAGCATTTCAAGAGTATTAGGTAGGGAGTGTGTTTACATTAAACATGGTATGTGCATTTCTTCATGTGTGTATATATGGTTAGCCACGAGTAAGTCTCTGAAAATCGAGAAGTAAAGGAGTATATGACAGTTTAACAGAGAATGTCTGGGCAGGCTTCCTTCAAGAGGAAGGTGAGGGAGGGTCTTCCTTTGTGTCTGTGGGTGTGCAGTGTTCGCGAGGCTGCCTTGGGGTTTGTTTCTTGCTGGGGCACACCACGCATATAGGAAGTGTGCATGTTGTTTACCTTCCATACGTTTTCTTTTAGTTAAGTTGTCCTTTCACAGGAAATATTCTCAAATAAGAATTATTAAATTAGAGGGAAGATTGTTTTTCCTTTTCTAAGTGAAAAATAGAGCGTGTTATTACCCATATGGATGCAAGTTTGAGTTAGTTTATATTGTATTTAACATGAACTATTGTATCTCTACTTGTTGATCTATGCTTTCTTTCATGCTGCTACCTTTTAAGGACAGCTAAGACAAAAATGTCATGTGGCTTACCTATTTTGGGGGTGGTGATGAAGTTACATTATAACAGTGCCTTTGACATTTATAAGTGGCATAATACTTCTTTATTAAATGAAATTTATAATCTAGGTTTTCATAATGACCTTGGCTTGGACCATGCTAACTTCCTGGTTATTATTATAGTGGCAGTGTATATTCAATTGAATTGAGCATCTGATTTTTAAAACAATAGAAATTTTTTTTTAATATATTAGAAAATATTTCCTTGCCATTCTTGACATACTTATGTCTGCATTACTGAGATATGTGCATGCTGTTTTGAAAAGGTCTTAATATTTGCTAAAATGTTGAAGGAGACTATTCGAAACTATTTATTTAGATTCAGTTTGCTACACTGAGGTCTTTGTAGTAGGAAACTTAATGGGCTTGTTAAAAGCTAAATGGAGATGCATTAAAATGTAATCAGTTTATTTCAGCAGATAGCCTCATGAATCAGGTCGAATCAAACCTGGATTGGTTCAGAGTCCTGTAGACCAAAAGAGGAAAACTTTTAAGGTGTTTAAGAAAACAAGCAAATATATATATATATATATATATATATATATATATATATATATATATATAGAATTGGAAACCTCCTACTTAGAGGCTAACTGGAAGCTCTGATTCCTGGCCTTGATTAGTAGAGCCCTGGAATGGAGGCTCAACTCTGAGGCTATCTACATATTAGGTCTGTGTAGTGCAGTGATTAGCAGCAGGCCGCGTTCCTGCCACCCAGTTCCTAGCAGCCTGGCTAGCTTATGTCCCGAAATAACAACACACAAACTGCATTCATTTAAACACTGCGTGGCCCATTAGTTCCAGCCTCTTACTCACATCTTGATTAACGCATATCTAATAATCTGTGTAGCACCACGAAGTGGTGCCTTACCGTGAAGATTCTAGCGTATGTCCATCTTGGGCTGGAGCTTCATCGCGTCTGACCCAGAGAGGAGAGGCATGATGATTTATTAACTTCCCTTCCCAGCATTCTGTTCTGTCTACTCCACCCACCTAAGGGCTGGCCAATCAAATGGGCCAGGCAGTTTCTTTATTATTCAATGAAATCAACTCAAACAGAAGACCCTCCCACATCAGGTCTGGCCACCTGTCCCCAAACCAAAAGGAGTAAAGGTGAAAAGTTGGAAAAGCATTTTATTCACTGTAACTAAACTGATGCTATGAAGAGGACTAATGATGCTCCTTCAGTCTTCCAGGGAAACATCCAGAGCTCTTAGATTATACAGGGAAGGGAGCGGAGTCGGGCTCTGGCCTGTTGGTCATTATCTTATGACTGATCCAGGGGGCCTTTTTTCAGTGCCACAGTCACAGCTGCTTGGCGATGGAACCTACTCCCACCAGCTGTTTATCCATTAGACCTCTTGTTTCTGGAACCTGAGGTGACCGAAGGACAAAATGACTTCGAGTGAAAGAGATGGATGCAGTGGAGACAGAGAGGCCAGTGTTTATCAAGCTTTCAGGCACTTACTGGACATTTGTGGGCCCAGGAAAGAGTCGGTGCTTTAACAAAAATCCGCCCCTAAGTTCTTGTGAGTATTACTTGGATAGGTAGTGGTCTCTGATTGTCTCAGGTAAAGTTTTTCATTTTCTGAGCACTTTGTACTCAAATGTTTATGTCTCAGGCATTCCTTTCAAGTACAAGGAATGTATCATACATTTTTTATAAAGATGAATTAAAAAAATCCTCCAGTGTAATCCCTGTAATCATTGTGTGCTGGGTCCCTTCTGACATTAAATGTTCAATGCTGAAAATGAGGTCTTCTTATTTAAAGTCTGGGTCCATACTGTCCCACAGTTCTTCAAAGTTTATATCAGCAAATTCAGGTAGGAGCAATGTAGGAAATGGGTGTCCATTGAGCACAAAGTAAAGAAGAATTAAGATGTCAAGGTCATAGTGAACACAGTGGTTCTCATGACCATACAGTCTTGAGGAAAGTACGCTGAAGGGTGCTGTGCAGTCAGTGTTCTGGTGCCCAGACTGACTGTGTTCTAGTCACAGCTCTCAGGCTGTGGAAGGCTCCCAGACATGTCTGTTTCTACAGAAGCCATCTTAAACACCGGAGACCATACACAGCTCAGTAGGGAATTGAAATCCTTAAACTCTGATGGATATGTGTTGTACCATAGTAGCTAGCCGTGTGCAGGGTCCTTTGCATTCAGACATCTTCAAAGAGTATGTTGTAGCACAATTCAGTCTTACTGTTGTACCAATTTATTGAAACACAAGGAATGTATATTTTTAAAAAATACTTTAATACTTTGTTCAGTAACCCTGCATTTATGAAGTCACTGAATACCATGAAGGCCACACACATTTCTGAGGTAGTAACTATAATAGTTGGGCATACAAACTTTGTTCAGCATTTCCTGATTTTTGAGAATCCCAATAGACTCAATTACCTTGGCAATTTTAACTGAGTGGTTCTGTTGGATCTCTGTCGTGTTTTACTGCTTCCCGTTGGTTGGATTTCTGTTGGCTCTTTAGGAAGTCAAGGTGCTGGAGTTTCTCCTGCTATTGGCTTCTCAGTGGCAGGCAGAAGTGCAAATACTAGTGTGTTCTATGTGAGTGTGTGTGCATGGGTAATTGTCTCGCATGTGTGTGTACGTGTGAGTATCTCTCTCTCGTGCATGTGAGAGAGAGAGAGAGAGAGAGAGAGAGAGAGAGAGAGAGAGAGAGAAAGAGAGAGAGAGTGAAAGAGAGAGATTTGAATATTTTAAGAACTAATATTTATCAATGATCCCTTCAGAGACTGAGGAGGACTTCCAGGCACAATAAGTAGATAAGAAAGTAAAAACTATGATAACCTTTATCCTCCAATCCCTAAAAATCAATTTAATACTTTTTACTTCTGCATTTGATACACACTGTTATTGAACTTGATCAGTTGAGGCTTACCTAATCATGTTGTCCGCATTTGTGCACAGGGGAAGACCCAGAGGAAAGGCGTGGCCAGGTTCTGATCCTGTTAGTAGAACAAGCACTGCATGTCCAGGACTACAAAGCAGCCAGTATGTACTGTCAGGATCTGATGGCCGCAGGTGAGTAGACAGCTTCGCGCTTTGCTCACATTCTCTCTACATGATAAATAATGGAAATGGGTTCTTTTGAAATCTGCCAGTCTGATTGGTAAGCCATGCTCTCCAGGTTTTCAATATATTGAAAGTGATCAGGGAGCCCCAAACTCAGTTGGGGTTGGGTTTTATAATAGCAAGGGTAGTGGTGAAGGATTTCTATGGTTCAGGATCCCCGATTTGTAGATGGAGGCTGCTCGTTTGTTTCCCGGCTGCCCGACCCAAATAATCACACAGAAACTGTATTTATTACAACACTGCTTGGCTGATAGCATGGGTAATTTTTTTTAGCTAACTCTTACATCTTAAATTAACTCATTTGTATTAATCTGTGTATTGCCACGAATGTAGCCCACCTGAAAGGTTCTGGCTGGTGGCTGGAATCTTCTTCTTTGGCAACTATACAGTGTCTCCTTGACTCTGCCTACTTTATCTTTATATCTCTTCTCTCTATATCTTTATATCTCTGTTTGGGTTTCCCACCTGGCTTTGCTTTGCTAAGCCATTGGTCAAAACAGTGCCTTTAACAACCAATGGTAATAAAACATATTTACAGCATACAAAAGGGAATCCTACATTATCTGCTCTTTTCTGTCAAAAAAGGGAGGTTTTAACTTTAACATAGTAACATTACGTATACAAAACAGGTATCAAGCAAGAATTACAGTTATAATATTTATATATACTTTATCTTTTATTATAACTAAGAAAAACTATATCTTTCCTTCAATTCCATCAAAGACCCCAGAAGGATATAATATTACCTAAGTAAACAGGAAGTGCATTGTAAGCAACTTCCAAAACTCTAGAATTGATAGAGACATCTCGCTGCCTGGACAGTCATCCAAAGTTTTTCTGTAACAATGGGGCATTCATCTTCACCCTACAGGCCCATAGTATCTGGCAGACCTTTCCATGAATCAGGAAATTTGAAAGACAATTTTACCTCTATTGACAGTTTGTTAGTCACTTCTTCTGTATCATGCAGAATGTCTGGCAGACTCTTTTATGAAGCAGGAACCCTGAAGACTTTCTCACTTTTAGGCAAGCTCAGCAGTCATTTTTCTGAATATCCAGTACATACAGCATACCATCAAGCATTCTAGGCAAGAGCAGTTTCTCACCCAAGTGGCTAAACAGCTCAATAAGGAGCCTGTTTGATGTCTGTCATCCTCTTGAATTAGATTGATGCTGACAGAAGCAGATGTCTCATTGTCATGAAAAGTCCTAAGTTCTTAAAATATTTTAAATGTCATATTCTGTTATTCTTTGAAAGGTTTGAGGAATACCTATCCATCTGAAATATATCTCTGTATATCTAGAAAACTGATGGAGGAGAGTTATCTGTCTATGTTACTTTCATTGGCTAATTAATAAAGAAACTGTCTTGGCCCTTTAAGAGACAGAAAATTAGGTAGGTGGAGTATACAGAACAGAATTGTGGGAGAAAGGAAGCGAGTTGGGCAGATGCTTTAGGCAGTCGCCATAGTGAGTCACCATGCCTCTCCTCTCCGAGAAGGACAGAGGTTAAGATATCCTGGTAAGCAACCACCTTGTGGTGCTACACAGATTACTAAATATGGGTTAAAGCAAGATGTGAGAATTAGATAATAAGAGGCTGAAACTAATGGGCTACGCAGTGTTTAAAAGAATACAGTTTCCATGTAATTATTTTGGGTAAAGCTAGCCGGGTGGCGGGACGTAGCCCTGCCGCTCCATTCAACAGAAAACCTAACTAACAAGACTACAAGCTTGATTATTATAGATGACTATCTATTAATCTGTAATTCTTAATTATATATTACATTTTTAAATGAGCTGTACAAGCACAATACCTTAATCAAGAGCAGAAATATACATATAGCAAAATTGACCTTAAATTTGTATCAATAAACCAAAATCCTTACCAATCCAAGGTATTTAAATGTAAACAAACATTCATAAATAATTGGACATTGTTCTCTAAACTACTTCCTGCTGATTGGGGGTGCTGTTAATCAGGTCTTACATGGGGTATCTTGTGTGGTAGGTCTATCTCAGCCAACATTCGTGAAGCTGTCATGGATGTTGGACCATCTGGGCCATTGCTTCAGGGGATCTTGTTTCATCAAACCATATTAGCTGGCAAGGAATCCACAGCTTTCTTTCTATACTCTGTGGAACCAAAAGCAGAATCTCTTTTCCAAAGTAGCATATCCCAAATTTTGGAGTCATGATACCTTTAAAATATATATGTTGGTTTAGCTTAGGAGCCCATACAATGAAATGTCTCTCTGTACTTATCTCATTCACAGTCAAAAAATTAAAAGAAAACACAATAATATACATAATCCAGAATCTCTGTGTATTTTCCATTTTATGTGACTTGTTTAATCTATGACTCTCTGTATTTTTTTAAAGACTTTGTTTTATTTTTTTAAAACAATTTTTTTATAACTTTCTGTACTCATTTTCTTCTCTCAAGCCTATGTACATTTTTAAAAACACACTGTGACCTGTTCAGAGATTTATTGCTGTTTGAATCTATTTTTTAAGTATCTGTAATCATTTTCAGACTAGGAGTGCTTTTAAAATTGTAAGCAGCTAGTCACAGTGGCCCTGGATGCTGGCTCCACTTCTCTCAGCCTTTCAATATGGCCGAGGTACTTTTACGGTCACCTCTGGGACTACTAGGTGGGAACCATCCTCACCACCTGAACTTTCATTTGCAGTTGGTCCATGCTGCCACTAACTTGCAGCATGCTGCCCTCAAACCTCATTTAAGTATCTGGCCTCCTGAAAGAGCCAGAGCTGTTCATGCAGCTAGCATGAACCAGGAAGCCTTCTTAGAGGAGCTGCACAGTTTTTGCTGCTACTGCTAAGTGAGGAAGCCTTCTCTTATAGTAACTGTACCTCTATTTGCTTCTAGCAAACTGAGCCCACCGAGAAACTGCTGCTACTATGAAGCTGTGCTTAACTATGGTTTATTTGTGTGTGTGTGTGTGTGTGTGTGTGTGTGTGTATAATTTCTTCCCAAGCTCTCCCATGTTTAATGTGTATGGAGTCAGTCCATGTTGTGCGCCATTGTATAGGCGGAGACTGCTTGTTTGTCTCCCAGCCACTCGGACCTGAATAATCACACAGAAACTCTTACATCTTAAATTCACCCATTTTTATTAATCTGTGAATTACCACGAGGCTGTGACCTACTAGGAAGATTCTGGCTGGCAGCTGGTGTCTTTCTCCTTTGGCAGCTATATTATATCTCCTTGACTTTGCTTTCTTTCTGTATCTCTGTTCAGATTTTCCACCTGGCTTTGCACTGCTAAGCCATTGGCCAAAACAGCTACTTTAATAACCAATGATAATAAAACATTCACAGAATGCAGAGGGGAATCCCACATCACTGATTGGCTGACATTTGTCTATTTGTGTCCTGGGGAAAAGCAATGGGTGGGTGCTGGCAGTGATCCCATCTACAATGGTTTGAATCTTAGGAATTTCCTGTTCCTTGGTGGTCCTGGGTAGTCTCAGTTATGTTTTTTCTTGGAATCATGTATTGTCTTAGGGTAAACTACTGAGACTTGGGCCTTTATTGAGCTTGTCATGGCTGGGTCCTACAGAAATTATTTTATAAGCAGCAAGCATGTATGCTGTGTTTTTATAGATTAATATCAATATTTTAATGGGCTCAGATATAATAGACTATCTTTGATTTTGTTTACATTCCCTGACTAGAATATGCTAATCATTTTAGGAACAACAGTATTTGAAGCATTTTAATGCTATTTTGTATATTATACAAAATAAAATTTGGAAGAATATCTACAATTTGCTGGATAGTCAGTATTTCTATATCTTAATGTAAGAAAAAAATGGTGTTGAAAAATTGGGAAGGCGTTTGACCTAAATATTTTCTAAATTGAATTTAAAGTCTCTGTCTTGAAAGAATATTCAGACTTTATTGAGGAATAATTTTTCATCCAAAGAACACATTCCTCACTGGCAGAAAGCATAGTATCCTCTATTATGAACCCTCTGTGGGAAAATCTTTGTACTCCAGTAGGGCAGCCAGTGCAGCATGCTATACTATGTTAACTCCTGCACTGCTCACTCAGCATTCCTGCACTTGTTTGTTGCGGGGGATTCACTCTGGGCTTCTTGCATCTAGTGATCTCCAGCCCTGTGTCTTTACTGTGCCTGTTAGTACCTGGTAACTGTCAGGAAGGCTGTTTAGGATAACTGTGTGAGAGAAAGTAGACCCAGCTCCTTACACATCAAAGACAGATGCGCATTACATCTTATGAACTGTCTGAAGTTGGTTATTTGATGGAAAATGAGAAGAAGAGAGGTTCAGGGAGAGGAAGCATCTCTGCGTTGTTTTAGGAAGGTCTTTGAAGGCAGGTCCAGGGGAAAGGGCAGACGGTGACAATGTTTGATTTGCTGTCAAAGATGTCGATCATGCTCAGCCTTCAAGAGTTTTGGAAACTTGAGCTGTGAGGGCCTAAAACACAGCTCATGGGAACCTGGGTAAAGTTCTGGTCAAGCACATGATCTTTGGCAAGAAATATACAAATACAAATAGTTTTATACTCTGGAAGTCAATATAGAACATCCTAACCTTACCATTAGAAAGAATTTTCAATGCTGGGTGGTGGCAGAGCACACCTTTAATCCCAGCACACAAGAGGCAGAGGCAGGCAGATCTCTGTGAGTTCAAGGCCAGCCTGGTCTACAAAACGAGTTCCAGGACAGCCAGGGCTACACAGATAAACCCTGTTTTGAAAAACCAAAACCAAACCAAACCAAAACAACAACAACAACAACAACAGAACCAAAAAAAGACGTTCCATGAAAACCTTCATTCTTCACAGTTAATTGTGATGTTGCCACATGAAATTCAGAGTCATTGTTTTCTATACAAATATTATTGTATTCAAAATTACTTTTAGAACTCTTCATATTAATTTTATTTCTATAGGGTTAATTCCAGAATTAATTTTTAGTGTACATATTTAGAGACATGTTTTTGGGTGGATGCCTTTAATCCTTAGAGCAAAATCTTCAGTCAGCCTGGAGCACCTTCAAACGAGAATAAGTGGTTTTGAGGAATTTGTAGTGTGACATTGTAAAAAACATCTACTGGGGCTTTTGCTAGCTCCATTTGGCCCTGACCTTAGATGTCTGTCCTCTGTGAAGTGGGTGTTTCTATGTTAGTACCTGCTTTAATTCTCTTTATAACAGACTGCAAATTCTGTTGCACTTTCCAGTACAAATGTGCTTCAGTCCTTTCAACAACTCTAGAGAAAAGGGGTTGCTATTATTGTCTCTTTGTAATTGTAATGGAAAGTGTGGTATTGGAGCTTTTTCCAGTTCACAGAAATGCCAAGTAGTTACACAGTGTCAAACTCTTGGTATTTTGAATTCAGAATCCACCTTTCTATTGAACATTAAGTTCTGTTAATAATTTGCATTCATTTATCACTTCTGAAATTTAAAGTGTTCTGTCCAGAACTCTTGTCTCAAGTAGTCCTGAATTTTGTGGATAATGAATCAGTCAAATCTTTCTTTTCTAGCTTGGATATTCATGCCTTGTGTGCATTTAGTTGTTAATGACTGCTTTGTTGCCTTGGTACCACAAGCTCAAGTTAGGACTCTGCTGGAGCTCTTGCCTTTGCTTGCATTACTCTTTCTGCAAATCACGTTTTCCTTTTTTTTTTCCTCTTTGCTAATTTTTCAGGATATCCGGAAAGTTGGGCTGTTTGCAGCCAGTTGGGCCAATCAGAAGGCTTTCAGGACCTGGCCACTCGTCAGGAGCTCATGGCTTTTGCTTTGACACATTGTCCTCCCAGCAACATTGAACTGCTTTTGGCAGCTAGCAGCTCTCTTCAAACAGAGGTAAGTGAACACGAATACACTAAATCCAGACGTGTGTGAGATTCATTTTGTTGAGTGTATGTATGTGAGACATGGGGTCAGTGTTGTTTGTTTTTGTAGCATACAGATGTTCTAGAAGAATCACAGTTGTCACCCAAAAGGAATTTGAAAACCTGAGGATATTAAAGTTTTGTTGGCTTTATTATGGTAAGGAAGAAGGGGTGTAAGAGGTTTGAGTAAAACTACAAGTATTATGTTAGGAAATAAATAATTCAAAAATGAAGGAAATGTAGAATAGATGGGAAACGATCATATGAATTGTGTCTGTAACCATGTTAGTTAAAACTACTGTTATATATTCCTTCTTGTGTCCTTGAGAAATCAAGAGTGGAAATTGGCCTTGGAGAGATGCTAAATTCCCTAAAGTCATACTAAGTTGGGTGGAGACCCTTCTCTATGAGAAACAGCTGGCAGAGGGAGGGCACAGTGAACCTTACATTTCATGCCATAGACATCCGTCAGTGGCAGGCTTCTCACAGACCATTTCCATTCCTGGAACTGTCCCTTTCTTGTGCAACTCTTTCCAAACTCCTGATTTTTCCCAAACTCCTGATTTGTTTTGCTTATTTGGGCAACAGTTTGTTGCCCAAAACTGTAGGTTATCAAATAGCACCCCCATCCCTTGAAGAAGAACCTATTACTTCTTAAATTTCAAGTCTACAATGTGAAAAGAAGGAAATTAAAACAAAAATGCAACCTTTCTTGTTTCAGATTCTTTATCAAAGAGTGAATTTCCAGATCCATCCGGAAGGAGAAAATATTAGTGTCTCACCCTTAGCTGGTAAAGTTCTTCAAGAGGTACGCTAAAAAGTGTGTAAGGAGTGAGCTTGAAGGATGCTGTGGGTGGAAGGCAATAAGAGCAGTTGCTGCGTGCCTCGAGTGGGCAGGTGTGTGCGTGTACTATTTCTCAGTTTTTTGTTGTGAGAAATACGGCATTCACGTGGAAAATGGCTCAAAAGTGTCCCACTCACATCTTAACAAAGAAAGCTACCAAAACCCCTACGGACATGAAGAAATAGCATGGGGCCAATTTCCTACAGCTCTCCCAGTTTAGCTTGTGGTCCTGCTGAGTCCTAGAAACTCATCCACATACAGATTAGTAGACACCTCGTGTGCCCTTTCTAGAAGCTGTGTTTCCTCCAGAGCCAAAGCAGCTCTAATTGGAGCCAGAGGCACTCCACCTTGTGTTGTAGCAGGAGTCATCTCTTGGGTCTAGTTGAAGACTCGACTCTGCTGATTCTCCACCATCTGCCACCTGACTCGTTTGGGCACATCCATTCTGGTGGTCTCCGCAGCCATCTCTTGTTGGTGCTTTTCAAACTGTGTGAGTCCTGGCAGACCCATCATCATCCTCTGAGTAGATTCTGTCACACATCTTCCCTTCCTACCCTTCATGTTTGTGCTCTGAATTTAAGCCCTTTCTTCAAAAATATTTTCTTTCTAATACTTTTCTGGAATCCTCTCACAGTTTCTTCCACCGTGTTCCATGAGTATCTTCACATCTTTCTGTTGTATCACTTTACAGTAGATGCGGTATTGTATTTGGCCAATAAAGGTGATAATATGTCTTTACACCTTCTTCACCATGTGCTTGACAGTGGATGCCTAATGTTTGCTAGAACTGTTGGCAATATCTGCTGCTTTATGCTTAGTCCGTGTCTACCAGAAATGAGGAGATAAAGAATATCAAGTCTAATGTGGTGGTTTCTCTGGTCTTGTCATGGTTTGGTCAGTATGAGAGGGTTTTCATTTTTCTGTTTCCTGTAGCATCAGACCATTTGTCTGCTGAACACAGATCCCTGGGCTTGTTCTCAGTCTCCATCCTCCTTTAAGACAGATTCAAAGCCTTTTGTGACTGTGGAGTTTCCTGGTTTCTGGGATTACGATGACTTAGAAAGTGTCAGCCTGGCCCCACAATGACTTCTTTGACTTAAGTGGTGCTGTGTTGCCACAGGTGTGCACACTGCTCCGGTAGACTCTTGTTGGCAATGAAGCCAGCCATAGCCAGTCATGTCTACTTAGACAGGAAAGGCGTCCTCCCAAAGTAATTACTTTTTCCTTAAAAGCTTTTCTGTCTTCCTCCTTCCTCTTTTAGCCACGTGTAATAGATCTAGATTTCATGAAGTACTAGTCCAAACCCTCATATAACTTTGATGAATGAAGCACATTTCAGAATACTATAGCTACTATTATCACAGTATAATGTAGTATTTAGTTTTAAGCTGCCATGCATTACACATTAACTGTAGAGGTAATAACCATATTAAATTATAACTCATAAATGAAGGCAGATTTCATATATAACCTGCCTTATACTTAATACTTCTATTACTTCATTGTGAAAATTATTTTTATTATATATATTCAGGAAAAATAATGATAGTGTTCTGTAGTAACATCCACATGAACAGAGTGGACTGTACATACGTGTTAGATGCTGTGGTTGTTCCTGTGTGCAAAAATTGTTTATAATAGAACACAATGCAAACTCTATGAATAATAATAAGATTACAGATTTCCAGTTCTTATTGATGTTGGTTATTAGGCTTTTTAGATTGAACAGTTTTATACCATTTTGAGTATATTAGTGTTTTGCTTAGCTAGTATCACTTAGCTGGTGGGATTTTCTCTTGATAAATTTAATTAAAGATCGAAATGGGTTGTATACTAGGTTTCCATCTAAAAAAATGTTTCACCGTGAGAAGAATTGTTTATGAGCATTTGATGTTATACATTATATGTTTGAACTATTTAGTGTTTAGGGAACAAGCATGTTCTTAGCATATTGCTGCTTTCAATTTATAGAAGGACTATTTAGAAATAGTTGAAGAAAAGCAAGCATATGGCAGTTAGTTTCAATACCACAGCAAGTACTTTGTTTTTCCTTTGGTTTAGCCGTGAGCCCTTGGATGCTTTTCACCTCTTACTTACTGTGAATGAAGCCTCTCTGAACATTGATATTCAAGTGTTAGTATGGAAGCGTTTTTATTTCTCACATAGATGCCCTGGAATAGACTGCTATATGCTGTGTTCTTGACATCTAAATATGCTAATGTCCAAATTGGCTGCATATATGTCTTAGCTTGTCATAGTTGTGATAAAATACCTGATTAAAAACAGCTGAAAAGAAAGAAAAGCATTGACATATATTTTCAGAAGTTTCGAGCTTTGGGCGTTTGGTTTTGTTGCTTCTGGGATGAGGCCTGTGAGGCAGCACACTTAGGAATCTAAGGTGGAGGAAAGGGGCTAATGTGGCTCAGAGAAGCTAGGGACAGATCAAGGAACAGGCCTGGATGAGGCTACAGCCACCAGGACCATGTCCTTAACTGATATGCTTCCTCTTAGCACATCTCATCTCTGGGTGGTCCAGTTGTGCCGTCAAATGAAGAGTATGTCATTGGGTCAGTCCATGGAGGAAGGCAAAGCCATTGGTCTAGTTGTGTCTCAGGATCTCTCGTCTGAATAGTACAAACCTTTCTTAATGATGCTTATTTTTAAAGATTATCATAAAATTAGATTATTTCCCTTTTCATTTTCTTTCATATACAACTCCTTATTCTTTTTCAAATTCACAGCCTCTTTTTTAATCAGTTGTTATATGCATATATGTATATATATAGTGATATTGCATTTGTATTTTAATAAATAAAGCTTGCCTGAAGTTCAGAGAGTAAAACAGCCATACTGATCAGCCTTACAGACCAGGCAGTGGTGACACACACCTTTAATCCCAGTAGCCACACTAGTTTGCCATACAAACTGGGTGGTAGTATTTCACGCCCTTAATTGCAATCCTAGAGAGGAATATAAGATGTGAGGAGACAGCTCTCACTCAGTCTCATTTTGAGATTCCTGGAAGCAGGATCACCATTTTGGACTGAGGTAGAGATAAGAGCCAGTAGCTGAGTTTTTTGCTTTTCTGACCTTCAAGTTGAGCCCCAAATTCTGTCTCTTGGTTTTTATTAATTGTGATACACACACACACACACACACACACACACACACATGCACACACACATACACACATTACTGTTTTCATATGTATTCCCAAACACAACCTGGTTGGTTGGTATAATGTTACTTATATGTGTGGTTTTGGGGCTTACTGATTGGTAGTGGATAACCAGTTGGTGTGCTCTTTCCTGGGAGAGACTATGTCTTCCACTCTCAGCATTCGGTTGTACAGGGTGAGGCCTAGGGGTCTTTCCTTTGTCTGCTTTAGCATGTCTGTTGGTGTTGTCCTTGTTCATCTCACCTTTAGGCAGTCAGTCATGATGGTGAGTCTTAATGGTTGGTGCCTCGGATATCACTAGGAGACATAATCTTGCAGCAAACTTTTTCATCCTTTAGATCTTGCAGTTTTTCTGCCCCATTTTCTTCAATGCTTCTTGGGCCTTAGGTGTGGAAATGTTTTCTAGATGTATCCATTAGGACTGGGCTCTAACCTGCATTTGGATCAGTTGTGGTTTTATGTAATGATTTCTGTATGTTGCAAAGTGGCATTTCCTTGATGGAAGATGAAGATACACTTAGCTAACAGTGTGAGGACAAATATTTATTAGGATACAATTAGGAAGTATACTGGCTAAGAAAAGCGGTGGTTGCAGGTTCTCCCCTAAGATCTACTGCACTACACTGGGTAGCTGGCTAAGTTTCCAGTACCAGGCATGAATTGCCCCTTGTTAAGTGGATCTTCAGTTCAGATAGAAAGCTGTTGGTTACCACTGAGGTATGTTTGCCAGTACAGGGTGGGCCCTAGGGTGGTGCCTCACTTGTCGTTGCAGTTCACTGGTGTTGGAACTAGGTAGGACTGTTGCTTCCCTTCTTTGGAAACTTGCATGGCACCTACTATGAAAACTAGACCTCAGGACGGATACATTCTGGTCAGTTCCAGTCAGGGGCCTCTGGGTCCTGTACTAAGACCAAAACTTTAGTACCTAAACCTTTGGTGTCCTAATTAATATCCAGACCACTCCAATATTTTTATTTAATGTTTATGCTTTCCCACTGGATTTTTATTTTATATGTGTGCTATCTTATTATGCATTTGATATACTGAGGACATAATTGTATTCTATGCAGTTGATAGCTGTGAGCACATTTTCATATGCTAATTGCCATGTTGAAAGGGCTATTCACATATTTTTCATTTTATTTTCCAACTTTGTTTCTTGTCTTGTGACTAAGCTGGGAATAAATTTTCAGTTAATATTCTGGATTCTAGATAGAAGTAGTTTATCTAGATTCGTTTCAGATTTGTGGTTTGCAAGTCTTTTTCAGTCCATGTGTGATAGGAATTTTTATGTTCTTGCTTGTTTCTTACAAAGTACTGATGTTTTTCATGTTGTCTGAGGTCTTCTTATAGCATTTTCTTTTATCGGTTATGCCTTTCATGTATCTAAGAAATCTGTGTCTGACTCAGTGTTGTGAAGATTTACTACTTGGCTTTATTTTCTAAGAGTTTCTCCTTAAATTTATTGGTTAATGAATAGTTAAAAAGCACTTTAATATAAATATAGTTGTGTGGAAGTATCCACATGCAATTGGATAAATTTATAAAATAACTTGCATCTCATTTGAAGGTTACCTGGAAACTATATTTGGTTAGTTTTCTTTTATGTTATGTAATCGCTTGTTCTCTGTTAATAGATTTCTGAAAAATTTTATTTCTTACAAGTAAAAAATTAGCTATGAACCATTTATGATAAAATAGTAGCATCTGTTACCTTTTAATAAGTGGTACATAGATGCACCTTGTATCTTACATATTTTGCCTCTTTTAGTAAATTATTTAACAAACAATCTGTTATCAATTGCATTAAAGTACTTTTCCCTCCTTCTTTCTGTCTATATAGCCCATGAGTCACTGCCTAGCTAGAAACATTTTAAGCTGTATATGTTATTCAATGTTGTTTTGTTTCCTGAATGTCCTAGACCTTCTGATCCTCTACCATTAATCTCCCATGTTCTGGGACCAGCCTGTATGCTCCACAATACATAGCCTGTCCTTCCACACTTTTCATGAATGTGTACAAAGCTTCTGTGTGGCTCTCTTGGTTCATGGGGATTTTTCGTTACTAAAGCTGTATTATATGTGCACACACATGACCACATGACTGGTATTTCAGTTCGGATGTTCTTGTACTGCTCTATTTGGAGACAGTGCTTCACCAGACAATCTAGGCTGACCTCTGAGCATCTTTAACAGTAATGAGGGTTGCAGTCTTAAGACTCCAAATTGGGAGGAAAGTGCTGTAGTTGTTACTTGAAGAAAAGTGTTCTGTATTATTTAAGGACGTTTTGGAGAAGGGTCATTGGCTAAGCCCTGCCTGAGTTATTTATATTCCTTAATTAGCCCACACATACTATGAGCTCAGTTTAACTGAGGTCGACTGGTTTCTCTGAAATTAGTTTTCATTAACTGACATTAGAGGAGCCACCCCTTAAGTCTTGATAGTAGCAGACTGGGAGCCATATTTGATGCATAAAGTAATCCAGTTCTCAGGAATCATTTCGGTAAGGGTGTTTTTTGTTTTTTGTTTTTGTTTGAAAGGTGACTATTACTATTTAGTAACCTTCAACCTGTGGAGCATGCTTAATATTTGTGAAATTTCATGTTAAATTTTCTGCTGGCAATTGTTGCTGTGATTGGGGTCCTAAACTGTTTCTGCTGTTACATAGTCTAAAGTAATTAGCAGTGTGCCACTATGAATATGACACGTGTCCTTTTAGGGCTAAATGTTTAGCTCCTTCTTTTCTATTATTCTTAGTACATGAAGGTGGGTGAAAATGGCTTTTCTCATTGGTGACTCTGGCTGCACTAAGACTGCGGTAGACCACCTTGCTGGTGAAGTTTGCCCATCCTCCTTCTCACTCATTAACAGTTGCCGTCACACTCTGAGCTTGGTGAGCCATGTCTGGCTTACATGCTAACCTGTGGTCCAGCCAGGCTTTTTACTTCATTTTTAAATTACATTAATTTTATGAGTGCAAGCTTATGTGCCATGATGAATATTTGGGGGTCAGAGGCCAACTTGTGGGACTCCAATTCTCTGCCTTTATCATATGGGTCCTGAGGGTTGGGCCCAGGTCATCAAGCTGGGTGACAATTACCATTGCCATCTGACCAGCCTCACTCTCTCACAGTAAGTGTTTCCCAGAGGAAACATTACAGGAAATGCTTCATCACATACATTTATGAACATGTAAGTTTCATTTGTCTTTGGAAACAGTCTTTTATATTTCATATATCTTAAATTCTTTTCTTGAATTAGCCCATCCATCCTTAGAAACACTTAAAGCAAAAACAATCTTACATGTTAAGATAAATTGAGAAGAATACTTAGTGATGTTAGAGTAGGCAAAGACTTCTCAGTTAGATATAAAAGTAGCAAACATGTCTAATCAAATTAACTTTTATCCTAAGACACCAGTAAGAAAATGGAATAATAATTCACAGAGACATAGAAATACCATTGTTTGCATGTTCAGTAAGGCCTGTGATCCCAAAATATATATGACTTCCAACTGAGTATGCTTGTCCTGTGTGCAGTAGGCTGGCTATGAATTTACTAAGTAGCTTAGAGTATCTTCTGCAAAATCCCAAATGTTGCTGTTACAGCTGTGTCCCAATCATGCCCCAGTGAAAGAGCTATGGGTGTGTTAGCTCTCTTTTAGTGTTCACACACTGTATTAAGTAAAGCGCTGTGTAAAGTAGACTTTCTGTTGTAACAGTTGGCCAGTTTTGGTTTTCTGGCCTGCCGTCTCCCCTCTACATGGGGATTTAATAAGTTGATGCATTGCTCTAGGTTGCTAGTAGTGTCTGTGCATTCCACCTAATTCTGCTCAATTCCTAATTGAGGTCAAGAACATGCACCTTGGTCTTTATTTTCCTCCTCTCTTGTATTTATAACCAACAGGGGTGCTAGAGAGTTGACTCAGCAGTTACAAGTACTTGCTGCTCTTGTAGAGAACCAGAGTTCAGTCACAACACTCATTCTGGCAGTTCACAACCTGCAATCCCAGCTCCAAAATGTCCAGCACCCTCTTCTGGCTTCCATGGGAACCTGCACTTTGTGCATATATTCCTGCACAGGCACTGACATGTATACATAATTAAAAAAATTAAACACACACAAAACCACAGCATGCTGGTTTTTGTTTTTGTTTTATATCACTTCTCCATTGGTAACAATCACGTGTTGTGTGCTGCAGGCCCGTAGACCAGAGCTGTGTGGTGTTGGAGGTCACAGGCAGGTCTGGGTGTGTTTCTACCCAGTTTCCCACTGGTACTCTGACAGTGGTGATGGTGGCTAACCATGTCTGCCCTGTACACTGGATACTTGGAAAGCTTTCCTGAAGATAGTGGCTTGTAAATGGCTTTTTAGCCAGCCAGCTATTGCTTCTTTATCTTTTTCTCCAGCATCGAATGAAGACAGTGTGTTTCTTATCTCCTGGCTACTCTGTTTTCAGGTTGTTGTTGTTGTTGTTGTTGTTGTTGTTGTTCCTCTTCTTCTTCTTCTTCTTCTTCTTCTTCTTCTTCTTCTTCTTCTTCTTCTTCTTCTTCTTCTTCTTCTTCTTCTTCTTCCTTCTTCTTCCCCCTCCCCCTCCCCCTCCCCCTGCTCCCCCTCCTCCTCCTTCTTCATCAAGTTCAATTATAGGTCCCAGAAAGCCTTCTCACTGTTACAGGTGTAAGGTGATTTTTTTCATGTTTTTTTTTATTTAAAAATTTCTATCTCCTCCCCTCCTCCTCCCCCTTCCCTCCCCTCCCCTCCACCCATCCCCCCTCCCTCCCTCTCCATGCCAAAGAGCCATCGGGGTTCCCTACTCTATGTTAAGTCCAAGGTCCTCCCAACTCCCCCCAGGTCCAGGAAGGAGATCAACCAAGCTGACAAGGCTCCCACAGAGCCCGTCCATGCAGAAGAATCAAAGCCCAGCGCCATTGTCCTTGGCTTCTCAGTCAGCCTCCACTGTCGGCCACATTCAGAGAGTCCAGTTTGGTCGCATGTTCCATCAGTCCCATTCCAACTGGAGTTGGTGATCTCCCGTTAGTTCTGTCCCACCGTCTAATGGTTTAGAAAGTTGCTTAAGGACTAAAGTTATAGGTGTCGGTAGTAGTTACTTCTTGTTGCAGGACAGTGTTTCCGAGCTTCCTTCCTGGGGAGCTACAGTCTACCTTTGGAGCCAAAAGATGAGTTTCCAGGCTTCGCCCACTCCACCAAGATGGAAGTTGGCAGCTTGGAAGTTCATGTGGTTGTCATTTAACCTCCTTTCTTACTGTGGCAGCAGGGTTCACTGGTACAGTTTTTTTTTTTTTTTTTTTTTTTTTTTTTTTGGTTTTTCGAGACAGGGTTTCTCTGTAGCTTTTTAGAGCCTGTCCTGGAACTAGCTCTTGTAGACCAGGCTGGCCTCGAACTCACAGAGATCCACCTGCCTCTGCCTCCCAAGTGCTGGGATTAAAGGCGTGCGCCACCACCGCCCAGCCACTGGTACAGTTTTATAGTTGTATATATACAATTTGTTAGTCATATGTCTATATATTTCTTGCCAGTAGGAGAATCATAGAAATGGCAAAACATCAGCCTCTAAAATAACTTTCTAGTAGTATGTATGTAGGTAACATGTGAATAAAGTGGGTTATCTATGCAGCACCAGTTACAAGTGAGTGTAAGAAGTGCATTCTTTAGCTTTAAACAGGCAACACCAGTACAGTTTGTACAGAGATCCAAATACAGGTAAGGCAGTGATGCCACAGTACCTGCCCCAACTGAGCCTAGAGAAACACTGTATTTATTGCTACATAAACCTCAGTTATATTTTGTGTTATTATCTTATAATATACAAGCAATATAGCGTGTTTTTCTACTGCCGTAGTATCTGTTTTCATAATTTACCTTTAATCTGTAATGTTGCATTGAGTTCATGGGTATATATTTCCTAATGTCAAAAATGCAGTAAAACATGCACAGTACGTTTTAGAGGAAGCAGCCTCCAGCAGTGGGGACTAGGTAAATTCCGTGCTTTGGTTAGTGTAGCTTAAAGGCTTCTTTTTAGTTTCTCTTTAGAAATAATAAAATGCACATTTAAGTTTCCTAGCATGATCTGTTTCATTGTTCTTGCCATAAACCTACAGCTTTTAGAAAACAGTTAATTAGTTTAAGGTTCCCAAAAGATAGGAATTTTGCAGGCTCTGGTGGAGAATCTAATTCTGTCCTTCATGTTGCTGGCCAAATTTCATTCCTTGTGTTTGATGACTGAGGTCCACATTCCCTTCCTGGTTATCACC
This sequence comes from Arvicola amphibius, assembly GCF_903992535.2. Lineage (NCBI taxonomy): Eukaryota > Metazoa > Chordata > Mammalia > Rodentia > Cricetidae > Arvicola > Arvicola amphibius. The sequence continues at coordinate 94,895,629 of NC_052048.2, forward strand.
TGACAGTTGTGCTCAAGTTTCTGGAATATACTCTGATTCTTTGGATCATGGCTCTCAGCCTTCATTTTGAAGAGCAAAAGCTGTGGGTTGAGTCTCTTTATATTTTAGATCTCACGTGCACCCCACCCAGCTTTTCCCTTACAAGCTCTTTGACCCTAGCTCTAGCTGGTTTTCTGCTTTGTGGGCTCAAGTCATTATACTGGTCAAGTGTGCCATTTTGGTTTAATCTTTCTGCTTCCAGGGTGGTGTCCTCAATCATCTCCAAAATTTCCTTGCTGTATAGTAGTCCCACATGTTCCAGGGCAAGAATGGGGATGCTCTGTCCTTAGTTCTGCTCCCGAGGCCACTGTCAGGTATAACTAGAGCCTGCTCCTGAGTGCTTCCTGTGAGAGAATGTCCTGAGAATTTTTGAGTGATTTTATGATTTATTATTTTTTATTACTTCAGTGAATGGTATGACCCAGAATTAAATGACAAACCTAGGCTATCTGCTATTAGTATCAAGAAGGCCAAGACACTTATTTGAATCAGGATTACAAATTAGTTTTTAACTCTTACTGGAATAACTTAAGAAAATCCTGTAAGTAGTCATTAACCTAAAAGTTTACTTTTACAGAATAATTTTGAATAAGAACAGATGCAGTCTTTGTTATTTTTGCTTAAAAGACTTAATGTATGTGATTTTTCTCCTTGTTTCAGTTTTAAAAAGGATAGGTAACATTTTTGTTGAATGCCTCCAAATTGGCAGGAGGTTCCATCTTTTAAATAATATTAATCATCTACTTGTTTGGAGGAAAAGCAATTCCTTTTGTATTGAAAGCAGATTGTTGGAGTCTTGTACTTTTGTCAGGGCCATAGAAGCATTGATTACTTAACTGATTTTCTTTGTAATTTAAAAACCACTTAAAATGCATGGCTGTTAGATTGGTAAAGGGAGTGTTGACTTAAGGCCTGAGGTTTTCTGTTTTCTTTTGTAAACAGCTGAGTTCCTGACAAAGATGGACTTTAAGTTTGTTTGTGTTGGACTCTAAAGAGTCTGATTGCTGTAGGCAGTCTCTATCTCTGCTCTGTCTACAGATAACCATTTTACATTTGCCTTTTCTCACTGCAGGATGATGGAAGTGCTTTGGGTAGTAGTTCCGCTGACCTGCTACACTGGACCACTGCAACCACCATGAAAGTCTTGTCCAACACCACGACAACCACCAAGGCTGTCCTGCAGGCCGTCAGTGATGGACAGTGGTGGAAGAAGTCTTTAGCATACCTGCGGCCTCTCCAAGTAAGCAGGGCATCTTCATAAAAATTGGTTTTATGATTGGCACCAGTTCACCAGGGCTGCTGTCCAGTTGTTGTCACAATAAATCTGTGGTTATCAAATGGCTTAAGAAATCTGGTCCTCACATTGGGTAAGGAATGAACAATCTATTTCATAGAATGTAATTTTCTTCCATGCATTCCTTGCAAAGAAACTGAGATTCATTTGAGTGACCCCTGTTTTATAGATCAGGATTAAAATCCAGGGAGATGAAATAAGAAAGTGACTCTGAGTACTCAGTTGCTTCTGTTGTATTTTTGTGAGCTGGTAGTTGAGGACAGGCAGTGTCATCTTTGGGACAACTCTACAGACTCCTGCTTCTGCACTGGAGTTACAGATAAGGCTAACAGTAGGACAGTTGAGGCTGCTTTGGTGGTGCCTTTAATCTGTGTTTCATTTGCCGCCTTCTCTTCTTTGCCACACTGCAGTTCTTTGTACTGTACTGGAAACTAAAGGATAAAGAAATGTTGGTGCAGTAGCAGTGCATCCCAGCTGCCCATGGAGCTGTCACTCCTCATCCACGCTTTCTTCACCCAGCTGCTCATCCGTCCATTTAGCCTATACTTAGTAGTCATTTTCTTTGTCTCAACAGTTTTAAATACTGGGAATAGAATGAGGAAAGACTTCAGTGTAATTTTGTTCTCTACAATGGTGGAGAAGATGAAATATCTACATAATAGTGAAATGATTTTGCTATATAAGGATAACTTCAATATGGTGGACTGGTAGTCACCATTATCTTGAATGGGAAAAAAAGAAAGCAGTCTTCCAGATATCAGTATGAGACAGTGTTGTCTTCTATTGCCACTCCCTCTCTTAGCCAAATGCGTAAGGCAAGGGAGAGAAATAAAAAGGATGTATACAAGCAGGGAAGCGAGAAATTATCCTTGTTTTCAGATAATCATGCTACAATTAAAAGTTCCCAAAGAACCAACCAGAAGCCTTGAAGATCTTGTAAGCACTCTCAGCAAAGTAGCAGGAGACACAGTTGGGATTGAGGGAGCATTAAGCTCACTGAAAGAAGTCTGGAAGACAGTCTCATTCACAGTACCACTCAAAAGAGACACATGCAAGTGTAAACTTAAGGATCTCTCTAGTGAAAACTTCAAAGAACTGGTGAAGGAAACAGAGTATAGTCAAAGATGGAAAGGTTTCCAGGTTCCTGGATACACAGAATATTTTTCAAATGTCTATGCTATTAAAAGTACTGTACAGATTCAGCCAGTGAAATTCTTCAGAAACAAACAAACAAACAAAAATCCTGAAATTCACATGGGAACATAAAGACCTGAAATACCTAAAGCAGTCTTGAGCTAATGAACAACTCCGGATGCATTGCAATACTGGACATACACATATAGTGCAGAGATGCGATAATAAAAACAGCATGCTAGTGGTTCCCAAACAGACACACAGCCTACTACCCAGTGGACTAGGGTAGAAAATTTAGAAATAAGACTATTCCCCTAAAGCCACCTGACTCTTAATTATGATACTAAAGTGATATAGTGTGTGGGGATTAGCCTCTTCAACACGAGGTGCTGGGGAAATTGAATATCTACATACACAGAGTGAAACTACATCCCTGTCTCTGTGAAATTCAGGGATCCGAAACCTTGAGGCTACTGGAGGAGAATAGGCTCAGGACAGAGTGGACACTTGGGACTCTGGGACTCTATCAAACGGGAAAACTTCTGTAGAGCAAGAAGGGATGAGCATTCTTATCAGAATTCTTATCAGAATGCTCACCAGATGGAAAAGTCCTTACCAAATAGGCAGTCGTCTGATCGAGAATATCTGGAACAATAAGCATCTCTAACATTTAAATAAAGTGGCAATAATTAAATTGAGGAGTGGACAGTGGACAGACTTTCTAGCAAATACAGCTGGATAATGAGTATATGAAAAATGTTCAACATTTTTATCTATTAGATGAATGCAAATCAAAACTACATATAGTATACAATTCAAACCAGAAGGGCTACCGCCAAAGAATAACAGATACTGGAAAGAACATGGGGAAGAAAGAACCTTACTCCTGGTGGTGGGAATATAAATCACAGCCAATATGGAAATTGGTACAGAAGTTTCTAAAATTTAAGACAGCACCCATATGGTCCACTGTGACAGTCTGCCTGCTTGTGTATCTGTGACACCATTCACATTGCCAAATTATGGACTCAGCCTAGTGCCTGTCAACGGAGGAACAGGTAAATAAGGAAGTGTGGTTTGTACTCTAAATGAAGTTTGCCCAGTTATAAGGGACAAAGCTGATATTTTCAGAAAGAGAGACAGAACTGGCAAGGACTGTAGTAATTGAAATAAGCCATGCTCAAAAAGACAATAATTAGAACGTTTCCTTTCCTGGTTGAAAGCTTGAGAGAAACTGAACTAAAAAGTGGACATGTGGAAGATGAGGGAGTGGACCAAAAAGAATGCATAATGATAGCCTCTGTAATTAATATGTACTATAGCAGTTACTTCCGAGGAAAACGAGTGAGAATGACCAATAAAGATAGTGTGAGCAGGCCAAGTGAATAATGACTTTAGTGAGAGATTAAAGTTTTGATTAGAGGGATGTTAGGTTTTTCAGAAAATAATCATTTCACAGAGAAATGTGATTGAGCTGGTCCACAGCCCTGGTGTGGACATACAGCAGAGAGTGGCCCTTAGTGGGGATGTCTGCGCTGAAAGCTGCTTGCAGACTATGATGCGACTGTGGACCTTGTCTGCACCAGACGGAAAGCTTTGGAGAGTCTGGATAGTGTGGCTCTGTGTGTTGCACCTTTTCTTAATGAGCACATGTAACTGCTGTGTGGAAGGGCAACGCTCAGGGGTGAAGCAAAGACAGATCCCGAGCTAGCTCGCTCTCCCGGTAGGAGATGCCAGTCATTTGAAACAATTATGAAGCAGTGGAAGTGGCTGTTGGGGAAGTGTTTTAAGTACGCCCTGATGGTCTCTGTGGGGTTTATTCAGGAAAGAGGAACTGTAGGGGCAGAGGTGGTAAAGGAGGTTCTACTTACTGAGGTGCTGGCCTTGCCCTTGGGACAGACCTGTCTCTTCATGTGTCACACTTGGTTATGATTGTCATAGTTTTCTTTCTTTTACCTGGTGAATTTTCTTTTTTACTGTTTTTTTTGAAGGCTTATGTGTTAAAAGTTTCCAACACTATTATTTTTTTGATGATCTAACATATTCTATTTATTTTTATTTATTTATTTATTAAAAATTTCCACCTCCTCACATCCCCCCACTACTCTCCCACTCCCCTCACTCCCCCTCCCCCCTCTCCAGTCCTAAGGGAAGTCAGGGTGCCCTGCCCTGTTAGAAATCCAAGGCCCTCCATGCTCCATCCAGGTCTAGGAAGGTGTGCATCCAAACAGACTAGGCTCCCAAAAAGCCAGTACATACAGTAGAATCAAAACCCAGTGTTGTCATCATTGGCTTCTCAGTCTGCCCTCATTGTCAGCCACATTGAGTCCAGTTTAATCACATGCTTGTTTAGTCCCAGTCCAGCTGGCCTTAGTGAGCTCCCATTAGATCAGTCCCACCGTTTCAGTGGGTGGGCGCACTCCTCTGACTTCCTTGCTCATGTTCTCCCTCATTCTGTAACATATTTTTTTTAAACAATAGCAGCTTCATTGTTTCCTGGACAGTGCATGCCAGGAAGTCTGCCATAATCTGTGCAAGAATATGTTTAACTTAACTTTCCCCATGAGGAGTTTCCACATCTATTTGAGGAGAGCAGAGAGCATAGTGAGTGTAGTTGGGCAATAGATACCTGCTAATCATGTCTGATGAAAATAAACCAAAGGATGTTTGGATGGGAATGATAGTGGAGGAGTCCAGCTGGAGAAAGGGGCACAGTCAGACCATGCTGTCATTTGCTAAGACTTTAGCATGTGGACCTGAGCCGGGCCTAGAGAAACAGTCAGACTTCCTTGAGGGGACCATTTCAGTGGAGGGTCATAGGCTTGTGAAAGCATGTATAACCAAATCTGCATGGTTGGCAAGGGGCACCACCTTTGGTGTTAACAATGTCTTGGCTGCTCGCCTTACTAAGAGCCACTGCAGTTTGTCAGTAGAGCAACACAGGGTAGGCTCTTAGAGTGGTTATTCTAATGCCACTCGTCTCCAGGACGTCTGAGTTATTGATGTCCACATGGCCAAGGAGGTCAGGAGGCAACACGGTGGCTGCAGCTGCTGACCTTAGGTCTTCTGCTGGGCATCTGTGTCACGCTGCCTTAATTGTACAAAACCCAGATTGCTTTCTCCTGAAAGCAGCACCCCCACTAACCCACTGATTGCATTCTCCTGAAAGTAGCACCCCCACTTCCCACCCTTCTCTTCCTTTCTGCCTATCCTTGATCTCTCTTTTAATCGAACTTTCTTCACATTGTTCTTTCTAGGGGCAGGAGTTTGGTGGAGCATATCGAATGGGAACTGTAGCCAACGACAACCTGGAACAACAAGGATGCCATCCTTTTTATGAGTCAGTCATCACTAATCCCTTTGTCACTGAGGTAAGGACAGTGTGCTTAAGAAGAGGATTTAACTGTCATGAGTAAGGAGAAACTAAAATTGTCCTGAACTACATCTTGGGCTTGGCTCCTGCCATGGTGGTCATTGGTTCTGGGATTTGTTTCATATAGATCATAATATTTTACAAGTTGAAAATCTGCCCAACTGTTAAACAAAACAATGTGCATTAGTGAGAAATAGTTATCCAGCTCACCAAGCGCCATGAAGTCCTGCAATTGTGTTTTCTAAGTGAAACTTCTGCTGTTGTGTCCTCTGAAGTGACCCCTGCCGCCTATCATCAGGTCCCTGTGGAGAGCTTTGCTGAAGTGTTGCTGAGAGCTGGGAAGTTGGCAGAGGCCAAAACAGAAGTGTTTCCAACCACTGAAGGTAAGGCAGGCTGCCACCTCTCAGCAGGGCACAGGTCCTAGTGGAGAGCAGTGAGCGTGACTGGGTGGGCAGTTCAGAAAGAAATCATTTTCAGTCATTCTGAATTGGCTAATGGCATATCCCTTTGTCGAAAGTATTTATTGAGTTCTTACTGTTTTCTGGATACACATTTAAAAGATTGAATACCCTACAATTGCTGTCTTCAGGATGTTAATTGACATAGGGGATGGTGCGCTCTGCTCAGTGTTTGTTTCTCTTCTTTGAATGTAGAACTAGTGTTGATCTACAGAGTTTTCTATAGAGTAACATATTTCCAGGGAGGATGCTTTGGAAAAGAAAGAAATGTGCAAGTTTACTAAATACAGCTTGTTTTTTTTTTTTTCCCCACTTCTCTTTTTAGTTTGATATCTCTTTTGGAGTTTCTAAGCATTTTTAAAAAGTATTTTTAAAATATATATACATATATACATACATATACATATATACATACACACACACATATGTGTGTGTGTGTGTGTGTGTGTGTGTGTGGACAACTTGTGAGTCAGTGCTTGCTCCCACCCTCTGGACATTTTTCCAGGCAGGACAGGAAGCCACCTGCATTGTTTCTGTCAGTTCTGTTCAACTTTAAGTTCAGCCTCCACTTGCTGCATCTACTAGCAGTCCTGCCAGAAGCTGCAGGATGGTCTGTTTGGGACATGCAAAGTACTTGTCCATGTGGTCATGATGGGGGCGGTGTGGGTACCATGACTTTCAGGTCAGGTTGTAGACTGTGCTCTTCATTGATCTGAATGCATGTTTGTGAACTGTTTGTGGGGTCAGTAGGATATCAGGGTACAGGGCTTTATATGTGTGTCCTGGTATTTTTTTTAATATCCAGTATTACTGCTTAAAAAACATTTTAGGTTTAAGAAAGGACATTTTGTACATACCTTTAATTTGCTGTGAATATTCGGTATAGGGATGGTTTTAATAATAGCCTCTTTTATTTGGATTTATCTTTTGTGAACTAGCAAATATGGTGTCTTTGAACAACGCTAACACATAGAGAAACTATGCACAATATTTTTATAACATGTGATAATGGCCAGAAACCCAGCCAAAATGAGGTATCATGGAAACTAAATTTAATTAATTTAATTAAATTTAAAATCATGATAGGAATGTGATTCCTGATGACTTCTGATGTGGATTATAACACACATTAAACTTCCCTGGATAATTTTTAGAGTCTTTTAATAAAGTTGATGAAAAAGTTTTTATATAAACCAACTGAAGAAAATAATCATTATTTATTTAGCTGAATGAATGAGTTAATGGCTAATGATTTCCAAGTCAATAATAAGGGTGTCTTTGCTTTGAGCATTGAGCATTTAGTTCTGGAATGGAATTCACCATGGAAAGCATTGTAGAGGTTTGGAACAGATTATCTGATTTTGGATGTTTAACTTGTTTGGAAAAATGCATTGCTTCCAAGGGTTGCAGGCTAGCATTGCAAATTAAACTCAAACACACTGCTAAAAAGTAGAGCAGTTCTTTTTAAAATTTGTATATTTCAAATTGTGATATAAAGTTCCCGTGATTGATTTTCTTTAGCCAGTATGGAATTTTGTGGGTCCTTGTGAAACCCCTTGTGTTTATTTTTTTTTCTTTGAGAAGGGTCCAGTGTTGATTCTGAGACTGCTATGTCTCCTTTTTGTGGGGCTTGACTGGCCCTTTGTAGCAACACTTGATTCCCAATGAGAGCTGTAAGAAAGTTTTGATGCCAGTATAAGGCATGATTCCCTCCCCTTCCAGTCCTCCCATCAATATACTTTAATGGCTGGTCTGTTAGGAGAGGCACCAAGCTAGGGTGGAAGAGAATAATGAGTTATGATCTTATGTTGAAGAAGAATGTTATGTGATACCAGCAGCTTTGTTATGGTTGGGAAGATACATGATCTATCCCACCTGGGCTTGTGATGGGGTGGTCCCGGGACTCCTGTGATTCTAGTAGAAAGCACTTGGGTGGTTATGAGCCTAGCTGGCTGAGTGCTTGGGACCAGATCTGGAAAGCTGTTCTAGAAGGGAGCTTCTGTGAAGAATAGGTGAACAACAGCAAGATTGAACATTTGACATATTTAAGTATAAGGGAAGGCTTTTCCCGCCAAAATTTTATTAAAACATTTACTATTCTTAATAAAATTGAAAAATTCTACATTGAGTATACCCATAGACCTTCATCTAGAGTTGGCAATTTATCTTTTACTATACATACTGTGGTTTTATTTCTTCACCCTTCTACACCAAATCCCAGTTATTTATTTTCACGTATTGCAAGATAAGCTGCAGACATGACTGTTTCTTCTACCACATAATATTGTTAGTTATGAGATAGGGTTAATATTTACTGCTTTTCCAACAGATAAGGATTATAAATGGTGGAACAGAAAAATAGTCCATCCGAGTGCTGCACGTGCTTTTGTGGCCCTGCCCTGTCCAGAAACATAATGTTGTTGTCCCCTTCTCCTAGCCAGCGCATGTCCCTACCTTCCTAGAGCGCATCCATGGTGTGCCTACTGCACACATGGTTTTGGCAGTTGTAGAATGCATGCAGTGGAATCATTTGGTGTGTAAAACTTATGTAAAACTTAATTTGAGAGGTTTTTTTTCCTCAGTTTTTATTAAAAATTTCCATCTCTTCCCCTCTTCCTCCCCCTTCCCTCCCCTCCCCTCCACCCATTCCCCCACTCCCTCCCTCTCCAGGCCAAAGAGCCATCAGGGTTCCCTTCACTATGTTAAGTCCAAGGTCCTCCCAACTCCCCCTAAGTCCAGGAAGGTGAGCAACCAAACCGACAAGGCTCACAGTGAGCCCGTCCATGCTGTAGAGTCCAAGCCCATCACCCTTGTCCTTGGTTTCTCAGTCCTCCTCCACCATCAACCACAGTCAGAGAGTCCGGTTTGGTCACCTGTTCCATCAGTCCCATTCCAACTGGACTTGGTGGTCTCCCGTTAGTTCTGTCCCACCGTCTCAATGGGTAAATGCACCCCTCATGGTCCTGACTTTCTTGCTCATGATCTCCCTCCTTTTGCTCCTCATCAGGACCTTGGGAGCTCAGTCCGGTGCTCCAATGTGGGGCTTAGTCATTTTCTCCATCCAACGCCAGGTGAAGGTTCTATGGTGATATGCAAGATATTCATGAGTATGGCAATAGGATCTGGACATTTCTGGCTCCAATGATAGCCTTTGCTGGAGAGGTTGTGGAATAAGGGGTACACTCATCCATTGCTGGTGGGAATGCAAACTTGTGCAACTGCTTTGGAAAGCAGTGTGGTGGTTTCTCAGGAAATTCGGGATCAACCTACCCCAGGACCCAGCAATCCCACTCTTTGGAATTTACCCAAGAGATGCCCAATCATATTATAAAAGCATTTGTTCAACTATGTTTATAGCAGCATTATTTGTAATAGCCAGAACCTGGAAACAACCTAGATGCCCTTCAGTGGAAGAATAGATAAAGAAAGTGTGGAATATATACATATTAGAGTACGACTCGGAGGTAAAAAACAATGACATCTTGAATTTTGCATGCAAACGGATGGAAATAGAAAACACCATCCTGAGTGAGGTAACCCAGGCCCAAAAAGATGAACATGGGATGTACTGACTCATAATTGGTTTCTAGCCATAAATAAAGGACATCGAGCCTACAATTTGTGATCCTAGAGAAGCTAAATAAGAAGGTGAACTCAAAGAAAAACATATAATTATCCTCCTGGATATTGGAAGTAGACAAGATTGCTCGACAAAAAATGGGAACTTGGGGGTGGGGTGGGATTGGGGGATCGGGGGATAGGGAGAGAAAAGTGTGAAGTGGAGGATGGGGAGAGCTTGGGGGAATAGGATGGTTGGGATATAGGAAGGGTGGATATGGGAACAAGGAATTATATATCTTAATTAAGGGAGCCATTCTAGGGTTGGCAGAGACTTGACTCTAGAGGGTTTCCCAGGTGTCCAGGAAGATACCCCCAGCTAGTTCCTTGGGCAGCTGAGAAGAGGGAGCCAGAAATGTTGAGATGTTTTGAAATCTTTTCTTGCCATGCCTCTTACTACATTGTCCTTGTTTACTGCCATTGAGTATTGATTTGTTATATAACTATGAAAAGTTTGTCTATTTTGTTATGGAAGAACATGGCAGATTCAAATCGGAGGCTCTCACAAACAGCTGCTGTGGACTCCCTGATGCAAATGTCTTGTACCTGTTTGAGGGAGTAGGCTGCTTGTTTGTCCTGATCGCTCAGAACTGAAATAATCAAACAGAAACTATGTTAATTAAAATACCACTTGGCCAATTAGTTGTAACTTCTTATTGGCTAATTCTTACATCTTAGCTTAACCCATTTCTATTTAATCTGTGATCACCAAGTGGCAGTGGCTTACCGGCCAAGTTTTTGGAGCATATCTTACTCTGGCGGTGGATCCATGGAGTCTCTGACATCCTTCTTCCTCCCAGCATTCAGTCCTGTCTTCCCTGTCTACCTAAGTTCTGCCCTATCAACAGGTCAAGGCAGTTTCTTTATTCATTAATGCTAATCACAGGACACAGAGGAGACTCCCATATCACCTCCCCTTTTCTGTTTAAATAAAAAGGCTTTAACATAGTAAAATTACATTTAACAAAATAGGTATCAAATAAAAATTACAGTTATAATATTTATTTTATCTTTTAGCATAACTAAGGAAAACTATAACTATAAATTCTTCAACTCCATCAAAGACTCCAGAAGGGTATAATATTACCTAAGTAAACAGGAAGTACATTGTAAGTAACTTCGAAAACTCTAGAAATGACAGAGACATCTCATTGCCTGGAAAATCACCCAAAGTTCTTCTGTACCATTAGGGCATCCATCTTCAGCCTACTAGCCCATAGTGTCTGGCAGACTTTTCCATGAAGCAGGAAATTTCAAAGACAGTTCAGTTACTTTCTTCTGTATCCTGCAGAATGTCTCGTAGACACTTTCATGAAGTAGGAACACTGAAAGATCATCTCACTTTTGGTAAGTTCAGCAGTCATTTCTCTGTGGATCCTGCATGTCCAGTTCATCTAACAAACTCCATAAGGAGCCTCTTTGATGTTCATCTTTCTCTTGAAGTAGACTGGTGCTGCCAGGAGCAGATGTGTCTCACTGTCATGAAATGTCCTAAATTTTTAAAATATTTTAAATGCCATATTCTGAAGGTCTCTGAAAGATTTGAAGAATGCCTAACTAACTGAAATATATTTAGAAAATCTAACTAACATGACTGTGAGCTTGATAAAGTAGATGACTATCTATTTGTGTGTGTGAATAAACAAAAATTAATCTTTTTTATTATTATTAAAAATTTCCACCTCCTCCCATTTCCCTCCCCGACTATTTTTTAAATGATGTACACAAACACAAAATGATTTCAAGATCAGAAATACATATACATATAACAAAATTGACCTTAAATTTGTATCAATAAACCAAGATTCATACCAATGCAAATTATTCATATCTATATCATATCCCGCTTTAAATGTAAAAAACAAGGACAAACAATATTTGGGAATATGGGCATAGTTATTTTTCTCCAAACTTCTTCCTGCTGTTTGGAGGCGCTGTTAATCAGGTCTTTCATGATGTAATCCTGTGTGCTAGGCTCATCCCTGTCACCAGTTGTGTGAAGTAATTTTTTGAGGGTGTTCATAGTGACCTTTCAGGGGGTCTTGTTCTATCACACTACACCAGTCTAGAACAAATCCACAGGTTCTCATCCTCCTTTTGAAAAAGAGGAACTTCTTTTCCAAAGCAACTTATCCTCAGACCCAAATTCTGAAATCAAGATACCTTTATAATATACATACTGGTTTTGCTTACCAGCCTGTACAATGAAATGTCTCTCCATACTTAGCTCCTTCACAGTCAAAAAATTCAAAGAAAACACAATAATATTCATAATCCACATTCTCTGTGAAATTTCCACCTTTATGTGGCTTCATTTTCTTTACTTCTTTTAATCTATGACTATCTGTATTCTGTCTCTTTAAAGACTTTACTTTTTTTTACAAAAAGCATTAACTTTATTTTATGACTCTATACTCTTTCTTCTCTCTCCCAAGCCTACATACATTTATCCATTTAGAGGTTGTTTATGTCTGAATCTGTCCTATTGTAAATCTGTAATTCTTTACTGTCCAGGAACACTCTTACAATGCTAAGTGCTTCTTAAAACTTAAGCTGCATCATTGCTCAGGGTAATATGGCAGTGCCTGCTTGACCCGCCCAGTCCAGCATGGCTGAGCTGCTCATGCCTCTGAGTCATGTGCACTGCCCCACTTGTAGGCACACAAACAGTCCATGCCACCATCAAGCGAGCTGTAGCAGTCTGCTCACAAACCTCACTCAAATGCTCTGTCTCCATAAAGAACTAGAGAACGTGCTGGCAGCATAGCCCAGAAAGCCTGCATTTCAAAATGGCATGCCTTTTTATCTGTTCCTACTGCTGAGTCAGGAAAATCTCTCTTAAAGGAGCTACAGCATGCCACCAGCAAACACCAAATAGCTGTGTTAAACTTTGTATTTTTTTTTCTAGAATTCCTTTTCAAGTTTTCTCAGGTTTTACATGCATTTATCTAGCACACGTTGGATCACCAGTTTTTGGAGGGAGTGGGCTGCTTGTTCATTCCAACCCCCCAGAGGCCAAATAATCACACAGAAACTATATTAATTAAAAGAGTGCTTGGCCCATTAGCTCTAACTTCTTACTGGCTAACTCTTACATCTTAGTTTAACCCATTTCTATTAATCTGTGTATCGCCATGTGGCAGTGGCTTACCGGCTAAGTCTCAGGAGCATGTCTTACTCTGGCGGCGGATCCATGGTGTCTCTCACTCCGCCCTTCTTCCTCCCTGCATTCAGTCCTGTCTTCCCTGTCTACCTAAGTTCTGCCCTATCAACAGGCCAAGGCAGTTTCTTTATTAATGTTAATCACAACACAAAGAGGGGACTCCCCATCATGTAGCCATAATTTTGTTTCAGTTAACCAGGTTTTAATTTGGAAATGCTGGATTAGAGATTATACATTTGTTTCATTTGATAAGAAAATGTCAGACCTCTCTTAGTGTTTAAATGTGGTGCATTCCTGCCATTTAGTTCTTCAGTCTGGCAGATTCTGATCAGCACCACATTTGGCATATCCTCCGTATGGGATACACCCTACATTCTGGCCTTGGGCTCCACTCATTAGCTGTTTTAACTCTCAGACACAGCTCTCAGAGTCTCACCATAGGCAGCCTTTGCAACCATTTTGATTTTTTTGGCTGTGTTGCAGTTCTTCATGTTTGTTAAGAAATGCAAGCCAGTGTGCGGGGTGAGGGGCACCTTTCCCTTCCGGTGCACCCCTCACTTCCTTGCTCTGTCCTACCTTGTCTTCCTGGGTATGTTTTCAACCTTTATTTTGGATTTTCTTTTATAGAGTGGTTTGACAAGGAGAACCCAACCCTGCAGAGACTTTTGCATTGTCGGTGTAGTCAGTTCATAAAATCATGTTCCCCAGAAAGGAATGGAAATCTCTAGGGCCTTTTATTAGGGTTAATTTCAGGAGGTCATCCCATGAGTGAAGAGTTACCTTGTGCACAGAATTTTGGACATGTTTCCCTTGTCTTGGGCAGTTTAAATAGATGTTTAAAAGCCTAGTTCGATGGGTCAGGATGTTCAAGTGTGAGTGAACTGACCCAGCTCTGAAGCCATCCTAGCAGTGGTGTTACAGAGAGCAAGGGCTTAAGTGGCGATGCGAGAAACACAGGCCACTTATGGCCATTTACTAACAGCCATGAAAATTATAGTTGTGCATACTTCCATCCCCAAATGCTCCCTATATTAATTTGTCCTGTGAATCTTAGTAACACACACTAACAAACAGATAGGGCTGGTTCATTGCTTGTAATATCATGGGATATCAGCAACTGGGTTTGTACTGATAGTAACTGTCTGACTTGGCTTTCCTGTTTCCTATCTGTACATTTAACTGGTTTTTAAATTTGGGCCTACATTCATAAGGTTTGGGATAGCATTATTCAGAGGGTTTGTGTGTGTGTGTTTGTGTGTGTGTGTGTGTGTGTGTGTGTGTTGGGAGAAACTAATTCATTCAAAGTATCAGTTCCATATGTATCCCATCAGAGCAGATATTTTAAAAATGATAGGCAGTTTTGTCAGTGCCTTTTGTTACATGCAGGAATGCCATGAGCAAAGGCCACCTGTGAATGTCATCTGGTGTATGTGAGAGTGACATTTGAAACCACAAATAAAAGTCACCACACACTCAGCTCAGATAAGAAATTTTAACTTTAATTGTTTAAACAATGGGTAGATCTGGAAAAGATTTGTTATTTTTTGATATGGAGATGGCCAGTTATACTGGCTTGATTAACACTTGTTGGAAGGTTGTTAAGAGTCATTCTTTTATTTTTTATTTTTTTTTCTCATGGTTTATTTTTTTTATATTTAAAAAAATTTCCATCTCCTTCCCTCCTTCCCCCCTCCCTCCCCTCCTCCTCCCCCTTCCCTTCCCTTCTTCTCCCCCTTCCCTCCCCTCCCCTCCACCCATACCTCCCCTCCCTCCCTCTCAAGGCCAAGGAGCCATCAGGTTTCCCCACTCTATGCCAAGACCAAGGTACTCCCAACTCCCCCCAGGTCCAGGAAGGTGATCGACCAAGCTGAGAAGGCTCAGCCCCCGCTGTTGGCCACATTCAGAGAGACGGGTTTGGTCGCATGATCTATCAGTCCCATTCCAACTGGAGTTGGTGATCTCCCATTAGTTCTGTCCCACCGTCTCCATGAGTGAACGCACCCCTCTCGTTCCTGACTTTCTCCCTCATGTTCTCTCTCCTTCTGCTCCTCATCAGGACCTTGGGAGCTCAGTCCAGTGCTCCAATGTGGGGCTCAGTCACCTTCCGCATCTGACGTCAGCTGGAGGTTCCCTCACGGTCCTGACTTTCTTTCTCATGTTCTCTCTCCTTCTGCTCCTCATCAGGACCTTGGGAGCTCAGTCCGGTGCTCCAATGTGGGGCTCTGTCATTTTCTTCATCTATCGTAAGGTGGAGGTTCTATGGTGATATGCAAGAAATTCATCAGTATGGCTATAGGAACTGGCCTTTTCAGGCTCCCTCTCCTCAGCTGCCCAAGGAACTAACTGGGGGCGTCTCCCTGGAAACCTGGGAACCCCTCTAGGGTCAAGTCTCTTGACAACCCTCAGGTAGCTCCTTAAATTAAGATATATGCTTCCCTGCTCCCATATCCACCCTTCCTATATCCCAAACACCCCATTCCTCCGAGCTCCCCCCGTTCTCCCCTTCACACTTTTCTCTCCCCATCTTCCCTTGGCCCAGTCTTGCCCAACCCTCAAGTTCCCAATTTTGCCTGGCGATCGTGTCTACTTCCAATATCCAGGAGGATTACTATATCTTTTTTTGGGAGTTCACCTTCTTATTATCTTCTCAAGGATCCCAAATTTATAGGCTCGATGTCCTTTAATATTTAAATTTAATAATTATGGCTAGAAACCGATTATGAGTCAGTACATCCCATGTTCATCTTTTTTGGGTCTGGGTTACCTCACTCAGAATAGTGTTTTCTATTTCCATCCATTTGCCTGCAAGAGTCATTCTTTTAAAGGACAAAATACTTGAATCCGGATATTGCAGCATGGAATGAAAGGTGTGTGTGAAAACCCTTTGGTGGTGACCCATCAGGAGTTTTGATTACTTCCTGCAGAGCAGGGAGCAAAGAAGAGACTGGGGTCCTAGATACCTCTTGAATTTTAAGTTTGGTTTACAGGGATGAGTGAAGGGTTTCAGAAATACTGAAGTCATTGTGTAAAGAGGAAGAAGTTGGGGCAGAATGTTTGTGCCATCATCAACAGATACTTAGCAATGCCAAGTCTTCTGAGATGGGTTGAAGGAGAAGGGAAATAGACCAGAGTGTCCATTGGCATCAAGATTGTATGGATTTATCCACAGGATAAACTATAAAGTGGGACTAAGATAAAGATATGACAGCAACCTTCACCCACCATCTATGGGAGAAGAGGTAGAGGAGAGGACAATTTGAGGACAGGTGGAGGAAAAGTCATGCTGTTGGAACCCACAGACAGAATCATCTAACCTTGTGCAGTGCCACAGTGAGAGCTGGAAAACGTAAAGGAAAAGGAAGAAAATTAGGTTTCACATCCTGTGGTCTCATATCAGTTGGGATGCAGTTGGGATGCAGGGATGCAGAACTCAGGAAGTGGACATGAAGGCAGTGAATACCATGCTCTGGACCACTCATTTAAGATGAGCAATGAAAAGGAAGGAACACAGCTGAGGTGTTAGCATGGCTAGTTGCCAAAGGAAGGATGTTTTCCCCCCAGCCATCCATGGCATGTGTGTTGGCTGACGGCACATAGGAAAGGAAGGACTTACTAGGACTCTGCGGTGTCCTTTGCAGATGCATGGAAAGCCCTGCCATCTTCCACAGAGAAGATGAGGGGCGACTGATACAACTGCTGTGGAGTGCTGCATAGGAGTGGTAGGCAACAGCAAGCAGCTGCGGGTTGACACACCCCATTAATCAGGGGCGGCTGTTAGAGTGTACAGTTCCTTCGGAGTGAAATTGGTCTTCCTTCTTAAATGCAGTTACTAATTTATTAAGAATTGTGATTTATATAAAATGGAAGCAGTTGCCTCTTTTACCTGTGGTACCTACCTGTTATAGGTAAGACTTACCATTCAATCAATATTTGGGGGAAAATTAAAACAAGTCCTAACTGAAAAACAGTACTTGAAGCCAGTCGCTGATCGAGGAAATGGCTCCTGCCTGCCAGAGACTGCTCTGCACTTTCCCTGCCTTGCTTCACTTACTCTTTGCTTAAGAGGCCAATATTCTCAGACCCCAAATCCAAGATGCTTTGAAAGCCAAAAGGACTTTTTGTGACTTGTTTCTAAGCCTGAACTAAGCAGACATGAGACTTTTACTGTCTGCTTATCCCCAGAAGTTGAGAGTCTGAAGTGCCTTGTAGCACATTCACTCATGTCTGCCATGACTGGCTGCTCCCAGAGTGTGCTGCTGGTGAGGGTGTCCTACGCCTTGTACAGCAGAGCCTCCTGGAGTCTGAAACATTCTCTGCGCTGCAACTGAGATCAGGAGGACCTGGCCATTTTTCCCGTGCTGTCTAATTCTAGAGATGGTCCTCTTCTTCCTCTATCATTTGTCTGTGTAGTTCTAGATTTTTGCCCTAGTTATTCCAGGCTGTAGCAGGGATTTTAGGTTTCCTTAAGTGTGCAGACACAGGTATGAAAATAATTGTCATGAAGGGAGGTGGTCGATACAGACCCTAAAACATGGGTAAAAGCAGCTGGTAGACAGCAGTGGCTAGAGGGGTCAGGGAAGGCATGTGTAAAGATCGTTATTGATGTTCTCATAAGAGGAGAGGGGAGCATGTGCAAGGTTAACTTTGAGTAGAATGAATAGCCCGAGGCTATCAATTCAGATTCTAGTTGTCTAGACCAGCCCTGGAGTGATTAAGATTGATAATTGTGGGACAGTATATAACAACCAAGTCAGAGAAACTGGTTCAGAGTTTTGAGTTTGGGTTTGTTTTACATGTCAAATCTAGGCTCACCATCTCCAGCATCAGCTAGCTCTGGGAGGATGGCCTCTCTGGGATTAGCAAGGATTCCATAATATCAAAGCAATATAAAGATAGAAGATAGTGTAATCAGCATAGTTGTGTATCCGGTGTCTGTGTGGGTGGTGTTGTGTTGTAGAAACATTTGTGTCCACAGTGATGGCTTTCACAGCAATGATGACCCTTAGAAAAAGCTTCAAGTAATGTTTTTGTTAGTACTCATAGTGAATGAGAATTGCCCATTTCTTGTTCTGTTGTTATTTGCTATAAACCGTGTATGTATATTACTTAAGTTCAGAGATGTTATTAACAGTTTGCGACATAGTATAGCTTTTTAGAATAAATTTTCTGGAATTTCTAATGCAGATGAAGACTTTCCCATTTTGAATTGTTTGCTGGAGGCTGTTTATTCTAACTGCCAGCATTCCTCTTATGATGCCTTGTTTATTTGCTTTGGAGCATCTTCCACATTGTAAGCATATGCCTAGTTACACCCCCTGTGAAAACAAACTTTAATCTCTTAGTGGTGCTTTGGTTTTTGGAAACCAGGAGCTGCTCGGTAAATCAAGGAAAAGTTGAGTTGATGCTCAAATAAAGATGTGATGACAAGATTGTCAGTAACGGGGCTTAATTTCCCAGGTGGGACTGAGCTTGGCTCTAACCACCGCTCTGGAAAGCAAGGTCCTGTGCTAGCTAGCTGGAGCAAAGCCACAACTGTGAGGCAGACGCACCTGAGGGTTCCCTGGGAAGAGGTGAGTGGATTCAGATAAAGGAGTGAGATAATCTGAAGAAAATTGGAGTAGAATTGGAAATAAACTAGGTCAGGTTTCAATTAAAGGTCACATTTGAAGACTTCAAGAAATAAAATTAATAGGGAACAATTCTCAGTATGTGAAACAGTGGAATTTCTTTAAAAGAAGGCTTCCAGAGAACTGGTAGACTCCACTGAATTGTAAACAATGTGAGATAGACATTGGTCAGAACAGCAGCTCCCCCGAGAGCTACCTTGGAAATGAAGTCCATTGCTGACCATTGTGTGTGTGGTTTCTGTAATGTGCAAGTAAAGTTTTCTTAAGTAGTCCCGAATCTTCTGCAACCTAAGCTTTGCATACTTTCTTCTGCTATTTTCAGTGTGTGAAACATAAAGCTCGTGTTGTAGTTCATCCTTAGGCTTGAAGGCTTCAGGACACATTCGTCACCGTGGGCTTCTGTTTTGCTTCTATAATTGTTTGTAAAATCGGATTCAGGCTTTTTATGTTGTACTTTAAAATTATTTGTTTAGAGACTTGCTCTTGTCCTAACCCATTCATTTCTTAATGATAAGGAATTTGCTTCTTGTCTTTGAGAATGTCTGCTTAGAGAAGCTTTCCCTTAATCCTGAGTGAAGGGATGAGTTTGGAAGTGGATTTTGAAAGGAAGATCTTTTGACTGAAAATGTTTTTAGAATTTATGATTTCTTTGGAGGCCTGAACATTGTTCCTAAGGCCTGGAGAAACATTAGGGATGCATCTTTTTTTTTTTTTTTTTTTTTCAGAAATGGAACATTCTGAAAAGGGGCAGACTAGAGAAAGCACAGTGTTTTCTCCTAAGAATCACCACAGGAAAATTTGAATTTGAAGTGGCAACCTTTGACACTTGTGGGTTCTTCCTTCTTCCTGCCATCAGCTAAGCTCAGATTACACTAATAACTTAAATATTTGTCCACGTAAGGCAAGTTTCCTGTGGGAATCCTGCAATGCATTTCCAGAATCAAATTCTGTTTTAAATTCTGAATCAAATGTTGGGCTGTTCATACAGTGTTCTCTTTCATTTTAAGATGTGTTTTAAAAATTCTCTACTGAGAATTTTCAAGCAAGCATACACATATACGCTGAAATTAGCAGGTTCAAAAACTACAATTTCTTGAACTTCTAACCAGTTACAGTAGCCATTCCCTGTGCAAGCAGCCGTGCCGCACATGGGCCTTTTCACTTGCACTGTGGAGTGTATTTGTATGCACTTCCCCAGCACAAGAAATTAGAAATTCATAGCAGTGAGAGCCAGCTGGAGTAACTACACATCTTCCCTTAGAGCTCACGCTCGTTGTCTGCACCCTGCCCATCCTCCTCCCCTAACAGCCTGTCTGCTACATATGTACATATGTGCATATATTATTGTCTAGATTTTACAAAAGAAAGGAAACATGTAGATTTTCCTAAGATTGTCTGACTGTGTTTAATATTATACATTCTAAGTCTGTCCATTTTCCTGTATATTTTGTGATTTCATTGATAAAATGCTTCGACCATCAATTTAATATATATTTCTATATAATTTGGTATACACACACACACACATATATGTCCCCATTCATCTGTTGATGGACATCTAGGTTGATTCCAGTTCATTGCTATAGTGGATAATGCAGGAATAAACATGAGGTGCAGATGTCTCTATGATGGCTTTTGAGACTATTATATGTTTTTTAAACAGTGAATTCACACTGTGAACATACATGATTGCAAGGAATTTGACTAAGGCCACAAATAAATAGAATGCATCCTTATCAAAAATAAATCGTGTGTAAACCCATAACTGATTGGCAATATACTGCTCTCTTAAAGTTATGACATTAAGCAGGTTGTTGCTTGTAATAATTCTTGTGGGAAAACTGTTAATGGTTAGAGAACTTTAGTGCATGAGTAAAGCAAGTGGCTGGTTTTCTTTTTGTGAACAATGAGGAGGAGTGTTGTTCTTGTAAAGAACAAAATTGCCATCATTTTGTTCATAATCTAGGAACTTTTTCTAAATTACAAAGCTATGTGTTTTTTATTTTTAAGTTTTATTTTATGTGTATGGGTTTTTTGCATAAGTACATGTATGTCTGTGTACCGTATCTGTGTCTTGTGCTCACAGAGGCCAGAAGAGGGCCTTGGATCCCATGGAATTGGCATTAGTTATCATGTAGGTTTGGGGAATTGAAACTGGGTTCTGTGGAAGAACAGCCAGTGCTCTTAACTATTGAACCATCTCTGCAGCCCTTTATTAAGCTGTCCCACTGTTCTGGTCTTATGGTATTCATGTAATCACCACAGTTAGTTGTTTTGGATACAGAGGGTTTTGCAGCAAGATCCTAGTCTTTGAAAAGTCTGCGTTCTAAGGACCCATCATGGATGTCTTTATGCTTGAACTTTACAAGACCTGCTCTGACAGGGATACCTCAAGTATTAGTAACACACACTCTAGATTTTCCCAGTTACAGAGAGATGAACGTAGTTAGTCTGTTTAACATAGTTTGATATGATCTGTGTTAAGTCACTGCCAAGTAAAGTTTCATGAGCAGGTAAATCGTCTTAAGCTGTTTTTTCATTGAAATCATACAAGGCTAAAAGCATGACACTTTTGACTAAGTGCCATGTGGATCCTAAAGCAATGTAAGGTAATTTTAAAGATTTTTTTTTATTCTCAAGAATATCATACATATATATAGTAACCATATTTACCACCCATTTTCCTCCAGTTTTCCACACAGCCCCCCCTTTTTTCTGTATTCCATTAAGTCCAATTAGTGTTACCGCTGTGTGCATGAGAAGTCCTCCTGGTGGCCACATTCTCAAAGAAGAGCGATTCCCCCTCCCCAGTTGCTCTCAGCTGCAGAAGGCAGTGTTTCCCAGGACTTCTCCCTTCTCCTGTCTGCCTCCTCTTCCTCTGTGGTCCCTGCACCTGGCAGGTGGGGGTGATGCTGTAGATGTTTCCTTTGGCACTGAGCACTCATGGCTCATTCTCAGCGCTGTACCAGGTGAGCATCTGTTCGCTGACGGCAGCAGAGACCAGCGCAGGTCCATGCGTGCGAACATAAATATTCAGTGGGAATTTTTTAGCATGGTGTTTTTAGCAAAATAACAATAGCAAGTTCCACCCTTAGTAATGCAGTTTTTGTGTTTATCCCCTCTACATTCAGTTCTTTTGCAGCTAGCAAGTGATGCTTTGCCACATGACATGACGCTGGCTCTTGCTTATCTTCTTGCCTTACCACAGGTAAGCTTACCTTAGCAACAGAGAACTTTAAAAAAAGCTTATCTTGGGAATCATTGTCAGTGAAACTGTGTATGGTATATGTCTTCCTTTCCTGATAATGCCTAGGTACCAGAGCTCAGTCAGTATCCAGAGGCCAAACTGTATAATGCTAATTTAATGTTCAGTTCGTCTTTCATTCTGCTTTTATATAGTGAGGTCTACTTTATTTCTGAACTTTCTTACTGCCTGTTATGATGGACTCAAGATGATGTGATAGGAAGTTTGTATTATAATCCTAGGGTAATCAGTGCGTGATGACTTCTGAGTTGATTCTCCACCACTTCTTCCTAGGTGTTAGATGCTAACAAGTGTTTTGAGAAGCAGGCTCACTCGGCATTGTCTCTCCAGCTGGCAGCGTACTACTACAGCCTACAGATCTATGCCCGATTGGCTCCATGTTTCAGGGACAAGTGCCATCCTCTTTACAGGGTGAGTCCTTAAGGTTTCTATTCTACTTGTGAGTTGAATTATAGCTTTACTATAATAAATAATAGATAGTCAAAATAAGCTTTTGTATGTAATTGTTTCCCACAAACAGCCCTATCCTTTTCTATGAGACATAGCTGCTTCCGGATAACATAAAGAGGTGATTGTTTAATACCGATGGTAAATCTTTATCCTCTTTCACTTTCTTCAAAGGTGATTTTCCTAAGCTCTTAGGAGAGACTAAAAGACAGAATTGTTTTTTTTACTTCCCATCTCCCAAAGAGACTGACTCTCTAAATTAACATAGTAGACACCTTCGTTTCTTTTCCTATTCTTGTGATAAATACTGACACATGTTACAGGATAGAAGGTTTACCTTTAGTTCACAGCTCAAGGTGCATGCCATCTTGGCGGAAGTGGGCAGCAGGAGCTTGAAGCAGCTGCTCACATTCTGTCCATAGTCGGTGCATACAAGCTGGTTAGTCCCCTCTGTTTATAAGTCCAGGATCACAGCCCGGGTGTGGTGGTGAGTCTTCCCATCTCAGGTAACACAGTCAAGGTAACCCCCCTTAGGGATGTCCAGAGGGATGTCCACCTCCCAGACAATTCTAGATTCTGTGGTTGTAAGCTAGCAGTCACCATCACAGCGAGCCGTGTGATCCGTGAATGATACTGCACCTTTCTTTGTGATCCCAAGGTGAGGAGGCAACAAGTGTACAGATGTAATCCTGTCTACATTTGCCACAAGCTTCAGATGCTCCTCATTGCTAAGTTCTGAGTGACAGGACTAGCTACACTCCTGTTGTTGACCAAAAGTGTGGCCGTCACTACTGGGAAGTCCTGCAGTTTACTTGTGTGAAGCACATGTAAGGGTCAGCATTAGGAAATGATCTATTATTTCATTTGGATTGTTTTAAGAGAACTTCAATGCATAGTTAAATAGTGTAGAAGGAAGCAGCGGGGCTGCGTCCCGCCACCCGGCCGCCGGCTAGCTTTACACCCGAAATAATTACACGGAAACTGTATTCTTTTAAAACACTGCCTGGCCCATAGTTTCAGCCTCTTATTGGCTAATTCTCATATCTTGCTTTAACCCATATTTAGTAATTTATATAGCACCACGAGGGGTGCCTTACCAGGAGAGATCTTAACCTGCGCCCATCTCGGAGAGGAGAAGCATGGAGACTCACTATGGCGACTGCCTGAAGCGTCTCCCCAACTCTACTTCCTTGTTCCCACAATTCTGTTCTGTCTACTCCACCTACCTAATTTTCTGTCTCTTAAAGGGCCAAGGCAGTTTTCTTTATTAATTAACCAATGAAAGAAACATAGACAGATAACTCTCCTCCATCATTTCCCCTTTTTCTGTTTAAACAAAACAGAAAGGCTTCAACTTTAACATAGCAAAATTACATATAACAAAACAGTTATCAAACAAGTATTACAGTTATAATATTTAAATCTATTTTATCTTTTATCATAACTAAGGAAATCTATAACTATCTATTTATTCTTCAACTCCATCAAAGACTCCAGAAGGATATATTACCTAAGTAAACAAGTCATTTGTAACTTTCAAATTCTAGAAATGACAGAGACAACTCGCTGCCTAGACAGTCACCCAAAGTTCCTCTGTACCGTTGGGGCATCCATCTTCAGCCTTCAGCCCCATAGTGTCCAGCAGACATTTCCATGAAGCAGGAAATTCCAAAGACAGTTCAGTCACTTTCTGCTGTGTCCTGCAGAACATCTCGCAGACTCTTTCATGAATCAGGAACCCCGAAGGACCATCTCACCTTTAGGCAAGTTTAGCAGTCTTCTCTTTGTGGATTCTTTGTGTCCAGTTTATGCAACAGTCCAGGCAAGAGCAGTTTCTTGCCCAAACGGCTATCAAACTCCATAAGGAGCCTCTTTGATGCCCATCCTCTTGAAGTAGATTGGTGCTGCCAGGAGCAGATGTGTCTCATTGTCATGAAAAACCCTAAGTTATTAAAACATTAAATGCAGTCTTTGAAAGATATGAAGAATGCCTATCTAACTGAAATATATCTCTACATATCTAGAAAATCTAATAACATGACTACAAGCTTAACTATTATCAATGATTATCCATTAACAACCTATATTTCCTAATTATACATTACATTTTAAAATGAACTACACAATCACAATAGCTTAATGAAGATCAGAAATACATATAACAAAATTGACCTTAAAATCCATACCAATGCAAATTATTCATATCTATATCATATCCCCCTTTAAATGTAAAAGAACATTTATAAACAATATTTGGGAAAATGGAAATGTACCGGCGAGTACCGGCGGTACTGGCGGTCGGAGGGGTTAGGAAATAACCAAGATAGTCCTTTTATAATAAATCAGTTTTAATAAAAGGGGAAATAAGGGAACTTACAGAACCAAGGGTCCAGCGGAGTAGAAGGTAACGTGGGGGATAGCAAACGGGCTCCTCCCGGCGCCCCGATGCTATTTAAGGGGTATCCTACCTCGCTGGGGCAGCCACGCCCCTGAACGCAGGGATTGGGCCAGCTGCCCCAACAAAATAGATCAGACTTTCACAGCCACAGTGTGTACCGATCTAATGTCTACTGAAGCAAGATTCTCCTCCTCTGGCCAAGGCAGTCTATGAAGAAATAAATTTCAAATATCACAGGTGTATCAAAATTTTAGCTGTCATAACCATTCTAAATACACTAGTCCCTTAAAACATGTGGTCTTCTACATGTGAGAACAGCTGCTCTTATCTTTCAGATTTATTTAATAGACGAGTGGGTATACCAGTCCGTCACGGTACAGGGTTATCTTCCTAAGACCTGGCCACTGTTGGGTGTGCATTGTTCCTAGGTCTGTTTTAATACCTTAGTAGCATTTGGCTAAGCAAGCACTGTGTTCTTACCCCACTAATCATGACAGATTCATTTAGGGACTGTACCTTTTTCTTGGTTGTCACTGCTATTTTCTACAGTTATAGTTGCTAATTTTACATAAAGTTACTCTAGTCATTTTGTTTTAAAGTCTCAGATATTTCTATATGAAATAAGAAGTGGCATCAGGAAGTAGCAATAGTAAAGCATGCTCAAGTCCCCAGACTGAATGCTCAACACTATAAAAAATTGAAATAAATGTGTATCAATGGGTCACGGTATAGACTGAGTGAATAACGTAGTTATATGGAAGGTGTATAATGACCTCAATAGCACATACCCTGACAGGTCTGACACTTTGCTTCCAGCCAATGACACTGATTCTGAAGGCTATGGAATCTTTGGAACTGACCTATGTAGCAGAAATGGCTAACTAGTCAAGGCCTGGAGGCAATATCTACTTCTCCTTTTGTTTCAAGGTCCATGTTTTCTGATCTTTCAAGATGTGAACAAAGTACACTGCAAGCCACCACTTCCATGCACGGAGCAGTTCTAGCGTGCTTTCTCCCTCCTGTGGTGAACCAGATTCTTTGAAAGTATATGCCAATGCAAAGCTTTCCTCACTCAAGATTCTTTAGTGAGGTGTTATATTAGTTTCCTTTCTACTGCTGTGACAAAACTCCATGATCAAGGCAAC
The DNA here is from genome assembly GCF_903992535.2 of Arvicola amphibius. Classification (NCBI taxonomy): domain Eukaryota; kingdom Metazoa; phylum Chordata; class Mammalia; order Rodentia; family Cricetidae; genus Arvicola; species Arvicola amphibius. Next base: position 94,921,590 of record NC_052048.2, read on the forward strand.
TTAGAAAAGAAAGCATTTAATTGGTCATCTGGTCCCAAAGGACTAGAATCCTGATGGCAGAGTTAAGGCATGGAGGAAGGAGCAGCTGCGGGGACACATTTCAAACTGCAGGCAGCAGGCACTGAGAATGACAGGCATCTTTTGAAAGCTCAAAGCCCATCCTGAGTGACACACCTCCACAACAGTGCCACTGCTGCTACTCCTTCCCAAACAGTTCCACCAGTTGGCGGACAAGCATCTAAACATGGGAATCTCTGGAGGCCATTCTCATTCAAACCAAAGCAGGCATCTTGTCATAGAGATTAAGTGGGGACTAAGTGGGGATTTGTAGTGAGTTTATTTTTTTGCTTGTTTTCATTAGTACTTTATTATACCCAAAAGGAACAAGTAATTTGCTTTAAGACACCAATTTGTTGAAGCATAGTGATGCTTTACTTTGCCAAATGCATTGTACCTTGTATAAACGTGACTATTTTCCCAGAAGATGAGTTGACTCTTGAAGCACACTTGACTGTGTTCTGGGTGTTATTGGCATGCATCACAGGTGCTGTGAAGGGGAACTCTCTCCCATTTCACTCAATCATTGTGTTCATCAGCTTTTGGTCTTGGCTGCAGTCACCCAAGAGTAACATTTTTTAAAGAGGGAAGATTTCTGCTGCTGTTGTTTGTAATTTCCAAGGATTGAGTTCATATTTGGTTGACCTAAGTGCTAGAAGGAGGCATCCCACATCCTGATGGTAGTATGCTTGGGGGAGGTTCCCGCCACCTGGCCGCCGGCTAGCTTTACACCTGAAATAATTACCCAGAAACTGTATTCATTTAAATACTGCCTGGCCTATTTGTTTCAACCTCTTATTATCTAATTCTCATATCTTGCTTTAACCCATATTTAGTAATCTGTGGAGCACCACGAGGTGGTCGCTTACCAGGAGAGATCTTAACCTGCATCCATCTCAGAGAGGAGAAGCATGGCGACTCACTATGGCGACTGCCTGAAGCGTCTCCCCAACTCTGCTTCCTTTCTCCCACAATTCTGTTCTGTCTACTCCGCCTACCTAATTTTCTGTTCTCTTTTTTTTTTTTTTTTTTTTTTTTTTTTTTTGGTTTTTTTCGAGACAGGGTTTCCCTGTAGTTTCTAGAGCCTGTCCTGGAACTAGCTCTTGTAGACCAGGCTGGCCTCGAACTCAGAGATCCGCCTGCCTCTGCCTCCCGAGTGCTGGGATTAAAGGCTTGCGCCACCACCGCCCGGCTGTAATTTTCTGTTCTCTTAAAGGGCCAAGGCTGTTTCTTTATTAATAATGAAAGTAACATATAGACATTCCTCCATCATTATGGGTTTCTCTTGCTCCCCGTTATTCCATCTTCTCTCCTAGCCTTGGGGATACAAGTCCATTTCTTATCAATGTGACACCCAAACACATCTCCCTAGATCACAGCTTTCCATCCCTGACCCCCAAAGAGGTCATATCTACAGTGTAATGTCGACTGCATCTAGTCTATCACTAAGAGTCTCTCTCCATTGTCTTAATAGCTCTAACATTATTTGAAGTCCCACATTCCAACTGTCTTCCTGAGGCTAAAGGCATCTCTTAGCTTCCAGTTTTAGATCTTAGTCCATGGATTCCATTGTTTAGAGTATGAAACAATCAGAATACCAAGGTGGCAGGAATGTGTGGCAGAGGCTGCCCTCCTCCGGATAGCAGGGAAGCAGAGAAATGAGGCTCTGGTCCTGCTACAGGATTCCCTCTTTCCCCCACTTTATTCAAATCGGACCTCCAACCTTTGACACAGTACCATCCACATTCAGGGCAAGCGTCTCACTTAATGCCTACAGGAAACACAGATATGCTCAGAGGTACAGTTTACGAATCTCCTGGGAACTTAAGCTTTCACATCCAATCAAGATGACAATAAACATTAACCATTATAGCCATCTATATATCAGCATCCCACCATATGCAATGTATTCTGTAGTATTTTCCTTGAATTCAGAAAATGCCAAAGCCCTCAGCACACTTATCACTAACTACCTATAACACCTCTTACTCTGGCCTTCCCATTGGGATGTAAAAGGAAGATTCCTGACCTCTTTGATCTACAAGTGTTCTCCCCATCTGTTAAGAGATGCACAAGGTGGCTGCAAAGATGGCCAAGGATTAAGAGCATATCCTGCTTTTGCAGAGGACCTGGATTTGGTTGCCAGCACCTGTGTCAGATAGCTAACCATTACCTATAACTCCAGCTCCCCAGATCCAACGTCTTCTGGCATCTGCAGGCACCTATCGTCATTTGCATATCCCTGTATATTTAGATCCATATATACAAATTAAAAAATTCATTAGACAAGGAGAAGAGAGAACATGCTTTGTGAGCTGCAATATGCAGGAGCTGGAAGACTGTGTGTCGAATGAGGAAACACCATTCCCTGTACTGCTTCTGTAGCCTTTAATTCTCAGAAGCAATAGTTACCTGCAACGGGCGCACAAAAGACTAGCTCCATCAACAGTCAGTCAGGAAAGGGAGAGATCTTGCGACCCTTACCTTGCACCTCTGGACGGTTGTTTTATCAGGAGAGTCTGGAAGAGAGTCACTGTCTTTAGTGGTGTGCATGCTGCTAAGCCCTCCATGCAGATACCTGTAACTCCAAACCCACTGTCACACAAATGACGCTGCTTAACCTTGGGTCACAAAACAAAACTCAATACATGTAAGAGATTTTGGGGAGGGGAAAGTGTTGACATAGTTGATAGGGAGGGAAGAGGGGTTGGTATGCAAAGCACACACCTGTGAAATTGTAAAAATATGCAAGTAAAACTTTTTAAAAAGATAGTTGCATGATATGTGGATTAGAGTACTGAATGTTAGAGACAAGAGGACCAAAGAGGGATTCAGTATATACTCCACGTAACAGCTCTGAGATAGCCAGAGACCTGGCCCCAGAGCCGCACCTTGACCCCTTCTGTTTCACTTTCAGAAAAATCTCTAAAGTATTCTTTGGGGGAAAATTCTGGTTAAAGTTGTCTTTGCTCTGCTCCCCGTATACTGAAAGCTCCAAGTTCTTAGTATACGCAGTCCCTGAGAGGTGTTACTGAGTGTGCAGAAAACTTTCCCATCTGGCCCTCACTTGGTCCTTCCTCAGAATTGCTTACTGTCTCACTGGAGCACCTTCCTGGAGTCCTCCCTGTCTGTGAAGGCATTGCTTACACACTGGAGCACCTTCCTGGAGTCCTCCTTGTCTGTGCGGGCATTGCTTACACACTGGAGCACCTTCCTGGAGTCCTCCCTGTCTGTGAAGGCATTGCTTACACACTTAGCCCGTGCCTGCCTCTTCTTGGGTGTGCATACTATGTTTTAGAGAGTTTATAATTAGATAATGAGGTATTTGAAGGCACGGTCCGTTGTGGATAGTAGATTTCCCAGTGCTTAGAGCAGACCCTGGAATATGAAGGGGGTAATAATAAATGTTTCTTGGGAAGACAGCTGAGAACTCACGCTTCTGTAGTATACCTTGGACCCTGGAGCCTTGTGTTTTCAGTCTCACGTGCGCCTCAGTGTTCTGGAGGGAGCAGCAGTGAGCACAGTTTATAAAGCACCCCCACTTAGGAGTTAACGTTCTCCTTGGGAATCAGGTCTGTGTTAGTCACTGTTTGCTGCTTCAATAAAACACTATGACCTAAGGCTACTTATGTAAGAGTTTATTTTGGCTTAGGATTCCAGAGAGTATCTATAGTGGCAGGGCAGGCATAGCAGCAGGAGGCCTGAGCAGGAAGCTTAGAGATCACATCTTCCACATAAACACAAAGCAGAGGGTGAACTAAAAGTGGAATGTGGCTAAAACTCAAAGCCAGTCCCAGTGATGTACTTTCTCCAATAAGGCTATACCTCCTAAACGTTCCCTAACTTTCAACAGTGCCACCATTGGTGGGCCACATGTTCAAATACATGTTCAAACTCACACAGAATATTAAGAATAAAATGTAAAGGTAAGTAATGGGAAGTAGAGGTGTGTGTGTATGTGTGTGTGTGGTACGGAGAAGGGTCAGGAAAGGTGGCAGTTGGTAAAGGTTATCGTTGAGTAAAGACAAAACCATTAGCATCACTGTGCAGCCACTGATCAGAAGAGCTTTCTGGGCAGGAAGCAGCAACACCAAAGTCACAGAAGTGTCATTGTTCAGCCATACATCCTGTAGTGTTTTATCTCAAGGTATGTGAGTTGGCCTTAAATTTTTACTTTATAGAATTCAAAGCATAAAAGAGTTGCCTTTTATGTAAAAGTATGTTAAAAATTATGTAAAAGGCCTTCCTAGTTGTTCCAGAGACTGTCAGGAAGGGTTGTAACAATAATCAGCTGAGCGACTTGTTCTTCGAGCTGTCAGTGCACAGTAGAAATACAAAGTGCACCATGTAGCCACGTGTCTATTTTAAAATGCTTTCACTCCTGTCCTCCATTGGGCCTTGTGAGCATCTCCATTGTGCAGGGGACAGCTGTGCTCAAAACGGCTCAGAGGACTGCACTGCCCTGCTCGAGGTTACCCTAGGATAGGCGGCGTCCTGTTATGGCTTTTTCGGCTCATTACTTGGGCATGCTGCCACTCTGGCTTTTTTGCAAAAGAAGGAGTGTCACTTTTTTTTAGACCTGAGTGATCTTTCTGGCATACAAGTCTAATGGAATTTCTCAGTGGGATATTTTCATGTGCTGCTGTGTCTGTAATATGAATTCTAAGCTCCTGTGCATGACAGATAAACCCCCAATGAACCGCCTCTCTTTCCTATCCCTCAGGCCCGGTTCCCGACATTGCCTCTTTCAGAGATTGTATTCTAGCTGTTCTGATATTATATTTCTCAGAACTAAAATCTTGTGTGTACCTGTGTCGATATGTGGCTATAATCCTTTCTGCCCAGCTATCTACTCCCCACTGTGGACAAATGAGTCTGAGCCAAGCTACCTTCTCTGATGCCCTTCCTGCCTCCTCCATAGTCATGGGCCCTTTCATCTTTTTATTCCTTGCTTGTGTGCTCAGGGTAAAAGGTTCTTTTAGGATATTATATGTGATGCCAATGTGTCTCCTCTCAAGTCAGTGACTGCATTTGAGGACAGAAATCCCGCTTATCTTCAGGACCTAATTCCCTATGCATTCTCAGTGACTGCTAATTGGTATGTACATAAATTCAGAACTCTAGTCTACTGCTGTGCAGTGGGACATCAGGACACTAGGAGCTTCGGATGAGCAAATGTGAGGCCTGACCTGCCCAGACTGGAGGAAGGAGGGCAGTTGGGTGAGCTGGAGGCTTGGAGTACACAGGAGTGTTCCGAAGACTGATGACCCATCCTTGGACCCTTCAGCGGCTTCCCCTGCATCAGACAGCACTGCTGAGTTTGGAATTAAATATGACAGAGTCTTGATGAGTCATCCTGGAAGCGAGATGAAAGTGGTCTCAGTTTGTTGTCTCCACATGAGAATACCCAGTGAAGCTTGCCTTCCCTCATTGTCAGTGCAGTGGCTCTGGTTCCCCAGTCTCTTCATGCTCTCTACTCCCTGTGGCTCCGTGTGCGGGGACCACCCCCAGTAGATGATAGAATCCTGCCTGTGCACTATGAAGGTGGTGCTGTCCTGAGCCAGCCTGCAGCAGCTGGAACTCTCCAGGATTTTTAGGTGGCATTTGGAATAGCCTCTCGCCAATAGTTTTCTTCAGTTTTATACAATGATTGATAAATGAGTAATAGAAAATTACTCTCTCTTCTAACGTTTGTCCTAATTTGATCTCTTTTACTACATAATCCACATGTAGGCAAAACATACAGCTATAGAAGATGGTATTCAGTTAATTATGTTTCCATTTCATACCTGTCCAGCTGCAGATAGGAAATTCACATTTAAGAGAAGTTTATTTCGGATAGATTGTGCTGTGCCTTGCTTTTCACTCCCATCTGACCTTTGTGGTTGTCGTAAATGTGTTTGGAAGTATGGTCTTGCTGTCATTTGTAAAGTTCTGAGCCAATATCAGTTAAAAACGGAGACGTGTCCTTTAGCTTTATAGACTAGAGAAGCAAATGCAACAGGGATTAAATCCCACATTTCATGAAAAACTACTTCTAAAATGTGTGTGTGTGTGTGTGTGTGTGTGTGTGTGTGTGTGTGTAAGATAATAATAGAAATTACTAAGTAGAACACTATCTCAAAATAACAGCCCTAATGGGGAATCCCATACCACTTACAATATCACAAGCAGTATTACCAACAAATGGAGACCGTCAAACACAATAGACTTACACCTTTTTTGCTGCTTCAGTTGTATCAGTGAGTAGACATTTTTGTACATACTTGTGTATACCTTGGTGTCATAAAACCTTGACTATATTCTTTAAAGACATATTTTATTCACCCCTTGAAGAATTTTTGCTGCTTTGGAGGTAAATAGAATGACTCTTCATACTTTCCTTTTTAGAGGTTTTGGTGCCTTTTAATGCTGGTAGGCTTTTCTAGTCTGTGTGATATTTTGCATTATCACTTGGACATTGAGTATGGAAGATTTCAAAGCTAACCACAACGTATTTTAGTCTTCTTAGAGGCTGAAAGCTTCCACACTTGCGAGTTATGTCTTCAAACTTCTGGGAGAACAGGTTAGGGTGAAAAGACAAGAAAAATGGATGTTAGAGAATGCTCTAAACAGCAGGAATTCCCAAGTAAAGTTAGGTGTAAGGCTGGTTGTAGAGCACTCAGAGACATTACTTAGTGGCATAGAGACAGTGTCTGGAAGGCCGTGTGGTTTGAGTTTTCTTCCCAGCTATAGGACTGCAGCTGCAGGCCCCTGAAGTACAAAGCAGGCACAGAAGATTAAAACAGCTTGCCTGCCACCCCGCCCCACCCCACCCCTTGCTGGGTTGATTGAAGTTCTTGTGAAAACACTTTTCAAAGTATCAAATGTTTGCATTTGGAGAAATGACCGAAAGTGTGTATCAAATGAAGTATTGGAGTGAATCAAAAATTACTTTGGAATATTTTGAGAAAAGTCATGATTGCATGGGGAAATTTCCACTAAAATTTAAGTTGAGTTGTAGAAGTAATAATAACCAGCTAAGTCCCTTTAGAAAGAGAGGAGATAATGGTGTTAGTAGGCAAGTAATCTACAGAGCAGGTGAGTTTACAGTACTCATCCTGCTTGCTGCAGGATGACTCATCCTGGTCTTTATGAGGATTGATTGTATTGAAGAAATCACTTCAAGTTTTTTTATGTCAGAATGCAATTTGATATATCTATATTTTCCTGAGAATCTTTGGTTTTAAAATTAAACATCATATTTAAGGTCAAATCTACCTTATTTGTTTTTTATTGTTTTTTTAATTAAAAATTTCTGCCTCCTCCCCGCCTCCCATTTACCTCCCCCTCCCCCCTCCCCAGTCCAAAGAGCAGTAAGGGTTCCCCCCTGCCCAATGTGGGGCTCTGTCTCTATCTCCATCCATTGCCAGATGAAGGTTCTATGGTGATATGCAAGATATTCATCAGTATGGCTATAGGATCTGGCCATTTCTGGCTCCCTCTCCTCAGCTGCCCAAGGAACTAGCTTGGGGCATCTCCCTGGATACCTGGGAACCCCCCTAGAGTCAAGTCTCTGCCAACCCTAGAATGGCTCCCTTAATTAAGATATATAATTCCTTGTTCCCACATCCACCCTTCCTATATCCCAACCATCCCATTCCCCCAAGCTCTCCCCATCCTCCCCTTCACACTTTTCTCTCCCCATCCTCCCATCCCCCATCCCCCCATCCCACCCCACCCCAAGTTCCCAATTTTTGCCCGGCAATCTTGTCTACTTCCAATATCCAGGAGGATAACTACGTGTATTTCTTTGAGTTCACCTTCTTATTTAGCTTCTCTAGGATCACGAATTATAGGCTCGATGTCCTTTATTTATGGCTAGAAATCAATTATGAGTGAGTACATCCCATGTTCATCTTTTTGGGCCTGGGTTACCTCACTCAGGAAGAAATGCCAGGAATCATGCCTTTGAGGCCAATTCAGTTATTTCTCCTACCGAAGAAATTTTACTTTTTTTTTAGAATGTTTTTGTGAAAACTTGTCTCTTTTTCTCATGTTTTCCACAGTCATTTGAAATATTAAGAAATATGTCAAACGTAACTGATATTATGATAATTCATACACTTGTCATGCATAATTCCCTAAAGAGTTGTACTCAGGGAACCAAGCATAAAGTGCTGTTATTGTTTGAGCAGGAAAGACTGTTTGGGAAATGTAACTGTTCTCAACCTTCCCACACTCAGTTTACATATAGGTCTGAAAATAGCTCTACCTGTACTATAGAATGGCACTAAGAAGATCTGTCATTTGTAAATCTGTCATTGGTGAAAGGACTGCAGTGACTAGTCTCATTTATGTCATGGGGAATGTGTATGCACTGGTCTTAAAGCTTTAAGAGAATACTTTCCCTGAATTTCATGTATAAAAGGATGCTTCTAGAGTGCATTGTGCTTGGGAGTCAGGCCCTTGCATACTCTGCTACCTGCCTAGCAGTCTCATACGAGTTCTTAGGTCCCTGCCCACGTTAATACAGAAATAGCCTTAGGAGACACCTGTCCTCTGGGTTGTTCTATTAGCTGAGGTTCACTCAGCACAGGTGTATGAAGTTTCAGCCTTCCATTCTGAACACTTCAGTACTGGGGTTTTGTTCTTAAACATTTCATAGGTAATGTGAATAAATTTGATGTACAAAGTTGTGAAATAAGAACTATTCATACAAGACTAGTTTCACAGTAAAGGAGACGAGATTAAGCTGTTTCAGCTTGTGGGACTCTATTAACTATCCTCTGTTGGTCTGAAAATAAGTCTTTACAAAGCAATCGGTTCTAAATACTTAGTGGAAGCATGCAGTAGAGATGTACCCTCATTTCCACACTGGAGGGATTTGCGAGGATTTATCATATTTTAATGATTGAATTTGTGTGCACTCATAGGAGTTTAATCTTAGGAAGGTGATCATCCAGTAAAGCTCACCCTGCCCTGCCCCCCCCCCCCCTTGTAGAAACTGAGTACCAGGAGAATCAAGAAAGGAGATAATTCCTCCCTCCATGGCATTCCCCGAACTGCTTAAGAGTACCTCTAGTCATTTGCTACTTTTTAATTCCTTGAAAGTAAGCTATGGGCGTAACTTGTTTTCATAAACAGTAGAGAGAAAGGAGTGGTTTGTTAAGTAAGCTTCTGTTTGCCATAGATGACAGTCAGCACAGAGACCACAACAGTCCCAAGTACAGAGACTGAGACTGTGGAAGAGTCAGCCCCCAAGAGTCATGTATTCTGTACCCTGTCTTCCAAAGACTCGGGGATGGAGTGTAAGAGGTAGAGGCAGTGGATGACTATAAGGAGGTACTCACCATGGTGATGTCAGCGTGCACATGACCCAGAGAAGCCAAAACCAGACCAGTTTCCAGAATAGAGAACAGAGTTGGCCATGAGGTTCTACCCAGCCAGGGAACTTTTGGCAGGTGTTAGCTGCTGAGGAAGGAAGGGTCCATGTTCTCTAAGAGATAAAGTCGACAAAGCTCTAGTAGAAAACCACACATTCATGACTACTTGGGCAGCATAAATTAGCACAGAACATGCTAATTTGGGTGGGAATAGAAGGGGGTTAGATTTGGAAAGTCTTTTTTTTATTAAAAATTTCTGCTTCCTCCCTGCCTCCCATTTACCTCCCCCTCCCCCCTCTCCAGTCCAAAGAGCAGTAAGGGTTCCCTGCCCTGTGGGAAGTCCAAGGTCCTTCCACCTCCATCCAGGTCTAGGAAGATGAGCACCCAAACAGGCTAGGCCCCCCTCAAAGCCAGTACATGCAGTAGGATCAAAACCCAATGCCATTATCCTTGGCTGCTCAGCAGCCCTGCTTGTCCGCCATGTTCAGGGAGTCCGGTTTTATCCCATGCTTTTTCAGTCCCAGTCCAGCTGGCCTTGGTGAGCTTCCATTAGATCAGCCCCACCATCTCAGTGGGTAGGTGCATCCCTCGCGGTCCTGACTTCCTTGCTCATGTTCTCCCTCCTTCTGCTCCTCATTTGGACCTTGGGAGCTCAGTCCAGTGCTCCAATGTGGGGCTCTGTCTCTATCTCCATCCATCTCCAGATGAAGGTTCTATGGTGATATGCAAGATATTCATCAGTATGGCTATAGGATCGGGCCATTTCTGGCTCCCTCTCCTCAGCTGCCCAAGGAACTAGCTGGGGACATCTCCCTGGATACCTGGGAAACCCCTCTAGAGTCAAGTCTCTTGCCTATCCTAAAATGGCTCCCTTAATTAAGATACATACTTCCCTGCTCCCATATCCACCCTTCCTTTATCCCAACCATCCCATTCCCTCAAGCTCTAGATTTGGAAAGTCTTAGGGAAGGGAGGGTAAATATGATTGAAATGTACAAAATTCTCAAAGAACTAATAAAAAATTTAAAAAATACCTTATTTGTGTTTTCCAACAAACCAAAGAGGGTGTTGACTAACAGTCTTTCTTAGTGAAGAAACAGAAGAAATGAACTCTGAATTACCCCTCTACCAGGTGGGGCACAAGAATGTAAACTAACTACTGACTTAACTCAGAACACTTTACCAAGCACCTTATTTTTGTAGAAGATTCTGTTGTGTTCTAGGAAAGATGGATTTATGACATGCTCATGGACTCTGTCCTTCAGAAATTATGATATAATAAGGGAAGGGAAGCACAAATTATGTAACAACAGTTGCTGTAAGGTTTTTAAAATAGTCTTTCAGCAAGCTTTACATTGCCTTTTTTTGGAGCCCTCCTTTATGCCATCTTGGTTTGTATATTTTCTCTTAGGCTTCTAAAGCTGTTTGATCCTTGGTTCCAGTTATCTAACTATTTATTATTCATTCATTCAGTCAGTCAATTTTTATTAATAATTCTAGACACTAGAATGTTTATATCTAACCTTTCCTGGAATATATCTTTATATTTCTCGGGGCCTTTCTTATGCTAGTCCCTGATGTTAGCATAGCTATTAGCTCTTCCAAGAAGATTTATCTGGCATATTCTGTTTCCCTGTAGCATCCCATGCTCATTGTGTTTGCCATCTTCCTAACCTTGCTTCCTTGTCTGTCTCAGTAGGTTGCATCCCTAGAGTAGCAGGGCACATTCTCATAGTACATTGTTTGGTACTTAGTGTACCCCCATTTTTTGTAAAAGAACATATGAACAAAGGTTTTTAATTCCAGGTAAACTTCAATTGTGAAGGCTACTGATTTTTTTTTAAATGTTAGATATATTTGAGATAATTTATTAAGCAGTTTAACTGACCACAAAACAATTTATCTGACCATGAAGTAACTAACCAAACAATGTTCAGCAAAATAACCACTGGTATTGAATACCTTCAGTTGGTAAATAACTAAGACAAAAATGGTGGCAGAGATAAGAGTTAAGGAATAGAACAGAACCATTGTATTTCTTTAAATATGTATCTTAAAAGAATTAATATGGCCCTGTGGTTTCCTTTGGTATAATTTAATGTCATGTTTTTTTTTTGAGATTAGGGCCTAATATAGAGATAGAGAGATTTAGGGAAAAAATGAAATACAGTTAGGCTCACTTTTATTTAAGTCCACCTGTTAGAATCCAGTATTTCTCTAATTGGTTTTTATTTATGCCTGCAGACTGTTCCATAATAGGATGAAGAGAGCCACTGTCAGGCCAGGCTTGGTTGAATAGACTCAACATTGACAAATCTTCAGTGCAGCTCAGAATAATGGGTTTTCTTGTTAAAATGCTGACAGCTTACCATCATTAAGAATGGAGTTCTGAGAAAGAAAGACTGTGTGTGTGTTTTCTTCCTAAACTTACTTATTATAAAATGTATAGCTTGTCTGCTAACAATCAGGGTAGAGTGAGTTAGTGTCATAGTATGATGGCATTTGTGTTTCCAGAATCATGACTGAGTCTCTCTGTTTTGCTTTATTGAGTTTCAACACACACACACACATACACACACACACACACACAATTTCAATCAATAAGTATAACCACTTAATCACTAATTTACCTGCTCTTCTATCTGTTGGATGGATGTAAAAGGAGCTGTGGGCCGCTTCCCGGCCGCCTGGCTAGCTTATGCCCCGAAATAACAACACACAAATTGTTTTCATTTAAATACCGCTTGTCCCATTAGTTTCAGCCTCTTATTGGCTAATTCTCACATATTGCTTTAACCCATATTTAGTAATCTGTGTAGCACTACGAGGGGTAGCTTACCAGGAGAGATCTTAACCTGCGTCTGTCTCAGAGAGGAGAGGCCTGGTGTCTGCCTGAGATGTCTGCCTGACTCTGCTTTCTTTATCCCACAATTCTGTTCTATCTACTCCACCTACCTAATTTTCTGTCCTATTAAAGGGCCAAGGCAGTTTCTTTATTAACCAATGAAAGTAACCCTCCTCCATCAGTTGCATTCACTGTTTTATTCTATTTCACTAATAATATTGCTTTTTGAGATGCTACCAAGAACCATAGGCCCCATGTCCTTTCGAGCCACAAATCAGAGTCAATAGTCAAATCCATTGACTATTGCACACTTTCTTTATATCTAGAAGTTCCTTTAACTTTTGCAAGCATGAGGAAGTTTTTATTTTGGTTTTTTTTCACCTGTTGCCTGAAGAGAACATTCCTCTCCTTTGCTGTCTACCTTCTATAGTGAGGTACCTTTCTTACTGAGAGTATTTAGGGTGTATACAGAGGTGATGGGAAGATGAGAATGTCTTCTCAGAGTGAACTATTAAAAGTGATCAGCAAGTTAGAACAAAAATGTGATATAAGTTTATGATAGTTGAAAAGCTGAAAATATTAATTCTTAAGTTGTTCAGAAAGTTTTTAAGATGGTAAAAAGATCAAAGCAGGAGTCCAGAAAGCTCAGCTCTGCATCCTTTCTTTGAGTTGCATTAAGTGCCTCCTCTGCAGTTGGCTTTTAGGAGACTATGTACCCAGCAATGGGAAGTACCATTTAGATTTCCAGGAGCTGTCTTCTACTCTTTTTTACATACCTGTTCATATATGTATGCTCCAAAATGTATAAAATACATTTTTCTTCAACTTTCACAGGTTGACCCTAAAATATTAATCAAGATGGTCACCAGGCATGTGGCTCAACATGGACATGAGTCCTGGCCTGATGACCTCGTGTCAATGACCAAGCAGCTCCACTACTACAACGAGCGTCTCCTGGATTTCACCCAGGCTCAGCTCCTTCAGGGCCTGCGGAAGGGTGTGGATGTGCAGAGGTTTACTGCTGATGACCAATACAAAAGAGAAACCATCCTGGGCCTTGCAGAGTAAGTGCTTACCTTGTCTCCTGAGGGGTGGGTTCACAATGCAGAAGAATGAGTTGAATTCATGAATTAGCACGCATAGTTGTTAGGAACCTTTCTCCAACTTTCCCAGTCCTGTGAGGAATAGACTTAAGACTAAGTAGTCTTAAGCTAGAGAAGTCTATCATAAGCAGACACAGACTTGGGAGCCTATTAATTTTGGTAGTAGTTCTGAATTGTGTTGGGGTTTCACTGTTGTTTTCTGTTAAGCATCTCAGTCTTGTTAACCCAGTTCCAGAATTGTGTCAGTTCTAGGGACCTGGGCAATGCCTTGGCAAAGAAGGATGGTGTCTATGATGGGACTTTAAAAATTAGATGGCCTCTTATTCTTGGCTGAGAATCTCCCATCTCAGAGTACTTTGAATTGATATTCTTTAGTGTGTTCATAGATACTCTGGTGGTTTGAAAGAAATTGGCCCCCAAAGGGAGTGGCGTTATGAGGAAGTGTAGCTTTTTTTGAAGTGGGTCTAGCCTTGTTGGAGGAAGTATGTTACTGTGGAGGTGGGCTTTGAGGTCTCATATGTGCTCAAGCCACACACAGTGTCTCAGATCACTCACTGTTGCCTCTGAGTCAAAATGTAGGACACTCAGCTACTTCTCCAGCACCATGTCGGCTTGCACACCACCATTTCCCACCATGATGATAATGGAGTAAACCTCTGTAATTGTAAGCCACCCTAATTAAATGTTTTCTTTTATAAGAGTTTCTATATTCACAGAAATAGAAATCTTAACTAAGATCGTTACAGTTGCGCTCAGTTTAGAAAAATCAAGTATTGTAGGGACAGTTGCCTACATCCCATTTTCTAGAAAAACAAGCCATTTTCAGCTCAGTCTCCTCACAGAGGAGGAAAAAACTGCCATTTGCCTTGAGTGAAGAGGAGGTCCTGCGTGAGAAGGTGGTACAACTTAAGCCCAGTTGCAAGATTGACTCTCCAGGAATGGAGGAATGGAATTTGTTCCCTTGTATTTTTATTGCTGGCTTGCTGGATTAGTTCCAGTGAGTAATAGTGACTGTCCTGAAGATGTGAGAAGATGGCCACCCACGTGATTAATAGTAGAAACTGATTTTAACTCCTCCACACAACTATCGCATACTCACTGTGGAGCACACCCAAGTGTTATGTGTGATACTCTATAGGCTTCATCTGAACTTTTCCATCCTATAGACAGCCCTGTGATATCAAAGTATTCTTATCTGCATTTATTAAATTAAAAAAAAGTTGCTGCTTAGGGATGGTCAGTGGCATAAGTTTAATGGGTGATAAAATCTAGAAGTTTGATCTTAATTTGGGTCTGTCACATCTCTACCACAACATGGTATGCCTTCTTGTACATTGTTTCCACTCTCAAGGAAGCTCTATCAGGCCATGCAGGTTAGTATTGAGGTCTTGAGACTTTGGTTGGATTGTGTGTTTGCTGATAGGACAGTTATTTGTGTTTCCTGAGATATTCCTTTGAAATACCAAAAAATATTTTGATGGTGGTAATGGTATGATATTGTTCAATATGATTCTTTAAATCCTTACAAAGTGGCAAAGAAGTATTGTCAGTCTCTGGTAACTATATTATTCTGGACCTCTTTGCTCTTGGAGGCATCTGGATTTTCTGTGAGGTCTGAGGTCTGGATCTTCCTCCAGGCAGTGTGTGAGAGCCAAAGGAGAGTGGAGAAAGCCTGTGCTAGTCTCAGTTAAGAAGTGGCTTCCTCTTAATCATTTCTCCTGAAAGGTCAGCTTCAGTGTCAATTAATGTCTGACTTGATGGTATCCTAAGTTAGTGCGTAGTTCAACTTTGTTGCTTCTAGAAGAAGAATCTGAGAAACAGGTTTTTAAGGAGTTGTTCAAGGTCACACAACTAGGACTTGAGCCTGGGTTTCCTTCTAGACCCAGTGTGCTTTTCTTTTGGCCATTTGTAATCTTGCTGGCATGTTGATGGTTTCTTATGACAAGATGATTATGCAGAATACAATATTGTGAGGTAGAAAGTGTCTTAGATTATTAGATACATTTTGCTGGAGTTTTTTCTAAGTATGCAGCTAGCTTATGCTATTTGAAGTATGTCCTCAAGGATAAATGCATGCTTTTGATAAATAATATAATAGATTCTTTTATATTCTATAGCTTAGAAAGATGCACAGTGGGGTTTGAGCTTTGCCATTTCTAAGTTGGTGGAGATTCTAGTGTTTAGGGCAGTATTAAGAAATAGTTTCTCGGGTGCTGGAGAGATGGCTCAGCGGTTAAGAGCATTGCCTGCTCTTCCAAAGGTCCTGAGTTCAATTCCCAGCAACCACATGGTGGCTCGCAACCATCTGTAATGAGGTCTGGTGCCGACTTCTGGCCTACACAGACAGAATATTGTATATATAATAAATAAATATTTTTAAAAAAAGAAATAGTTTCTCCTGATTTTTGCCATTCTATCCCCAGTTATGCACAGTGTGGCCATACTTCTTCCCACCCCTTGTCATTTGTAAGTTAGTGTTTGCTCCTTGGGTCTTACATTGCCTGCATGTCTTTAGGAAGGCAGGCAACTTTGAAGAGGGTATAACATAATTTCGTTCCTTCTCATCCCCACAAAAGCTTTATTAGGCTTTATGTGAAATTCTTGCTAAATATTTGGGCACCATTTGTAGACAGAAGTTTCTGTCCTGCATACTCCTACAGCTGTTCAATCCCAAAGAAACACACTGAGGCTTATATTAATTATAAACTGTTTGGCCTATTAGCTCAGGCTTATTATTAACTATCTCTAACATTTTAAATTAATCTGTAATTTTTATCTATGTTTAGCCACTTGGCTTGGTACCTTGTCTCAGTAAGGCATTCTTATCTTGCCTTTTCTACATCTGGCTGGTGACTGCATCTCTGCCATTCTTTTTCCCAGAATTCTCCTAGTCTGGTTTCCCCGCCTATACTTCCTGCCTGTCTACTGATCAATCAGTATTTTATTAAACCAATATGAGTGACAAATCTTTACAGTGTACAAGAGCATAATCCCACAGCATACTTTTATGCTTTTAAATGTCTCTGACTATAGAGTCTGAATCAGAATTCTTACTATTTATTCCTCAGTACTATTGCCATTTGACTGGGGAATCCCGTCTTGGGGAAGACCATACTATGCTTGGCAGGATATTCAGTATCATACCTTGTTTATGACTACAAATCCCATCCTATTTGTGGCAATTAGAATGTTTCTTCACATGGTCAGGTGGCTCCTATTTGACAGGTAGCTTCTGGCAAATAGGTTCCTGCTAACCTGCCTTGCAGCCCTGTGAGTGGGAGCTGGGAAGCCTTTTTACTGCATTCTCAAGAGTTATGAATACAAAATACACAGTCCTCTCTGACATGGCTCTGTGTCCCAAAGAGAATTGTCTGTGCTGATTAGGGTCATCTAATCTTTCTCTTTCCCCTTTCTGTGCTTGGCGGACACTCCTGAAGGACCCTTGAGGAAAGTGTCTACAGCATTGCCCTTTCACTGGCCCAGCGGTGTGGCGTCTCACAGTGGGAAGTCTTCATGACCCACTTGGAGTTCCTGTTCAGTGATAGTGGGTAAGTACAGTTGACATGCACATTGATGACCATGCCTATCTCTTCAGACTCTTGTTTAAAACACAGTAATTTCAGTGTTCCTCTTAGTGTAGACTAGGATGTTGATGTGGGATGTCCTTCTGTATATGTGTCGGTTTTATTGATGAATAAAGCTGTTTTGGTCAGTGGCTTAGCATAATAAAGCCAGACTGGAAATCTGAACAAAGATAGAGAGTAGGAGGAGTCAGGGGGGACATCATGTAGCTGGTGAAGGGGTAACCTGTCGCACCAGTAAGCTCCAGCCTTGTGGCAATTCACATTATTAGAAATGGGTTAATTTAATAGTTAGAGCTAGCCCATAAGAAGCCTAAGACATTGACCAAACAATTGTAACTAAAAGTGAGCATTAGAGTGGTTATTTCATAAGCAGCTTCAGGAACAGGTGGGAAGAAAAAACGAACAAGCCAGGGGAACCAGCAGGATAGAGAATATGCCTAGCTACATCTGGCACCCAGTGTGGGGCTTGATCTCACGGCCCTGGGATTAAGAATCCCATGCTCTACTGACTGAGCTAGCCAGGCTGGTACTGGGAGTGATATGGTACTTTAGTAGTGGGAGACAAGGGTAGGTATCTTGGCATCTTAGAGTCTACAGTGGAAGTTAGAAGACAATTTGAGTAATGACTTAGGCAAGTATGAAAATAAAATTTTTATGTTCTGTGTAGAAAATCCAGTTAGGAAAATAGAATACTTAGGGAAGACTTTCCTGAGAGCATAATATTTGAGTTGTGCTATGGTTTGGGTATGGTGTTTATAGCCTCCAAGTGTTTACTTGTTGAAATTTAATCCCACTGGGGGACAGTAAAGGAGCAATAATCCTGCTGTGCTGTTTAGATCAGCCTTGGGAAGGTGATTGGGATTGGATTAAGTCATCACAGTAGAGTGACTATATAAGTTGGTATAGACATGCATGCACTGTCTTTCCTTCACCCTGCAGCGCTCTGTCAGACTTAGGACTCTGCCAGCTAGCATGAAGGACTTGAGCTTATAGATCTGTGATCTGAATAAACTTTTGTATCATGAAGTAGTCTGCTCTGGGCATTTCATTATAGCAATTCAAAATGAAATCTCAATATTGAGTCAGGCTTAACTATACTACAAGGGGAAGGGAGCCATTTGGGGTGATTTAGTAAACACAGAGGTCCTTATATTAGGAGCATGATGAGCCAGAGGGCCTGGCAGAGAGTCACTGTGATAGGACAGACATGGGAAATGCATGTGGGTGAGGTGCAGGAACTAGACCATGCTATGCTCATGATTTGGCTTCTTGAAATTATATTAGTCACTGAAATATTAACATCTACATTTTAAGCATTTATCAAAATGTACTGTATTGATATTATAGATGGTAAATCCTCTCCTAAGTACACATTTTTTCCAGGCCCTCAAAAGGACCATTGACATCTCCCTAAGAACCATAGGATATTTAAACATTTGAATGAAATAGAAGGTGAAAAGTAATTGACCAAAGTTTCACTTCAGTAAGATCTCTTTGGTTAGTGTGTGGAAGAAAGATTATGGTAAGGTAGGGAACTGTTGTAGGAAGAGCATGCAGGACAGGTTATCCCAGCTTAGAGTAGGACTTTGGAAGTATAGGAGAGGCAAGAATAAGTTCTAGAAACACTTGAAAGGCAAAATAGTGTACTTAGCATGTGGGTAAGCAAGGATGAAGTAAACACAGGAACACTGAGGGAAGTCTGTGGGTCCACCTGTTGCATGGCAGCACCCCTGAGTGAGGAAGGGAGCTCTACTCAGGTAAAGCAGGTTGGAGGAGTGACTTGTACCTGAAGAGGGCAGGGCAAGGGTTCAGTTGCCACAGGGAGAGCTGGATGTCAGGAGACTGAGCATAGGACTGACCTGAGAGCTCTGAGCATGTGGATAACCTCTGTGCTGTACGCTTGGCAGGGACTCACATGAGAAATGGAGGGAGACCTGAGACAGTGTCGTGGTTAGTTTTATGTTAACACAAGCTGCAGTTATCTGAAAGGAGGAAACCATAAGGTCAGCCTATAGGGCATTTTCTTATTTTCTTAACTAGTGATCAATAAGGGAAGGCCCAGTTTATTGGAGGTGGTGCTGTCCTTGGGGTTGGTAGTCCTGGGTTCTATAAGAAAGCAGCCTGAGCAAGCCATGAGGAGCAAGTCAGCAAGCAGCCCCCCTCCATAGCCTCTCCATCAGCTCCTGCTTCCAGGTTCCTGCCCTGCTTGAGTTCCTGATGCTTTTGATGATGACCTATTATGTAGAACTGTGAGATGATACAAACCCTTTCCTCTCCCAAGGTCCCTTTAGTCATAGTTTTCATGACAGCAATAGAAACCTAACTAACACGGACAGATGTTGATGCCTTCTGCATTCCCTGGGAGAGCATTAGCTTCTGACAAAAGGTTTAAAGACACGTGAAAACAGGGTCTTACTGTCAGGAAGCCATGTCTAGAGTATTCCAGAAATGGAGAGATCTGAAGGTGTCAAATCCTGCAGAAGGCCAAAAGTTCTTTGTAACCTAAGCATCTTTAATTAATAGTAATCACTGAAGTGTTAATGTCTACGTTTGAGCATTTTTTGGATTCTTCCCTGATGATGGCGCTATGGATAGTAAACATTGTTCTGAATTCACCAATTCTTCTTTTAGGGTTTTTTGGTTGTTTGTTTGCTTGTTTTTTGAGACAGGATTTCTCTGTAGCTTTGGAGCCTGTCTTAGAATACCTCTTGTAGACCAGGACAAAAATCTGCCTGACTCTGTTTCCCAAGTGGTGGCATTAAAGGCGTGCACCACCACTGCCCAGCTGAATCCTCCAATTCTTAGGCACAGTAATATGGTTAAATAAATATTTTCTGTGATATGTGTGGTGTTTAAAAATATACCATGGCATTTTTATTATGTGTATATTTTTCTCTTTCATTGGCTGGTACACAAGGGATGTTGTCTGTGCAAACAGGATGAGTCCTTGGTCTCTGAATATGTTACAAATTATCAGGCAATTGAGGAGCAGGCGAGGCTGCTCCTGGCATATCATTATACCTGCAAGCAGTGTGATTATGCAGATGCACAGCAATTACAAAGCAGGAAATCGCTACCTCCTGGCATCATTACGTGTGAGTGGCAGTGCACTTAATATTGATTTACCTAGTGCTGTTTGAGTCTGTATCTTGCTTAGAAAGGCAGCACTTTGCCTGACGACTTCATCAAACACACTAACTGGTTATTAGAAATCAGCCTTGTAAATACTGTCAAAGTTGCCTAACATTTAGTTAAGCCAGTGCCATTGGGCAGTTAACCAGTAGAACAACAGAAATGCTTTCCTTGGCTTTAGGGTATTTTTTTACTGTTCCCTAAAGTTTCCCTGGTCCACCCATAAAGTTCATTTTTCCACTGGTCCTTTTCCTACCTCTGCTTCATTTTAACCTGAAGCACCACCTTGACAGATAGGTGCAGGCATGGCAGTGTTATGCATAGGGTGTCGTCCCCCAGACCAAATGGCTGGACCAGTTCCTGTGGGTGCTGTGTGTATGTGTCTTTAAACTAGATGACCCCTCCTCTGGAGTCTGTTTTCCTCACCATAAGCAGAGAAGAGTGCAACTTAAGTGATTAAGTGCTAAAAACCTAATCTGCTCCTTAGCTTATGGTCTCTATATCTGGAAGCTGATCCCCTTTATTCCTATTACTGGTTTTAAACAAAATACTGCTTTCTTTTAGTTGCAAATCCATAGAGTCCCTCCCACCCGCAGACACTGGCTCTCCTGGCCTCTCGTTTCTGCTGTGGCATGCTCTCCCTTCACCTTCCAAACTGATGAGTTACTTATGCAGACATGGTAGTGCTTTACTGTGGAGCGTCTCTAGTCAGGTTAGAGGACCCTGTCGATGACAGTGACTGTGAATGTGTGGCCCAGTAGCAAGGGCATGGGACTTGAAAAGGATCTTTTTTCAAGATGCAGAGCTACTGCCCAGAGCCACTTACTGCTAGCCTTGATTGTGTATCTTAATCCTCCAAGTCACTGCCTTCCCGCTGTCCTTACCTGCAGGGTTGTGAAACTTAAAGCCAGAACTGCGAGGCCGGTATAACCCAGTGGTTCTTTGTTTGATATTGTCACCATTCCTGTTATCTTTGCTCTTGTTAATTCTTATTTTTCAGTTTTAAGCATTAGACAAGGTATAATTTTTCCATACCAGAGATTATTTCTAGCTGATGAATTAGCACTATATTTATTAATTGTTAATATTTTTGTGACTTTGTATACTAAACAGTTTTAGGTACTAGACAAGTTAGAAACTCGTGGAGCTCATACACTGATAAGGAGCTGTCTCTCCCCCCACCCATCCAATATATCAGGTGCAGTGCATAATGGAGAACTCAGCACAGTGGGGAAGGCTCTCGCGTGTGTAAAGAGATGGCCTTTGAAGAGTGGTGCAGGGAGAGCATTCTTTCCATCTCAAGGAGACTGTGGGCGAGTGTGAGTTCTTGATGTTCCATAGCTAAAGGAAGGCCCCTTAGCAGACCATGGTGAGCCAAGGAGACCTAAGAAAGGTGGGAAGACATCAGCGTTTCAGACTTATTCTCCATCTCTGTCTTCTTATTAAACTTACTGTGCTTTGCTCCCAGTCTCTCTAGCCCTTGGGGTAATGGCCCAGGTGCTTTTACTTGGCTGATACACAGCACAAAACTGTCTTCTTGTTGGTGAGTTAGGTACTGTCCCTTTTGCACACACAGGCAAGGGCCTCTGTTCTTGAAGACTTTGAGTAACTGCACTGGTTTTTCGTCGATTTCATTTTTGGGAAGTTTCCGTCCATCTCAAGTAGAGATGTGGAAGAGTAAACTGTCCCTTTGGGGAGCAGAATAAACTATAAAGAACACAACTCTTTGTTCTGAAGGACACAACAGATGCAGAATTAGGTTGGGGAATATTGTTTTCAGGGGTGTGACTTTTGTTTACACTGCACTTGTTTAACTCTGTGAAGCTGTGCTACTGGCCTGTCTGACACGTGATGGTCTAATAGTGAGCTGAACAGCCAGTAGTGAGGCAGGCGCCTCACCAATGCTGAGTGGAGGTGGCAGGCAGAGAATAGAAAAACAAAGGAAGGAGAAGGAGAGACAAGAAAGAAGAGGAGCAAGAGAAAAAGGAGAGGAGGACACCAGGGGCCAGCCACCCAGCTACACAACAAATCACACAGAAAGAAGTAAAGAAAGGTATATAGAAATAGAGAAAGAAAAGCCCAGAGGTAAAAGGTAGTCAGGATAATTTAAGAAAAGCTGGCAAGAAACAGGCCAGGCTAAGGCTGGGTATTTATAACTAAGAATAAGCCTTCGTGTGTGATTTATTTGGGTGCTGGGTGGCAGGCCTCCAAAAGCCAAAAGAGTAAACAACATCACATAACAGAATATGCCAGAGGGTTGCTGTTGCTCACACAGGGAGACTTTGTGCCTGAGCTGCCACATTGGAACAATCCTGAATACTGACCTGGTCTTCCAGCCTCACTCTAGAAGGCCCTGGGGAAGAAGAGACGTTAGTGCTAGAGTGGCTAGTAGATGGATAAGCAACAATTGAGTTCATATGAGCTTCTCAAGATTTAAAGTAACTTAGTTTATTATGTGGTATGCGGATCATTGAAAATCAAACAAGCAGAAATGCAGAGCCAGTACAAGGCTGTTCCTGAGGTGCTGTGTTGTATGTGGATACCCAGGTCACAGATCTCAGTGTTTAAAATTGGTCTTGGTTCACCTCAAGAGAAGTTGACCAGGGCTGTGATTTGTGCTTTGCATAAAAATAAATCTACTAGCTTCAAGAGGAACAAAAACTAATTTCTCCCATTGCCAAAATAGAAGCATTCTGCAACACTCATCTCTATATTGTGATTTTTAAAAAAGTATTCTTGTTTTCCCCCATTGCCCTTTCTCCTCCACCATTCCTGCAGTTCTTCTTCATAGCCGGTACTCTCCCTTCTTCCTTGCCTTTTGTGCTGTGCATGTTTTGTGCAGGTGTCCCTGCTGGTTTTGTCCGTGGTTGCAATGACCATGTCACATGCAGTAGCAAGGAATTCAGTCTTTCTGCCCCCTCCTTCACAGTGTTTCCTGGGTCTTGGAGGAGGAGATATGGATGTCCTGTTTAGGGCTGAGCATGAATGTGGTGTGATTCTTAAGGTTCCCTTTTTACACATAGTCAACAAGTTCCTGAAGTAGATATAATCAAAACAGTCTATTTGGGTCAGTGTCTGTCCTGTGCCAGGCACAGCCCTGGTGCTGTGACTCCCCTAATGCAAGCCTGGCCAGGTCCCGACAATCCCCTTGTTTAAAATGTTCCTGATAAAATTCTTTGAGCTCTCCAAGTACGTTTTCCTCCCTGAAAAATATACTTACATATTTTTTTTTTTGCAAAATGCCATGAAATTAGAGACTTGTTTTTGGTTTTTCAAGACAGGGTATGAAATTAGAGATCTATAGAGAGCATCTGTCACATAGGAGTGCTTTCAAAAGCATCTATTACTGTTGATTTTGAAAATAGTCTACATTTACCCAACTCATCCTATGACCCCTACAGTCCATCTGAGCAATTACTTTTCAAGTCAGTGTGGATATCAGATAGTGATGCTACAGGACAAGATGACCGTTTTTAGATGGTGCCTGTTACTGTATCTGTGCTATGGAACTACTGGAATATTTTTAAAGATGCAAATAGTATGAAGTTATATAAACTTGTCAAAATTGACCTTTTATTGTCAAATTGTCTCCTTGGGAAGCATACAAAACTTACTCATGGGTCTCAGTATTACCACTGTATTTATATAATAAAATATTTGATAAAGAAACTCACTGAATACCATTGTTAGAAAAAAAAATAGAATCTCAGATACTCAATATCAGTTCTTTCAGCAACTGTTTACAGGTAATCTAGAAGCGTTACCGTCAACTTACCCATGCCTTACTTGAGGCCTTCTTGTGCTAGATAGCTCAGTTTGCCCCCTTCTCCGTTATGGCTGAATTCAGAGGGTAGGTGTGTCATTTCACAGTAGCCAGTGCTAAAGCCACCTATCCATTGGAGTCACCCATTGGAATTCATGGATCCTCATTCTGTGGAGATTAGTCTCTGTGGGAATGCCCAATCGCTGTGTCTCAACTGTGTTGAACAAAATTCTCAGATGGACACATTGTAGAGTATTAACAGAGGGAGCTATCTCTGGAAGGTCTAACTTGGGACCAGCTCCTACTTCCAGTTAGATTACTTTCGTTTGAGTTTTGGCTTATTTCAGAGAAACAAGACCTTCTGTGGAGAGTAGTTATCAAGGCCAAGAGGTGTTGTAGACCTAAAGTATTGCTGGGTTGCTTGTAAGTTTCATGTCACCCTGCCCCCATCCCCTCTCTGTGCTTCCTCTAACTCTCCCAGGAGCCTTCCTTTTTCTCCTCCTTTCTCATTCCCCTGCCTTCTTCTCTTATCTCTATTCCTTTCAGTCAGCTAATGGAATTGCATTGTTTCCCCCATGTGACATGGTCATTGCAACCACAACAAAACCAGCAGGGACCCCTGCACAAAACATGCACGGCACAAAAGGCAAGGAAGAAGGGATAGTACCGGCTATGAAGAAGAACTGCAGGAATGGTGGAGGAGAAAGGACAATGGGGGAAAACAAGAATAAATAATTGTATTATTTATTTAAATAAGTTCGTTTTCTTGTACAAATGAAAGTCCCTTCAGTGCATGCTGTTTTGAATTAGTTTTGAGTTATTGACAACTTGAAAGCATTACAGAGTATCTTAATCATAGGATTATTCATAATAAATCTACTCCTTGTACATTATGTACAACCAATGCCAATGCCTTCCAGTAGTTAGCCCCTAAAAGAGAAGTAGGCAACACACAGAGTATAAGCTGCTCCATAGCTAAACTTCAGTGCAGGAATAAAGCACCTAAACCATTTTTTAAAGTAATTATTAGATAGATTAGAGAAAAGTATACAATGGTTTCTTAGCATTTTGTTGGCTTTTTTGAGTGGGGTCCTTTGGAATTGTTTTCTAAGCAAAGATTTAATTTCTTGTTCCAAAGAGAAGATAACAGTTTGTGTCTCTGAAGTTATTAAAATGGACTATTGGTTACTGACATCTACAGAAGATCTTAACACATTGTAATTTATTTGAGAGAGATGCTGAGTTTTTAATCTTGTGTATGTACAGGTATTCCAGGATCTGTCTTGACAAGATAATTAGGTAAAACTGTATATGAGACAGACTGACTTGTCAGCTCAGACTGGGAAGTGAGTGGATGAGGAGACAGTAATGTTGAGAAGGACTGGACTCAGAATTAAGTCAAGATGAAGCTAAATAAGCTGCTATGGAGCCCTTGTCCATGCTGTAGACTGCTTTCCCCTGAACACTGTTTATTGGGCTGTTAGGGGTGAAGTGTGACAGGATGACTCTTAGCATATTGTTGCTAGAAGGGAAACTGTTAAAGATGGATTCCTGTTTGCAAGACAGTGTTAGTCTGGGTGCTTGGCCTTCATGACACACAGTCTCTCTGCGAGATAGTGAGCGAATATACTCTGAGGCCAAGTGGGTCAGGATGACACTTTCTCTTCTGTGTGGTGATAATTAAGCCGCTGCAAGTTACTAGCATAAGAGTCGACATAGTGAGTAGAAAGCTTTTTCTTCCTCTCCACTGCCATCCCCTTCTCTCTTTTCATCTGGGTGGCTCATCTTAGTGAGGTTACATAGTGTGTGGGTTGTCTTAGTGGGGTTACATAGTGTGTGGGTTGTCTTAGTGAGGTTACATAGTGTGTGGGTTGTCTTAGTGGGGTTACACAGTGTGTGGGTTATCTTAGTGGGGTTACACAGTGTGTGGGTTATCTTAGTGGGGTTACACAGTGTGTGGGTTATCTTTAGTGGAGTTACACAGTGTGTTGGTCATCTTTAGTGGGGTTATACAATGTGGGTCGTCTTAGTGGCGTTACACAGTGTGTGGGTTATCTTAGTGGGGTTACACAGTGTGTGGGTCTTCTTAGTGGGGTTACACAGTGTGTTGGTCATCTTTAGTGGGGTTATACGATGTGGATCGTCTTAGTGGGGTTGCACAGTGTATGGGTCATCTTAGTGGGGTTACAGAGTGTGTGGGTCATCTTAATGGGGTTACACAGTGTGTCGGTCGTCTTAGTGGGGTTACACAGTATGTGGCTCATCTTAGTGGGGTTACACAGTGTGTGGGTCGTCTTAGTGGGGTTACACAGTGTGTGGGCCATCTTAGTGGGGTTACACAGTGTGTGGGTCGTTTTAGTGGGGTTACACAGAATGTACGTCGTCTTAGTGGGGTTACGCAGTGTGTGGGTCGTCTTAGTGGGGTTACGCAGTGTGTAGGTCATCTTAGTGGGGTTACATAGTGTGTGGGTCATCTTAGTGGGGTTACGCAGTGTGTGGGTCATCTTAGTGGGGTTACGCAGTGTGTGGGTCATCTTAGTGGGGTTACACAGTGTGTGGGTCATCTTAGTGAGGTTACATTGTTTACAATTTTCTTTCTCACTTCATTCTCAGACCTCATTTTTTCAAATTATGAAGAAACTTGTTTGTCATTTTACTATTTGACTAAGTACAGTATCCTCCAAGTATTGAAAGCGCCATTTCTATTAGTGTGGTGGACTGCCCTAAGGAGTCACACCCATTCCAGGGCCCTGAGATTTTAGAAACCTGAGTTGACTGTCTAGGGGAAAACAGGAGACCAAATGAAGTCTTCTCTCTCCAGTTAAATAAAATCTAGATAACTTGTTCAGCAAACAAATATCCTGATCTTTTCTTTACCTCAGCAGATTAACCTTAAATAACTCTTATTAAAGTTTGTTAGAATTTGAGTTAGTATAAAAAGATACTTAAATTAGTATGAAAATATTAAGATGAATCTTTTTTTCAAGAAGCAGTTCTATAGATAGTATTGAAAGCATAATTATTTCCTGTTTTAATCTTACTTGAACATGGCATGAAGTTGATGTTTATTGAATATTAATTCAATACTTTTAGATGTAAGACATGCGTAAATGTTGTTCTTCCCTTGCTAGTTTATTCTTACATTTTAAATTTGCATTTTTATTTATTGCTTAATTTGTGTGTACTTCTGCACATATGTATGGCGATCGTAAATTATTTAGAATAAATGTCCTGTCTTATTTTATGTCCTAGCTGGCAAGAAAAGAACTTTCGGAATGCCTGTTTCTTAGGGCTGCCATGGTTCTGCCTGTGGTGACGTGTGAGAAAGGTCACATAGTAGGATGGCCAACCTCTACTTCTTGTTTGTTCCCTTTATACCCACTGCATAGGTCTTGTGGCTAATAAGAAAAGACTTATTATCTCTGGGCCAACAAGATGGCTCACATTGTGGCCTGAATTTCATCCCATGACCCATGGTAGAACGAAAGAACCAACTCCTAGAAGTTGTCCTTTGACTTCCACGTGCTCACTGTATCAGGCTTCTGTGTGGGCTCCTTCCACAGCATATCACACACACACACACACACACACACAGACACACACACACACACACACACAAATATGTAAATTAGCCTTTCCCCCAGAGTTTATTATCATGTTTATTAAGGGAACAACATGATAACATAGACTGTTTGATTCTTGATTTCAGTTTGTCCACAGGAGAAATTGAAAAGCGAGCCCAAACCCTTCATCTCTTTGACACTTTGAAGACAGATCCTGAGTCCTTTCATAAGCACATGGTTAAGTATATCTACCCCACAATCGCGGGGCTCGATCATGAAAGACTGCTGTATTACTTCACTCTTCTGGAAACCTGCGGCTGTGCGGACTTTGAAACAGCTTCTATTAAACCAGAAACCCACATTCGCCTACTGAAGAAATTTAAAGTCGTTGCATCAGGTAGGACACGTATGTATGTTCCTGATGGCCCCTCCCTTCTAAGTGACACCTAGGGATTAATCTTCCGCTGGCATCCGCATCCAGCTGTGTTTGTAAATTGTCACTGACAGTGAATCCACAGGTCTGTGGAGGAGATTGACGTTAGCTAGCATCTTCCAGCTCCTTTGCCCTGCAGTGAGAACATTCTGCATCAGGAAAAGATAGACGTCTCCTGAAATTTCCTAGTGATTTCAGGTGGATCTGCTATGGACAACCTTCTTTTGTCATATTTGCTATTTTAAAATGACATGATTGGGCCACTAGTCTTAGGCAGTTTGGCAGAATTTCACTTTAGTAGAACCCATTTATTTAAAATAGTCATGGCGTTTGTAGGGCTGGAAAGGTAGGTCAGCAGTTTAGAGCACTTGCTGCTCTTTCTTACTGAAGTCCTAGGTTGGCTCCCAGCATGCTCGTTAGGTAGTTTGCAATTTCCTATACAACCTCAGCTCCAAGAGCTCCAACACCCTCTTCTGGCCTCCATGGCCACCTACACATGTTGTGCACAGACATGGATGCAGGTACTCACATACCTGCATATATTTCTGTGCAATCTTAAATATGTAAATTATATATATACATATACATACACACGCACACACAAAATAAAATATTTGCAGGACGTGTAAAGAGGAAGCTTTGCACCTGCATTTTAGAATTGGGTAGAATGGTTTCTAGCTCTTATAGCTGGGAAATGAAAGGTGTCACCTACCTTAAATCTCTGCAGGGCTCCATACTATGTGGCACTTTGGCTTATATGCATCTTCTTTTCATGGCAACTGTGAGAATGTCCTTTATGTTATCAGTTGTTCTGAGAGCTGTCTTAAGTAGCTGGTGACAAATGGGTAGACTGGTGACTGTGCTTATGGAAGACAGCGTAGGTGCAGAGCGGGCATGACCTGTAGGCAAGGCAACAGTACAGAGAAGGACACGGAGAGTTGTGTAAGTTGAGTGATGTGGAATTGCCCAGTGTAGGTCCAGGCTGGGGCTAGAACTAGTATCTGATCTTCTCTTGAAAGCCTAAAGCTCACAGTATATATTGCTGTCTTTTAATTTAGCCATCCAAGGGGCTCTGTATGTTAGAAGCGTGTGCGTTTCCACTCAAGTCAGCCACTTCCTCCCATTCTCTTCTCCCCATAGGTCTTAATTATAAGAAGTTGACAGATGAAAGTGGGGATGCTCTGGGAGCACTGGAGCCGGTGCTCACGAGTCAGAACATCCTATCTATTTCCAAACTTGCTCCCAGAATCCCTGAGAAGGATGGGCGGATGCTTTCCCCCAGCTCTCTGTACACCGTCTGGTTGCAGAAGTTGTTCTGGACCGGAGATCCTCAGCTCATCAAGCAGGCCCCACAGTCATCCCCCGAGTGGCTGCATGCCTATGACGTCTGCCTGAAGTACTTTGATCGCCTGTGTCCAGATGACCTCATCGCTGTTGTGGATGCAATTACATTTTCTCCAGAAGCTGTGTCTAAGGTAACGGAAAAACTATTTGAAGGTAGATTGAGAGTACTTTGGGAAACAAGAAAATTGTGCTTACATTCTATAGATTTGGTTTTATTTTCTTCCTTGAAGTAGAAAAAAATACATTTGACTTCTCTTTTTTACTGAGCTTAATTGAGAAATCACTTTCTCCAATTACATATAAAGAAACAATAAAAAGCAGTGATTTACTCGTATATATTGAGCTGTTATTCTTCTTATGGCTGTGTCATAATTATCATAGCACATCCTTCTTGTTCTTTTTTTAAATTGTGAAGTGTAAGGGAGCCCGTTGTCTATCCTTGTTTCATTTTACTGAGGACCTAGTCTGATACCTTTCTGGGCTCTGGTCGAGCCCTTAGGATCTTCTCCGTGAATATGAACGATGCAGAGAAGGACATGGTGATTGGGTGTCTCTGGGATGCATGCCATCCTTGCTGGTGCTCTGTGTTGGTATCTGAGCCCTTTGACCCCGTTTTGAGACCTGCTCTCCCAACCTCATCAATAGTTACTGTTTGGGCCCCGCATTGTGCCTCTTAGCATCTCTCTCAGCCTCCGCCTTCACCATCACTGTTTACCTTCTCTTCTCCACACCTGCACTACCTTTTTCTTCCTCCACGACAGCAGGTGTATGCAGTACCTCTCCTGAAATGATTTGCTGTAGTTAGTATTGGGCTGCTATTACAACGGTCCTGTAGGATAATTTCAAAGCCTTGCAAAGATTTCGTCTGGTGCTTGACCCGGTGGGTTCTAGGTTTTAGTCATTCACAAGATTCCAGGCTCTGGGTAACCAAGAACCTTTTCATTTTTGATTAATATAATCCAACTAATTTGAATAACCTGATTTTGGGTTTTACAGCCACTGCTTTGAAATGGGGATAATCCTTGTTTTCAGAAGGAAATAAAGGTAATTTTAGAGAAAAGCTAGCAAGATGAGTCTAAGAAGAGCTTGCACATGTCATGCATCAGCTGTGAGAATCTGTTAGACTTTCGCCTCTTCCAGAGGAGGCTAAGGATGAAGAAGGTGTCTGTTGCTGTGAAGAGACCCCATGACCACAGCAGCTCTTATTAAAGGAAAACATTCAGTTTCAGAGGTTCAATCCATTATCGCCATGGAGGGTCATGGAGTGCACACAAACATTGTACTGGAAACAGGAACTGAGGCAACAGGAAGTGAACTGAGACACACACTGGGTATAGCTTGAATACCCCCATAGTGATGCACTTCCTCCAATAAGGCCATACCTCCTAATAGTGCTATTTCTACTTCCTATAGGCCAAAAATTCAAACAGTTGAGTCTATAGTGGCCATGCCTATTCAAACCACCATGTGTATGGTTACCTGATTTTAGAGGCAAAGTAAAGCTGGTAAAAGGGAGCCACAGTTTGACCTGAAGGAAGCTATGCATGTCCTTTTGTAGTCATTATGCGTCCCTACCTGTAGGAACTGATAGCAACAGGTCAGTGGAGCCTCGGGTCCTAGAGCCCGCCAGAGGGCATCCCAGAGCTGCCTGCCATGGGCCATGGCCACAGCAGAGCTAAGTTTAAATAAGTAGGGAGTGTGTAACATGTGGGAAGGGACCAATCCACCTAGGAGTCTGAAGTCAAAATCTGGCTCTTGAGCTGAAGCCTGAGCGCTGCTGAAGGAGCTGACAAGGACTTGGCCAGAAGACCCTTCCTTCAGCATAGGCTCCCGGCTACCCTCAGGCTGCTGGGTATCTTAAGTAGTTTATGTGAAGCCAGCAGTGGTCCAGTCTGGTGTGTGGTAAGTGGGAGCATGCCTGTGGTGGTCTGTCCAGGTAGTGGCCCTGGACCTTCTTCAGCTGTGGTGTGAGCCAAGTGGTAGTGGCCCTGAGTCTTCTTAAGCTGATATTGAATATGACAACTTGAGTGACATCTAGATTCCACTTGGAGTTGTAGCTTCTGTCTATGTCATCTTAGTCTTCAAGATTTAAAAATACACTGTACGCTCCCTAAACCAACCTTAATCATAGGCTTTCAAGATTTTGTGAACTATTTGAAAGTGTGTGACACAGTTGTTTGTGTGTGTAATTTTATGAGAAAAAAACACATGGCTGGCTCAGGGAAGATTCAGTCAATTACTATGCTGTTCCCTTAACTCAGGTGGAGTAATCCAGGTGCAGCATTGCTTTCTCATGGACTGTTCTCAAAAGTGAGTTTTCTAGTGCACTAGGAAAATTATAAACGTAAAATAATTGCCTTACAATCTGTATCTTTAGTCTAGGTTTAAAATCTCTCCCTATTTTATTAATTGTTTGGCTTTTTATTTTCTGGTTAGAGTGGATATTTGTGGCATTTAGATAAAATGGGTATTCGAAAATATGCAGCGCTGAGACATGGAGGGAGGGAGGGGGAGTGAGAGAGGAACGGAGGGAGGAAAGAGAGAGAGTGTGTGATATGAGACACAAGCCCCACATGTTAGAGGACACATTTGGAAGATGGAATACAACTGGATTTGTTGAAATTTTCAAAACACCAGATGTTCCCACAGCTTGTGCACGATGCTGCAAGTGTACAGTGAGTGTGTGTTACTCATCCACAATACGCAGTTTTCAGGAGCGTGCCCACAGTTAATTCAGAGAGAAATCTTTAGAAAGAATACGTAAGCTTTTTCTAGAGCGCCTAGCAAGACAGTCAGCAATTGTTGAGATACTAAAATTCAGACAGGAATTTCCTGACGTCTGCTTCATGGGCTGAATCCACAGCGAGTATGCCAATGGTCTCTTTCCCTACTTGTCCCAACAGTTGTTTAATTAACATTTGCATTAGCAGAATTCTCAGATGCTCTGGGGACATCGTTCACCAAATAGCATTGTGTCATATGTAGTGGCTACACTCTCCAGTGCTTGAGGTGACGGGTCTGTAGGGAGGAAAAGGATAAGATTTGTACCTGCTGCAGCCTGAATTGCTGAGTTGGTTTGAGTGGCCCCACCTTGTTAATTTCAGCAACTGGAAACACTTTTGTCTCAGGTACAGACATGTTAGGGTGGCTAACACTGTTCCCAGGGAGATGTGAGCACGTGTCTCCTCACCCCAGAAAGGGAACCAGCAATAGTGGGTCTGGCTGTCACCAAAGCCTGACTATGGTATTCCAATTTATTTATTAGAGGTTCTTACAAAAGTGTGGGTAGTGGGCAGTTACAGGAGTGGTGGTGAAGGGTCATTTATGGTTGAGAGGTGACTCGAATGGTGACTGCATCAGCAAAAGACACTGGAGCCTGGGCCACAGCTCCCCACAGCTGGAAGCTGGGAGCTCAGAGCCTCACAGGCAGCAGCAGCTGAACAATTAGGGAGGGCCATCCCAGGCAGCTGGCTTGAACTCTGTGCCCTGTTTCTACATTTAGACTGTTGTTCTGACTGCAGTCATAAAGAAAAGTCAGTGTACACAGACATGTGGTTAGGAAAGAGCATGGTGTAGTAGCCACTACTTTGGGGTGTATTTTGATATTCTACCCAAGCATGAAATGTTTTAAATACTAGCTGCAGCAAGAAATCTAAAATAAAAATGTAATTGCATTAGGCATTTGGAAGTATTGGCACACTGGATGATGAAGATCACTCAAATGTTGAGACATTGCGTTGTTCAGTGTCAAGAAGTTGCCTGTGGTACCTTGAGCACCAGGCTTTCATCAGATAAATCTTGATTTTTTTTTCAGATACTGTCAAGCTAAGAGTGGGAGATGTAAGATTCCTTTTTTTTTTTTTTCAAATTTTATCATTGAAAACAAATATTGTGCACTGTTTTCCTTGAATTGGCAGACTTTTTCAGTTTGAAGAAAGTATGTACCAGATATTTGTCAGCTGCTTTTTGAAGGAAAAGAAAAGTTACTCACAAAGCTCAGGCTCTGACAGCTCCCGGTTCACATGATTGTACAGATCCTGATGACACTTGTCTACACAGTGACATCACAGACCTCACTTCTTCACGTGGAATGTTGTCAGATAGACACCGTGATTGTTACTTAATAAACTTAACTACTTCTTACATGGAATGTCAGTGCCCCATCGTGACTGTTATGTAAGTCCTCACAGCTCCCCCTACAATTGCATTTACATTTTGAGTATGATGTCAACATGCTGGAAATAGGTAAATAATACACTACTTTTATTATAAAAACAATTTTTACTTTTAACATTCTTTGAAGTAATTAAGAATTTTTATAGTTTGCACACCACACTTTGACATTGTTTTGGGACCCCTGATACTTTATGGACTTCACTAAAAGTTACCATCTCTAGCAAGAATAACTCTCACAGTTCTGTTCGGTGTTTGCACAAAAGATAGCTTCAAATTTCTAAGACTCATTATTTTTATGCATATGTTTGTAGCCACATGAATTTATGTGCACCACATGAGTGCAGGACCATAAATATATAAAAATAGTTTAATAGAAATTTCAGCATTGTTATTGGTAGGAACTGGAGAGGGGAATGTGGCTTACTTCTCCTGTCAACCCTGTTCATCTTGAACTATCTAGATCTTCACCCAACCCTGCCAGACACACAGACAGGCCTGAAGCTCACACATGCTCATGGAAAGGGCTACCTTATTTCTATCCACAGGCTCCAGAGAGGCAAATCCTAGTTAGTGCTTACAGTAGATCTAGATACCTAGGGAGTTTGAAATGTAACGTAAGTGAAGTTTTCCTTTGTTTTATCTTCCCAACATGTGGCCAGTGTAAGATGTTAAGGGGGAATTTGCGAGTGAGAACGGATCACAAAACACACAACAGAACCCACTTTAGGAGGTTATTGAGAGAAAGACGTGTGCAGGCCTGAGAAAGTGGGTTCAAGAAGAAAGCATGGAGCAGGCGGGTTCAGCTTTTAAAGGCTGCCTAACGCAGGCAGACAGGGGCTTATATAGCTGTCCCATGCATAGATCATGTGAGCATGCTGCACATAGGTCACATAGGGCTTGAGGGCCCTGGGTGGCTATGTAAGTTGCCTGAGCACTTGATGGTGCATGCGCAGCCCTGGAACCCGGAAGTGCCAGCACTTGGGGTGGCTAGACAATTTTGCCAAAGTGCTAGGTGATGGAAATGATAACATTTCACCCTTTTGTTTATTATAAAAATTTGGGGGTGGTTACGGGTAGTTGATTGGTGGGAATGGGGCATTGGGAGTCTCTGGAGACTACTTTCTGCTGGCTTGTGGGTGTTGGAGAGTTGGGGTACTTGGCCACATCCTGGGGAATCTGGTTACTTCAGTGTTTTCTGGGCTCTGTGGAACTATCCGGCTGGCAGCTTGGACCTGACAAGATGGTGGCAAGGCAGAAGATTATGTTTATAAAAATTTTAAATCCTGGTGATTGAGGGAGGAGGGTCCTAAGATGAAAAATTAAGGAGGGTTCCCGAGATGGAGGAGGGAGTTTCCCAGGAATCCTGAGAGATGGAGGGGGTTCCTCAGGGTTCCCAAGATGGAGGAGGGAGTTTCCCAGGGGTCCCAAGACCAAGGAAGAATTAAATGATACTTATCCTGGGAGACCAGGGAAGAGTTAAATGATAGTTATCCTGGGCCAGTCTGGTCTATTCAGGTAGGTCCAATTTGGCTCTCTGAAGTTTATGAGAATGTTTAAATTTATAAAAATAGATAAATTTAGACACATTAAAAGCTCATGGTTATGGTAGTAAGGTGTTGGAATAGGAGATTATGGATAGTTGTACAGTAAGTGAGGAGGGAGGAGAAGAAAGGGGCATTATTAGACCTTTTGATATTTTACCTGAAGCAAACCTTAAGGCACTTGTTTCTTTTAGCATCATGGTATTACCTTAACGTCCAGGAAACACTGCTGCAGTCATTGATAAACATGTTATATTAAAATCTTTTTTGTGAGTCTCCCTTTTGAATCGGGGGGGAGGGGGGTGTGAATATCCCCAGACTGTTACTGTGTTTTACTACCTTGGCATCTGGCAGTCTTTGCACCTCCGGCTCTGTGTTTAATGATGTTCACTATAGCAACATCTGAATAGTTAACTGGAAATTTAAGTATGACATTGGAGATACAGCCTAGAGGAATAATGCAAAGAAGTGTGTAAGGGTTAGGCACTACAGAATAAAAAGGGACCACTACAGAATTAATGAACCAGAGGTCTTGAACCAGGCAAAAGGTTCAGTTAGGTTTTTTAACTGCAAGAATAAGAGTATTAAAAGGAGAAGGGGTGGGACAAAGTAGCTTTTTTCTTAGAAGGTTAGAGATGATAGATAGGCTTAAGTCCCCTAAGGCTCTGGAGTGAGAAAGGGTACTGAGCTTGGGTAATGTACCTAGTATGATCCTATATTAGATGGCAATGGGGTGATGGTGTTTATCAAAAGAGAGGTTTGGGTGTCCCAGACTAGGGGGTTCACCTGAGAGGCTGGCAAAGGAAATTACACATTGGAGCTTGGAGGCTAGGGGGAGGAGAGGAGTTCCTGGAAGCCTGGGGTCAGACAAATGGAAGGAGCAAACGAAATAGATGCTACCACTTTAACCAAAAAACCTCTTTCCATACGAGGTACAGGACAGGTTGGCATGACTAAAGATGAATGAGTGAGAGGAATACCCCTGAAAATACAATTGAGTGGTGGAGTCTGATGAGGTAGGTAAGGCTGTCCTCCTACCCCGACAATAGGGAAACTAGAAGGAGAGGTGGAGGTTTGTTAACAGGGTCCAGAGCAGAAGCAGGATGTTCCTCCGGCTTAGATGGCACAGCCAGGAACGTGTGAGCAGATTAACAGCTTGCAAGGACAGAGGGCTTCAAGCTTAGACAGACAAAAGCTTGTATATAAGGAAACTCTTTCCATCTGCCTGTGTACTGACAAAAGTCAGAGAGCTCCCGCAGAATATTTGGGATCTAAGGTGCCATTAGGTGGTCACTTTAGGTTATTATCTAAAGGGTACTTGGACCATTTCTTAGTACAAAGGTGGATAAGCTTGTGAATATGTAAGGCATTAAGCTTTGAGGTTTCAGGGTCTCTAAATGACATCCCAGGGAAGGGGGAGGTTGAACTGATAGTTTTGAGAATTTATTTCCCATAGCTAAGAATGTAAGAAAGGTAAGGACCCAATGACAATTAACTACAAATGTCTTTGGGATATTGTGAGGGTCGAGGGCTAGGTCAAATCAATGTAAGGCCCATTGGTACAGGAATTGAGGGCCAGATAGACTCCAAGTGGACTGAGAGAAGACAACAGTCCAAGAGAGACATGGAACCAATGAAATTATCAAGAACGGATTACAAGACACACCACAGAACCCACTTTAAGAGTTTATTGAGAAAGAGACGTGCTCAGGCCTGAGGAAGTTGGTGCAGGAAAAGAGCATGGATCAGGTTTGTCCAGCTTTGAAAGGCTGCCTAATGCTTGCACACGGGGGCTTTTGTAGCTGTGCCATGTGTACATCACATGACCATGCTGCATATAGGTGATGTCGAGCATCAGGGCCCTAGGTGATACCTGAGCGCTTGATGGTGCATGTACGGCCCTGAAACCCGGAAGTGCCAAAGCACTGGGTGATGGATGATAACACATTATAAGTTCACCGAGACACAAGGTCCTTTCAAATGGTCAGTATGCACATGAACATGTTAGATGTACTCTTGAACCTGTGTGACCCTGAACCATATGTGACTGCCAATGAAGGACACAGTAATAGAAGAGCACTCTCACAACAGCCAGGTAGACCACTAGGGGGAAGGGTAGGGCTAGGTGTAGACACTGGTGTCTTCCCCGCCATGTCACTTGCTGAGTGTTACTCCTCTCCAGAGAAGTGGGAGAGGAAAGTGTAAAGCAGCATTTGCTTTTTTTGGACCCATAATGGAAAGTTCCTGGTTTATCGGTCAAAGAAGAAACTGAAGAAAGAGAAAGCTCCTTTTCAAAGGAGTGTCACACTGACCCTAGCTAAGGCCTTAGAGCTCATCTGTCCTGTGTGACATACAGTGATGGCTACAGTTTATTGACCACTTACTGTATACCAGGACTGTCCTAACAGTTTCCCTTATCACCAGTAAACACCACAAGTGTTATAATCTCCTTTGCAAAGTCAGATCAAGGTCAGAGGTTAGGTAATTTCAAAGTGAGAAGTAAGTTTGTAGCAAAGCAGGAATTCCAATTCTGGCTTTATCTCCTCCACTGTTAGAGGACTTCACCAGATAAGGAGCTTTTCCTTTTTAAGGAGCCTACAATTTTAGAGGCAATCTATTCATTTTTGGATGTGTCACTGCTCTCCGTATATGGAGTCTGCATCTACCTGTGGAGTTTGTTTTTTCTGTAACATAGAAATAGTGCCTCTGCTTCCTCACTAACAGGTCTTCACTAGAGTAGAAAATCAGCCCCCGTGAGTCCCCATCATCATATTCCAAATCTAATCACATTCTTGGTCCACTTTATTTTGTGTCCCTCTGAAAAAATATTTATTGACTTAAATATCACAAATCTATATTGCCTATAGCAGTATAGTTTTGATGTAAGGCTATAGTTTCACTGGGCTAAAATCAAGACAGGGAAAATGGCAGTGCTTTCTGGAGCCTCTGTGGTAATCCCTCTTTGTCTCCTCTAATTTCTGGGGGCCACTGTCATTCATTGACTCACAGTCTTTTTCCATCTTCAGAGACAGGAACCACTATCCCTCCCTGCCCTTCTGCTATGCATGTTCTCTCTGTTCAAAAGCAGGGGAGTTTCCATTGTGAGGCCTGGAGTGCTTACACTGACACAGAATGCTCTCCCCTCTCGGTGCCCATGCATTCTTGTAACTCTTGATCAAAAATAGGGACATTGGAGGGGTACGTGCGTGTGCATGATTTTACTTTCCCCTGGCTCTACATAAAATAAGGGTTTTATAGAATTTATAGGCCCAGGAAAACTTGTAAAAGTATTCAAATTGAGACCAAAATGATAAAAACCTTAAAAGATTGCCAAAGTTCAAATATGCTTTCATAACTAATACATTTGTTTTCTTAATAAATAAACTATAGTTTGAGATCTATTTTTTAATTTCAAGCCAGATAGTCTAGAATGTTATATATTCCTTTAAAATATTCTGATATTCATAATTCCATTTATAGAAATATAAATTGCCTTAAAACCACTAAGTCCTAAAGCTGGCCATTACTACATAGAAGATTGCATGCTGATGGTTGTTCCCTTATTTTAACCCTGAACTCAGATATGGAGTGTGGTAAAGTGGTTTCCAGGGCTCTAAATCTGCTAAGTGCTAATTCATGGTCTTTTGTTAATCTCTAAATGATTTCCTTTGCACACTGACCTCTGGTTTTATTTGACTCCCCTGATTTCTGAATGAAAGTATCATTCTAAATACATTCAGGAAATTCGGTTGGAGGATCTCTTCATTGCCATTCTTTGCAATATTTGCCATGCCCCTTGCCTTCAAGCTGCTCTTGGTTTCTTATGCATGAGTAGCAAATGAAGTATGATTCAATGGATGCACAGTCCCAGTAAAAACTATTTCAGAAGTATCCCGTTCTAGCCTGACCTTCATCTCACTTCTGTATTATAGTCCTAAACATTGTTGCTCCATTCTTACTGTTTCTGCTTTTGTACAACAAAATGTCTTCTGTTATTGAAGGTAAGAATTTAGCTCAATAAGGATATTCTATCTAGACAGAAATGTAGACAACTATAAACTTAGGAGATATAAAGAGAAAAACAAATCTAAACTGGAATTCTTTCCCAGTATGACTGTCAACACCACCAAATAGATAGGAGCAAGAATTCTTGAGGAATGGAGAATATAATCGTTAAGGTATGATATAATAAAAGAGTACAAACTTTTTACATACATATATACTTGTATGTGTGTGTCTGTGTGAGTATGAAGTTGTATGTGCATCATGCCATAATGAATGTATATAGATCATATGACAACTTGGTTGTTCTTGGTTCTTTCTCCATTCTCTGTGTTTTAACATCAAACTAAGTTAGTTTGACTTGGTGGTGAGCACCTTTATTCATCAGTGTCTTGCTGGCCCAGATTTACATCTTAAATAAATGCAGACAGCCATGAGGGAAAAGACACTTGCTAAGACTGGAGAGTGGAAAGCTTTCCTAGAAAAGGTTACACATGGCATTACCTGTTCTTCAGTAGTTGGTTTTGTCTGGTTTATCCTTTTTCCATTTGCTTAAAGTCATCATCCTCATCATCGTCTGTTGGCAGAGACTGCTCCTGTGTTTCCTGACTGCTCAGATCATTAAGGTTCTTAAGGTTCCTTCGGCTGTGCTTAACTCTGTTCTTTTGTGTCTAACATTCCTTCCCAAGCTCTCTCAGGTTTTATGTTTATGTATTTGCTCCTCACTGGTGCCATTTGCATAGACGGAGACCGTTCATTCATTTCCTGGCTGCCCAGACCTGAATAAACACACAAAACTATATTAATTACAACACTGTTTGGTCGATGGCTTAGGTATCTTTCTAGTTAGGTCTTACATCTTAAATTAACCCATTTCTATTAATCTATGTATTACCACGAGTTTGTGGCCTACCAGTAAGGTTCTCGTTCCTGCAGCATCCTCCTTTGACAGCTATATGGCATCTCCCTGACTCTATATATCCCTTCCAACCTGACTATATTCTGCCCTGCCATAGGCCAAAGTAGTTTTATTCATTAACCAATAAAAGTAACACATATACAGAAGGACATCCTACATCAGTTGTCATCATTGTCATCGTATGTAGGTTCTTAGAGAAGTTGGTCTGGTTTTCCATTTGGCTAGTCTTTCCTTTCTTCAAGTGTATATTATTTCTTAGTTCATCCATTAAATAAACAACTTTTTCAACAATACTGTGACTTGACTCCCAGGCTTTGTGCGTTGTAGGCAATATCCTGCGACCTCAGAGCTCTGTTCCTAGCTCTTAACAGTGGGTCATTGAGGATTGCTGTGTGCGAGTTTCCAAGATGGCCCTCTGCTTATCACTCACTAGGATTTAAGCCACTGTGTAATTTCCACTTTTAGAAAGTGGGTAGGACTTGCTGACGTTCCTCAAACAAATAGAGTGGAAGTGACAGCCAGCAAGGTGAGAAGGATGCTAAAAACCAGGCTATACAGAGTCTGAACTTCTGTTTATGTTACACACATTGGGGAACCTACCTGCCATGTTTGAGCAGCTTACTGAAGAAGCCCCATGACTAGGGAGCAGGGATGGCAGCAACCATGTGACTAGGCATGGGGTCAGGTTTTTTTCTCTATACCAGTCATGTAGGTAGATGGAAGTTAATCCGAGCCATTTCCAGATTTATGCCTCATAGAAGCTCTTGTGGAATATGGATTTTAAGCTTCAAATTTAGATAATTTGTAATGCACTAGTAGATTATATCCACTACACATCAGGAATCCGTCTCAACGTTTGGCATATGTCACTGAACAGAATAGGCAAACATCTCTAGCATTAGGAATATACTCTAGTAGGAGATAGAAACTAAACTAAAATATAAAATGATTACATTCAGACATGTGAAATAATCATGGATACAAGGCAACAGGGCTGTTGTCAAGTAAGATGTCCAAAGAAGCCCTCAGTGTGAGAGAGTCATTCGAGCAAAGACTGGTGAAGTAAGGCCACAGGACAGGATTTGC
The DNA here is from genome assembly GCF_903992535.2 of Arvicola amphibius. Taxonomy (NCBI): domain Eukaryota; kingdom Metazoa; phylum Chordata; class Mammalia; order Rodentia; family Cricetidae; genus Arvicola; species Arvicola amphibius. The sequence continues at coordinate 94,962,503 of NC_052048.2, forward strand.
TGAGCACAGAGAGGATGGATATGCTGTAGGTTCTCTAGCAGGGAGCATGCTGAGGTTATTTGAGGAAAAGGAGGCCAGCGTACTGATGTAGAATGAAAGAGAAGAGTATTGTGGGCAGGTGAGGTCAAAGAGGGATAAAATGGTTACCAGCTTGAATAGAAGTTTGAATGAAGGAGAAGCCACTGAAGGTTTTGATCTAAACTGGTATTTGTAACAGAATTTCTTGGTCTCTGTGTGGGAGGTGTTATAGCAGGTAGTGGCAGAAGCCAACTTCTTCCTTGGTCTGCTTCTGGATGATGAACTTTTATGCGCAAGAACCCTCTTACCTGAGATCACATTAGGAAGGATTCTTGTTGCCAGACAGGTAGCCTGTTTGTGACATACTTTTCTTGCCTTCTTCAAAGGTTATTCCATTCCTTTTAAGTTTTGCAAACTTTCTGTAGAAGACATCCAAGTACTGTCCTTCACAGCTTGCATAGAGTTTGATCTACACCAGTTGTCGTCCTAGAGCTTAAAGGAGAAGTCGACACACATGCCCATCCCTAACCTTACCAGGCAAGAAAGAGACCCAGAACAGTTAGCTAACTGGTAGACATGACAGGCCAGGACTCAGGCCCATGCCTGTCTCAAAGCCTTGCATTGCATTCTTTCTTTGCTTGCCGATTTGGCTGCAGAGGTGCATCTGGGGTGATCATAATTCCTTGCCCCGCTAGCAAGCTGAACTCATTCTCTGCTTTTGCTTGGGAAATCATTTCATATTGACTAAGGCGATAATTGAGTAAGAAATGGGAAATTGGTCAGCAATCATGTGCACCATACAATCACGAATGGCAATGTCCCCTTCCCCTGGAGAGGGTCTGGAGGGGTGCACACTCAGAGTTGTCTTCATTAATAAGGCAGGAAAGAGCTGCAGCCCCCTTCCCATGAAGCTTAGAGGCTTTAAATGCATAATGGTGTAAATCCTTGAAAGGACAGAGGAGTAAATAAATCTCAGAATAATACACAGCCAATATTAAAACATATTTAACATGAAAAGGAGCAATGGGAGACAGGAGGTCTGGAAATAACCCCCTCCTAGTTGTGCTTTCTTTGGTAGGCCTCGTCAGTTCTCACCACTGACTCTTCAGTGTCCTGCCTCTCGCTGCTCCACTCTGTTCATCCTGCAGGCTCCCTTCCTGCCATTCACTGCTTTTCCAACTTACAGCCAGATTTATCTCCTGTTTGCTGTTTATGAGTATGTCCTCCAGCCTGGGCAGCAGAGGAATTTGTGATAAAAAGCCCTGCTTTGTCCTTCCAGATAATTGTAGCTCTTTGCCAGGTTGTGAGCAAGAACCCTCAGAACTTAAGGTCTTGGGGTGCCACTTGCTCTTACTTGTTTGGCAGTCATGGGGAGCACTTGTAGGTGAAGGTGTTAAGTGGATGAAGAAAGCATAAGCAGTTAACACTTGAGACAATCCAGGAAGGGTGCCATTGTAGAAGAGGTAGTGCTCCTGAATCTGTGTGTGTGTGCCTGCCATGGGCCCCACAGCAGGGCAGACTTGAAGAGGCTGCATTCCAGACAATGCAGTAAGAAATAACAGAGGACCTTGAGCTGACTATGGATAGATACCCTATAGTGGAATCAGAGGGCTGTAAGCTAGAGAGAAGAGGAGGAAGCTGACTTAAAGGTTTGGACTTCATCATGGAAGTGATTGATTAGACCTGAGTTTTAAGGTAGATTGCTGGACTTTCACCTCAGGAGTGACTCTGTGCTGACTGCAGAAGGGAACAGAGGGCACCAATCTGGAAACCAGGACACCCACTGTGAAGGCCATCACAGAATTTAATGGGACAAGTCGGCATTGGCTCGGCTATGGTTGTTACTGTGGTATAAACAGCCATGTGCCTGTTTATATGGCCTTATGTTGTATTTCTAGAAACTGCCCCTTAGGACTTTGTCTTGTCAACACTGTTAGCTGACTCACTCAGCAAAGCTCCTTAGCCACAGAGCGGTCATTTCATCTCCAGTTCACCTGATGGGTTCTCCATGCCGTATTTATGTGGAAAAGCCTGAGGGATCAATGCGCGGGTTTTATACATTGTCATGAGGATAGAGCAAATCAGTTGAAATTTACATGGACCCGGGGATGCATAGGAAGTTTCACACTTAACATCACAGCCCCTCAGTCTGGTGAACTGAGGTGCTGAGATACACAACAGCATGGTCCTGTCAGAAACCGACCTTAAGTCTCATCCAGGTCCAATTGGCAAAGTTCCTCTGCTGAGATAACATTCTCCCTTGTACATAAGGGGCCTCATCTCTACTGTGTGAATACACATCAATTTGAGAATGATTTTAGACACAAGTATATATCTGATAAAAATGACCCTTTAGCTGATGGAAATATTACCAGTTCATGTGACTCAGGGATGAGGCCAATGACTTGGTTAATTATCTCAGCAGTATTTGCTGTCATGGAGCCCCCTGTCTGTCTGCTGTAGTCTGTGATGTTAGCCTCATCATAAGACTTTGTGCTGCTAATAGTCCTAAGATACTCCCCCCTATTGGTGAGTGAGTGATGTTGCTTTCTAATTTGTGTTTAGAGAGATATAGTGTGAGCACACACATGCATGCATGCATGTAACAAGCAGAAAGTTCCCACTGTGCGTACTCCCATGCCCTCGGTCAGCCCCTGTGTCCCTGGCTTGCCAGGTGCCTATTACCTCAAGTCTGGCTTGCCTGAGCTTATCTGCCAGTGTTATCTGAGTCAGTTCCACATGGCTTCAAGGGGCACCTGTGGAGACACGGAGTGTGTGTGTGTGTGTGTGTGTGTGTGTGTGTGATGGAGGGACAAGAGGGACAAACATGCAACTATTGTGAGGCTATATAAAAGAGTGTGTGTAAGAGTCTTATTACAGTCAGGTATCTGGTGATTCACCTCTTTGTTCCTCTTCCCACGAAGTCAAAACATTGCCTTTACAGTTCAGCTCTAAAGAAGTAGCGTCCGATTAGATGGTTTTAAATGGTAATTAAAGCTGGGATATCTGGATTTTCATATTTGTACTTGACTTTGACAGAAGTATAGTGAATATACTTTCGGTGATCACAGCCACCACAATGTGCAGTAAGCGTCACTTGTGTGCATGTGGGGAAGTTCTCTGGACAGTGTGAGGAAATGCTTTCAAGCAACGATAGAAAGCATGGTACTGTTTGCAGCTTCACGTTGCCTCATTTCTAACACTCCTTGGGCTCCATCCATTGACGTAAGGATGGCCTTCAAACTCTTGAAAACCGTACGGATGTATTAGTGTAAGGCATTGACAAAAGCAATCAGTGAAAATAAGTAGGGAGGTGTAACGGTTCAATTAAAGATGCCATGAATAGCTAAAGGGGGCTAAAATTCCGAGGTTAAAGATCTGAGGGGTAAGAAATCTACTCACAATGGGAATCGTCTGTCCGTGTTCCTTTATTCTTCTCTCAATCCTTATTCTTCCTTGTTCTCTTTTGTTCTACATTGTTCTTAGTTCTACATCATTCTTCATTGTCTTACCTGTTAGAAATGTTCCCAGTCATATAAACCCTTAAAACCAGCAAATCCCCAGCCCCAGCATGTTCTAGGGCTGGAATTCTTTTGCCCCATAGGAAATCAGATAATGGTTTTCACACATACACACACACAAAGAGAGAGAGAGAGAGAGAGAGAGAGAGAGAGAGAGAGAGAGAGAGAGAGAGAGAGAGAGAGAGAGAGAGAGAGAGAGAGAGAGAGAGAGAGAGGGAGGGAGGGAGGGAGGGAGAGAGGGAGAGAGGGAGAGACAGAGACAGAGAGACAGAGACAGACAGACAGACAGACAGACAGACATCTGGTAAACTTGTAAACTCCTTAATGGAGAAAACTAGTTAAGAAAGGAATCAAATCATCAGGGAATTCTAGAAGGGAAGGTTAGTGTGCTGTAGTACATTTTTAGGTGGTTAGAAAGAGCTAGCAGCTTTATTTCTAGTAAAATTATGAATAGGGAACTGTTATTTAAATCAGTGTGCCACTTCTTTTCTCCCAGTATACATAGAGGCTACCAAGTAAGCAGCTAACCTCCATAAACAATCAGCAGATACTGCAGTTTCTACAGGCCCAGGTCCAGAACTAGACTTACTGCTCTAAGAGAAGAAGAGACCCAAGCCTCTAAATTATCAATTCTGGGCTGTGCTCTTATCAGCCATTCTGATCTCGGGTGTTGTGGGCTGCAGTTAATTATCTCTTCTGCTATCCTTGAGAGTCCTGAACCAAAATCATCAGTAACTGAAGTGAAAGTGAGCATAAGGAGTTTGGAATCTTTTAAGTGGGGTAAAACCAGAGCAGCAGCTTGGGTAGGTAGTAATTCTATGTCCTTGGATATCTGTGAATATCTTAAGTGGGGATGCTCTGTGCCTGGACCCAAATGCCTGCTGATAAAGAAAATGCAAGAAGGCAGATCTCACACCTACCTAGGAGAGAGGAACAAGGCCTGGCAATGGGAAAGTGTTCTGAACTAGGGAATTAATTCCCAAATATGCAACAGAAAGGGAGTTCACTACAGCAAAAAAAAAATTACAGCAAAGGACAGCAAAAGCCTTACATTTTGGTTTAGCGTTCACCAGATCCCTTGATTCTGATAAGTAGCTCAGGAAAAGATGGCTGAGCAATTACTGGATAATTCTGCAGTTTGCTGAAGAGCAACCCTGTTTCTGTACTTACTGTGCAAGGCTAAGGGCAAAGAAAATGGCCTCTGTGGTTTGGATTCATTTTTATTATAAAATAATTGACAGTTAAGGCAAAAGAGCACAGCTGTGATAATGATTTTAAATCATACAGGGATGTGACAGAGGCCTCTGTGTTTTGTCTGAATAACTGACTTGTTCTAGTAATGCAGAGTTAATGTTTACCTGCAGTTGTGCTGCTTTATCGTGTGTGTGTGTGTGTGTGTGTGTGTGTGTGTGTGTGGTGTGAAATTTAAGATTATTGCCTAACATACTGTAACATGGAGACTCAATTTGGTCCTGCTCTTGTGGCCTACAGTCAGTCCTGTGCTAAAACCACATGTAGCCTTTGGTAGCAGCACACAGAATGATGAGGTGTTTGGCTAGGGCAGAGCAGGAAGTGATTAATCAAGCCTGTTAAAGGCAGCTGAAGTGACTGCTGTCTCCTTTGTGGCCCCATGTTTGCTGGCTCCTATAAGTTATTCTGCCACCAGAACCCAGTTACACGTATTTTAAAATTATTCATTATAAAGCATTGGCAGGTCTTGTAATTAGGTTAAACCATTGTAGTTAGCATTGAAAAGAAAACAACAAACAGAACACAGACTGGAGATTAGAACAAGAGTTATCATATTGCATCTCATCTTAGGGGTTGTATGCTTCATCACAGTTCTATTTACTTTTAATATATGCATGTGTTTCTGAATATATGTGTACTCTCTAATTGAATTTTGATATACAGTCTTTCTTGTTCTGGGTATTGAACAAAATATTTGAAGCTGCTGATGCAACTAATTGGCAAGTGGCTGAGTAACAAAACATACCAGGAATTAGCTTAAGCTATCCTTCAGTTTATTTTACACATGCCAGTGAAGTCCAGGCTTCCTTTCTTTCTTCCTTCAGTTCCATGCACCCCATCTAGACTTTTCCTGGGTCCCAGAGCAGCCCCTCCCGTCTCCCACATTTGCCACTGGGTCAGGCATTGAGTTATTCAGAGATTTGGGTCCCCAGAGCTTTTCATAGCGGTCACAACACTTCCATTACTACTGAAATTAGCCAGGAGAAGCTCAGCAATGTAGGGTGCCTTTCTACTTTGCCAGTGTCTTTCCCATCCTGGCATAATACTCAGAGTGCCCAGGAATAGATGTCTCTGTAGTCAGACTTCGCTATTTCAACACAGGTGACACAAAATGGCACTCCAAAGTGGTGGCCCTGAACCCTGTGTTCTGTGTACCTAAAGGATCCTAAGATGACTTACTTAGCCTCTCCTGTGCTGGATATATAAAAATTTTATCCTACTTAGAGCTGGTTACAAAGAAGGCATAAGTCCCAGCATATTATAAATAGTGACCTCTCATTTGAAACTATTATGCAGTATAACAAATGGAAATTTGGGATCTTCCTATCCTTTTACTGTACAAGGACAAATGCATCTTTGACACACAGGATGAGTGCCCCTTCTCAGACTGTGTCCAATTCATCCAAGTGAAGTGAAGCCGGAATGTGAGTAAAAGAGGTAAAGATAGATTCCATCTGGTAATACCGAACAGAAGGACGGGCACAGAAGAAATTGAGTTCTATTTTGCCTACACTTCAGGCAGAGGAGTTCAAATGCTGCTCTGGACTGAAGGAAGGTACTGAGGATACTGGGAGCCAAGGGTGGAGCGACTACACCACCTGGCTCTGCCTACTGGAAACAAACTTTTTGTTTATTGGATAAAAGGCAGTTGTTCAGAAGTGGGGCTAGCAACATCAGACCCGTCCGCTGCCTGTAAGGACTGCCAGTGAAATGAGCTGCCTCCTTGCATGTTTTAGAGAAGCAGTATGTCCCTGAGAGGATGCTGGGTGCTAGGAGAGCTGCAGTGCAAAGCAGGCAGGGTTTGTAACTGCATGCTAAGGAATGTCTCTTAAGAGTGAGGGCTACATGAGCCTATCACAAGGTGTGAGCTAGAACAACAGTACATCGTCCTGGAGGCTTTGAGCTTGTCATTAGACCTTTTAAAGGGCCCTCCGTGGAGAGATGAGCTATGCTAGGGTTTGGTCTGTTCAGGATTTAGATAGTCATTTTGTGCTCAGAGTTTTATGGTTTTCACTTTCATGTGATTTCATCACTATGCAGCATGGTGATTTTTGAGTCTGTTTTCTGTATGAGATGTGATTATGTCAATAAAAATTAACTTGGAAACATTTCTGAGACATCAGCTTCTAATATTTTCTTTTTAAAATTTTGTGTTGAGCTACTACTACAATTATTGTATTTATTTAAATTAATAAGAGCAACATAGGTAAGCTAAATTTTTGCTGTTAAATAAATAACATGAAAATAAATTGAAATTTCAAGTATACATCTTAGGAGGTAGGTGGGGTTTAATATTGGTCTTAATTAGTCTGTGAGTCCTTGGGTGACTATCGCTTATTGCTAGATTGAGATCAGATTCAGCATCAATTCATTTATAATCTATATTTCTTTTTGTTTGGAGCTCATGTTTCCTGGTTGAAGACCACTGGCCAGAGTAGAAAGTATCAATTGCTCAACATTTCCCGTGAGGCAGCCTTAACCTTCCCTGACTCTCTTCTAACCCATGTGCGTGTGCGCGCACACACACATGCACCACACAAACACACTTTATACTAGCAACAGCTTTTCCAGGATAGTGTGGAATTGAGACTGGCATAGGAATAGTATTTCTCTTTGAGGATCAAACTTTGGGGATATTTTGATATTTTGAAAACCGATTCCCCCATTTTCCTCTAATGTTTTGCCAGCTGCTGCTTTGCATCCATTTCTGTGCCCAGGAGGCTCCTTCAAATAGTGAGCCAGTGTTTATGTTGAGAGTGTGTTTTCTCCCCAAGGTGTTTTAGAGCTCAGTAAAAGAGCGGGAGTAATGCTCATAGACCATTCTCTTTTATACTAGCCTTTGTTTAATTTCTTAATCTGCTTCTCTACCCAAAAGTCATCCCGTACCTTTGCTCCCCTGAGCTATTTGTCCCCATCAAGTCCTAGGTCAACCATTGCCTCCTTTTGATAGACTTCTGTTTTCCTGAGGCAGACTTTTTTCTCCTTTCCTATCTACATACTTCATTTATATTCCTGTATCTTTTATAAATATTTAATTGTACCTCGTCTTTCCTTTAGCATGCATGTTCGAGGGTAGAGTGTCTTAGATTGTGCCAAGGCCGGGCCTAGCACATGGTCAGTGTTACAGTGGTGAGCATAGACATGGAGGAGGGAGGTGGGCTCATAAATGGGAGCATGAAAAGAAAGACTGTCTATGCAATAGTACTTAAATAAATTGTATTCAATTTCAATTGAACTGGTGCTGAGAACATCTTTCCTAACAATACTTTCCTAATATTTTATAAAGCTGCTGTTGGCAGTGGAAACCACCAAGCCCAGTTTTCCACCATAGGAAGCTACTGGGTTTTCTTAAGCAACCCCCCTGCCTTTTTTTTCTTCCAAATGCCAGCTTTATGTTAAAGTCCAGCCAGACTCACTTTTGAAAGCATGTCTTCCTGGCGGGGTTTCTCAGCCTTAAGGTACCTGCAGCTGAATGCTGTCCCTGTGAATTTTGCATCAAGCCATTTCCCGAAAGCTCCACTACTAGACGTGTCACTCTCTGTCAGAGCTCCTTTCTCTGCATCCCAGGAATCAAGATCTAAGAACAGTGCTTTTAGCCTGATTCTTAGGGCTCTGGTGATGTCACCCCATCTCTTTTCTCCTCTTCTCTGGCATGTCTTTGTTGTGCCCCACTTTCCAGCCAAGCTTGTGTGCTTGCAGCTGCCTGTGTGGTATTGACTGGTGACCTCTTCAGATCCTCTTTTCTGCCTGAGTTCCCACTGGCTCTTTGGCCTCTTCTTCGGAAGGTCTCTCTCCAACAGCTCCTTCCTGAACTTGCTGGTGCCTGCCTCCGCTCTGGATGGAGTGATCCTCTAAAGACCTCTATAGCTCCCTATAGCTGCCCTAGTTACGTAGTGGCTTCTTTGTAATGCCTTGTACTTCTTCATGTTTCCAACTAGACTGTGACATAGCCAGGGGCAAGGGCTTGATCTAATTCTGTGTTTTACCAGTACCCTGCCTGAGACAAAGGAGCACTGTGTCTTGGAAAATGTCTGTCAGGTAAATAAATGGAACATTGCCAGTTGGCCGTCCTTGCACTCTTCCCGTGCGACATCTGATCCCTCTGGCCTGTCATTGCCCTGATGGTGTTTTTTGTTTTGTTTTTTTTTTCCCAGCTCAGTTCTTATTATTGTGTCACATTCTTTAAGCTGTTCTTTTTGTAGTTCTTGTCTTCTTGGAGCCTTCCAGTGGGGTAGTGCACAGTCTTGATAATTTGCAGCCATTTGAGTATTCTGAACCCTGAGTATTTAGGGAACTAAATAGTGCTTCATTGTACTTTTTAGAGGTTCTTTTCTCTCCTGCTTGTTTATCAGAGTTGCTAAGCAGTTTTCACTGTAGTTCTTTTACCACGGAGGGATACAAACTTAATAAACAGTTTTTATCCTGAAGGGCATTGTTTCAATGGTAAAACCACTGTGCCTGTGAACCGCAAAGAGGGAGTCGATGAGCGTGGAGGTGACATCAGGGGTCAGGAAAGTTCCTAGAGCTGAGTTTCTAAACTGATTGTAGAAGGACAAGGAAGGAGGTCAGAGAAAGAGTGATGCTTGCCAAGGTGGTTCCCAGTGGGCCATGTTTCCCATTCAGTCTGATCTGGACCAGGAACTCAATGGTGAAAGCTCTGTAGTGTTTGTTGCCCCAGTCCCACTGGCACATAGTTGGCTTCTTTAGACACTGCTTGGCAGTTGGACATTCTGGCCTGTGGGGTTTGGAGACTTCTCTATCTGATGTGGGGGTATAGTCCTTAATTAGTCTAGACCCACATTCTGGGTCTCACCGTCTTTGTCTCTGTGACCCTACTCCCTCCTTCCACTTCAGTGGGGTTGTTCCTACCTCATTCCACAGTTCCATGTGTAGTGCTGTGACAGGCCTGAGTCCTTGAAATTGTGCCCTCTTCCTCAGACTGTGGGACAAGGTCAAAGCCTCAGAACATCTGAGATGTCCACAAGCATCTAAGTTGTGGCTGTGGCAGGTACCACCATGTCAGAAACTTAGCTGAATTCATGTGGACTTGATACCTATTAGCACCATGTACACAAGCTGCCATCTTTGGAGTCTTTGGTTTGCTTACTTGTTTTGAGACATATTCTTCTATTCCATAGGTCTTTGATGTATCCTCTTGTCCATAATATCTCTCAGTTTAAAGGGATCTGCCTTCAAGCTATCAGGTTCCCGTGGCAGTCCACCTCCTTAGCTGGATCGCTATCAGGTTCCCGTGGTCCATATCCTCAGTTGGATTGCTGCAAAAGAATCAGCAAGTGTCACACCCGTGGCTTATCTTCCCCTGAAACATTTTAATCTTCTGAGGGTTTTACCTGCCATTTGCTGTCTGTGGACTTCTCAAAATTATCTTCTACCACTGGTGTGTGAATAAAAATTGTTTAACCATCTAAAGCCCTGAATTTCTGTGATATTTCTCTACTCTATTTGGTTCCTACATATAGTCTGGATAATAGTTTGATAATCTAATTTCTTATTTATAGTATTTGACCATAGAATCCTGTAACATCCAACACATGCTGCTAATGTTAATATTCCAGCCTCTGTAGAATTTCATATTCATTAATATCCATATGCTATATGGATAAATGCTCTGTTATACTATTTAAATATATGACATATACTATATGAATAAAGGGTATATGCTACACTATATGGATATGTGGTATATGATAGACTGTATGGATAAATGGTAGATGATATGCTATATAGGTATATGGTATAAGATATACTATATGGTATATGACGTACTATGTGGATAATGCTATATGAGCTACACCACAAATGTAAATACAGTTTTACAGTGTCTGACTTGGCAACAAAAGCACCCATGGCATTACTATTATCACCTGTTTGTCAGAACAGCAGTGCAAAGACTCATGGTCCTTTCTTGTCCAAATGGAATAAGAGACCTATAGCATGAATCACGTAGGACCCATGCTGGTGGGAGCCCTACCCTCTTGTGTCAGTACCACATAAGTCCTACATGCTCCTTAACTGCTATGGCTGAGGTAGAAAGAATGGACAATCATGATCCATGCGTGTTTTTCTTGTCTTCCTTCAAAATGGCACATGTCACGTCTGGTCAGATTTCATTGACTGGAATATGGCTGATCCCAACTGCAAGGAAGCTGACAAGCCCAGTTGGTAGAAGGGATGCTGGTGTCTCCTGAGCATGCCATTCGTCACTCTAGGGGACAAGTTATCATCGTGGCAACACTCCAGGAGAGGCCGTGGTGTCTCCCAGTGCACTGACAGTGAAGCTAGACACTCCTTAGAGTCGGACATATTCTAAACATAGATCCGGGAAAATGTGCTGATGTCATGACACCTCAACCCTTTCTCCTCATATTCTGGTCACACATGCCTTCTTTATGAGCCGAGTTCATGCTTTTAATCTTATTATTTTGAAACCTAAAAAACATATTATCAGTACCTATTTGTTCAGTAGTAAAAAACTCAGCCGTTTACCTTTAAAAGCTTTTTACAGTTATTACTGTGTGTATGTCAAGGTCAGAGGGCTTCCTGTGGGGTTCAGCTTCCCCCCACCCCAGCTCTTTCCTTCCACTTTGTGAGTTCCAGGGATTGAATGCTGGCTTGACCACGAGCACCTTCACTCACTTGAGCCATCTCTCCTGTCCTAGCTAGCTACCTTTTTTTTAATTTCACAAAATCTGCATTATTTTAATAGCAGTTATTACTACAGAGGATAGTAAAACAATATTATCTGTGTTATCATGATAAAACTGTGTATTGATGACATGTTGCTGGACCTCAAAAGTAATGTTAATAATGAAGATGCTGTGCTGCTACCAGGTACAGTAATGTTAATAATGAAGATGCTGTGCTGCTACCAGGTACAGTAAAGAAGTTGTTATTTTTTACTCTGGTGATTTTCATTTTTCCCTTTATTCCTATTCCCTTGATCATAGTAAAGTGGAAAGAACATAAATGTCTAAATAAAGGTTTAGTGGTGAACTTCCAGTTCCTAACCAGGCTCTGGAATATCCCCTGGTGAACTTGTCCTTATTAAAAAAAAAAAAAATGGAGAAACCATGAGTTAAGTCAAATGCATGGTGGAATAGAAACCCTCTCATCCTTTAGCATAGAACTGATAGAACTGTTTCTTACAGTCCTAGTAAGCTCAGAACAATTACCTTAGGTTATTTATTCACATTCAGTACAGTGCTATTTATTTTCAAATAGTTATTTTGAATCTGTTAAAGCAGGAAAAAGAAAATGCCTTTTGTGATAATGCTGCAATAGGAGGATCAGAGTTTAAGCTGTTGATGGCAGTTAGGGCGACCACCACACATTGTATGAGACTGTGTAGTGCAGAGAGAGACAACGCTGGGTGATGCTGGGGACACCAGGTTACTGTTCACTTAAGAAGCTGGGTTGCACATGGGTTCCGGAGCAGAGGATCTAGATTGACTCCATGTGTCTGCTGTTGAAGTGTGAGTAGAGATTTCTCGTGCCATAAAAAAGGAGCAAATACCCCATTGAGTCACCAGGGACACCCGGGAGTTACAGACTCTTCATGTGACTGGAGTCTGGAATATGAGTCATCTTGGAATTAGCCTGAGTTTCATGCTATGCAATTGATGAGTTCATTTTAAAGGGGGTGGTATAAGAGTATTACATGAGAAGTAGGAATATGAAAAGCTAGTGGGTAGGGAGGAGGGCCTTTGTTAGAGTAAAACTCAGGCTCATTTATTGAGCTCTTTCTGTAGGCTCTGAACTAGAATACTGTGTTAACTGCTTAATACTGTATGTGGTAGATACCAGTGTTCACATCTTGTTGATGAAGAAACTAGAGCTTAAAGTCTTTGTGACGATGTCAGACAGCTGGGACTATGTAGTACGTATTAGACATAAATTACCTGACTTTATTCCCTTCCGGTTACCCGTGCCTTCATGCCAGCGTTTGTCACTGTCAGTGAGACCTTGTCTGTCAACAATCCGCCTGGACCCACAGGCTCAGGACCCTGCCGTTCCTCCCACCTCCACACATAATAACTCCCTGCCTTCCCTATCCTCTAGCTAATTTACTCTCGAGACTTCCCTCTACTGCACACCAGGGTGAAGACTATTAGGCAAGTGGCATATTCAGATAATTCTCCAGTTCCATTTGTGGGGCAACAAGCATAAATGAGTTGAAAGAAGAGACTCACAGCACTGCTTTTCAGCCTTGATTTTGTTGTAGTGCTCAGCCAGTTGTGCGCTCTGTGACAGTGTCAGACCTAGGATGCAGCCGGGGCCAGAAGGAAGTCATGTGGTCTGTGTCAGGACACACACTCTGGCTGCCACATGGTGTGGATTCCAGGTTTCCGTTTTGTATTTTCTCTGAGGCAGAGTCTTAGTTGTCAGTCCTCAGGCTTCAGCCTCTTGAATGGGCTCTGTGCATTGGATTCAAGTTTCATTTCTCTCTACTTCCCCGACTTTGCATGCTCGGGGTGGAGGAGGGGAAGTTCTGCTGAGCATGCATATATGGCATACTTGTAGTTTCTTGTATTTCTTATAGTTTTGGTTCTGAGCCTCACCTTTAACGGCTGAGCCATCTGTCCAGCCCAGTGTCTTGTGTTTCTAATCCACAGAGAGGAACGCCATACTGACTGAGAGGAAGGGCTAATGCCGCAGTTAATCCTGTCTAGTTAGGGCAGTGGTTCTCAGCCTTCCTCTGCTGCAGTCCTTTAATACAGTTCATGCTGTGTGACCCCAGCCATACAGTTACTTTGTTGCCACTACATAACTGCAATTTTGCTACTGTTATGAACTGTAATATAAATTACAGTGTAAATTTTGGACATAGACGTTTGCCAGGAGTCGTGACCCACAGGTTGAGAACTACTTGAGTTGGAAGCTTATGTATCTCATGTCATCAGCTTAGCAGAACCCAGGGGGAAGTGAGACTGCAGAATATGCTTTGAAGCTGCATTACAGAGCAGGACTTTAGTGCAATTCTGTGGAAACGCCAAGGTGACTTTAATCAGCAGTTATGTAGAATTAAGACAATGTCAGCTGTCAACATTCACACTAACCTCTGAGATAGCCTGGAGTTTGGGTTGGGGAACATTGACTTTGTAGTGTAGTCACTGGTACCTGCGTTTTACTTTACTTCCATCTTTCAGAAATGGATCACTGACTAATTTTAAAAAGTAATCAGGAAATTTAAGATGTTATCAAATACAAAACACTAAGTACTTTTGAGGATCTAGAAAAATTGGGCTCGGATGTTCAACAGGAGACAGTGTAGGAACTTGTCTGCAGGCACCTAGAGGTGCTCAGAGGAACTCCTCCTTCATCCCAGAAGGGGAAGCTTGACTTTCTTTTGTATTCTTGAAATGAGATGAATGCGATAGGAAACTATAAACCCTGTATGCCTAATGCAGAAGCTCCCTGCCGCATGTGGGGAACGAGGGAATGAGCACAACACTGTTAGACAACCAGGAAAGCAGGAAGGAAAGCTACTCAGAACCTGCACACTTTGTCACTAGTATTTTGTCATATTAGTAGATATAGTATTAGATGTAATATGTATTTGTTCTATCTATCTATCTATCTATCTATCTATCTATCTATCTATCTATCTATCTATCTATCTATAAATGGCCAGACTATTTTTCTGCAGATACTTTATAGACATGTTTATATGCACAGAAAATGTAGAATATATGGAAAAATTGGTTTTGTGTATTGATATAATTTAAGTTTTACTATAATTATGGTACAGATGATTTTCTGTCCTGATTCCTAAAATTTAATGTTTTGTGGAAGCACTGTGAAACTGCTCTCCTGGTTTTAGAGCTCCGGTTTTAATAACTGTGCAGTATGCTGACCACTAATTCATCCTAACCTACTTACTGTTATTCTTGTCAACTAGATTGCTTTTGAATTTTCCCTTTGGTAGTCTTATTCTAGTTAAAATCTACATGACTCTGTGTCTGTGTCTCTCCCTCCGTCTTCCAACCCATCTCAATTTCTTTAGGAGGGTTTTTGTTGTTGTTGTTGTTGTTTTTTGTTTTGTTTTGTTTTGAGACAAGATTTTACTACTTGGCCTGTGATGGCTTCAAACTTAAAATACTTCTGCCTCCACCTATAAAGAGCTAGGTTGCTGCCATGCACCAGCTCACCCAGCAGCCCATGGGTCTTAATTCTTTTACTTGACAGTCAGTAAATGCTCAGAGCTGGAAATTCTAACTATAAATGGCTCCATGTCTTTGCCCTTCAGCCGAGAGTCAGTGTGGTGTCTAGGTTCATCCTTCCCATTCTTAACCTTCTCTGACTGGTGTCATTGTTTACAGTCTGTCTTTACAACTGAGTAGAAAAACAGTATGTCACCATTTTTGTTTCCTCCACAGGAGGAAAGAAAACCCAAGCCAAAACAAATCAGTGGAAGTGCTGACCACTGGTTGACCTATGTTAAAATTTAACTTTTCTTCCATCCCCCAATACGTACTGAATGTGCCAAATATAATACTGGCTTTTATTCCTGACCTTTTTATTGTGTTTTTGAAGCTATCTGTAGAAGCACGTGAAGAGATGACCAGAAAGGCCATTAAGACAGTCAGGCATTTCATGGAGAAACCAAGGAAAAGAAATTCAGAAGACGACCCCCAGGAAGGTCGCGAATCTCAGGTCACCTATGCAGATGCCTTGGCTCACCTGGAGACATCACTTGCCCACCTGGAAACCCTCAACCACAGCTTCATCCTCGGTCTGAAGAACAGTGAGCAGGTATAAAATGCAAACCTGGGGATGACTGGGGGTGGCACCATGTCCGTTCTGTTCACCTCAAAGCCGCATTCGTAACTCTGTTAGCTCCTAGCTCCTGGAAGAGACACGTAAGATAATCATTTTATAAGTGGAAAGACCTTATTCCTGCCATGGATTTAAAGGTTTCAGTCTGTGGGCACTTGGCCTCTTTGCTGAAAGGCCTGTGATAGCTGTGATGGTGCAGAACCAGTGCCGTCATCATCAAGAAGGGAGACAGAGACAAAAGACAGGAGTCCCCCTGTGCTCTTCAGCGTCCTACTGCCCTCTCGCTGGATCATGTCTCCTAAAAGGTCTCACCGCCTTATCCTTAAATAGAGTCCTCTGAGGATGTGGAGATCCAGCCGGAACAGTGTGCTGTTAGGGTTGTAGACATGAGAAGCAGTCCTTGAGTCTTCACTTGTATATTCCTATCATGCATGTACCGTGTGCCTGGAGGTTGGCACTTCCTAGTCAGCCTTTCACTCTGTCCACAAGGACTCTTCTGTCTTCCTTGATAGAACTGTAGCCACTACAATATATCATAATAAAAATTGGTATTCTATAATATCATTGCAATTTTGCTAATGTTCAGATTTCATGTGGAGGTTTTAAAAAATGAAGTGTTGTTCAGGGTTATCTGTTGCAGAATATTATTTTAAGGTGTGTTGCTTTTGTTTATGCTGCATTTGTTTAACTCTGTGAAGCTATGATTCTTTGCCTGTCTAAAACACCTGATGGTCTAATAAAGCGCTGAACGGCCAGTAGCAAGGCAGGAGAGAGGATAGGCAGGGATGGCAGGCAGAGAGAATAAATAGGAGGAGAAATCTGGAAGAGAAGAAAGAGCAGATAGGACAAGAAGAGGAGGCATTCAGGGGCCAGACACTGGACCATTTGTGGAGTAATAGTGAAAGTGAGATATACACAAGTAAGAAAAAGAAAAGACTCGGAGGAAAAGGTAGTTGGGATAATTTAAAATGAAGGCAGGCAAGAAACAAACCAAGCTAAGGCCAGGTGGTCATAAGTAATAATAAGCCTCCGTGTGTGTTTGCTTGGGAATTGGGTGGCCGGGTCCCCAAAAGAGCAAACACAACCAACAGTTATCAGGGAAACTACACAGGAGCTGGAAAGCGGTGCTATTGTCTGGTGGCCCTGTGCAATATGTGTGACCACGGGCAACGTGCTGGAAACCACAGCTGTGGCTTCCTTTCTCAGTTATTTCTTGTAATGTTGGTTTTTATAGATACATTTAAAGAGAAGCAATACAGCATGGAGTGGAAAATGACTTCTAAGTCCTAATCTCTGCTCCTTTCCTGAGTAGTCATGTGTCTTTAGGTATGCTGTTTAGTGCCTTGGATCTTCAGTTACTTTTTGGATGAGGCGGAACTAATAAAACGTACTTGTAGGATTATTGTTGGAAATATATAATTAAATACCATCTATATAACACCTGGGATTATATAGTTGTTCTCCAAAACACCTGTAATGCTTCAGAGTTCAGTAAAAACAGTGCAGTTCAGCTTCCCTACTGTCTGTGCCTGACACTACGAATGGCCTGAATGTCATCCCTTTCTGGTGGCCGGGTTAGAGGAGCAGCAGGTAGCACTAGAATTCAGGAGTTTGGACCACCAGCATGCAAAGTATTGATGGGTCGATCTTGGATAGGCAAGGCCCTGAGGGCTTTGGCTTCAGAATGTCTCTTGCTACTGCTGTGCCTTTATGTTTGCCACTGCCATTTTCCTCTGGTATCTGGCATGGTGTGACTGAGTCGGGGGTGAGAAAGGGAGATCCCCACTGCCTTAATGAAGTGTGACTATTTCAAAGAAATATCCTGTTGCACTGGGCATTTTTACCAGTGGATTATTATGAAGATAATTTCCTCTTAAGCTGTACTGTTTAACTGAAGTAATGGTTTTATATAGTATTGGTTTAAATAGAATTTTGATGATTAAGAGTTTCTAACAAACATAGTAAGGGATTGTGATAGAGGTTAGTTTAGTGGGATAATTAATATAGGTAGGGTATAGTGTTGCCCCACCCTGATAAAGCAGGAGCTGAAGAAGATAGAAAATGGGAACAAGGAATTGTCATGCAGCTAGGACTTATGAGTTTCTCTTGAGAGCCATATACACTGTGATTTAGGTTAATGATTAGGGACAATCGAGTCCTAGGAGTTAGTTCTTCTGATATTGGGAGATGAGGTCATGGGTTTCAGTGTGCATCAAGCTAAAACAAGCTTTAAATAATATAATTCATGTAACTGGAAAACAAAGAATTGGATGGTTACTTAAGATAATTGGACTGACCGAGCAGTAGAAGGGAGGCATCAGGAAGCAGTGGATAAAGGAAGTGATTAGGGAGTTGTGAGAAGGGAGTCATCAGGAAGTAGTGGAGAAGGAAGTCTTCAGAAAAGAGAAGGGAAAAATCAAGGTAGAAGAACAGAACAGATAACGAACAGAGTAGAACAAGCAACCGAAAGAATAATAAAATACAGGAGAAGCTTTTATCCCTCAGAAAAGAAATCTGTGTATTTTTTTCTTGCTGACTCAAAATCTGGTTTCTAGTCTCTCCAAACTGTGGAAGGCTGGATCTTGGTAGCATTCACAACACCCTCTGTTCATAGGACCCTTTTGTCCCTTGGTGGGCTATTGATGATAGGAATAGATTTTGTTTGTGGACCTTCAAAATATACTTTGTGTATGTAGACACATTTAACTTATTAAAATTTCAGTGCTGATTGCTTTTTTTCTCCAGGAAATACTACAGAAATACAGTTACCTCTACGATCTATCCCGCTCAGAAAAAGGGAAACTTCATGAGCAAGCTGTAGCTATGTGTTTAGATGGCCAGCCTCTAAGGATGATTCAGCAGCTGCTAGAAGTGGCCATTGGTCCTATCAATATCTCACCCAAGGATGTAGTGCATAGTGCAATCACAAAAATAATTTCTGCATTGAGGTAAGCTATAAAATAACAATTACAGAAGACCTCAGGTCATATTTCACCAATAGTAATACCCACCCCATAATCATTATGGAGCTAAACCCTCCTCATGTATTTATAAGTATATCATATTTTCAAATGTTTTACAAACCTGAGCAGTTACTTCTAGCGTATTCAAACTCTTAATGGAGAACCATGAATATGTCCGCCCTGGTTTTATATACATAAAGCCAAGAGCCAGATTGCCCCGTGGGTTCAGTGTGGCTATTCATCTCCTTCCTTTTCTAATTCCCCTTCTTGGAGACAGTGAGAAATGGTGTCTAAGTAGTTCTTTTGATGAACTCAAGTCACGACTGATCCAGAGAAGAAGTTAGGCACTGGCTGTGTTGGGGCATCGTTTACCTGATATGAGTGGTGTAAGCGTGGCAGTGGAGAAGTTCTTGCTTCCTGTCCCCACACAGGCCCTTTAGTGCACAGCAAACAAGAAGACTGGGAAGGAGAAAAGAGAAGCTAAAGGGAATAATGAGGCGTCATTCGCTTTTTGTGAATAATGTAATTAGGCTAAGAGATTTAGTTGTATTTAATTTATTCTCCTTTTAAGCAATCTTTGTAATTCTGTATTGCTCTTGAGGAACTTTTTGATTAAATGCATGTCAGTTTTCTGAAGCTAAACTGAAATCAAATGAGCCTTTATCAGTTTAATTACCCCAGCCCCATCCAGTTTTCACATTAGTGCTCAGAGCTACCTAGTAATTTTATGCAGAGGAGACGGAATGCGGCAGCACTTCACTTTAGAAATAACAAATTCCACATTAATAACGCTTTGTTCTATTAGTCTGTTGTGATTTCTCTGCTGTTGCTTAGAAGAACCACTCATCGCCAAATGAGAACAGATATTTATTTGCCATGTTTTGTACCTTTTAGTTTATAATTATAGTTTCTTAACCAGATAAAGCTTATAAAATAAACATTTAGAAAAATGAGTGCCTTTATGGCGTTTCTACTCCTAGAGACTTGGTTCAGATCTCGTCTGTTTGATCAGATTGCTTCTAATGGTAGTGCACTGAAGACATTTGACCAATGTGAGTTTAAAACTTTCAGTGTTGGAAGGCTCAGGATCTTGGAGAAACCAACTATTGCACTGTCAGGGCCAAGGACTCTGTTGGGGGAGGCCCCTGCATCTACCTCAATTAAGTTTAGGGGGTGTAAGCACAAAATGACAAAGACCTGGAAGTAACTAAGTCCAGCAGATGGTTTAAATCCAAAAGTATCCTGGAAATACATATAAAATTTCTTTTTCCTCCTTTGTACTTTGAGAATTTGTGAGAGTTCTAGTCAGTGTTTAAATACTGTTCTATTTTGTTTTCTTTAACTTTTTATGTATTCATTTTGTCTTTAACATTATGCCTCCCAATCCTACCCATCACCCCCAAAATAAAAAAAAAAATTAAGAAAAAAAAAAGAAAGAGAATCTCATCATAGAAACCCATCTGTAATCTACTGGAACATGGGGTGGGAGTAGAGATGTGGGAGAGGGGGTCAGGCCTGTGGACCCAGGGCTTGAAGATCTCTACAACACAGGCCGGCAATGGGATATCCAGGAAGAGTCCCAGTGAAGGCCCAGTGTAGATGGTGTAGCAGAGACCAGGGAAGTCAAATCAAACCAATGATTTTTTTGCAGTGAATGCCTGCATGTAAAAGTGTGTGGATAAAGGGGTCTACTGCATAAATACTGTTTTATAAAAGCCCCAAGCTGGTAGATTTAGAATATTAATATATTTAATGTTTAAAACGCTTTAATGTTCAGTTGCTTTTGAATGACAAAGGTTAAATTGTTCTGGTAGAAATGTGTTCAGGGATTAAATCTTGAGGGCCTTAAGGGGAGCCAACTTTTCCATCCTTGACACTTCCCTCAAGCACAGAGCGGTGAGGGAGCACCACACCACACCATAATCCACCTGGGTTCACCTGGGTGTGCCAATAGAAAGTGTGAGTTTGAGGATTCGATTGACCCCTTCTGACTCAGTTATTCTCTTTCTCATCACAGTGGCAGTAGTGCTGAACTCATTGGGCCACGTGACCCCCTCCAGGTTCTGGAAGGTGTTGTTGGGGCAGTCCATACCAGTGTGGACAACGGGTAAGATCAGGACTGCTTGTCCACCTCCACTGAATGGCTTTCCTCATGTTTTAGTTACTTTACTATTGCTGTGAAGCGACACCATGATCGAGGCAGCTTATAAAAGTGAGCATTTTAGAGCATACAGTTTCAGAGGGTTAGTTCATAACCATCATGGCTAGGAGCATGGCAGCAGGCAGGTGAACAGGCAGGTGCTGGAGCATTTGCTGGGAATTTATATCTAATCTGCAAGTTAGAGGCCGAGAGTGAGCTAGACTGGGCGTGGCTTGTGACATAGGTCATCAGGAAGGCCACACCTCCTAATCCTTCTCAAAACAGTGCCACCAACTGGGGACCAGTAATTCAAATATATGAGCCAATAGAGGGCATTTTCATTTGAACCACTACATTTTACTCCCTGGCCCCATAGGCTTGTAGCCATATCATATTGCAAAATGTGTTTAGTTCAACTTTAAAAGTATCTATTGTTTTCCACAGTTTGAACACATTTCAATGTCAAAATTCTCTTCTGAGACTCAAGGCAATCTGTTGTTACCTACAACCTCCTGTAAAATCAAGAAGCAGATTCCCTGCTTGCAACATGCAGTGGCATAAGAATGTTCATTAATTACCATTTCAAAATTGAGGAAAGGGCTCAGAGTGCAGAAATATTGGAATGTTAGGTCTCAGAAACCAAGGACAAATGGATAACAGACCCTGGCTCTCCCAGTACCTGTGGCTGCTCCCAGCACTTCTCATTCTACTGCTTTGGTCAGTAGCTCCTCTTTTGCTCTCCCTTCCCTCTCTCCTCTCATGGTCTGGTTTGGTCTGCTGAACTTTTTACCTGCTTTCTTCCTTATAACTACCATATTTTAGGAGTAGTCATCTCCTCCTTTTATATTTATTTATTTTTTTCTTTTTTCATTCATGGACCAAAGCCAGTACCAAAACCCAGCAGGGTAAGCTCCAACTCCATGTCCCATGTCAAAGGGATTAGATGGCCCTTTAGGTCTCCCCCTCATTCCAGGATTGTTGACTGCAAAATGTTTGTCTCTCTTGGGCTGGATCCAATCCCTGTATGCAGCTCTCCCTGACAGATCTCTCATGGCTCTGACATCTACAGCATCTTGAAGTTTCTAACAAAATCCAGGCTTCAGCTTTACAGCCTCACAAAATGGCATCTCTGGGCCTCCATGCAGGGACTCTCCTGGCACATACCTGGTTTCGGTGGCCTTCCTTAACTGTGGAAGAATATTCCAGAACCCCTCTACTCCTGTATCTTTCAGGACTCTAAATCCAGAAGCAGGGCACTGATGCAACCAGCTTGGAGTGGAGCCTGGCCCCTCCTTGAATAACATTTGCATAAGTGTTGATTTGTTGATATAAGCCTTGTCAAATAAGCTTGCCCTTGCTTGAGGAAAGGATTCCTTAGGCATTTTGCTTTTACAATGTGGGTGCTTGACCACCGGGTAGAGTCTTGCCTGAAGGTGCCTTTTATTCCACTAAACTTTAGGCCTTTCATTATACTTCTTGTCTCTTTGAAAATAAGACTTGGTTTCAACATTACATTTCCTGGTTCCCTTTTCCTTCTTGAGCTACACATTTGATATTTCTTTTGCCCTACTTATTCTCTTTCATTGTAGATCTACATAAGGGTGATCATGAACAGCTACATGATACATTCAATACTAAACTGTCTTGAACTATCTATCTTCTGCCAATATTAGCCCAAAAACTTCAGTTTTAACCTCAGAAGATTATTAGGACAAGACCAAAATTCAGCCGCATTCTTTGTCAAAATATTACTGTTGCTTATATTGTTCCCCTTCAAAATGTCTTGAACTGGGTGTCACTACTTACATAGTTCATTGCAATTCTGTCTTTCAAGTTCCTACTAGGGTGGTCCATTAAGCTCTACTTAAAGTACTCAATTACTTTTCTAGTTCAAAGTCCCAATGTCTTCCACTTGGCTCTAAACAACAGCATGGTCAGGCCTATTAAAGTAATATTCCAGTCCCTGGTACCAATTTCTGTCTTAGTTACTCTTCTTTTACTGTGAAGAGACACCATGACAAAATCGACTTATAAAAGAAAGCATGTACTTGGGGGCTTGATTACAGTTTCAGAGGGTGAATCCATGACCATTGTGGCAAAGGAGGCAGTCAGGCCTGGTAGGAAAACTGTAACTTTGATCTTATCTACAATCAGAAGGTAGAACAGGAGTGAGGTGGTCCTCAGAGCCCACCCCCAGTGTCACACCTTCTCCAGCAAAGCCACCCCTCCTAATGCTTCCCAAACAGTTCTACCAATTTGAGACCAAATATTCAAACATGAGCCTGAGAGGAAATACTCATTCAAACCACAACAACCACTTAACAAGTGTGCAAGTCCTTGGAGATTACAGTAGTCTATGTTCAGTAGTATAGATGGAGACTACTCATTCATTTCCTGATCGACTTGACACAAATAATCACACAGAAACTATATTAGTTACAATACTGCTTGGACAATAGCTTAGGCTTCTTATTAACTAACTCTTACATTTTAAATTAATTCACCCCTATTATTTTATAGTTTACCATGAGGCTTGTGGGCTATCAGTAAGATTCCTGGGCTACTGTCTCCTTCAGCAGCTACATGGCATCTCCCTGACTTATCCTTCTTTTCTATGTCTGCTTGGAATTCCCACCTTTTTCTATTCTACTGTCATAGGCCCAAGCAGCTTTTTTATTCATTAACCAATAAAAGCAACACATATACAGAAGGACTTCCCACACCACAGTAGTCTTTGTTCCAGCTGATACCCACATCAATCCTGCCTGGCCTCTCTTCAACTAGCATGTTTTCTATTGAAAATAATAGCAAAGAGGGGTTTAAGAAGCTTCCCCACTAAGTAATAAAATACCTTTCTTTTGGGCTGGAGAGATGGCTCAGTGGTTAAGAGCACTGCCTGCTCTTCCTAAGGTCCCGAGTTCAATTCCCAGCAACCACATGGTGGCTCACAACCATCTTTAATGAGGTCTGGTGCCCTCTTCTGGCCTGCAGACATACAGACAGAATATTGTATACATAATAAATAAATATTTTGAAAAAAAATACCTTTCTTTTTAATTATTTTTAAGTGCACATATGTTTCATATAGTTTCAATAAAGATACATGGGCACTTATGTATTCTACTCTATTGGCTTGTAACACTTCCCACTTATCTTTGTGAATTTAATACTCAGGATGGTTAGTCTGGCTACATATGTTATTGCTGCATTCAGGAACTGATATAAAAGTTCACAACTTGCCAGGGGCAATAGAATCAGGCTCTGCTTGACTCTGAAGTCCAGGGTTAGTATGTAAATGCTGTGGCAGTATGCCTTTATGAGTTTGCTTTTGCCCCAGGCTTGATAGGATATAAGGTAAGCTGTGTCAATGAATATGAGAAAGTATTGCAAGCAGGACCCTCTGTTTTCTCTGCCCTTTACCTTGTATAGTTTTCTAAACCTCCTTTGCTTGTGGTTCTTCAAGTAAAGATACATGAAAATAGCTGTAGTGATAACCAATTCAGATCCCTTATTCTAAAGAGATATGTGTTTATTTTCTACTGTGTGTTCTGCTCTACTAAGTCATACAAAGTTATAGATGGTATAGGAGTAACTTCTAAGCCCAGGGATCTAATAGTTTTGCAGAGACGACAAGCTTACACATAACCCTGCTAACTGCTGTAGGCTAGGAAGTACCATGAAGGACACAGAATGGAGGACAAGAGAGAGCAGAGTGGGAAATGTAGTGGGTAACGGGACCCAGTGTCTGAACGGAGTCCTGTAGGAGTGGGTGATGGTATTCTAGCTGAGACGCTGCCTGGACAGGGCAGATGCATCAGGTGGGAAAGCAGGTGCACTGAGGCGCCTTCTCGGTATTGCACACACTGCTGCGGTTCCAGTGCCAGCACCCAGGGAGGGAACCCTCGTCAACAGCCAGCTTCTCTCAAATGGGGCTGGCTCTGGGTCCTGGGATGTCAAGATGACATGTAGACCAAGACTGCATAATCGCACAGAAACTTTACTAATTACAACACTACTTGGCTGATGGCTCAGGCATATTTCTAGCTAGCTCTTACATCTTAAATTAACTTGTTTCTATTATTCTATGTATCACCACAAGGCTGTGGTCTACTTGTAAGCTTCCTACACCCTTCTCCTTTGTCATCTACATGATGTCTGCCTGACTCTGCCTTCTTTCTCCCCTATCTCTACTTGGATTTCCTGCCTTTGTAGTAATGAGGCGAGCAGGCCTGCATTTTGTCCCGCCCGGTTCCCACGTGGTTAGCTTTACACCCGAAATAACAACACACAAACTGTATTCATTTAAACACTGCCTGGCCCATTAGTTTCAGCCTCTTACTCACATCTTGACTAACCCATATCTAAAAATTGTGTAACACCACGAGTGGTGTCTTACCTGGAAAGATTCAGCATGTCTGACCTAGCGGCTGGTTCCATTGCATCTGTCTCAGAGAGGAGAGGCATGGCATCTGCCTGAGCCATCTGCCCCACTTCCTTCTTCCCAGCATTCTGTTCTGTCTACTCCACCCACCTAAGGGCTGGCCTATCAAATGGGCCAAGGCAGTTTCTTTACTAACCAATGAGAGTCCTCCATCATGCCTTGCTGTATTCTGCCCTGTCATAGACCAAAGCAGTGTCTATATTAACCAATGGTAATAAAACATATTCACAGCATACAGAGGGGAATCCATATCATCAAGGCTCTCTCTGCTACTGCATAAGGCCTTTGCAAGTAAATTCTAAAATCTTGTCTACCTGAGGTCATCTTGCAGTTAAAGACAATGTTTTTCTCCATGAACTTCTAGCTAGATACACTGAAGGATGTACCCGGGGACTTTGGAATACAGGCTATTTATTTTTTAAAGCTCCAAAAAGAAGTTAGGGAGTAGAGAAGCAGAACAAGATCATCCTTTGCATTCCAGAGACAGACTAATAAAGGATTTTTGGGAAAAGCTTCAGTGGATTTCTTTGTCTTAAAAAAAAAGCAAGAGAAGAAAGATAATATTATAACTTCTATTTCTAGCAAGTATTCTTGAATTGTAGGTACTATTTGCTTGGTTTTCCATTCCCCAGCCACCTGTCCAAGACCCTGCTCATGCATGTCATCAGTCAGCACACACATTTACATGTGTATGCTCTTTGTGATGTATGTAAACTATCTCAATGTTTCTTCCACAGAGAATGCAGAGAAGATTAAGAATTGGAGTATGTGGCTGTTATTTTTCAGGTGTTCTGTTTTGTTTTCTTGAGATAGGTTTATATGTGTCTCAGGCTGGCCACAACCTCATTATTACCCAGGGATCACCTTTAACTTCTATTCTTTCTGCCTATACTTCCCAAGTGCTAGGATTATAGGTGTGTTCCCCCATGCCTGTGTGGCTATGTAACACAAATGATAAAAACCCAGAGACAGATATTAGGGTTCAAGACAAAGATCAGAAAAGCAAAGCAGCCAACCACTAGAGAGATCTTACCTCTACCAAGGCTCAGACAAACAAAGGGGCAATCCTGCCTCTACAAATCCTCAGTTTTAGCTCAAGTTGAGACCTGTCTCCTCCCATTTTATATTCCTCTCTAATGCTAGGATTAAAGGCATGTTTCGCCACCACCCAACCCCTATGGCTAACTAGGGTGGCTGCTGGGATTAAAGGTGTGTGCCATGACTGCCTGGCTTGTATGGCTAATGTGGCTGTTTTGCAGTCTGGTCTTCAGGCAGGCTTTATTTATTAAAATACAAATGAAATATCACTATATGACTATCTTCAGTACATAGTCCATGCTATACCAGCATGAATTCTTGCTTATCCTAGAACAAGTGTCAGTTGCTTTCTAACTGCAACATGCCTCTTCTGGGCACCTCTCTCTCCTGTGCTGGTTTTAAATCCTATGAACACACAGCACTCAGACAATATTAACAGAACCTTAATCTCACCAGACATGGCTATCTATACTAGCATGACAAAATTTTTAATAGAATCCACTTAAAGGAAAAAGGGTTTACTTTATCTTATGCAGTCTTAGCACAGAGGAGAACACACTGGTGAGAGCAGCTTGGAACTGAGGCGCCCAAATGTGAGCCTGTTTGCTCATATCTGGGCAGATCAGAAAGCAGAGATCAGGCAGGAAGCAGAACCAGATTATAAATCAAGGCCAGTCCCTAATCACCTTTCTCCACTGGGGCTCTGCCCTGTAAATGTTCTCCAACCTCCCAAACTGGTGCCAGTAGCTGGAGGCTAATGTTCAAAAGCATGAGTCTGTGGGGAACAATGCACAGCATTGTGCTCATTCCTCCTCTAGACATTAGGGTTTAGTGTCCCAAGGGTTTTAAATCATGCTCCAGACTTTTGCTAACATCTGAAGGAATGGCATATATAGCAGATAGGAAAGAGTAATGAATCAGTTAGAGGTTTGTGTCTCTTTCATTTACATTATTATCTCCCCTATTTTGGTACATATTTGTAATGTCATCTTTTGAGATTATACTCTAAATTTCTAGTTTATGTGAACTATTAGGTTATTACATAGCTTACAGAATAAGTTTTTTTGGAAATATGCAACAGCTGGAATGATCCAGTGGGTAAAAATGCTTGACTCCAAGACTGACATATGTGTTCTATCCCTAGAATCCATGTGGTGGTAGAGAGACAGCACTGACAAATGGTGCTCTGACCTCCACATGCATATCATGGCATGTAGGTACTACCTTCCTCATCCTATAACAGACCCTCATAAGACAGATAAATGTAATAAAAAATCCATCCAATGATGAAAATAATGTTCTAAAATAGTGTATTAAACCTAGAATTAACAAAATGCTGTTAACATCTAGTTTAAGAAAATACACTTCTCCTAATGAACACCTTCATTCTATGGCAAGACCTTGGGAAGATGTGGTCCAGTCACTCTGAACTACCACACGGTGCATATTCTCCCCATCCTACAGATGAAGTCATGAAATTGGAGGAGTTAGAGGACCTGTTTGAGATCAGCCAGTGAGGATGTGCTATGCATCACCTAATGTCAAAGCCATCTCTGATTATAGTTGGCTTCTCAGTTCTTTGTCTAGGGGTGAGGCCCCACTTAACCCCTCTCCCTCCCCTGTTGCATGATAGCATGTGTATGGATATTGTCATTGTCCAGGTCTTATTTGGGTGGCCACATTGTTATAGTAGTTTGTTTATAGCTTCTCTGTCACTTCTGGGAGACCTAGCCTCACAAGACTTTCTGTTCCAATGTTTTTTAGAATCCTTCACTCCCTGCCTCCTGATGTTTTCCAAGCCTTAAGTACAGGAGTTATACATATGCAGGTGTATCCATTTGGGCTGCATATGTAAGTTATTCTCTATATTCTGACCAGCTCTTATTTTCTGTGAAGATCTTCATCTGCTGCAGAGGGAAGCCTCTTTGATGTGGACTAAGAGCTACATTTATCTTTGTATGTAAAGAGAAGTGTTGGCAGAGGTTTTTGTCCCACCTGGTCCCGTAGCCATTCAGTCCCAAAGAAACACACAGAGGCCAACATTTATTATAATCTGGTTGGTCTATTAGCTCGGGCTTCTCATTAACTAACTCTTACATATTAAATTAACCCATAATTCTTGTCTGTTTTAACCATGTGGCTTGGTACTTTTTATCAGTGAGGCACTCTCATCTTGCTTCCTCTGCATCTGGGTGATAACTGAAAACTGAGCCTTTCTTCTTCTTAGAATTCTCCTGTTCTGGTCACCCCACCTATACTTTCTGCCTGACTACTGGCCAATTAGTGTTTTATTAAGCCAGCACAAGTGACAAATCTTTACAGGGTACAAGACCATTGTCCCACAGCAGAGAAGTATGTAGTTAGGAATTACACTGTGTAATAAGGTGTTGTTTGACTAGTTCATACATGTGTATGTATATTTTGCTTTCTGTTACACGCTTATAAAACTACCTTACCCCTTTGACCTGCCCTCCTCTCTACAAATTATTTTCCTAGAATCATGTCTTTTGTTTTGTGATTTGATAAGTTTAACCAGGACTATCTTTGTGATCATGGATTTGGAACTAAGCCATTGAATCCTGGTAGTGTCATAAGTAAGTAAATAAAAGAAAATGTCTTCTCCTCACACAGAATCAATCAGTAGTCAGTAGTTCATCAGGCAAGGTTAGGGCCCCATGAGCCTCTGCCTGATCCATGATTTACTGTTGGCAGGCCCATTGTAAGCAGCCATAGTTACTGTGAGATCATTTTATGTTGGTTGAGTCATTCCCAGAAGATGGCACTTCAACCCTTCTTCCTGTCTTTGACTCTTCCTTTCTTTCCTACCTCTCCTTATTGATATACTGTGAGCCTTCAAGGGGATTGTATAAATATCTTAATTAGGGCCATGCACTAAATTATCATTTATTCTCCTTCAGCACCTTGAGTAGCCATGCTATTCAAAGTTATATGAGAGGAACAAACCTCAATAAAGAAAATGCCTCTGTAGATTGGGCTGTAGGCAGGGCTGTAGGACATTTTCTTAATTAATGATTTATGTGGAAGGGCCTAGCCCATGTGGATGGTGCCATTCCTGGACTGGTGGACCTAAGTTCTATAAGAAAGCAGACTGAGCAAGCCATGGGGATCAAGCCAGTAAGCAGCACCCCTCCAAGGCCTATGCATCAGCTCCTGCCTCCAGGTTCTTGACCTATTTTAGTTCCTGTCCTAATTTCCTCCAGTGATCTACTATAATGTGGAAATAAGCCAAATAAACCCTTTCCTCCCCAAGTTGTTTTTGGGCATGGTGTTTCATCAAAGCAATAGTAACCCTAACTAATCTATTTTACGAAAGATTATTTTCTATTCTAAAAATCTTGTCTTGATTCAATTGCTCTTCTGTTGACATCCCCTTCCATTCTTTTGTACTTGCACAAATGTCTTTTCATGCTACGAACCAATAAAGAAGAGTGGATGAGCACTCCCCACCCTGGACTGTCACGTCCTCAGATAAGCACTCAGCATGCTTGTGTTGCTGCTGCTGCTGCTGCTCTTTCTCTTTAGTAGAGTAGTTGTTAAGTAGATGACCCCTTATCTGTTGAGCCACAGCTGATCATGTGTGTCTCTGTTAGTTGATTGTTTTTAAATAAGGTGCCAGATGAGCTCTTTACAGTGTGGTAGAAGTAATTGCCTGTTTGTTTGTTTGTTGTTTTTATAGTGAAACTATAGAGCTTTTCCTTTTAGCTATTTAATAACTTTTACTAATCAATTTTATAATAAAGTAAGTGTGTTTTGAAATGATTTTCTCCTTTTACTCTCATTAAGCCTTCTTTCCTTCACCAGAGACTACAAAAACTAGAATCATTTGCCTTCTTCTCCTTCTGGATCTCTACATTTCTGATGTCATGCTTTTTATCTCCACCTATTTTTATCCCCCCGTCTCACATATTATCTTGACAAGTTTCCAACTCACAGAAAAATGTTAAGGATTGAAAACACTCACCTGTTTCCTTTTACCATTGTTTGGTGAGCGCACCCATGTGTTTCTCTATAAGAATGGCTGTGACTTTTAAAAACTATCTTGAGACTACCTGACCCACGCCCTTGACATTGCTTTATAAGAGTCCTTTTGTCTCCATGTTTAGCTGGATGTGCAATGAAGCTTGTTCAAGACATGGTGCCTTTGGAACAGTGTTTGAACTTTAGAAATGAGTTCTTATAATCTGATTATGTGTTTGAAACATCAACTAAAAATTAGAATAAGTTTCTCTAAAATATCATATGTTATAAATTTAGGAATAAAAGAGTTTGACACAACTGTTTGAAAAGTGTTATGATGATCTTTCTGTATCTCATCAGTAACTGAAGTTTCTACTGTAGTGTGAGGTAATATGTCTCAAATGACTTACTTGCAAAATACGGTAATTGACAAGGCAAGGAAGCTGGTAGCTCAAGGCAGTAAGGTAGACCCACTGCAGGCCATATGACTGTGGGTGATCATTTCCTTGCCTACACTTTGCAGTGAGGCCAGTATACATGAAAAGGGTAGTTGTGATAGTCACTGCTCCCAGTAAACCTCCATAAATAATCCTCCATATTTTTAGCATTCACCGTAGTGAGATAGATTATTGCTTCTATGACTTCCATTTGGTCTTTATGGCTCCAGTTCTCTGACTTTGGAGCTTATTCTATTCACCTTGACACTTGGGTATGAGGGTTAAAACACCAGCTTCAGGTTGTGCAAAACTAGTTTGTATTTGTTGGCAGAAATGAACTTCATACAACTTTCTATCTGATTTTTACAACAAACATATCTTTAATTTATTTGTTGACATTCTGACACACTTGCATGATGTATCTTGGTCCTGCCCACCCCTAATTTGCTTCTCCCTCCAGCCCCATGTCCTCCTTCCCTCTTTATGCACTCTTGCTGTGTGAGCCTCCCAGCACAGCATCTCAGCCCACTGGGCCTAGCTAGTGCTCTGGCTGCTGTATTGCCTGACCTTGCTGGTCTGCTTCAGAAAACCATAGCTACAGTGACTTCAGGTGTACCACAGTCATGCAGTGCCTATAGGATAATTCACTCCTCCACACCCACTGGCTCTTCATTCTTCCTGCCCCCCTTTCCCTGATGTTCCCTGAGCCTTGTGGGGTTGATATCAATGTCCCATTTCTTCCAGATTTGCACTTAGACAGCTAAAGACCTCCACCTGAGACTGCCCAATTTCTCCATCTTTTCCAAGTGGTGTTGAAGCTTTCCTTCTTCAAAGGGCATCATCATTCCCATTCCATGCCCCCCAAAGCGAATACCAATTGTTGCCATTATTTGAAGTACTTAGGCATATGCTAGGTGTGTTACACACTGAATATACTACTGTTTTCTACTTAATTCTGAACAACCCTGTGAGGAAGGCACCATTATGCATGTCTCTTGACAAGTAAGGAAACCAAGGCTTGGAATTCTGTCAAGAATGCTGTGACTGGAACTTGGGGCAGGCCCTGAAGTTTCAGGCTGTGTCTGGAACTTGGGGCAGGTCCTGAAGTTTCAGGCTGCACTTTCAGACAGCCAAACTGTCTCTGCAGCCTGTGTTCATCGTCTTGGTCTCAGAGGTGAGAAAACCCTCCCTCTGTAGGTCGCTCCTCTGTTCACCTCACATCGGAGCTTTAATCTCTCTGAGCTTCCATGTTCTTGGAACTGGAAGTCCTTGCCTTTTCCCTATGCTCTTTCCCTGAGTTACATTTTCCTGTCTGCCCTTACTCACATCCTGCATACCCTTGATCCTTTTCAGGTGCCGCACCTCTTCCTCCAAGTAATTGCTCAGTTTTGTCATATTAATAATTTGGACAAAGGCCAATTCATACATCTTTTGCATTGTATTGGTTCCTTGAGGGCAAATTCCATGTAAATTGTAATGTCGTCCGTGACATTGAGCACAAACTATAGTGCTGTGACGGCGATGCTTATGAAGATGATTTTGACAGGGGTGGTGGTGTGAAGTACTTTCTCTGTGCCATGGACCGTGCAAGGTGCTTTGCATATGTTGTCTCGGTTACAGGGATTCTAGCAGATGCTCTCCCAAGACCTTTAACTATAGAGTGAGCATGACATGCATGGTTGTTGTTTGGACTGATAGAAAATGATGGTGCCGAGAACCAGTTAGGTCTTAAATGATCTGCTGACACAGGTCTACAGACAGGAGGTATCCAGGGAATACCTGTGCATTCTCTTTCTTGCATAAATATTTTCCAGTTTCTGTGTATGTCTACATACACATAGAATTATGTCTTCTCTTGTGTGTACAATGTGCATACATATGTGTGTGCACATTCACATAGATGTATGTCTTCACTTGTGTGTACAGGTGTACATACATATATGTGTGTTTATATACACATAGGTGTACATGTCTTCAGCTGTGTACAGGTGTGTATGCATGTATGTGTGTACATATGCATGACTATATATGTTTCTACTCATGTATGGGTTTTCATGCATGTGGCTGTGTGTGTGTACATACACAGATTTAAGTATGTTTTCACTTGTGTGTACAGATGTGAATGCATGTGTGTAAGTGGAGGCCAGCAGTTTTTTTCAGGTGCCTTCCTCAATCCCTGTCCTCCTGTTTTTAAGTGTTATTAGTTGTGTGTATATGTATGTGCCTGATTATCTATGTATAATATCTGTACTATCTGTGTGCAGTGACTGTAAAAGCCACAAGGGCATCCTCCTGGAAGCTGCCTGGTGTTGGTGCTGAAAACCAAGCTCAGATTCTCTGCAAGACCAGCTAGTGCTCTTAACCACTGAGCTTCCTCTCCAGCCCTTCCACCATAGTCTGTGTGCCTGCCTCCAGGCCTGCCTTTTCCACATGGTCTCTGAGGATTGAAATCAGTTCCTCATGTGTGTTGGCAAGCACTTTACTGACTGAGATATCTCCCACTCCCAGTTTTTCTCATTTCTAACAAGTACTGAGAAGGAAGGGTAGCTATTGGTAAAACTAGCAGATGATTCATAAATTTAGAAATGTTTAAGCCAGTTCTTTACATTTTATAATTTCCTTTTTCTTTAATTCTATTTTTAATGTAAGTTGCCATAAGACAGCATTTGTCAGTATATGTATGTTCCTGATTGTCTGTGTATAATATTTGTACAGTGTGCTGTGGTAGATGCTGAGAGACATGTTCAATGGCAATACAGAACCTAATTTTTGGAGTTTTTTTTGTTTTTAAATATATTATTTTGGTCTTGTTAAGAGTAGGAATTGGCATGTTTGACCTGGTCTGCAGCTCAGTTTAGAAGAGTCATACGAAGAGCTTTGTAAGGATGCGATTGTACAAACACTGCATAATGCAGGGCCTTGGGGAAGGGAGTCTGCCATGGGAAACACTTAGCAGCTATCACTGACATCAGCAAGTGAGTGAGTTCACTGAGATGCCCTTTCGGGGTTACAGGAAAACAGATCCTAGGTTGGGAGGAGAGGTGTGCAGATCATCCCCTTCACTGCATCCTCCTGGACCTCGCAGCCGTGTAGTAGCCGAGCATTCACATTCCGTTTCTAGGTGGTAGTAATTGTGCACCACATGCATAAACTGTGGGCAAAGTGAGACTGACGGAGAAACACAGGCAGTGGGGCCAAACCACTATACACGACAGGTCCCGGGGAGGTTGTAGCACCTCCCCGAAGTCGTGTCTGTCCTGGCAAATGTAATTGGTGATGTCTTGTTTACACAGCTGTTGCCAACTAGTAATCAAGTATATAAAATTACTAGCCTGGGACCTGACACTGTTAGTACAAGCAATTAGACAAGCTTTCCAACTTGTTAAATTTTCAAAGAAATAAACTAAGAGCAGAGTAGTTAGTGGTTACGTCTTGTCAGATTTATGAAGCTCAGTTTAATAGGCTACTGTTTAAGAATTCCACTTATTTTACATAGTTTTTAGATCTTCCAGTATGGTTTGCTGTAAGTCACTTTAAAACATATTTTTTTTTCCTCATTAGAAAACAAAGTCAGTGGTGGCATTTGATTATAGGAGGGACACAAAAGCCTCAGGAGTTTCTCTTCCCATCTTGTCTTGCTCTGCAGGGAGGAGCTGGTGTCCGCTGAGGACCTGCTGCAGTGGCTGCGGCCTTTCTGTGCTGATGACACCTGCCCTGTGAGGCCTCGAATCCAGGCGCTCCAGATCTTGGGGCAGTCTTTCCATTTGAGTGAGGAGGACAGCAAGCTCCTGGTGTTCTTCCGAACAGAAGCCATTCTCAGAGCCGCGTGGCCTCAGAGACAGGTAAGCCTGCATCTGCATTCACATCCTTCCTCAATCAGTGGTAGGTAGAGGGCAGCTTCAGTTGCTAATAGTAACCATCTCGGTAATGCAGACTTCCATTAGGTTCAGTGTGTTGGCTGTAGACTGGTACCAACTGCTTAGTGATGGATTCTGGGTAATAAAGTCTATTCTGATTTTCATACATTGCTGAACATGACTGTGCTTATTAAACACATGTCCTTCATGTCCACATGCCCATCTTCAGGACTGTTGATGATGTTGGTTAAATGGACTTTGACCTTTTCCAGGAGAAATGCCTGGAAAGGCAGGTGGCTTTCCTGTGAACTTTTGACATGACCGTCCTTCTCCTGTACCACTGTGGGCTGGGAAGACAAATGTCTTTGTTCCTCAGACCTTTGGAGGTTCCCACTGGCCTCCACTCTGGAACTTCTCTGATCACTGCAAATTTTACTGAACTTGGAATCCTCGAAAGTTAAAACTCCTTTAGTTATTTTTTTTCTTCTTCCTTTCTTCCTCCCTTCCTTTCTTTCTTTCCTTTCCTCCTTCCTTCCTTTCTCTTTCTTCCTTTTTAAAGTTCGTCTCCCTGTATCATAGAAACTCTGGAAGATACAGGTCCTAGCTAGCTTTATCTTCAACTGGACACAAACTAAAATCATCTGAGGGAGCTCAGTTAAGGGATTGGCAAGGAGGCCAGAGCCCACTGTGGGCAGCACTGTCCCTAGGTAGGCAGGTCTGAGCTGGAAAGCATGTCAGTAATCTGGCCCTCTGTGATCTCTACTTCAAGCCCCCACCTTGGCTTTCCTCGATGGACAGTGACTAAAAAAAACCCTTTGCCTCTCTAGAGGGCTCTTCCTCAGATTCTCATTCATTGTTTCTACTTTGTTGCTGTGGCTGTAGCCTGTTTGCTGTCATCCTTGAGGTCCATGAACTTCATTTCTGGAGTATTTGCTCTGTGAAGGAGCAAATGCTCAGGCCCTCTGGAAGTCTCAGAGTGACAAGTGAAAGTTATCCTGTGTCTCATTTACATTTTTATTTTCTCCCTGTGTCTACTTTCCTCTCAGATAAGAGCTGTTTCCCTGTTCCTGACAGGTAATGGTCAGGTTCCTTAAATATTTGGTAGTGGAAATGAGCACACCCCATGCTGGCGTTGTTCGGCTGCTGTCCTGGGTATTTATTGAGGAACAGTGTGGTGACTGCATCTCCTCTGTGTCTGCCTGGCCTTTTCAAAGCACAAGGGAATTGGATGAGAAATTTTCCCTTCTAGCTGAAGCACCTTCTTGGTCCTTGGAAAAGGAAGCAGCGGATTCAGAATGAAAACATGATCTGCATCTGGAATGTTGTGTTAACTGTGTCTATGGTTTAAATCATCTCTTCAGTTGCCAGTTTTCAAAGACCGTGTTATCTTTCTCTAGAAGTCTGGGGAGATTGGGCACTTGTGGGCAGTGCATGTCTCTGTCAGCCTTCTGCCACTAGGAAGAAAGTTTTCACCCTGGGGAAAACTGTTCCACTGAGACCTTCATACTTTGTGTGCAAAATAGAGCCTTGAGCTAAGGTAGACAATGGTCCACTCTCCTACTCTGTCATTCTGTCCTTGCTATCCCTGCATCCCAGATAGCTGGAGAACAGTGTTTCCTGTTTCCTGTTTCACCTTGGCCTCTTTCTTCTTCAGGAGCCTTTTCAGTACTCTTGCTGATAGACCCACTCTACAGGTAGGAGATGAGAATAGATAATGATACCGCAGTGTTCAATTACAAGAAGAAAATGTGGGTGCCACGTTCGCCATGCTGGTAATCCTCTTAGGCAGACTTTGCATACATCAAAGAGGGGCTTAATATTTAATTATCCTCAGAGTGCCCAAAGTAGTGGTCCCACACATCATTGTGTTGCTGGGAAACCACCAGTGCCTGCAAGATCCAACATGGCTGTGACGCCTGCCCTCACTGCCTCACAGAGAGATAGCAATTTCTAGTTTTCTAATGGTTAGTTAATGGAATTAAAAATTCAGAGAACCTCAGTTTTCAGCAGTTTGAGAGGCATTAATTTACTTCCCAGAAATGCAGCCCTGCATGGTATGAGTGGGGAGGAGGAGGGGAGGGTGTATTATATTAATCCCTTGGTACAGTTTATCAGAGGTTTTCAGCTTTTGTAATTTTCTAGTTAACTGGTGCATGAAAAATGTGGGTCAAAATACTGATGTTTCCTTTGAAAGCTTCCATACCTCAGCACCTCAGGTTTTTCCATACTTTTATATAAAGGGGGACATGGAGTTAAGTTTTGCCTTTTTACTTTTCGGTACATCTGGATTTGGTGGTGTAAGACATTGCTGGAAAGATTTAGTTTAAGATAACACTCATGCTATGAAGTCACATGGCTGCCTGGTATGAAAAAGCGAGTCCATGCTAACACTCCATGAGGGCCCAGCTGACCTTCATTGGGCAAATATTAGTAAAGTACAAACTTCTCTTCTCAGGTAGACCTAACGAAATTGAGTATGCAAAACCATATGGAGTTTGCTGAAAATAATTTACTGTTGCAGTAAATGCCTTCAAATCTAAGAGTCCACATTTGATCTGCTTAACCTAGCACAGGTGTGGAGCTGTGCATGTTGTGCACAGAGGTAATGTGATGTCCTGCTGTCCTGGAGCTGTGAGAGGCTTCGTTACCTCCCTGCTCAGTAGCTGTTTTGTAGGAAAATAGGAAAATATATGGTCGTCCAGAACGGAGAAGTGGCTGGAATTTTGTCTGTCTCAGGTGTGACCCTTGTGAAATGACTCCGCAGTTCAGTACAATCTGTTTCCTTGCTGGCTTCATTCTTGTCATTTGCCGCTATCTGAAAACTTCCTCCCCAACTCTCTGCCTGTTTGTTATATCATATCTTTCTTCTCCATTAGAATATAAATTCTTTGAGGGTAGGGATCTGAAAGGTACTCTGTAAATATTTGTTGAATAAATGAATATTAAGTCTTTAAGAACCTGACCAAGGTCATGCTTCAAATGGCAAGACAGAGCTCCAGCGTTCAGACTGCTGTTCTTGCCTTTACCGCCTACCTGTTATCTGGAGGCAAATGATTTACCTGAGGTGATGGGAAGATGTCCTTTAAGAGTGACCTGATGCATCTGGGTTGATGTGATTTACTTCGCCACACTGTTATCGTGATGACTTCTGACTAGCTTGCTGCTTTCAAATGGCAGCAAGCATCAT
This sequence comes from Arvicola amphibius, assembly GCF_903992535.2. Lineage (NCBI taxonomy): Eukaryota > Metazoa > Chordata > Mammalia > Rodentia > Cricetidae > Arvicola > Arvicola amphibius. Next base: position 95,000,131 of record NC_052048.2, read on the forward strand.
TTTCTGGACATGAGCAGAAGAGCTAACATTCCCAAAGAGAATTCTGATCTCTTTTCCCCACGATGATTAAAGTCAAGAGAACAGCCATGTTAACCACTTGTAGATCTATAGACTCTCCCAGTGTAACTCCTTTGGTTCTCTTCCTCTAGAGATCCTCCCTCTCAGTGCTGTGGGAGTTATTTGGGGCAGAGCAAGAGACTGTAAGTTTGAACTGTCATAGGGAGGGGTTAGCATCCTCCCTAATTTAGGTGATATTGTATGACTGGCTTGTGTGGGCTGAGGCAGAAACTTCAACTCGGTTCTCTGTAGTCACAGAGCCTGGGTTCTTGGCTATGAGCTGCAAATCTCCATTTGCTGGGGACATGCACGTCCTCAGTACCAGCACTTGGTCATCATTCATGTACTCAGCACCCAGTCCTGTTGCACGACATGCAGTATGTTCCAGAAGCCTTTTCTCCTGCCATGGATTGGGTTTTGTTAGACGTGAGAAATCAGGAGTTTGAAGGACAACAGAAAGCATTTCTCTGTCATTTCACGAAGTCTCCAAGCAGTGCTGTCTGTGTTAACTGCTGTTCAGATGGAAACTCTGTGCCTGCTAACTAGTGGTTGTTGCAATAAAGCACTATGGAAATGTTTATCCGCCATTCTTCAGGCCTATAGTATACCCTATGAACTGTAAGTGCTGTGGGTATGGAAATACGTAAGATTCTTGCTTCTGGAGCCCATGAGTTTTTCACATACAGAGACCTGAATTCAAACCCCAGTTTCACTACCCACTAGCTGTGAGCTGGAGAAAGTTAGTAATTCTCTCATCTATAAGTGGGAATAGCATAATCATTGTGAAGATTAAATGGCATAAAAATTGTAATGTTCTCACTTCAGACAAGGTAATGGTCCTTGTTGGGTTGGGACTTCTTACTGCCAGTAGTCAGTAAAGTGTCCAGATACCAAGATAAGTGTTAAGCCTCAAGGATCATGTATAGCCATATGTCGAGGCAGTGAGACCACTTCTCTGATTAGTTCATCAGAACCAGACACTTGTGTGAAAATGGTGAGACACCATTGGCTTCAGGTGACATGGGGTGGACAGGCTTTCAGGAGCCACATGTGTTCTGATCAGGGAATGTGGGAACATGATGGCGTGTGGTGTATGAGCAGATTGCTGTTTTGGGGAAATGAGCTGACCATGATGGGGAGGACTGAGGCAGTGGTCTGGTTTCTGAACTTTGCTCTTACAGTGGAGATCTCGGACATGGGTGGAGAAGAGAGTCTGATACTATGCTCAGATGTGGGCAGAGGAGGAGGCAGTTTACTGTTGCTCCTAATTTTGCCTGTGACTAGAAGGGACGTGGGCTACTTAACTTGCTGGACAATACAGGAGAATCTAGCCCCTGAGTTCAGGCACGTTATCGGTATGCTTTAATCAAGCCGTCAGTTTTCTCTAATGTGTAAATGTCTAAGCAGCACTTTCTGGAGCACGCTGGAGCAGCAGTGATGCAGGGAGACTCAGTTGATCTCCTTCACAAAGACAGAGTCATTGTAGGCTTAATGTGCCTTAGTAATGGTCACTTCCCAGGAAGAGACTTGAACTTACCAAATGTCCCCAGATGTGATTCCCGGCTTCCTTTCTCTCATTTCAGGCTCAGGTCAGGTCAGTTGTCTGTGTAGTGGATAACCGTATCCAGTGACTTTTAAAATGTCATTACTGTGTGTTCATTGTCCCTAGTGAGAGCTTCATTAGGACACTGCACACAGCAGTGTGAGGCTTGATCTTACCCTCCCGTTGCCTCTTGTCCTTCTCCCCATTCTCAGTGCCCCCCTTCCTCTTCTCCAGCAGTCTTCTGTCTGCCCGCATGTCTTGTGTAAATTTGAAATTCTGGGTCTACATATGAGAAACAAGACACAGTGTTTGCCTTTCTGGGCCTGGCGTATTCTGTTTAACCTATAGATCTCCATTTCTATTCGTTTTCCCATAGGTGATATAGTTTCATTCTTCTTTATGGCTTCATAAACCTCCATTGTGTGTGCATCTCATTTACATTATCCACTCGTCTCGATGGGCATGTAAGATAAACCCATCCCTGTGATATGCAGATCCCTCTGTTGGGTGCTGATGTAGACTCTCTCAGCCCTTTACCTAGGAGAGGTATATAAGGTAGCCCTGTGTCTATGCTGACTTCCTTGGTGTCTGGCCTATTTGCATTCCTACCACTAGTGCCTAATGGTTTATTTTGCCCTGTGTCCTTACTAGCATTTATTTTCATTATTTGCACCATTTTGGCCAGGGTGGAATAGAATCTCAGTATGGTTTTTATTTGTTTTTCCCTGGTGAGTAAGGATGTTGAACATTTTCTATATATCTATTGGTAATTTGCATTTTCTCTTTTGAGAACTCTCTAATTCATTTTTTTCAGTTTGTGGTTGGATTTAGGGAGTTTAAGTTTCTTGGTTGCAGATTTAGTCTAGATGTCAGATGAGCAGCTAGCCAAGACTCCCTCCTGTTACACTACTGTTCACTCTGCTATTTCCTTTCTGTGCAGAAGCTTTCTAATTGCATGATTTCAGTAATCTCCTCATACTGGCCATGCTGTACAAAGATACTTGTCTTCTGTGCTCATGTGGGCTGCAGAGAACTGAAGGGGGGAAAAAGAGCATTTGACTGTTGGGCATTGGGAAGAAAGCAGAGCAGCTGAGGTTTGGACTTTGTTTTGAAGTGATGTCAGACTTACAAAAAGGTGTGTAAGTTGTACATAAATTTCTGTGTATTTTTCAGTTCAATTCTGCAAATAATAATGGCTCAATCATAGCCACACGAGTTTAGTACCACTTCCTGATTGATACCCAGCTCCTCTGCTGTCAGTGACCTCTCTAGTCCCTTTTCTGAACCATATCCACCCAGGTCACACACTGCGCTTGTCCTATCTCCTTAAATCTGTAACAACTTTTTAGTCTGGTTTATGTGTTTGTTCTTTCATGGTCTTGTTACTTGTAAAAGCAGTGGGAAATTATTTTGTAAAATGTCATTTAATTTGACATTGTCGTGTGTTCAGGTTTTGTGTTTTTAGTAGGAGACCACAGAAGTGATGTGTCTATCTTGGTGCGTTATATCAGGACTTGTTTCATGACTAATGGTGTCAACTTGGAGTACTATGAAGGAGTACTTTTTTATGATTATTAGGTAGCTTATTAGATACTTTTTCTATGCTAGAACATCTATGGCAAGGGCAATATTTAGTTTCTCATTACTTTATTTCTGGTTAGGCCCCCACTTATCAAAGATCATCTCCCTTAAGCTTAGGCTGTAGAGGTTACCTGAACTCAGGCTCTCTCAGCATGCTTACAGTGCAGGGTCACACATTTATGACATTTGTTCAATATCGACAGCTGTGTTTTAGTTCTTTAAAAATGAGAAAAACCTATCCCAAAAAGTACCTTTTAATATTTAAAAACATTAATAATATTTTCATAATTTTGATTTTGTTGTAATAAAATCGGAAGCTCAGAAATGAAGAATCACTGTTGATATATTTATACTTTCCTGTCTAATAGTAACAGTTCTGCAGTGGAGCACAGAGTGGAGCAGTGGTGGCGGTGCTATTGGAGTCCTCCTTGTGTGCAAGACTAGTCTAAGAGTCACTTAGATCAGTGGGGGAGATGCTAGTCGACACTTGGTGATGGGATGGGGCTTTTACAATCTTTTCAACATTCCATTTCCAGAGAAACTGGCAAGGCCCTGTGCATACAGGAGGCCACACTCCCCTTTGGACCATCACAGATCTAGTTTTGCCTAGAGCTCAGCCCTGTTAACCTTTTGTGCTTCTGTTTTTCTACTGTGCCTACAAATTTTTTGTTTGTATTTGAAACTCTTTGTTTGAGTGTCACAGTATGACATCATCATATTTGTGAACAGAATCACATAATTATTTTGCCTCTTTACATTAATCGTCCTGTTGTTTGTTAGGAGTCACGGGAGCAGAGCTCAGTGTCACTGTTAGCGAAGGTACAAAGGTTTGTAGCAGTTCACCCATAGAATACTTGGATGTTCTGTGGTATCTTGTGTATTTGTGCCTGCAGCAACACTGAGCTGCTATCAGTGCCTGGAGGAAGATTAATAATCAGGTGCACTACCCAGCTAAAGGTGTCTGGGTTCATGGCCAGAAGTACAAGAAAGTTTAAGGTAAAAAATGGCTTCGGCTGAGAACAGTACGTTAGTCCTCCTTCAAGGACAGTGAGTCTGTCTGATAAGCAGCTGCAGCCACTTGACAAACTGACTTACAGGAAAGGATGAAAGTCCCCTAATTCGACATGGAAGAAAGCAGCAGTACTTAGACACAAAATAGTACTCTCATGTTTGAATCACATTTGTGTTTTGCCCTTTTCAGTTTTATAATATTTACTTAGTGTCAGTAGCAAATAGTCACTAAATATGCAGGTGCTTGTGAAATATTGGCAGTTTTCTCAGATACTTCTAGGACTAGGATGGAGAGAATGCTACATAGAGCATGTGCAGGTCAGTTTCATCGGGGGAATAGTGTAGTGGGTTAAATACTTTCCCCTAAACATGAGGGCCAGAGTTCAAATCTTCAGAACTTGTGGAAATGCCAGGTGGGTGTGGTAGCTGGCCTGTAATTCTAGCTCTGGAAAGGAAGGCTGAGACGGGGGCGCACTAGCTTATCCGTGACCTCTGTGTTAAGTTAGAGTCTGCATCTGTAACTTAGAGTGAACTCAAGGGAGCTTTTATCTGGACTATTCCACATCCTGGAAGCTGGAGGTTGTCATTACTGCCTAGATCCCCATTCTGATTAAGCCAGGAGCCTTGATTTCAGGTATTTTAGGGAGAGAAATTCTCAAAATGCTCATACTAACCATCTGTCCTCATGCTTCCGAAAGCCTGTATAATACCTACATAATTAAACTTTAATGGGCTCAGGAAAATCCTTTCTTCATTTTTACTTTGATAACTTGTCAATTTTATGAAATGGTGATTTTTTTCAGCTTAAAATTACTTAATTTTTCTGACTCTTTGACCAATATTCCTAAATATATTCTGAAAATATATTAGAACAAACCTGTCTGCTAGAAAGGTATTGTTATTTTAATTGTAATATTTGTATACACACACATATATACAAATACACACACAGTGTACATTGATCATATGATGTTCAATTTTCTCTGCTGACTACTCGATTTGATCATAGCTAACAATTTTTAACTGAAAATCTGGAGCATAGTCACCATAACTGGAAGCAAGTAGTTTGCTGATGGCATCTTAGCACTGTTCTCAACCAGGATAGGGACAAACAGAGCCTCTAAGTTTTTAAAAACCCAAGCTGCCATTTTTTTTTATAGTTTTCTAATTTCTAGATACCCGAGGAAAAGGACTGGACTTACTAAAGGGAATATGTAACTGGACTGACAAGAGCTAAAAGAGCATGTGTTGACATATATGAGCCTAAGTGTAAGTCCCTGTCATGTGGGCTCATGAGTCTAAAATCAGAGACATAGCTTTTCAAACTTAAGTGTGTCGTCTTTACTCAACTGTCAGAGTACATGTTGCTCTTCCCAAGCTCATTAGCACTTAGATCTGGAAAGCTGTATCCAAGAAAGAACCTGCATTTTGTTCTTTACTAAAGAGTTTGACGACAGTAAGAGAGTCCTGGCTGTGCCGAGGAGGCAGCTCAGCAGTTAAAGAACTTGCTATCCAAGCAAGAGAACCCCATCAACCTGCAGTTCCAGCCGTGCAAGACGAAAATGGTATCCCCAGAGCAAAGTCACCAGACTAGCGCTATGGGCAAGCTCTGGGTTTGTCTCTGGGACTCTACCACGAAGAATAAGGTGAAAAAGTGATAGAGAAGGATTCTCTTCATCTACTTTGAGCCTCCACACTCATACACACCTGCACTCATAAGTATACAGATGCATCAGGGGAAAGTTAAAGACATTGAAAGATAGTTTTGGACTCTTTCCCAACATAATAATTACAGGAATTTCAAAAGGCTTCTAGAAAATAATTTTCTACAGATCTCTCACACCTCAGCAAGGCTCATGCGCAGAGGAACTGACTAACTTGCTTCAAGATTCTTTTCATTGCCATTTTATAGACATGGCCTGGGAAGGTACTGTTTCCTATAAGCAGGTCACATTCACATTCACGTGCCGTTCAGTATTGCGGGCTCATAGTCTTTGAGTGTGGGGCTCTTCGCAACCCGTACTGCATGTGTGTGTCGCTTTCTAAGTACTGCTTCTGAGCCTAAGGACTTGGGGAACTGACACAGAAAATGCTGGTGCCCTGGCTGCCACTTTTCCTGTGAGTATAAAAGGTCTTTGTTTCTGACCCAACAGTCTCTAGTCTTCTGTCAGAACCACTAGACACACTATCCTGCTGGCTTGTCAGGAAGAGTCTTTCTTATCTTTAACAAAGGCTATGTCTTTCAAAATCAACTCCAGGGTCTTGTTTCTATAACGCAATGCAGGGAGCGGGGCATGACCCATCCATTTTCATATGCAGTCAGACGCCTGGGAGTTTACTCTCAGGAATGGGGGCAGCCTAAGAGAGACTTTACATGGGAACTTCCTTAGAAGCCTGACATGTCTCTGTGTGTAGTGGGGATCCTAGCCATTATCTCTCCTTTGAGTAGAGCAGAGCCAAAGTCTTGTATGACCCAGGTAACCGACATTCTGGCAGATGATTTCAGTGAGAAAGCAAAGCCGCACAGACCCTGGGACCAACAGTGTGAGCTGTGGAGAGGTGGTGCTAGGCTTGCTTTCTCTCCTTTAATCTTTCCAGTGACTTGAGAAGGGAATTGCCTCTTATTTCTAGAGCCCCACCATCAGGGCCTGGTTCTGGGTTTAGCTACTCGTTTATGTTAAGAGAAAAAAGTTAAAATACGCACAATGAAGACTGGATTTCCTTAGAGCTTTGGCCATGGCTGGAGGGAGCTCCACTCAGTCTATGCTCTTCCAGTAGCTGCGCTGCAGTCTGTAGACAGAACAATGGCGCACAGACTCAGTTGTGGGGCCAGGGAGTCCAGCTGGGAAATAATCTTAGAATTCACAATTCTGACTCTTGGGCTCTTATTGCACCCTAGTGCTAGAGGCTAAGCTGTTGGGTGGGAGGTCATTGATTTCACTCTTAATATACCGGGGCTAGGGCTGACATAATTAAAACCCAAATCCTTATTTCAAGGGAACTATTATACTTCGGCTCTGCCTTACCATTGGGAGTAGAGGCTCAACCCCGAGTATATAGGTGATTAAAAGTTCACACTTAACACTTGTCGCTCCCCTCTGTAAGCCACAGAGGAATGCACTGCTTTTGCATCTTTTCCTGTCTAAAACTATCAGTTACAGAAGCACGAGGGATTTCTACAGTCCCCATCTGCGGGTTTCACCTCCACTGCCACCACTGCAAATTCCAGCAGGAAGGAGACTCCTCAGAACATATGAGTGGTGTTAGCTGGTAATTTTAACAACGGCCTGTTGTCTGTCCATGCATGTCGTTAGTCATTTTACCAACTGAGTGCCGCAGCTTTCCAGATCAACAAAATTTCTCTGGTTCTCCTCTGACAATGTATTAAATGTGCTTTATTTTCATTCAGTGTCTTCCCATTTCATTACGTGTCATGTGTTGTGCAAGAATCAACGAGGAATGTAAGAATCTCCTGGGTTTGTGGGATTCACTCTACCCATATCTTAATTTCTTCTATTTCATCTTTTAAGTCTTCTTTCTAAAATCCAGTCTCTGTGAAGTCTTGTTTTTTTCCAGACTAGAGCTTCTCTCTCTGTGCCCAGCATATGAAATACAGTGTTGAGGTTGCTGTACAAGAAGAAAACCCAAACAGATGCCCAGTCACTGGAGAGGAAGCAAAGGTTTCACTAGTTCTTCTTATAGATGTGGACACCATTCTTGAGTGCTGGAGCAAATCTACAAGTGCTTCTGTCCTAAATATTAGTTACCATGTGGAATTTGAAGTCATGGCAGCAGCTTTTTTTCCCATAGTTCTTGTAAAACTAGAAAATAAGTCCATTGATCTGCCTTTCACTCTGATGTATGTTGATGAAACATGCTGACTGTTTGGAAAATATTTGTTGACTTAGTTAGGTAGCTCCTGAACATCGGGCCATTTCCTATGTAAAAGCAATTCTTACGTGTTATATAGTGTTAAGAGTCCAGCTTATGTCACTGTCGATCTGTGTTGTTAGAAGCACGCTGGGAAGGTGTTGGGAAGGTGGCAGATACAAGCTTATTAAACTTCATGTTTCTCACAGAAGTTTTGTTCTTGTCTTTGGCAGCATATGCTGCCCCATGGTTTTCCTCAGACTGAAGAGCTCACTTGGCCCGAGGAGTTAGGATACTGAGATGGTTGGCGAGCGAGTGCACAGCAGCTCACATTTGTACTGAGATGGTTGGCATGTGCACAGCAGCTCACATTTGTACTGAGATGGTTGGCGTGTATACAGCAGATCACATTTGTACTGAGATGGTTGGCGAGCATGTGCACAGCAGCTCACATTTGTACTGAGATGGTTGGCGAGCATGTGCACAGCAGCTCACATTTGTACTGAGATGGTTGGCGTGTATACAGCAGATCACATTTGTACTGAGATGGTTGGCGAGCATGTGCACAGCAGATCACATTTGTACTGAGATGGTTGGCGAGCATGTGCACAGCAGATCACATTTGTACTGAGATGGTTGGCGTGTATACAGCAGCTCACATTTGTACTGAGATAGCTGGCGAGCATGTGCACAGCAGCTCACATTTGTACTGAGATGGTTGGCGTGTGTACAGCAGATCACATTTGTACTGAGATGGTTGGCGTGTATACAGCAGCTCACATTTGTACTGAGATGGTTGGCGAGCATGTGCACAGCAGATCACATTTGTACTGAGATGGTTGGCGAGCATGTGCACAGCAGATCACATTTGTACTGAGATGGTTGGCGAGCATGTGCACAGCAGATCACATTTGTACTGAGATGGTTGGCGTGTGTACAGCAGATCACATTTGTACTGAGATGGTTGGCGAGCATGTGCACAGCAGATCACATTTGTACTGAGATGGTTGGCGTGTGTACAGCAGATCACATTTGTACTGAGATGGTTGGTGAGCGTGTGTACAGCAGATCACATTTGTACTGAGATGGTTGGTGAGCGTGTGTACAGCAGATCATATTTGTGCTTGTGTCAGCATGAGAAGGGGATTACACAAAAATACTATTAAAGTATTAATAAACTGAAATTATTCTCAAACTAATAAAACATGAAAGTTTAATTTATAGTTAGATTTCTTTTTTGATGAAATCTTTTCAAATTTTATAAGATTTTACAATTTTTGAAAGAAATTGAATCTAGATGTTAAAACATAACTTTAAAAGAAATCTCTTCATGAGATATATACACATATAGAAACACAACCCACATAGACCTGTGCTTTATAATTAAAAGGGAAGCTGCTTGTTGTTAATTATCTTCATTTAATCACAGAGCCCTTGACCGTGATATTACCGAGCATGTTAGCAGGGCACCGTTTGCTGGGTCTTCGGCGCTTTTCTTTTAAGCATAAACCTCTACTCAGGAAACTCTAAGTTACAGAGCACAGAGGTCAGCCCCTCTCCCTGCTGCAGACATCAAGCTGCACGCTCATGACCTGAGACCGCTGGCTTTTTTAAAGCCCGTTTTCGAGTGAGGAATACAAGGCCCAGAGCAAGGGGCTTCCCTGAAATCTGTTGGGGCGCGTGATCGCTGTCGTCTGTTGTTCCGGCAGTGTTCTATTCCTCCCTCGTCTGGCAGCATTTTATTGTTAAGGCTTCTAGCTCCAGTAACAAAACCAACCAAAACTTTATGGCGAATCTATGAGGATTTAACATTATTTGTGCTAAATTATCTTATAAATGATAAATTATCATTTATTTCTAAGTTTGGCTACTCAGTTCTCTCATGCCAAAAGAGCCTATTACACATAATTTTTTTTTAAGTATAAGAAGGAAAATGAAACAGAGAGATGCGCAGGCATGGGCGTGCATTCAGTCAGGTAAGCAGGGTCATCTCCGGCAGGGTGATGTTCACCGCTTTGAGAAAACGGGTCTCTAAGCTTCCACCAGTATCTGGAAGAAGAATGTGCCTGGCTAAGGAGCAGTTCCAGGTAGCCGAGGCAGAATGTGTGTGATTGTCAGTGGGAAACCTCATCAGGCCTTGAGGCTGGAGATGGTTGAAGGTGAGGAGGTTGGGTAATAGCTGCAGGTCTTGAATTTGGGTTTTTACCACCTGTTTCTTTATTCCTGAGACGACTGCCTGCTCCTAGTTGGAAGCCTCGCTTAAATAATGTCGAGCTTTTCTAGTGTTCCGTCCTCTTGCCAGAACATGTAGCTCTGATTACCTTTTGGCTCTGTCACTTGAGAGTCCCAGCACCAGGACTGTTGACACATGTCTATATGTTCCGTGAGGTTGCTCACTCTGAGTGTCCCCCTCATGGAGCTGTGATGGGGTCAACTTGCTTGTGTACAAAACCTATGAAGTGCTCTGGGGCTATTCTTCCAGATCTGAATATCCTGGGGCTCGAAGGTGGGCTTGGGAGGATCCAGCAGGTCACTGTGGGACCTGGGCTTCCTGTAGTAATTGCCGATAATTTTAGAGTACACATGACCATTTACAACATTGCAGAATCTGTGGTGTTACTTCCTCAGATGGTGTCATCCATCAGAGCCATTGTGGCCATTAAATAAATGTTTTGAAAACATGCATTAGTGTACGGCAATTTAACAAATGCATAAGTAAAATCCATTCTCATTATCCTTTCAAGGTGTGATTTTCTGAATTCCTTTGAACACATACCATCATGTATTTGCCATTATGATTGTCTGTCCACCCAAATGCTGAGGACCTGAGTGAAGAGAAACTAATAAGGGGAAGCTGACTTACTTTTAAGTCAAAACCACTTTTTAGTGTAAAATGACTGCCATTTCCCCCAGAGGCTCTACACGGGCACTGTGTTTACAACTGCGCAATTGGAAGAGAAGCCGTTTGGTCGGCTATGCAGAAACAGAATGGGCACAAATTAGGTGTTTGGTTTAGTTTGTAGCAAAAGCGTCATGTGACAAGTGAACTTGCGTAGAATCTTTGGGTCAAATTAGAGGACTTTCTAGGCACATGGAAGCAAAACAGTTTTCTGATGAATATTGGGAATTAACTTTAGACAATTTAAACATTCTTAATGCATTTGATATTAAGTATACTTAAATACTAGTTTCAAAAGTATTTTAACATGTTAAATGCCATTGACTCATGACTCATGTGTAGAAGGCTATTTGACTTTATTTTGGTAAGGAAAGTTAAGACCTCACTGTAAGTATTTGAACTTCTGAAGCTTTGTGTATTAGGGTGTTTCTTCATTACTGGAATGAAATGCCTGAGGCATTCTGAGTGTGTAATGAACAGAGGTTTACATCGCTGCAGGTACAGAGGATAAAAGACATAGTGATGGCACTGGTTCATCTCTGGCAATGGCCTTCTTGACTGTGCCACCTTCTGATGGGAGTAGTTGGGTAAGAGAGTCAGGCAAGAGTAAGGTCCCATAGTCCCTTTCAGAGGCCATTGTGCCAGCAACCTTGGGACCAATAAACACCTCTAAGGACCAGCCTCCCTAGCTGGGAGCTTTCAGATGACACACATCTGAACCATAGCAGAGTTTTGTTCTGGTTTGGGTTTTGATGCTATTAATTTTAATTCAATATGTGACCAGTATTTTCAAGGTTATTTTTTCATATAGTCACATGCAGTCTTCTGTGAACCAACTCTGCATTGTCATGAGCTTCAACTGTATATTGCTTCTTCCAGGTAGACATAGCTGACATTGAGAATGAAGAAAACCGCTACTCTCTGTTCACGGAGCTCCTAGAATCTAGTCACAGTGAGATTGAATTTCAGCACTTGATTTTACTCTTGCAAGCTTGGCCGCCTATGAAAAGTGAATGTGTGTAAGTATTACGATAAGTTTAGCCTAACTTGACATCCTCTGTCTGAATGTCAGTTTGGAAAATGTAATATCTTCAGCGAAGCTAATGAAAGGAGAGAGAGGAGGTGTGTGTGCCTGTGTGTGTCTGTGTGTACTTGCACACACATATATCAAGGTTTCAGACAGACTCTTCCTTATATGAGGAGTTTATGTTCCAAGCACTCTGAAAATGTGAATGGTACCACACTCTGTTATCCACCATGCTTTTCCTATACATTTTCCTGTACCCCTCTGAACAGATTTAATGCTTTTGTCCATCCTAGCTAAGCACTTACCATGTACTGTGGCAGTGATTTTTTTCTCTTTTTATTATTTTTTTAATTTTTTTCTTAAGAATTTCATACATGTATACAGTGAAATATGATCATGACTATCCCCCATTTTCCTCTCAGTCTCATATCCCACCACATGCCCCTTCCCAAATCCATCCTTTTTTTTTTGATAACCCAGTAAGTACAGATATTGCTGCCCGTATGTGCATGGGTATGGCAGTCTCCACTGCAGCATGGTAATCTACCAGTAGCCACGTCCTCGGGAAAGAAACAAACAAAACAGAAAACCATTCCTGGGGAGTATCCACTGCCACCGGCTCCTCTGTAAGTGGCGGGGCCTGGAGAGCTCTACCTATGTGGGATTTAGACTTGCTTGATCTTGTTGGAGACAGCACTTCATGCACTTCTCCACTTTCTCTGGCTCTAACACCCTCCCCTACTTCTTCTACAGTGTTCTCTGAGCCTTCATGGTGCTGAAACTCCTCTGGCCAAGATTGTGGGCAACTGAGGTCAATGAATACACACATACATGTGTAGAAGACAGTTTGACAGGATGGTCATTTAGCAAAATAACATTAGCAAGTTATACTCTGGGTTCTGTGACCTCCCCAGGCATGAGCTTTTGACCAAATTACAGCACCAGGAATGAATTTTATACCAGATAATTTTTGTTTAAAGACAGATGTGTGTTATGTTATTATCTCTGTGTGTGTTATATTCATGTAGGTAGGTATGCATACCAATATGAAGGCCAGAGTGCAAGCTAAGTTGTCTCTCCCTCTCCATCCTCTTGCTTGAGATAGACTGAGTCTAAACTACTTTATCCAGGCTCTCAGTACACACCTCTCTCCAGGCCCTAATTCTGGTGTTACAGACACACGCAGCTATGTCAGCACCTCCAGCCGGGGTTACAGACATGTGCCTTATGTGGGTACTGGTGATGTGACCTCATACTTCAGGACCTTATGTTTGCAGGGCAGGCACTGACACCCACTAAGCCATCTCTTTAGTCCCTGTGGTTGTAACCTTGCAGTTCAGTGTACAACAGAAGCACGGTTGAATTTCGTTTTCCTTCCTGACAGTTTCACAGGTGGAAGATTTGTTTTCACGACAGGTCTTGGCAGTGTCAACATATAGCTTTTTTCCCCCTACGGTTGATAGCTTTCCAATTTTCACTTGAAGGGGACACTTTATGGTTTCCCTTTGGTGTGTCCGAGCTGCCATTGTCACTATTTCCGCTGGAGTAGGCTACCGCCGAATAAGTAAGGATTAGTTAAGTGCAGGCACCGGGATACTGTTGACAGTTTGTTAGCAGAGGGGGCAGCTAAATGACTGACAGGAAGAAGAACCCATATGTAGCATGGATACCCTGGATCATCATGCAACTGCTTTTGGAATTTTCCTTTTAATGTTTTTTGGATTGTATTTTCATGGGTAACTGAAGAATGCAAGCATAATTGTAAATCTAAAAAGATATATATTATATGTGTGTGAGAGAGATAGAGATCATTACTTGACTTTCAAGGCACTTTAAATTGTTTTTGAAGTATTGGAGTGTCTCTACTTTTCCCTGTATCTAAGCCCAGTGTCTCCTTCAGAGGTGTCGTGCAGTCTGTCACGGCCATGTCTAATTTACAGCATGAGCACAGCATTTCGTTCTGGTATTTTCACTAGGAAATTTGTTGCCTGATTTTTTAAAACAAAGCTGAGAGTGCCTCCTCGAAATTCATATGGAACAAGTAATTCCCATTTATTAAGCACTCACGGTATTGAGCTTGCAGTTTACATACATTACCAATCATTCACACAGCAAACATGCAAAGGGAGTGTTACCTGGTTATGTAGATGAGGAACTGAGTCAGAAGTTAAGTCACTTCAGTTTGCTCATAGCTAACAAGTGAAGGAGACAGAGTTCTCACCAGGACTGGCCCCACCATAGCCTTGGTTCTCTCCTCTCTGTTCTCAGAGATACTTGGGGTACCTGCCTCATCCTGTGCTGTTGGCCATGTGACCCCTCTCTTTTGAACGTCACTGTCTCTCTGAGGCTGATTTTATTGTTAAGAAGCATGAGGCCCTAGGACCTGCTCAGGCCACTCAGTGAGCAGTTCTGCCCTAGACCAGCAATTCTTCCACATCTTGGAATGGGAAGAAGGATGCTTCCCCGAAAATGGTTCCCCTGGAGCAATTTAGGAGCAGGAAAGAACATGTAGGAGAAACTCTTTGCCTGAGCCCTAGGGTGGAACTGTTAGGAGCTCCTGAAGCAAACTAAGGAGGAGATCGTCCTCTGTTTGTTTTATAGCCCGATGCTTTTAGGAAGGAAAAAGAAGCGTGGCTCAGCTCTCTATTGTCTGTGACAATGGTGGCATGCCGACTGTGTTCTGAAGAGAGCGGTTTCACCCTAACTGTTTAGTTTGGGTTTGTGGTTGTTTAAGACAGAGTCTGGTTATGTAGCCCAGAATGGCCTTGAACTAGTGAGCCCCAGTCCCTCATGTCCTACCATGCCTGACTGTCACACCAGCTCTGTTCACCATAGCACCTTCACTGTCCCTGAAGTCTTTCCTGTGCTCTTGCTAAAGCTACCCAGGGCCTGCCAATGCTTGCTAACTGCAGGTTCCTGGGTCCTAGTCGCCAGAACAGAGAGTGATAAATAGAGACTCTAGTGTTGGGTCTATAAATGGCTTAGGAGCCTGAACTCTCAGGACATCTGATGCCCCCAGTGCTTCCATCTGCTTGTTCATGCCACAGAGGCCTGCACATCTTCTCCATGTCACCTTCTCCACAGCTTAGGCTAAAGGAGCACATTATGTACTCTCCAGGTGTGAGCCACCGTAAACACCTTATTTCAGACGTGGAAGGAATTTTTGTTGTTGTTGTTGTTGTTGTTGATCACAGTTGTGAGAGCTTTAATCACCTCCAATGTTTTGCACACTTCTCTGTGAGGAACAGCACAGGCAGCAGCCCATGGGTGAGACTGGCGACTGTGATGCTGACCAGATGCACAGCAGAGAGCAAGCAGGAGCTGGGGGATGAGGTGCTGAAGATCTGCCGCTCTCTCTACAACACCAAGCAAAGGCTGCCCGCGGAGGTGAGTGGATGCTGCGAGCAGCTTCCCCGGATGTCCTTTTTCTTCTCAGCGCCCTCTGTTCTTGTAGTAGCTGTACTAGAACACTTAGCTTAAGCAATTCTGGTGAAGGCCAATAATTTGTAATGGATCTCATGAGGAAGAGCAGCGCTGCAAGGATTCCTGGAAGGTGTTTTCTTCTCTCCAGCGCTCTAGTTCCAGGGCATAGACCAGAGCTGTTCCCTTAGGAGGCCGTTTTATGGCCCATCCTGGCGGACGTTCTGAGGGAACCCAGTGACTCAGGTGTTGTCTGTCTGAACCAGGCCAGTTGTACCCGGTAACCAAGCAAGCACTCTGATCCTTGCATACGTTATAAGGACAGGAGATAGCCACAGCAGTTACTCGCTGTAGCAGACAGCAGAGACTCAGCCACCTCCTTTGTCCCCATGATTTAAGTGTCATAGGAGTATTCGTAATACGTGCACCATAGAAACTTTGGTATTTTCTGTTAGTTATAGTAGCCTGCTGTATGTCCACTCAGCAGTATACTGTTGGGGCAACTCAAATTCTTAAATTTAAGCATTTGGATAATGGCACTAAATGAATTTATTGGTTTTGAGTTTCTGGCAGGTAAGACATAAACTTGAAAGCAAAATTATAAATCTGGGCCTGTAAATCCTCATTGTGATCACTCAAGGAAAACACTCTTACTGCGAATGAACATTTAATGTTGTTTTCCAAATTTGGGACTGAGCAAGTGTTTTTGTTGAATTTTTAAAGACTTATTTGTTTAAAGAACTTTTCCAACCACTGGAATGACAGAGGAATTCTATAAAATATTTAAAGTACCGGCAGCTAAAACAGTGTAGTGGAGTGCGTGTTTGGAGCTCTGTACCATGGCCCTCTTCATATCACTAAGATGGAGCTCTGACCAACCAGGACCAAATGTCAAGACTGAGCCATAGCTGTTGTGTTGAACTGAATGCTGGTTAGAAAGGTCTGCGTAGGCTCTGGAGTTACTGCCTGGCTGTTCCGTCTCCACCACTGTGTCTCCAGCTCTAAGGCAGGACTGAAGCTCCCTGTGGGCTCCTTACCACCACGCCACCACTCTTAGATCCAGACTTCTCCTTGAGGTGGGAAGGGAGTGGATTAATTGCCGCTTCGGAGCAGGTTGCGCCAGTCTCTGTCTAACTTGCTGGAGAGAAAAGTAGTTACTGAATGAGTGCTATTGCCACTGACTGCTTCTTAAGCTCAGCCTCCTTCCTCATGTTGGGCATGCATATAAAAATGTTCCTTGCATGTCATGATTACAGGAGATTAGTAAATGATAAGCATTAGTTTTATTGTTAAATGTGCTCAATAAAAATTTAAAATGTTACTAGGGAGAGAACATAATTATTACAAAATAAAAATGTCTTGAATTTTTTTACATTTCAAAGTTGCTCAGCTTAATCTCAGAGCTCCATAATAATTTTCTTCACCATGGTGCTAAGATTACCCACTCCTCAGTTACTTTTATTCTGCCCGCGGCTAATGACGTGTGTGCCCAAGCTGTGACAGGGCTCTGAGGTGGCCCCACTTCTTCCCGTGTCCCTGTTTCTCATCACCTACAAGCCTCATGATTATAGTTTTTTTTCTTTCCTCCATGACTTGTCAGAGCACTTGTGTGTGTGTGTGTGTGTGTGTGTGTGTGTGTGTGTGTGTGTAATTTCACGCTGTTCCTCCTTCTACCTGCTTCCATACAGCCATGATGGTTTTCCTTGTGGAAAATTACCAGCAAATGAAAATCATTGCTTTTCCAAAGTTGTGCATCCCGCGATTTTGCAAGTTGTGGCGGGTGCTTCTCAGCCTGTATCCGTGGTAATATAAAAGTCTCCTCAAGACCTGAGGGCGTGTGAGATAAGAAACGTAAACAAGATCATGGCATTTCTAGATGGACAGCTCTAAGTCTGCGCTGTCTGTCAGCAGCCCGGCAGGAATTGGGGTCCCAGAGGCTGCAGGCTGCTGTGTGGAAGCAGGTCACCCATATGAACCTGGCTAAGCCCAGCTTGGGAACCTCAAGAGTGGTCATCCTTCCTCACAGCTGAGCACTTTTGACGGTGCTGGGAGCTTGGCTTAGACTCTCCCATGACATCTAAGCTGCTTCCCTTTAGCCTGCTTCTTCCTCGACCACCTCTCATTAACAGGGCTAAAATGCCTTCTTTAAAGGGTTTTGGAACAAACCAAATGACATGGTATGTACTAACGCCTGGCAAACATAGCAAGCAGGTGTTTCAGGTCAGAATCCCTGAGTCTCTGGGTAGAGGTGATAGATGGAGGCAGATTTTGCAGCCAGAAGTGAAGTCTAGGCCCAGCCTTTTTTGAGCAGCTCTGAAGACCAGGAGTCCATGGATAGCCCCATGCCCAGCACAGCCTTCACTGGTGTGACACATCAGAACCCACAACAGAGGGAGGGGACAGCTCCTCTGCATGTGTGAGCAACACACACCTGCTCACACCCCCTCTCAGACTCTAAAACATCTGTTGACACTGATCTGCTGAGTCCCTACAGGTTGTATAAAGGCCAAAAGGGTGTCAGTGGACTGGTGTTACTTCCCTGGCAACACCAGGCTAAGACTTGTCCCTGAGCTTGGGCCTGCTTCTCTGTCCCCTTTCAAGGCCTCTCTTTCTTGTGATGTTGTGTCCTAGCTGTCTGAACTGTGAAGTTGTCAGCTTCAGTGGTTTTGTGGTTCTCTCTGCTCTTCGTCTTCTTGTAGTTCCCTGTGTACGGCTTTTAACTCATCTCTTGCAGTACAAGCCTGGAGAAGATTAGCTAAGAGACTGTACATTCCTAAATGGGTCACATAAACTGGCATCCTGTGTCCTCACAGTCCTTTCCTAGGCCATGTGCTAGCTACCCTCCTTAGATTTTTATCACAAAATAGAGTCATCTGGGAAGAGAAACCTAAATGAGAAAACCTGTCAGATTTCCTATATGATTGATGAGAGGGTGCCACTCCTGAGCAAGTGATCCTGGGTGCTAAAAGAAAGCAGGCTGAGCAAGCCAGTAGACTGCAGTCCTCCATGTGCTCCGCTTCAGTTCCTGGCTCCAGGTTCCTGCTCTAGCACCCCTTTGTGCTGGACTGTAAGCTTTAGGATGAAGTAAACTCTTTATTCCCATAGTCGCCTTTGCTTATGGTTTTATCACAGCAATAGAAAGAAGCTGACACTATCTATTAATTGTCTTCTCAGATGGTGTTTGTACTTTTTATTAAAAATTGTCATTTAGAGCTACAGTCAATAAAGTGTTTAGTGTAAACATGAAACAATGAGGCTCTATGTCAATTAGTGATAGCATATTGAATAAACAGCAGACATGAATGCCAAAAGAGACTCATTTATAAATTTTCAATATGGTATGCACCATGTAACTTTAGAACAGATGAGCATTGCTCACCCTCACGGGGGGGGGGGGGGGCGTATAGGTGAATAGAGAACTGCAGGAGAATCTAATGAAGAGTACAATGGGATGTAGAATGGAGGCTGAGCTCGGCTAGTCGGAGGTGCCTGTCATTGTGTGTAGGCAGAGACTGCTCATTTCCCAGCCGCTCAGACCCGAATAATCATACATTATTAATTGCAACCCTACTTGGCCAATAGATCAGGCATATTCCTAGCTAACCCTTACATCTTAAATTAACCCATTTCTATTAATCTGTGTATTGCCATGAGGCTGTGGCCTACCATTTAAAGGTTCTGGTGGCATCGCTCTCCTTCGGCAGCTACATGGCATCTCCTCACTCCGCTTACTCTCTCTATATGTATCTCTGTTCAGATTTCCTGCCTGGCTTTACTGTGCTAAGCTATTGGCCAAAACAGTTTTTTTTTTCATCAAAAAGCAACACATACACAAAAGGACATCCCACATCAATTGTGTGTCGCTATTCTTGGGGAGATGTTAACCAGTGTGTACTTAGCCAGATAGGGAGCCAACAGCAAACCAGTTATACCACTGACATCCAACTGGATAAACCAGTGAGTTTTACTGGGGTGTCAGGAATGTGAGTGAGGGGTCACTTTCAGGAGCAGAAACTACTCTGGGACAGCTGTATCCCTAAAAGCCCGTCCCAGTGGGTGACAGTTCGTGAAAGCAGAAACTCTGGAGCTCACTGCTCAACTTCAGGCAGCTCACCAGTTTGGAAACTGTCTCATTCAGTTGGTCATCATTGTCATCCCATCCTGGAATACTGGGCAGGGATGCTGAGAGTGCCTTGGGTTTGTGTTTGGAGTGTCCTCTGCCCTGCTGTGGTGGAGTAGCACCTGCAGTGCTATGACCCTTCATTCTTTTTCCAAAGTAGGCTTGCTTTAGTATAATGGGCCATACTGTTGTTTCTCTTTGGTCTAGTGCTCAGTTCTTTATGTCATAGATACAGTCAGGACACTTCAAGTAGCCAGCAGTCAAAACAGTTGTGTGTTTTCTGTCTCTTCATTGTAATAGATTATCTTCTGTTACCTTATTCAGAGTTCTTTTTTTTTTTTTTTTTTTTTTTTTTTGGTAACAGGTTCAGCAAGTAGAATTAAAAACTAAGAATGAAATCCAAGTCTACACTTGTTCACTGTTTTGAACCACAGGTAGTTTTCATGATGATGGAATATCTTAAATATATTAAGAATTCCATTTACTTTAGCATTAGAATTTTGAACATATTTTTAAAGCATTGTCTGTGCTGATGTCCTTCATCTCAGTAGATAAGAACTAGATGTCGGCATCATTAGTGGTGACAGCTGCTATGAAGTCTCTGCTGTGTGCTTAGCGCTGTGCATTTATATTCTTAGGTACACAACAAAAACTGCAAAACAAATACAGTTGGCTCCATTTTATTTATAGGGAAAACAGGGCTTTGAGATTTAGAATAAATTGTAGCACTAGATCCGTGCTGCAATAGATAGTGAGTGTATCCTGCCACTCAAAGCGATATTATACACAGATACACCTGGAAAGATGGCCACAGCTTACAGGAAGGGAATGGACATGTGAGCCCTGCTCACACATACACACATGCACACACACACACACACACACACACACACGTACACACATATACACATCCATATACACATAACCATAAAAACATAAACATATACAAATATAAGCACAAATACATAGATACATATATGCGCAAATATAACGACACATATAGACACACACACATAGAAACAAATATAAACACACATATACACACATACATATACAAACAAATATAAGCCCACAATGAATACACAAATATAAAAACATACATATACACACATACACACATATATGCACAAATATAACCACACATATGTAACCACACACACAATAACAGAGGCGTGTGAAGGTGCATCCAGAAGACGCAGCACAGGGTTGTACTGTTTCCCTGAGTGGAACTCACCTCCTCTGTGATTTCAGGTTGTGAAGGAGCTGTGCCTGCTGCTGTTGGACCAGTCCCTGCTGCTCCCGTCCCTGAAGCTTCTGTTGGAGAGTAGAGATGAGAGTCTACAGGCCATAGCCCTGCAGCAAATCTCAGCTGTCACTAAGGTATGCCCAGTTGATTTACTACTTCTCTTGTTTCAAAGAAGTAAATGAGTGCATTTATCCTCATTAACAATAACCATGATCAATTCCCAGCTGCTTTATAGATAGTATTCTCTGACTATAGCAGGTGCCTCTCTTCCATCCAGGCAGTACATGCTTGGATTCATAGGCAGTTCCTGAGCCTCTCCCATGATCCAGACTCTAGTTGATTGCTGAGAACACAGACACATGTGACAAACATCTTTACAGAGAAACCACAAATAGCATCTCAGTAGCATGAACCAGTGGCCCGGGTACCTTGCTGTTTGGGATTTGGGTCTGGAAAAATTTGATCTGCTTGAGGCTGGCTTCCAACTCCTGGGTTGTGTGTGGTAGCTGCTCACAGACAGAAACATTTCCCAGCAGCAAACACTGTCGACATCTGAAGTCCAGAACTATGGTCCTCTGGAACCTGAGCCTCATTGGAAGCAGCGTTTGACCTTGAAGACAAGTGTGCTTAAGTCACCTTTGGAGATTCCTCCCACAAGCTGGCTGTCCTGTTGTGATGACTGAGGAAAGCAGAGAGATCTCTCTTCCTCTTAAGATGTGCAGTCTTCAGTTAAATAGCTCAGGGCTGTGTTGTATCAAATTCTTATCAAATGATCCTTCCCCAAGGCCTTCTCTACAGACATCCTTGTTTAACGTGAGCATTGTGTGCACATTCATGTACACACAGAGATGCAAGTGGACTCTATCATTTTACTGTCTGTGCTGTCTCCCTGTTAACAAGATGTCTTCTGGGGAGGAGAGAGAAGGGAGCTCTAGAATAGAGGTCTGTGCTGGCTGCAGAAGACAGCTAAGAAATAGAAGAAAAGATGACATTGATAAAATGTTTTATTAATGCAAAATACCCAAATGTTATATAAATTGGATTTGACAACAGTCATTGACGATCCATTGCTTTTGATCAGTTGTATTCTTGAAGTACTATAAGAGTGTCTGCAGAGACTTTGGAATGTCTGCCCCTTGTCACTGATGCTGGCAGGACCTTTGGGCTGCCAGACTGAAGTACTCGGGGGTTGATCTCTTGCTAGCCTCCTGTCTCCTTGCTGGTAGGAATATTTCTTGTATCTTCACTACAATTGAGAAAGTTTTTTTCTGAGCCTGTTTTTTTTTTTCTTATAAACCCAGGAAGATGGGACTGAACCAAATCAGTCAGACTGTGATTCTCCATCACATCCTCCTCTATCAACTATCCATAGTCCCTATTTATTCTCTGAGTCTCTGGTTAGGTGTTCTAAGGTCTTGCAGAGAAGTGATGTGTTATACTAACCTCTCCATCTTCATCCTTCTCCTATATGCCTGGTTAGGAGTCCATCTCCCATTGTCAAAATTCCTCATCTCAAATGCATCCATCAGGACTGCAACTAGAGCAGGGACCCCAAACTACTAACTCACCACCCCTGAAAACACTATCAAAATCAGAAAGTAAATGAGAACTAAATGGTACTAGTGGTTCTCCTCCGTAAGAAGGTTCTCATAGCTTGTGAAGTGCTGCATCGTGCTAAGACTCTGAGTTTACAACTGCTCTGTGCACTGTGGGTAGTTTCCTTGGGGCCACGAAGCTGGGTGGGGCCAGCCAGCAGTGCCCATCAGGCTTGAGACTGAAAGCCACACGTCTAAATTGTCTCACTCGCTATGTGGAGACACTCGCATTTAGAAATTCGGTGATAAGGGTCTACCTTAAGGTACATGTATATTAGGGCAGCCTATTGTTCGCCTGAAATTTATATCACCAAAATGTACATGTCTGGGCATCCTCAGACATGTTACATGTTCTGCATACTCTTATATTCAGTTAAGGAAATGTATAATAAGGTCTCCAATGCTTGTCACTTATCTTTCCCAAGGTAAAGTCTGGTATAACTACAGTAATCACAACCAAGATTGTAAGCATTGACATGACCTATTAGCCTTTTTTTCATCTTTCACCAGAATTCCCCACTTCTCTGTGTGTGGAATCTGTGGCAGGTAGGTCTCCTGTGAGAAGTGTAGTCATGAACCATGGTGTCTCTCTGCCGCAGGCCTTCATTCTGCCCTCTGTAACCTGAGAAACTTTGGCAACATAATCTGCTCTTCATCCCTGTAATTTTGTCATTTCAAGAGATCTGGATAAAAAAAAAGAGATCTGGATAAATGAATATGCAGTTACCATGGTCTGTCATTGTTCTCCAACACTGGGGAAGGGTCATCTCATACATCCCCCAGAAAAGAGCATCAGCAGGCAATACTGTGTGCCCCTGGCCTGCTGTTTTTATATCATCCTTGGCTGCTGAGTGGGAACTAGAAACCTCTGCTGCTTCTTTTTGGTTCTGTCCATTAGTAAGGGCTAAGGTTCATCAATAACTTTAGTTTTCCCCTTATTGGTTGTTGATAGGAGTTCCTGTTGACATTAAAAAAATAACATCTGGCAAAGGGATCCTCTGACAGCAATTGGTCCACACAGTGCACAGCTATGAAAGGAGAAACGCCTACACTTGTTTGCTGGTAGCATGTATTATTTCGCTGTTCATTATCAGCTGCTGACAGCTTTATAGGTGCTCGCAGTTATAGGGAAGATGCTTAAGTGCTAGTGTGGAGCTGGCTGCAGCATTCCCTTCAATGGAGGGACCCACTTCTCCCTCTAAGCGCTTCTGGAATGGAACACCTCTAGTCTTTGGCATGTGACCTTATTCAAATAGGCAGAAGCTTCTATCCTGGGAAGGAAACAATCTTTCCTGAGTTGGTATTGTTGATGACTAGTCAAAACCCTTGGTGATAGTCTGCTGGGTGACTTCTCCATCAGTCTTGGTCTGATTGAGAGCTTGCTCACAGTGCAGTGCTCACCACGAAGGCTGTTCCTTGGCATGCTTGAAGTTGATTTCTAGGTTCTATCTGTTCAGGTCAAAATCCCCAAAGATAGCAAATGTATTTTACTAGTCTTGTGAACTGAGATCATCTCTGCTTACTATTCCAGAATCCTGGTGGCTCCTACCCCTTACTATGTCCTCCTCTGGTGCTTCCCAGTCCCTCTGTCCCCCAGCCCATAGCTCAGACCCCTAGTGTAAAAGAGTAAACCATGTTTCTGACCTTGCCAATGGCCTCTTTCCTTTCACGGTGCCTACATCTCTCAAGTCCCACTTGCTGCCAGGTATGACAATAAGAACATTCCCTATCTCCTCAACACTCCTTCACCCATCATTAATCTTCTGGGAAGTGCTACTCTGTTTTCATAGGGGAGACACTGAGTCACATAGCCAGTGAACAGCCAGACCTAACATTCAAAGTCAGGCTAAGCCATACTGCTTTAAAACATGTTGTGTAAGATACCTTCAAAGAAACGAGATTGTGGAATCACCCTGAAGTGTGTAGTAATGTCAGAGATGAAAAAGATGGGATCAGAGCGGCCACTGAGTCACCCATCTGGATTTTCTTTGTAAGCCTCTTATTCCCTCGGGCTAAGGTCAAGCATGGCAGGGGACAGACCACTTCCCTAGCACTGGGCACTGTGCCATTGTGAGTGCCTTAAGCAAGACTTGCACCCTTTACCTTGTGCACATGGACCTTAGTCTTGCCCTGGGGAGTGACTCAGAGTGAGCGGGGGCCCTTCTTCCCATGGCAGTACTTCACAGGTCTAGCCAGTGTGTTCCTTCTGTCTCGGCATCGAGGCATGAGCACCTGGCAGTTCATCCTGTGACAAGTGCCTGAGCTGGAGGAGAACCTTAAAAGTGCTCAGAAGAACCTGCATGGGTTGGTAAACCCCGTTGAAACCAAGGATCCCAGCTCTCTTTGTCCCTCCAATGCCTCAGTTTCCCCAAGTTTCTCTCCAGTAGGAGTCCCTTAAATGCAGGATTGCTGTTGGTGTTGTCTCTCACTTTCTGCCGTGTTTTGCTATAGTATGATAGTGGGCACATGGCGTGAGGGGCTTCATGACCTCCTCTGTGTCTACAGCGCCCTCCTTTGGTGTTGACCCTAATATCAGTTTGTTCTTTCAAAATGTTTTCCAAACAATTTAGATGTGAGTGGTCCAGTGAAGGAAGGAACCGAGGGCGCTCACTCCCACCTGGTGATGAACAGTGTCACTGTCGCTGTCCTTCCAGCTCTTGTGCTGGAGCTGGGTTTTGCTCCTAAATATGGACGTGTGGATTTCTGTGTCGACTTTAATCTCATGACACTGTTCCTTCCCCACCATCATAAGTTCTCACCTATGCGGCTGTCTTAATGATGGAGTCTGTGGCAGCACGTCACGGGGCCTGACTGTTTCCTCCTGGGCCAGAAAGCTGGTTCGCTCACTTAGGAACTTATTTGAATAGCACCTGTGTTGTAGACAGACGTACTGTTCAGCCCAATGCTGTGTGAAGAGTCAAGACATTTGCAAGACATGTAAAGATGAACCAAGATATCATCCCTCACTCTGTTTAAATGGCATACATATCTCTAGGGCAGAGTGATTCAGGAACGACAGTGAATTGGAGCCCAAAGTCTAGCACTCTGCTCTGTTCACAGCCACAAGCAGGCTGGAGTTCTCAAAGGGCCTCTCCCCGTGTTGTTAGATAAACCTGATGGCTTGGCCAAAGCGTGTTAGATGTTCTTCCAGATGTAGAACTTGCGGTCTGCCAAGGAAGTGGAATCAGAATGTCATGTTCAAATATAGGATACAGACATTATCTTGCATGTGTTTTCATTTGAAGTGCACACTTGTGTACACTTGTTTTTCTTTTATTATTATTATTGTTGTTGTTGTTGTTGTTACAAATTTTCACATCTTCCCCTCCTCCGATTTCCCTTTCCCCAGTCCCCCATCCCCTCCCTCTCCAGTCCAAAGAACACTCAGGGTTCCCTGCCCTGTGAGAAGTCCAAGTTCCTCCCCCCTCCATCCAGGTCTAGGAAGGTGAGCATCCAAACAGACTAGGCTCCCACAAAGCCAGTATATGGAGTAGAATCAAAACCCAGTGCCATTGTCCTTGGCTTCTCAGTCAGCCCTCCATGTCAGCCACATTCAGAGAGTCAGGTTTGATCACATGCTCCATCAGTCCCAGTCCAACTGGCCTTGGGGAGTTCCCATTAGATAGGTCCTCACTGTCACAGTGAGTAGGCATACCCCTCACGGACCTGACTTCCTTGCTCATGTTCTCTCTCCTTCTGCTCCTCATTTGGACCTTGGGAGCTCAGTCCAGTGCTCCAATGTGAGTCTCTGTCTCTATCTCCATCCATCGCCAAATGAAGGTTCTATGGTGGTATACAAGATATTCATCAGAGTGGCTATAGTATAGGGCCAGTTCAGGCACCCTCTCCTCAGCTGCTCAAGGAGCAAGCTGGGGACATCTGCTTGGACACCTGGGAACACCTCTAGAGTCTGGTCTCTTACCAACCCTCAAATGGCTCCCTTAATTAAGATATATACTTCCCTGCTCCCATATCCACTCCTCCTCCATCCCAACTGTCCCATTCTCCCAAGTTCTCCCCATCCTCCACTTCTCACTTCTCTCTCCCCATTTCCCCTTTCCGCCATCCCACCCCCACCCCCAAGCTCTCCATTTTTGCCTGGAAATTCTGTCTACTTCCAATATCCAGGAGGATAACTACATGGTTTCTTTTTTGGGGGGGTTCACCTTCCTATTTAGCTTCTCTGGGATCATGAATTATAGACTCAATGTCCTTCATTTATGGCTAGAATCCACTAATGAGTAAGTACATACCATATTCATCTTTTTGGGTCTGGGTTACCTCACTCAGGATAGTATTCTCTATTTCCATCCATTTACATGCAAAATTCAAGATGTCATTGTTTTTACCACTGAATAGTACTCTAATGTGTATATATTCCACACTTTCTTTATCCATTCTTCCATTGAAGGGCATCTAGGTCGTTTCCAGGTTCTGGCTATTACAAATAATGTTGCTATGAACATAGTTGAACCAATGCTTTTGTAGTATGATAGGGCATCTCTTGGGTATATTCCCAGGAGTGGTATTGCTGGATCCTGGGGTAGGTTGATCCCGAATTTCCTGAGAAACCGCCACACTGATTTCTGTGAAGAATTTTGTTGGAATTTTAATGGAGATTGCGTTGAACTTATAGATTGCCTTTGGTAGAATTGCCATTTTTACTATGTTGATCCTACCCATCCAAGAGCATGGGAGGTCTTTCCATTTTCTGGTGTCCTCTTCAGTTTCTTTCTTCAATACCTTTAAATTCTTGTCAAATAGATCTTTCACTTCCTTGGTTAGAGTTACCCCAAGATACTTTATGCTATTTGTAGCTATCGTAAAAGGTGAGGTTTCTCTGAATTCCCTCTCTGCTTCTCTATCCTTTGTGTATAGGAGGGCTACTGATTTTTTTTTTGAGTTGATCTTGTAGACTGCCACTTCACTGAAGGTATTTTTCAGCTGTAGGAGTTCTTTGGTAGAGCTTTGGGGGTCACTAATGTACACTATCATATCATCTACAAATAACAAAAGTTTGACTTCTTCCTTTCCGATTTGAATCCCCTTGATCTCCTGATGTTGTCTTATTGCTATTGCTAGAACTTCAAGAACTATGTTGAAGAGATATGGTGAGAGTGGACAGCCTTGTCTTGTTCCTGAATTTATTGGAATGGCTTTGAGTTTCTCTCCATTTAATTTGATATTAGCTGTTGGCTTGCTATATATTGCTTTTATTATAGTTAGGTATGATCCTTGTATCCCTAACCTCTCCAAAACCTTTATCATAAAGGGGTGTTGAATTGTGTCAAATGCTTTTTCCTTATCTAATGAAATGATCATATGTTTTTTTTTCTTTCAGTTTATTTATATGATGGATTACATTGATAGATTTTCGTATGTTGAACCAGCCCTGTATCTCTGGGATGAAGCCTACTTGATCGTAATGGATAATTTTTTAATGTATTCTTGGATTCTGTTTGCCAGAATTTTATTGAGAATTTTTGCTTCGATGTTCATGAGTGAGATTGGTTTGTAATTCTCTTTCTTGGTTGAGTCTTTGTGTGGTTTTGGAATCAGGGTGACTGTAGCTTCGTAAAAAGAGTTTGGCAATGACTCTTCTGTTTCTATTATGTGAAACACATTAAGGAGAATAGGTATCAGCTCTTCCTGGTAGTTCTGATAAAATTCTGCATTAAGACCATCAGGTCCTGGGCTTTTTTGGTTGGGAGGGTTTTTATGACAGCTTCTATTTCCTCACGACGTATAGGTCTATTTAAATTGTTTATCTCGTCTTGATTTAGTTTTGGTAAGTGGTACTTATCTAAAAACAAGTCCATTTTTTTTTTTTTTTTACATTTTCCAACTTGGTGGCATATAAGCTTTTGTAGTAAGACCTAATGATTCTCTGGATTTCCTGTGTTCGTTTTTATATTTCCCTTTTCATTTCTGATCTTGTTAATTTGCATGTTTTCTCTCTGCCTTTTGATTAATTTTGATAAAGGTTTGTCAATCTTGTTGACTTTCTCAAAGAACCAGCTCTTTGTTTCATTGATTCTTTGGATTGTTTTCTGTGTTTCTATTTTGTTGATTTCCACCCTCAGTTTGATTATTTTCAATCTTCTACTCCTCCTGGGTGAGTCTGCTTCTTTTTTCTTCTAGAACTTTCAGCTGTGCTGTTAAGTCTCTAATGTGAGCTTTCTCCGTTTTCTTAATGTGGGCACTTAGAGCTATGAACTTTCCTCTTAGCACTGCTTTCATAATGTCCCATAGATTTGGGTATGTTGTGCTTTATTTTCGTTGAATTCAAGGAAGACTTTAATTTCTTTCTTTATTTCTTCCCTGACCCAGGAGTGGTTCAGTAGTTGACTGTTCAGCTTTCAACAGTTTGTAGGCTTTCTGGGGGTAGAATTATTGTTAACTTCTAACTTTATTCCATGGTGATCCAATAAGACACAGGTAGTTACTAATATTTTTTTTGTATCTGTGGAAGTTTGCTTTGTTACCGAGTATGTGGTCAATTTTCGAGAAGGTTTCATGAGCTGCAGAGAAGAAGGTATATTCTTTCCTATTTGGGTGGAATGTTCTATAGATGTCTGTTAAGTCCATTTGATTCATTACCTCCATTGATTCTCTTATTTCTCTGTTGGGTTTTTGTCTGATTGACCTGTCCATTGGTGAGAGAGGAGTGTTAAAGTCTCCTACTATTAGTGTGTGTGGTTTGATGGCTGCCTTGAGTTCTAGTAATGTTTCTTTTACGTAAGTGGGTGCTTTTATATTAGGGGCATAGATATTCAGGATTAAGACTTCATCCTGATGGATTGTTCCTGTTATGAGTATAAAATGTCCCTCTCCATCTCTTCTGATTGATTTTAGTTTGAAGTCAACTTTGTTAGAAATTAGTATGGCCACACCCGCTTGTTTCTTAGGTCCATTTGCTTGATAAACCTTTTCCCAACCCTTTACTCTGAGTAGCTGTCTGTCTTTGTGGTTGAGGTGTGTTTCTTGTAAACAACAGAATGTTGGATCCTGTTTTCGTATCCAATCTCTTAGCCTGTGCCTTTTTATAGGTGAATTGAGTCCATTGATATTAAGTGATATTAATGACCAGTGGTTGTTAACTCTGGTTATTTCTTTTTGGTAGTAGAGTTTGTGTGTTTCCCTTCTTTGAGATGTGCTGGTGAAGGGTCGCTAGATGTCCAAGTTATTGTGGGCATTGTTGGACTTCTTGGTTTGTGATTTTCCCTCTATTACTTTCTGTAAGGCTGGATTTGTGGCTACATATTGTTTAAATTTGTTTTTATCCTGGAAAATTTTGTTTTCTCCATTTATAGTGAACAAAAGCTTGGCTGGGTATAGTAGTCTGGGCTTGTATCCATGGTCTCTTAGTTTCTGCAGTACATCTATCCAGGACCTCTTGGCTTTCATGGTTTCCATAGAGAAGTCAGGTGTAAGTCTGATAGGTTTACCTTTATAAGTTACTTGACCTTTTTCCTTTGCAGCTCTTAATATTCTTTATTTATTCTGTATGTTTTGTGTTTTAATTATTATATGGCAAGGGGTGTAGTGAGAGCTGCGGGCAGTCTGCTTTCTGCTGCCCAGCTCCCGGCCATCTGGCTCCTGCACGGCTAGCTCTACACACGAAATAACAACACACAAACTGTATTCATTTAAACACTGCCTGCCCCATTAGTTTCAGCCTCTTACTCACATCTTGATTAACCCATATCTAATAATCTGTGTAGCACCACGAAGTGGTGCCTTACCAGGAAGATTCTAGCGTATGTATCTTGGTCTGGAGCTTTGTTGCATCTGACTCAGAGAGGAGAGGCATGGCATCTATCTCACTTAGGAGAGGCATGGCATCTGACTGAGCCATCTTCCTCACTTCCTTCTTCCTGTTCTGTCTACTCCACCTACCTAAGGGCTGGCCCATTAAATGAGCCAGGCAGTTTCTTTATTAACCAATGAAATAAACTCAAACAGAAGACTCTCCCACATCAGAGGGGGTGGATTTTTTTTATCCAGTCTATTCGGTGTTCTGTATGCTTCTTGAACCTTCATAGGAATATCTTTTTTTAGGTTGGGAAAGTTTTCTTCTATAATTTTATTAAATATATTTTCTGGGCCTTTGAGCTGTAATTCTTCTCCTTCATCTACCCCTATTTATTCTTAGGTTTTGTCTTTTTATTGTGTCCCAGATTTCCTGAATGTTTTGTGATGAGAATTTGTTGGATTTGCTGTTTTCTTTGATCAGTGCGTTTATTTTCTCTATGGTATCTTCAGAATCTGAGATTCTTTCTTCTATCTCTTATATTCTGTTGGTTATGCTTGTTTCTGTAGTCTCTGTTTGTTTACCTAGATTTTCCATATCCAGCCGGCCCTCGATTTGTGTTTTCTTCCTTGCTTCCATTTTAGTTTTCAAGTCTTGAACTGTTTCCATTATCTGTTTGATTGCTTTTTCTTGGTTTTCTATGATATCATTTACAGATTTACTCATTTCTTCAAACTTTTTGTTATTCTTCTCATCCATTTCTTTAAGGGAGTTTTTCACCTCCTGCTTAAGGGCCTCTATCACTTTCATAAAGTCAATTTTTTCTTCTTCTTGATTAGGGTGTTCAAGTCCTCTTGTTGTAAGTTCTCTGGGTTCTGGTGTTTTCATGTTGTTTTTCAGATTGTTGGAGGGATTCTTGCATTGGTGCCTGCCCATTTCTTCCTCCGAATGATCCCTGATGGATCTTCTGGTTCAGGATCAATTCCCCTTGCTGGCCAGGGACCTTGCAGACAAAAGGCCTACCTTGCTGCAGGCAGGCTATTGAAACAAAGAACTCCTGCCCAATTATGCTCACCACTCTGTCCCCACTTGTGTACACTTTTTCTGCAATTGTAGTTTAATATTTTTAATAACTTATGACATATTAGTGTTATGTGAAGAAGAGGCAAATGTCCTCCCTAAGTAAAGAGTGAACCATTAGTAATGATCTCTAAAGTCGCCAAGCTGAAGCCCTATACGCATTATGCTGCTGGAGTGCAGCTTACCTCTTTACAGTGATTATTCTTAGCATGATGGAGATCTATAAAATCAAAGGTTGGAATTCAGAGAAGGCTCATTATGTATTGTTGAACAAAGAACTAAAGAAATAATGGTTGTAAGACAGTAATACTCTGTCTATAGCTATACACTTCTTTCCCAAGATCTATAGAGTTTTATTTAGCCTCCAAAACTGATCACCAACAGGAACACACTGAAGAGAGATGCTTCTCATAAATATATTGAGTCTTTCCCCTTTTAGAAAATTTCTTATTCCCATTTGTCTGCTATAGCTGCACACCAGGCACTGTGATAAGCACATGGAAATTTGCATTACTGTCAGACTCAGACCCTGTGCCTTTCTGATGGGACATGGAGACTAGAGAGAATGCTCCCGCAAGGCCACACAGACATTTAGAAATGGACCCGGGGCTGGAAGTGATCTCTGACTCAAGCGACTGCCTCTCACCCTAAGTCATTTGTTTAGTGGGAAATGAGCCAACCCTTCTGACTTGGCTCATGCTTATTATAATCATAGCCAAACTGGGACACAGAACAATACTTTATCCTTCAAACCCATACCACACTGGTTAAGCCAATAGCATGGATATGTGATTTTTCCGAGGCTGTATACCAAAGACAAAGTCAATTCCTAGAGAACTTAAGGCTGTGTTAAACTTATTTTAAAAGTCAGAAAATTATACACAAAGGCTTTTTTGAGAAGTTAAAACTTAAATTTAAAAATAACTAAAGAAATTATAAAATTTTAGCTGGTTTTCAAACACTATAAAAATATAAAAATCTCTGTATATCAAAATATAGCAAAAGTAGAAATTGCAAACAATAAGACAAAGTGTCTATTATAATGAAGCCAGGGTTGTCGCATAAGTCATACAGAGACCCTAAATTCTATTAAATGAGTGGAGGTCCCAGTGTCTCTGTCAACAACAGCAACTGTGGTGATAGGAAATATGTGGGAGAAATTTAATTCTGTAAATACATGATTCCAGAATAAAGAAGTCGTGAAATACCATTGCCTAGCTCCCAAATTAACACATTGTTTTATTTAATACCTACTACTGACATGTCCACACATTGCTGCCACCACCATGACCTGGATGTTTGTCCCACTTACACGCTTAAGACAGGTGAGATGTGTATCCATAACAGAAAAGGGTTCAGGCCTCCCCCATGTGCTGTGTGTGATGGCAGCCGTTACAGTTCCCCAAGTTGGACATCCTCAACAGCAGAGCCTGCTTTTCTTACAGTTCCGGCGATGAGCAGTCTGAAGTCAGAGCCATGGCCAGCTTGTTTTCTTCTGAGGCCTCTCTCTCTGTCGGGAGGTGACTGTTGTCAGGCATGTAACTGCCGGCTTTCCTGTGTGTCCTCAGCTTTGGTCCTCAAAAAGGCACTAATTATAGTGGAGCCAAGCCCATCCTGGTGCCTCCAGCTCACCCCTTAACCCCTATCTAACTAAACCTGGTCTCTAACTAAACCTACTCACTGTGTGCTGTTGTTGGGTAGAAACTGGGCTCTGTGCAAGTTTGGAATGCAGGAAAGGGACACAACACAGTTCAACTCATAATGACCCAATATTATCTCTCCTAGATATTTATAATATGGAAAAAAACAAAAAAGAAAATATGTGCATAGAAAGTACCCATTGTAATGCTTCAATAATCTCCATTTAAAACAGCTAAAAATTCATAGCAGAAGTTAAATAATGGTGACATCTTTTCAATGGGCTATTTTGCACCCATTAAAAAAAGTAAGTGTGAAAACCATAAAAACAGTCTTATAATTCTTAGTATTATTGAGAAGACTTATATCATATGATCCCTTGTGAAAAGATTGTCTCAGTTCGTAGCTCCTGGAAAGGGAGTGTGGACACTGTCTTGCTTTCCTGTGATAGCAGCTTGGAAGACTGCATTCTTTTCCAAAGTATTTTGTTTTCCTTTTGCTTTTTAATGTCAAGAACAATATGTGGTGAGGACACGTAAGATGGAGGAACAGAAACTGCCCTCAGTGGTAGGCAGCGCCAGATCATTGAAGCTTCAGTTAGAATTGTAGACAGAGGCTTTCTGAGGCCTAACAAGTTAGCACAATGTGCCTAGTGCCTAGAGTGTGGGCAGTGCGGGTGAACGGAGGGCCTGGCTGCTATGTGCTGATGAAGACAAGCAGGAAACAGGCGTGCGGAAAGAGGCGCTGACCCAAGGCTGTGGCTGCTCATTCCCTTTCTGGTCGGCGCTTCTCTTTAAAGTAGTTAGAATGGATCAGACAAAAACTGTGTCTGTCGTTACTCTTGCTATAAGTGTGTGTGAGGGCACCCACGGTCCACAGCACAGTGTGAAGGTCACAGTATAACTTTTGGGAATCAGCCAGGGATGGGACTGAGGTCATCAGGTCTGGGAGGCAAGCCGTCACCCACTGAGCCATCTCATCCACCCCTCCTCCTTTTCTGCTTTTCAATCTGGCCTTGAGCTCACTGTGTGGCCCAGGCTGGCCTTGAGCATCTAATGTTTCTTCTGTCTTCCACAGCTGGAATTACAGACTTCACTGTGCTCGGCTTTTGTTTACTTTTTCACTCTGCATTTTGTTCCAGATGTGCACAGAATGATTGTCTCCACAGCATTTTCCTTACAGAACACTCTGTTGAAGCCGCTCTGTGCTTCTAAGAGCAGGCGGAGGCCACAGGAGGAAATGAAATGGGGCGGTCACTGCCATTTCCCCACACTCCATCCTGAGAGGCAAGGGCAGAATCCCCCAAGCCTTTCCCCACTCTCTGCCCATGACTCTTGGTCTTTACTCTCCTTTTCCTGGGGGCATCTCAGCGAGGAACACTCAACTCCAGCAGGCCTCTGCTCCTCCTGCTCTCTCCCCTGTGGGCAGCTCCCGGGAAGGCAGAACCCCACTCACCAGAAGCACGTGTGATGGATATCAGGTCTGAACGAGC
This sequence comes from Arvicola amphibius, assembly GCF_903992535.2. Taxonomy (NCBI): domain Eukaryota; kingdom Metazoa; phylum Chordata; class Mammalia; order Rodentia; family Cricetidae; genus Arvicola; species Arvicola amphibius. The sequence continues at coordinate 95,034,463 of NC_052048.2, forward strand.
AGTGGCAGGGACCAGCTGTGCGGAGGCGCTCTCTCCCTTCAGCTGAACCTATCTAGACACCAGCCTTGAACACACTTCCCTAGGACATCTCACTTGGCAAGCCTAGACTCAGCCTTTCATCCAGGAGCTCTATCAGACATTTGACAGGGCCTGCTGGCATGCAGGCTGTCTCCTGGAGGCTGTGGCAGAGCCTTTATCTTGAAGGGTGAACTGGAAAAATGACATGTGAAGTAACCCCTAGGGCATGTGCTTGCACTCTACACAGATAACCATGTGGAGTGAAACAGGAAGACCTCTGCCTGTGGGGGATTCATCCATTCACATCCTTACTCCACAAATCCTGGGACCATCCTGTGGCCAGCCGCTCTGATCAGGGGCTACCTGAGTAAACACAAGCTATGGAGTCTCCACCCTGGAGGGGCTGCTGTTCTAGAAGGAAACCAAGAACAGACAAACTCAGAGCTGAGCAGCTGAGACAGACCCCATCACGAGGCACCCACACAGTGTTCATCGTTATGTGAGGATATAACTACCATAGTAGAGTCCTGTGGGTGCCGAGAGCATTTCTCTGGAACTGTGCATGTGGTGGGGATGCAGGAGCTCCATGGGATGAAGATTCATGCTTGACAAGTGTGAAAAGCAGGGGTGGGCTTGTGCAGGGTGTGGTGAGGTAGAGAAACCACGGAGCTTACAGACACATGGGCACCCTATCAGGCCATGGTGGGAGCCCTCATAGGGCAGGAGAGCCTGGCTTTTACACCAGTTGCCTCTCCTGTATAGTATTCCCAAGCAATAAAAGCCGCCCAATAGAGATGAACTAGATATTTTACAAGCCAGGTGTGGTTTGTATCTGTAACCCCAGTGCTCCAGAACCCGAGATAAGAGGGTTGCTGTGAATTCCAGTTTTAGCCACTTTGAGTTACATGTGAGATTCTGCCTCTAAACAAGTGTGTGAAATGAGAAGCCAGAGAAAGAACTCCAAGGTCACGGAGATGCCAGGATAGCAGCATCCAGTGCCCTCAGGATTGGAGATCGATTTGCTGCCAAAATAGATCTTTATCACATACTTGTACAGTTTATAAAACTATGACAGCATTTACTGAAGTCAGCTCACTTGGCTATTTAACCGATGTGAACTGCACTGGGTAGTGAAACAGAAGAACTATAAAACCCTTGCACCCTCCATCCCTCCACCATCCCCTGCAGTGGGGAAGCAGAAAGGTCACACAGCATAGCATGAGGAGGTGTGTGTCAGGTGTGTAGGGAGCTTGGAGGAAGGAAGGATGAGCCTGGCTAACAGCTTTAGTAAAGGTCACAAGAAAGTGGCACTGAAGCTGATGTTTATTTTGGGCTATGAACAATCCTGATGCATTGTTGATGGAGCCAGCAAATTTTATTATCTATGCTTCTCTAAGTCTGCACCAGTAGACAGTATCTTCCTCCTCAGTACCTGCTCTTCTTCATAGCAGACAGGCAGGAAGAAGCACACTGTGTAGAGTTTTGTGATAGAGTTGATCTAAGTAATTTAGTTAATTAATTGACTTTGAAATGCCACGTCATTTTTGAGGTCCATACAACCACAGTTAAAACCTGCCATGACAGCGAATAGAACCAGTCATGCAATGGTCTCATGATGCCAGAGGGCAGTAATGATTTCTGATATGCTATCCATGTTGACTCAATTCTTTGCAAGAAGGAATGATAATCCAAAACAGTAAAAATGTAAATAAAGCAACAAAGCCATGGAGAGTCATGTGTAGACATGGAAGATGCGACGTGCGCCTCCCACAGGCTTCAGGGAGAACAGGATCCTCCCGCCGCTCCTCGGTGTCTTTCTGCTCACTCTCACCAGAGCAGGAAGACAGGCTTCCTTACCCTGAGAAGATTCGTCTTCGTGTGGCTCTGCATTCAAGAGAGAATTGGGGTTAAAGAACATAGAGGAAAAGACAAAGAAAGTGGTGAATGTGGTTGTTAGGCTCTCTTGGACTTTAAAGTCAAAGCCGACTTACGTGCAGACTGTGGCTCTACAACTTACTGCCATGTTAAGCAAACATTTCTTGCCCGTTAATTTCCATATGTGTGAAACTGAGACATGAAAGTGCTGACTTCCCAGGCTGAACTGGAAGGGGCTCCTTGAAGTGCTGCTTCTGCAGCACTAAACATGATGCGTGGTTCAATGTATGATTGTTGGAATAGTCGGGGCTCAAGCAAGGGTCTGGTGCATTGTCTGCTTGTGTTAAAAGGAAGCTGTCTGTCCCATCTCTGGCCTTCAAGGTGCTCACTTCCTCCCTGTACTGTTTGGCATAGGTCGTCTTCAGCTGGATGTGCATAATGCGGAAAGCCAGCAGACTGCATGTGACCACCTCGTGGAGAGCACAGGGAATTGTGGGAGAAAAGGCTGCAAATGTCCACTCACAGGTTTCTTATTTCTTGAAGGTGGATGACTCCAATTGTGACCAGGAGCTGCTTGACTTGCTCGTGGATGCCAGGCTGTTGGTGAAATGTGTCTCCACGCCCTTCTATCCACATATTGTTGGTCACCTTGTGGCCACCAAGCAGCAAGGACGCTGGGATGCAGAGGAACTGGCTAGACACCTGCAGGAGGCCGGCCATGAAGTCGAAGCTGGGTCACTCCTTCTGGCTGTGCAGGGGACTCACCGGGCCTTCAGAACTTTCAGCACTGCCCTCAGCGCAGTGAGGCAGTGAGTGTGAGCACAGCTTCCCATGATCCTGCTCCTGGTGTGAGAGACCATCGGACCCCAAGCAGAACGTGTAGAAATTAACTGTTCTCAGCATTTCTAACAGTCACCAATAAAGGCGTATATAAGTGGCAAGTGGGTGCTCTTTAAGTGCTTTCTTCCTCAGCATATTCTGTTATTACTGTCGAGTCTTTTATTTTATTTTTGCCTTTTCTGGTTGGAACACAGTTAACTGAATCTGAAGCTATAGCTCAGAAAATTGGAAATGGTGATATGTTGTGTGAGAGATCTTGGTATACCCAGTGGCTTGGCCAGCTGTCGTAGGCTGAAGGATGAATAGTCCTGTGTTCAAGGCTCAAGATGGTTCTTGTGGCCTTAGGTCCAGTAGTCAACCTCCCCAAGCCTTGAATCGGTCATATGAAGATCAATGCTATATTATATATATATATATAGCTCTCAGAGTTAATGAGTATTGTGTGAGGGTGTGTAATGAGTCTTTCTCTGTCCTGCCAGCCAGCTCCCAAATAATGACATGGAGACTTCTGATTAATTATGAAAGGTTGGCCTTAGCTTAGGATTGTTTCTAACTAGCTCTTATAACTTAAATTAACCTCTTTCTATTCATCTATGAACTGTCATGTGGCTCATGGCTTTTATCTCTCCTCCTGTGTGTCCTGCTTCCTCTGCATCTGGCTGGCGCCTCCTGCTTTCTTCTTCCCAGAGCTCGCTGTCTGGAAGTCACACCTATACCTCCTGCCTAGCTATTGGCTGTTCAGCTTTTTATTAAACCAATCACGGTGACATATCTTCATGCAATGTGATCAAATATCTTGCTTCAGGTGTGTATAGTGAAGCTCCATCAAGTACATAGAAAAGGTTTAAGTAGTAATGATTAGTGAGATACTAATACTAACTGTCCTGCCTGTTAGCTATTAGAATATGTGGATGTTGTCTGTAAGATGCAGCCAGATGATCAGGAATAACGCATGGGCTGCTAATCAGTTTACATGATTGTCAGCATAAGCATATTAAGGCTGACACATTCACATGTCCGTAAAGTAACAGAAGGGGTGTTGCCCACGGTGAAGGGGATAAGGACTCTCACACATATGTACTGGCACTTGCTCCTCCTGCCCAAGCATGTGATCAAAGACAGAACCTATGGCCCCGTTTCCTGGGTTAGGTTTTCAAGAGAGTCTCATTCAAACCTCACAGCAACCGCCTAGGTCATGGGTTGGGGGACACTCATATCAACACCATGTCCTTTTCCACCACTATGCTCAAATGTCCTCCCCCCGCCAGCACTAAATAATTTGGGAGGGGAGTTAGCTGATAATCAATAGGTGTAATGTATGTGTAAATGGGATGCCATTTTATTAATCTTTTGTCACGAAAAGTAACCTGAAGATGCTGCCCGTAGTCCGTTTTCATATCCCACCAAAGCCAGTAGGGTGACCATAATTGTGCTCCATGTAAGACTCTGTTTTGTAGCATATTGGAATAGAATGACAGCCACATCCTAAGCCATGGATGCCCATCCAGAGGACGGCAGCCTCTAAGGATGTTGTCTCTTCACCTGCTGGCCTGTGTGACCGCTGGCGTCCCCTCGCTCCTACTTCTCTGGAAGCCGCTGTGCAGTGTAAACAGAACACTCCAGTTGTCTTTGAACACTTGCTGCTAAGTGCACTCCCCCAGCCCATGGCCTCTGAGTTCCTCTCCCCAGAGTTTAGTAGCACTTGAGAAAGGCTGCCACAGGCCTCAAATCCTTGAGAAGAAAGGGATAACCTATGCTTCCACTCAATATCTTTGCTTGTCTGAAGCCACACTTGAGGGATTTAAACAGTTGCTATGGATAGGAGGACACAACCGAAGTGGAAGACATTCACTCTAGATAGACAGCAAACAGTTGCAGAACTGGTCCAGAATAGAGCTGGTCTCTGTGTTAGTGTTCAGAATGACCACCATGAATGCCAAATTGAGTAAAATAGCGTGTCTTTCTGGTGAAGAAGTCATCAGCTCCCTCAGACCTTGCTCTTTGCAGAAGAACAGTGGCTACAGCGGCCTCCAGATGTGCAGTGTAGAGACCTGGGGCAGAGACAGATGAGCCAGTACGGCTTTAAGTGGCCTTCATATACAGTAGCCTAGGTGTGAACTCAGACCTCCACACAGGCTGTTTGTCTGTCACCCTGGGTTTTCTCCTCTGTAAGGAGGAGTAATAGTACCTCCCTCGGTTTATGAAATGGTTTGACTAATGATGAAAATCAGGATTTGGCTCAAGAGCAAGCATTGGCTACAGTGTCATGAAATGTCTTAGACCCTCTGCTGAGCAACCTGCATGAACTTTTGGAGAATATTTAAGTGACACACTACTCTGTTTTCCTTTCCTTTCTTCTGGAGAGCATCAGGTGGGCTAGACAGGCTATCTCAAAGGAAAACAATACCAAACTGACGCTGACATTTCTAAACTCCCCTGTATCACTTATTACTGAGAGGCCTTTATACAAACCTTCCCTGGTAGCCTAGTCTTCTCCAAGCTGATGTTTGTGATCTGACCCCACTGACATTTTCTGTAAGACAGCTGTTATTATAATATCACTTAACTGACCAAGGGCAGATCAAGGACTCTTGAAGTGATTAACAGCCACTTTTGAAGGTCACCTGGACCAGGGGTTACCACAAGCTAGACTAACTAGACTCCCCCAAGGGTAATTGAAACCCTGATGCCTGAACCTGGAGTGCTTCACCCCATGCTCTGCCCAACAAATGGAGTCAGAACCTCTGGGATAGTCTTCCAGAGACTCCCAGCCACAACAGGTAGGGGAGCTGAACTCCGTCCCTGGCTTCCCATCCCATGTTGGCCACCTGTCAGTCACTTGCTTTCATTCAGAAGCAAATAGAAAATTCATTCTCAAAGAAAAACTGTCATTGTGTTAAGCATTCTCCAAGACTGATTGATTAAAACTTCAGTGGATGTGGAGAGCCAGAATGTTGTAGGTCCAGAGCCAAATTATCTTGGACTCTCTTTAGTTCCTTAAGTAGCCATTTATTCCTCACCTCTGTGTATGACATAACATTCTTGTGACTGTCGGCCAAAATCTCCCTTTAAGAAGCATTTTATGTGTATGGGTGTTTTGTTGGCAAGTATTCCTGCGCACCACATGCATGCCTGACTTTCACAGAAGAGGACATTAGATCCTCTTAGACTGGAGTTACCAATGGTTGTGAGCTGCCCTTTGGGTGCTTGGAATTGAGCCTGTGTCCTGTAGAAGAGCAGTCAGTGCTCTTAACCATTGAGCCATCTCTCTGGAGTATACAGACTCCTATGACCCAACCACTAAGAATGTCGCCCTATAGCATCTGGAGCCTGTAAACAGAGACTTCCTGAAGCTTTGCTATAACCCACTGAGCTGATGTTTCTACCAATGTTTTTGAAAACTTTTGGTTTATGACTTTCTTTGTTCTATTCTGTAAAAAGCTTCATCAAATAGCTACCATGTTGAAACATGGAATATGGGGTAAAGCAGAATTGTGATCCCAAGCCATTAATTGCTCAAATTTGGATCCAGGATAAAGTTAGTGACTCCCTTTGAGGTAAGAGATATGTTTTCTTTGTCATGGAAAAGACTGCAAATCTGTCCGGTTTCTCCCTACCAGTCCCATTTTGGAAGGGCTACTGGAAGGTCCTAGTTCCATTTCTGTTGCTGTCATAAAAATACCCTGACAAAGGCAACTTAGGGGAGTGTGGTGGTCTGAATAAGAATGCCCCCTGACTCACAGATTTGAATGCTTAGTCATCACGGAGTAGTACTACTTGAGAGGAATTGGGAATTGTGGTCTTGTTGGAGGAAGTGTATCACTGGGAGTAGGCTTTGAGGTTTCAATAGCCCAAGCCAAGCCCAGTGCCTCTCTTCCTGTTGCCTGTGGATCTGGATGTAGAACTCTCAGCTACTTCTCCAACACTGTGTTTGCCTATGAGCCATCATGCTGCCTGCCATGCTGATAATGGACTAAGCCTTTGAAACTACAAGCAAGCCCCAATTAAATGCTTTCTTTGGTAAGAGGTGCCGAGGGCCTACTATCTCTTCACAACAACAGAACACTGACTACGACAGGAAGAAAGTTTTTATTTCAGCTCATAACTCCAGATGACGATCTATCATTGTGAAGAAGTCAGAGCAGGGTCTTCACGCCTCTAGTCTCATCTGCAGTCAAGAACAAAGAGAATGAATGAATGTGTGTTTAGTGCTCAGCTCTGCATCATAAAAGGGCCAGCCAAAGACATCCACCCTGGCTCTGAAACTAGAGCCAGTGAAAGAAACACAGTTTGACCCTGAAATCAGAGCCATCTCTGCCCTTGACTAACCAATCCCTGTGCAGGAAAACTAAGCAATTTCTGACCAGAAAATCTCTGCCCCCAAAAAGCCGTGTGTGTGTGTGTGTGTGTGTGTGTGTGTGTGTGTGTGTGTGTGTGTGTGTGTAGTCTTATATAATGCCCTTCTGCCTGTTCAATTACTGTCTGTCCTTTCCCACCCTGGCAGAGGCAGCCATTCTCCTGGAATCCTCCTTCCCAAATAAATCACTTTCTTTAAAGAGTTTTGGGTGAAGACTTTCTTTCACCGGCATGGAGCAGTAGAACCTTAGCTGAGACATTTTCTTATGGGGGCTGAGCAGAAAAGCAAAGAAGAACTTTTGCTGAGACGTTTTCTTAGGGGGGCTGAGGGAAAAAAAAAACCACAGAAGAAACAGCTGGGAAATCCCTTAGATGTGGAACAGAAAAGGTAACTTTGCACGGAGCCAGAGGAGACTGGTGCATCCCTGCAGGCGCTTCTCTTTCAGCAGAGTGAGGCAGAAGAAGTAACATCTTGGATGGGAGCTGATCAGAGCTGAAGAAGAAACAGCTAACTCTGCTAGGACATTCCCTTAGGGGGACAGAGTAGAGCTCGGCTAGAATGGCTCATTCTCGGAGGAGCAGGATTGCTACGTCCTAAGGGAAGGACATTCCCCGTGCACCCCAGCTTCAGGAGGTGCCTGACTTCCCAACAAGTCAGGATCCCTTTCTCTCCAGAGCACTAAAGCTCACAAGCTCACTTTCTCTTCTCCAGATCCTAAACCCAGGTAATAGTGATGCCCACAGGGGGCTGGGTCTTCCCATCTCAATCAGTATGATTGTGACAGTCATCACAGGGCAACCCAATCTAGACAGTCCCTCATTATGACTCTCTTCCCTTACCATGTGGTTCTAGGTTGTGTCAAGTTGACAGTTAGAAGGAACCCTCACAAGAAAGCTGGTGTCTTTATTGCCTGAAGCTATCTGCCACCTCCAGTTCACTCTCTCTGCCTCTCAGGGGAAAGTGTTTTGGATTGGCTTGAAAAAGAAGGGATCTAATGTCAGAAGTGAAAAGTTCTGTGGTTTATTCAATCGAAGTCCAATTTGGATTGAGAGAGGTTGTTTTGTATTGGGGTTTGGTTGGTTGGTGGTTTTTAATCAGCTGTCTTTGGTCCCTGGGTCTGAATGGCAGCACCCTTGGAGGGACAGGATGAGTTAAGTTCTCCACCATTTTCAAAATTAGCTCTTACCTTTTTGCAAAGAAAACTCATTATGATAAACCTAGCAGGAACTCAGTCAAAGGCAAGCTCGCCCTAGGATGTGGAGTGAGCTGGGTTTTCTATAGTTAACTGTAAACGCTAAAGCTCCATGGGCATTTGGCTTCAGCAGCTGGGGATTCACTCACTCTCCTTAATAACTCAGAGTCATTAAAAACTGAAGATGGCTTATACAATGGCAAAATAGACTTAGGCCTGATCCAGGGCTTGACAGGAAGAAAAAGAAGCTTCTTCATTTGAGTACCCATGCGGTGGGTTTTCTCACCACTGGCAGACCTGAGATGGAAGACTGGTTTTCCATTCTGATGAATCCGGAGCTCTTCCGTCTGAGAGCAGCCTTGCACACTTGAGAGCACTTGAGTACAACCTGCTCACAGCTGCAAGTCCAGGATCACACACACCAAATGGTTGCTGGTGAAACGGGAAGTTCATTCCACTCCGGAGCCGGTGTTGAACTCCTGGGCTATGAATTCCCCGGAGCTCTGGCCGGCTGCCAGCAAGCATCCAGGCCCGTTCCAGAAACCAGAAGCTTTATAAGCTAAGCAGGGGAGAGAAGCCAGAGCTGTGTGATTTGATGCTGGTGGGTTCTGGAAAAGAAATTGTCCTAATGCTGAGGAGAACAGAGGCAGATACAGATGGGAACTTGAACCCGGCTCTCACCCATCCTTAGCCTGCTGATGTAGGGGGGCACTGCTCTTGCAAGCAGCATACTATTGCTGAGGGCACATGCTAGACTGAAGTCAGGCTTATGAATCTGAAATGAATTTGGCCTGTTTATGACCTTGGACACCTTCTCTGCTTGTCTTCCTCTGTTATCTGTTACCTGCCACACCTCCTCATTGTAAGCCTCAAGTGCATTTGCAGGGAAAGGGGAGGATGAGGCTGGGAAGGAAGAACACCTGGAAGAGAGAGCCAGGGGAGGGTGGTCCTAGGCCTTGACCTTGCTCAGCCCACATTGAGAGGCCAGACAGGAAACTGAAATCCTAAGGATGCACCCTGACTGTTCCCTGTCTCATCTTTGGACACTTGAATCATGACTCCCTCTACACCCAAACTGGACTAAGGCAGCATTAAGAATCCTGCCCTTCTAGGAATAAGACAGACATTCAGGTTGCTAACCAAGAAACTTAAGACAGGCCTTCCTACCGTGTCAAGGTTTGTTGTCCTTTGGTTAGGGTGTAAGCCAGAGTTCAGTGACTCAGGTCCTGCGATCCGCAGACTCAGCTTGCTTCTCTCTTAGGAGAGGGACTGAGCTGCCCTGGATATCTGATGTTTGTATCCACACCCTGCTCCACCTGGGAATTCTCTGTAAGAGCCTCACTTCCTTCAGCTCTGTATGTCATTAGTCCTGCAGTTTGCAACTTACTTTTGCCATGAGATGGCGAGTGGTGTGCTCCTGTCACTCAGTAAACTGGCTTGCATGCATTCCTTTTATACCTTGGCTGGAAAACTGTTCTAGCAACAGAACAACATAAAGTACATATCCTCAGACACTGTGTGCGTGTGCAGGAGGTCATCAAGTTTGGCAGCATGTACAATGACCTGCTAAGCTGTCTCATTGGCTTCCTGTGCACGGTGTCTTCTGTCAGAAGGAAAGGAAGGAACTATTATCCCCATATGTGTATAAGAAAGCCAGCACAGGAGTGTATTAACTTGTCCACAGTTCCTCAAGTCAGGATTGGAATGCATGTCAATCTTGACTCTACAGCCTACCTCTTCTACAACTCCATGCTCCTTGAGAAAGCCAGACTGCTAGGGATGTGCCCTGCTAGGAATCTCTGCACATGTGTACTTTGAGAAAGGGAGCGACCATAGCAATGTCATAGCCAGTGTCTCCTTGCCCAAAGCAGATAGTACAATGCATGTCCAGATTTGTCAGGAGAAGTAAAGTTCCCTGACTCCTTTCCCGTCCATGTTATGTGAAAGCCATTTTCTTATCCTCACTTATCCCATTTAGAAAAGAAAAGGCAGGGAGGGGAATCCACATGACCTCACACAACTGGTCGTCAGTGTGCCATGGTTCAACTCTCCCAAACTCTGAACAGAATGTTAGAAGAACTGGGGTTCCCATCAGGAAGGAGACCTGTGCGGTGAAGGGGACTTCAAACTCATTTGGTCCAACTTCCTGCCCTCCTCTGCCGACACTCCTCGCCCAGGCAGGGTTCTGCTGAATGTTGTCTCAAAGCAGCTCCTTCCAGAGATGGAGCTTTAGTTGTTTGAGAATTCCATCATTTCTGTGATACCTCACATCTTCTCTCAGTCTGGGATACCCCGAGCCTGTCCACTGTGCCAGGCATGTCCCTTGACCAGTGTCACTGAACCCTGCCCCTCTCTCCTCCCTTGCCACCCATCATGTATTAGGCTGAGTCCTTGGATGCTCCTCCTGCCTGTCCCATGCTGCAAACAGTGGCTCCTGTGTCCTCCTGGATCCTATCTTTCCTCTCTGGCTGCCTCACCCCCCAGTCCATGGCCTCTCTTGACAGCCACATCAGCTGCCTCTTTATTATGGACATCTTCCTTGTATCCTTCAATCGGAAGCCCTTTAGTGGGCTCTTGTCTGAAACCCTGTAGCATGATGGTAAAAGCATTCCCCATGCTTTTTTTTATGCTTCATGCATCATAAAAATCCTTTCTAGGCGATCCTCACATTAACCCTATTATATATTATTTTTCATGTATTTTATAAAACATGTGAGATTTATGGGGATCTCAGTGCTGTTCAACCATAGTCAGCAGAACTGAACCAGTACCTGCTTGTCTCCTAACCCTCTCTTCTGTAGTAGGATGTTCCAGGCAGTGTGTGTCTGTGTGTGTCTGTGTATGTGTGTGTGGACATCATAAAGACTTTAAGCATACAGTACAGTAGATTAAAGCCTATTTGCTTTGTGTGACCCATTATCAGAAATTTCTCCTCATGCATAATTGAAACTTTCTGCACATCAAATAGTTTCCCACCTCCCCCAACCCCATTTGAGTTGATGCTGGCCTGTTACTTGAGTGAGCACATATAGTATTTGTCTTTTTGTTATAATTTGGCTTACTTAATGCAAAAGGGGGCTTTTATAAGTTTTTTTAAAAAAAAGTTAGAGACTGTGGTATGTTGAATTATATCCACTGTACTGACAATTTGGAACTCATTCATTTTCTTTTTTGAGAAATTGAAAGGATAAATTAAATTAAAACTTCCCTAATATTACAATTATGCTTTGCCATCTCAAATTCTTGCATTTCTCAAATAAGTTGGAGGAGTCTTTTAGTAAACCACTGGATGCAGCCATGGGGTTTTATTTAAAAGTCTTATATGGTTTCATGGTAGCTGAGTCTGCCTTCTAATACAGAAAGCATTTCCCAATGTTTTAAATTAGCTCATCTACCGAGAGTATTCCCTGAACCTGAAAAGTTTGGAAGAGCTGATTCCAAGCCAGATGCCACATCCTTTTGGAGTAAAAACCTTGATAATGTTCTCCCTTGATTTCATGGTGTAAATTTCCTACTTTTCAAATATTTTTAAAAATTATGTGCATGTGTGTGTGTAGGTGGTAGACTTTTCTGTCCTGCCAGTCAGCTCTGTCCCACCAGCCAACTCCCAAATAACCACACAGAGACTTATTATTAATTATAAATGCTGAACTGATAGCTTAGGCTTGTTACTAACTAGCTCTTACAACTGAAATCAACCCATATTTCTTATCTACACTCTGCCATGTGATGGTACCTTTTCCCCACATGGTATGTTCACCTCCTACTTCTCCTGTGCCTGGCTGGTGACTCAGCCGTTCATCCCAGCATTCTCTCAGTCTGGCTTTCCTGCCTCACCTCTTCCTGCCCAGCTATTAACCAATTGAACTTTTATTAAACCAACGAGAGTAAAACATATTCACAGTGTACAAAAGGATTATTCCGCAGCATCTGTGTGTGGGTTTGAGTGAATGACTGTAGTGCCTTTGAGGGCCAGATGAAGGCATCAAGGATTCCCCTGGAGCTAGAGTTACAGATGATTGTGAGTCTCCCAACATGGGTCCTAGGATCTGAATTCAGGTCATCTGTAAAGGCAGCACTTAACTACTTGTTCATCTCTCTAGAATCCTTTTTCTAATTTTTCATCCAGCTGAGACAATCCATGTTTTTCTTAAAAGTCATCTACTTCTTGGAGTTAAATAAAAGAATTGAATCATAAACAGGTATCACCTTTATGCTTTATTCTGTATATTTTTATATTTTTAGCGTAGTTTTGTTTGTTTAGTTACTTTTCCTGTTGCTGACAGAATACCCTGATAAGAGTAACAAGGGAAGAAGAGTTGATTTTGGCTTGTAGTTCCAAGGGGATGCAGTTCATCATGGTGAGTATCTTAGGATGCCTATGGCTGTGAAGAGACACCATGACCACAGGAAATCCTATAAAGGCAAACATCCAATTAGAGCTGGCTTAGAGTTTGGTGGTTTAGTCCATTATCCTCATGGCGGGAAACAGGGCAGCACTGGAGAGTCAGCTGAGTGTTCTCCATTGGGATCCACAGGCAGCAGGAAGAAACTATGAGCCACTGGCCTGGCTTGGGCATCAGAGACCTCAAGGTTGATGGAGGACTTTCATTGGTTAATTAATAAAGAAACTGCTTGGCCCAATAGGTCAGAACATAGGTGGGTGGAGGTGGGTGGAGTAGACAGAACAGGATGCTGGGAGTGAGGCAGACACTTCAGGCAGTTGCCATAGGCAGTCGCCATGCCTCTCCTCTCTGAGTCGGATGCAGGTTAAGATCTCTCCTGGTAAGCTGCCACCTCATGGTGCTACATAGATTACTAAATATGGGTTAAAGCAAGATGTGAGAATTAGCCAATAAGAAGCTGAAACTAATGGGCCAGGCAGTGTTTAAAAGAATACAGTTTCCGTGTAATTATTTGGGTAAAGCTAGCCGAGTGGCAGGACACAGTCTGCCGTCCCATCTACACAAGGTCTACCCACACAGTGACTTATTTCTTCCAACAAAGCCACTCCTACTCCAATAAGGCCACACCTCCTAATAGTGTCACTCCCTGTGAGCTTATGTGTAGAGGGAATGGCGGGGCTGCGTCCCGCCACCCAGCCGCCCGGCTAGCTTTACCCAAAATAATTACACGGAAACTGTATTCTTTTAAACACTGCCTGGCCCATTATCTGTAGCCTCTTATTGGCTAATTCTCACATCTTCCTTTAACCCATATTTAGTAATCCATGTAGCACCACGAGGTGTGGCTTACCAGGAGAGATCTTAACCTGCGTCCATCTCGGAGAGGAGAAGCATGGAGACTGCATATGGCGACTGCCTGAAGTGTCTCCCCACTGCCTGCTACCCAGCATTCTGTTCTGTCTACTCCACCTACCTAATTTTCTGTTCTCTTAAAGGGCCAAGGCAGTTTTCTTTATTAATTAACCAATGAAAGTATCATAGACAGATAACTCTCCTCCATCACTTATGGGGGCCATTTCCGTTCAAACCACCATAGGGAGGAAGGCATGGCAGCAGACAGGAGCCAGTCTGTCATGTCACAGCCGCAGCAGGTAGCAGCCAGACTGCTCTTTTTTCACCTTTTATTAAGAAGTCCCAGACCTAGTCCTTGATCCGGTACCACCCAGCCCACATCTAGAGTGGGTCTTCCTGCCTCAGCTAATCTAGAAAACCCCTCACAGCCATGTCCAAAGATTCATTTTCCCTGTGATTCTTAGGTCAAGTTGAGAGCCAGTGTCACAGCTGTGTACATTTCCGGGGCTAATTTTGTATATCTTAGACAAACAGAGTTCTGTCACCTGATTTTTGTTTGTCTGTTTGTTCGTTGTTATTTTTGGCAGTCGAAAGGTCACCTCCTGTTGTTCAAAGCTTTGATTTCCTGGCATTCCTTTCTTACTCATCTCTAACAGGCCCCAGTTGCAGGCTTTGTAAAAGTTCCATAGGGTTTTGCTTTGGAGACAGATTCCATCATCAGTCTCTGTGTTCAGTGTTTCCCCTGGTGCCTGGGAAGACCTCACTCTGTGGATCCAATTGTACTGTAGGATCCTTTCGCCTCCAGCCCTATTTTCAGAATCAGAGAGTAGTGATTTTTCTGCCCCAGCCCCCGGTGGTATCCTGGGTAATGCCCAGTCTCTGGTTCCATCTGCTCAAAATAGAATCATCAAAGTCAATGGCAGGTGCTCTTCCCAGCTTCCACCACTGTATTCTCCAAACATTACCTAAGGACCTGAGCTGGACTGGGGGCTGGACTCTTCTTATCCTGGACTAGCCAAACCACTGTTTTCCCTGGATGCCAAAGTGTCGTCTCGTTTGCTTCTTACAATGGCCCTGCAAGAAAAGTGTTTTTGCATTCTCAATCTACAGAGGAGGAAGCTTCCACGCAGTGGGCTGAGCCACTGTTCCCAGCCCCTAGTCCCAGAGGTGGTGAAAAGCTACACAGTGCATGTTTCAGGGATCCCTCGAGAAACCCAGTCTCACTACTCCTGTGCCTGGATTCCTCCCTGCTTACTTTTTTCTTTTTATTATTTTTTTTCATTTATTTTACATTCCTACTGGTTTCCCCTCCCTCCTCTCCTCCGAGCCCCAACCCCTCCACTCTGCCCCTCCCATCCACTCCTTCTCTGTTTCTGTTTAGAAAGCGGCAGACCTCCCATGGGTATCCACAAAGCATGGCTCCCTGCTCATTTTTTATGTTGCCTCAGAATCTCCTCTGAAAGGTGGGGACTTTCAAACCAGAGGCACAAAGGGAAGGTAGATTCCCCTGAGAGAGGGTGTGGCAATTTACCTTACGCGGTGGTGCTATGACAGAAATGTGGATCCCACAGACAGGCCAGCCATGCAAGTGTCATTCTGTAAACAGATAACCAGCCACAGAAGAGCAGGGGCCAAGACCACTGGGTTGGGGATGCAGATGCTACCTCGCGTCTCTTTTGCACTGGTTACCAACAAGCTCTGCATCTCTCTGTGTCTGGGTTAGGCTCCCTCCTGCACATGACCTTCTCTGCGTGGGGAACACATGACTACCTGAAGCTTGAGGCTTGTCCCACAGTTCAACCAGGGAGGAAAGGGTTTCTTTCTCTCTGCCCTTTAGGGCAAACAGAAGACCTGGGCCGATTCTAGATGGGGTTTCAAAGGCTGCTCCCCCAGAAGGAAAAGAAGAGGTGTGAGGGACCTGGATCTTAATGACCACGGTGACGGAAATCTCATTAGGATGATGACAGGGAATCAGGCAAGTGTACATCTGATCCAGCAGCAATGGGAGGTGCGTGCACAAAAGACAGTCTTGCCAAGAGGTCTGATGTTTTGCCAAAGGACTGTAGTGTATAGAGAGGATCAGGTGAGGGAGTGTGTCAAAGCTGCCACTTACCACCTGTGTAACCCAGGCGAGGCCTGTGTGCCCCAGGTAGGACCTACATGCCTGCTGGCATTCAGAGACCTCTTACCTGAGACTTTCTTGCTTTCAGACTTGCTGAAGGGAAGGGAAATATTAGCCCAGCCCTTGGCCTTATCATTCCTTCTGGGAACACTTACAAGGGGTTGTCATGGCAACACCCTACTTTATTTTTTCCAATCCCGGAGTCTGGCTGGTTGTTAACGATGGCGGACACTGTCAGTCTCAGGGCCAGAGGTCTTTCTATGAAGAGTGACCACTGTTCATACTGGGCTTCTGTCCAGTGGAGGCTTTGGGCTGGGCTGTTCCCAGATCACCTGGATCGCTGTTGCTCAAGGCTCTCCACTTAGAGAATG